>NC_064626.1:572992866-573617866 GCF_023864275.1 Schistocerca cancellata
CGCTGTAATAGTCGCAAACGTATAAGTACGTGGTATCACGTAACATTCCGCCAGTGCGGACGGTAATTGCTTCGTGATACATTACCCGTGTTAAAATGTACCGTTTACCAATTGCGGAAAAGGTCGATATCGTGTTGATGTATGGCTACTGTGACCAAAATGCCCATTGGGCATATGCTATGTACGTTGTTCGGTATCCTGGACGACATCATCCAAGTGTCCGGACCGTTCGCCAGATAGTTACGTTATTTAAGGAAACAGGAAGTGTTCAGCCATAGGTGAAACGTCAACCACGACCTGCAACAAATGCTGATGCCCAAGTAGGTGTTTTAGCTGCTGTCGCGGCTAATCCGCACGTCAGTAGCAAACAAATGGCGCGAGAATCGGGAATCTCAAAAACGTCGGTGTTGAGAATGCTACATCAACATCGATTCCACCCGTACCATATTTCTATGCACCAGGAATTGCATGGCGACGACTTTGAACGTCGTGTACAGTTCTGCCACTGGCCGTAAGTGAAATCACGGCTCGATGACCGATTTTTTGCACACGTTCTATTTAGCGATGAAGCGTCATTCACCGATAGCGGTAACGTAAACCGGCGTAATATGCTCTATTGGGCAACGGAAAATCTACGATGGCTGCGACAAGTGGAACATCAGCGGCCTTGGCGGGATAATGTATGGTGCCGCATTATGAGAGGAAGGATAATTGGCCCCCATTTTATCGATAGCAATCAAAATGGTGCAATGTATGCCGATTTCCTACCGATGTTACTACAAGATGTTTTACTGCATGACAGAATGGCGATGTACTTCCAACATGATGGATGTCCGGCACATAGCTCGCGTGCGGTTGAAGCGGTATTGAATAGCATATTTCATGACAAGTGGATTGGTCGTCGAAGCACCATACCATGGCCCGCGCATTCACCGGATCTGACGTCCCCGGATTTCATACTGTGGGGAAAGTTGAAGGATATTTGCTATCGTGATCCACCGACAACGCCTGACAACATGCGTAAGCGCATTGTCAATGCATGTGCGAACATTACGGAAGGCGAACTACTCGCTGTTGAGAGGAATGTCGTTACACGTATTGCCAAATGCATTGAGGTTGACGGACATCATTTTGAGCATTTATTGCATTAATGTGGTATTTACAGGTAATCACGCTGTAACACTATGTGTTCTCAGAAATGATCTGTTCACAAAGGTACATGTATCACATTAGAACACCGAAATGAAATGTTCAAACGTACCTACGTTCTGTATTTTAATTTAAAAAACCTACCTGTTACCAACTGTTCGTCTAAAATTGTGAGCCATACGTTTGTGACTACTACAGCGGCATCTATCACAAAGCGAAAAAAGTGGTCCAACTAAAACATTCATATTTCCTTACGTACTACACGAATATGTAATAAAAATGGGGGTTGCTATTTTAAAAAACGCAGTTGATATCCGTTTGACCTATGGCAACGCCATCTAGCGGGCCAAACATAGCGCCATCTGGTTTCCCCTTCGGGCTAGACAAGTTTCGTTCTTTGTAGTTTTTTCGTTTGACGCTTATTACGTGAGATATTTGGCCCGGTCATGATCGATGGACCACCCTGTATATGCCTCCGTACGAGCCCTAATCTCTGTAATCTTGTCTTCGTGTTCCTTAAGCGAAATGCACGTTGGCGGCAGTAGAATAGTTCTGCAGTGCGCGTCAAATACCGGTTCTCCAAATTTTCTGTATAGTAATCCTCGAAAAGAACGTCGCCTTCCCTCCAGTGTTTCCCATTTGAGTTCCCGAGGCATCTCTGTAATACTTGAGTGTTGTTGGAACCTATCGGTAACAAATCTAGCAGCCCGCGTTGAATTACTTCAATGTCTTCTTTTAAACTAAACACTCGAGTAGTACTCGACAATGTGTCGCTCTAGCGTCCTATATTCGATCTCATTTTCAGATGAACCATGTTGTTGTTGTGGTCTTCAGTCCTGAGACTGGTTTGATGCAGCTCTCCATGCTACTCTATCCTGTGCAAGCTGCTTCATCTCCCAGTACCTACTGCAGCCTACATCCTTCTGAATCTGTTTAGTGTATTCATCTCTTTGTCTCTCTCTACGATTTTTACCCTCCACGCTTCCCTCCAATACTAAATTGGTGATCCCTTGATGCCTCAGAATATGCCCTACCAACCGATCCCTTCTTCTAGTCAAGTTGTGCCACAAACTCCTCTTCTCTCCAATTCTATTCAATACCTCCTCATTAGTTATGTGATCAACCCATCTAATCTTCAGCACTCTTCTGTAACACCACATTTCGAAAGTTTCTATTCTCTTTTTGTCTGAACTATTCATCGTCCACGTTTCACTTCCATACAAGGCTACACTCCATACAAATACTTTCAGAAACGACTTCCTGACACTTAAATCCATACTCGATGTTAACAAATTTCTCTTCTTCAGAAACGCTTTCCTTTCCATTGCCAGTCTACATTTTATATCCTCTCTACTTCGACCACATTCAGTTATTTTGCTCCCCAAATAGCAAAACTCATTTACTACTTTAAGCGTTTCATTTCTTAATCTAATTCCCGCAGCATCGCCCGATTTAATTCGACTACATTCCATTATCCTCGTTTTGCTTTTGTTGATGTTCATCTTATATCCTCCTTTCAAGACACTGTCCATTCCATTCAACTGTTCTTCCAGGTCCTTTGCTGTCTCTGACAGAATTACTATGTCATCGGCAAACCTCAAAGTTTTTATTTCTTCTCCATGGATTTTAATACCTACTCTGAACTTTTCTTTTGTTTCCTTACTGCTTGCTCAATATACAGATTGAATAGCATCGGGGAGAGGCTACAACACTGTCACACCCCCTTCCCAACCACTGCATCCCTTTCAAGTCCCTCGACTCTTATAACTGCCATCTGGTTTCTGTACAAATTGTAAGTAGCCTTTCGTTCCCTGAATTTTACCCCTGCCACCTTTAGAATTTGAAAGAGATTATTCCAGTCAACAGATGAACCATACTTCCCCAAAATTCTCCCAATAAACCAAAGTCGACCGTTCTCCTTCGCTGCTACAATCCTTGCTAGCTCATTTCATTTCATCTTGTTTTGCTACGTTACGCCTGTGTATTTAATCGACGTGACTGTCTAAAACAGCACACTACCAATGCTGTAGCCGAAGATTACGGGTCTGTTTTTTCCCACTCATCTCCAGTAATTTACATGTTTCTTCATTTATACCTGGCTGCCATTCATCACACCAACTAGAAATTTTGTCTAAGTCGTCTTGTATCCTCCTACAGTCACTCAACGACGACACCTTCCCATACACCACAGCATCATCAGCAGACTAAGCACACTGCTACTTACCCTGTCTGCCAGATCATTTGTACATATAGAAAATAACTTCCCCTGGGCACTCCTGTCGATACTCTTATATTTGATGAACACTCGTCGTCGAGGACGACACACTGGGTTCTGTTACTTAAGAAGACTTCGAGTAGTTCACATAGCTGGGAACCTACTCCTTACGCTTGTACCTTCGGTAACTGTCGGCAGTGTGGCACCGTGTCTAATGCTTTACGGACATCTAGGAATATGGAATCCACTGTTGCCTTCATACATGGTTCGCAGAATCTCGTGAGAAAAAGGCAAGCTGAGTTTCCCGCGATCGATGCTTTCTAAAACCGTGCTCATTTGTGGACAATGAAATTTGTTATATTCGACTGAGAATATGTTCAAAGATTTTGCAGAAAACCGGTCTTGAAGATACTGGTCTATAATTTTGAGGGTCCATTCTTTTACCCTTCTGATACACAGGAGTCGTCTGCGCTTTTTTTCCAGTCTGATGAGACTTTGCGTTGTCCGAGAGATTCGCGATATATGCAAGCTAAGTAACGGACCTGTTCTGTAGACTACTCTGCGTAAAACCAAATTGGGTTCAAATGGTTCAAATGGCTCTGAGCACTATGGGACTTAACATCTGTGGTCATCAGTCCCCTAGAACTTAGAACTACTTAAACCTAACTAACCTAAGGACATCACACACATCCATGCCCGAGACAGGATTCGAACCTGCGACCGTACCAAATTGGGATTCCATCAAGACCTGACAACTGATCTGCTTTCAACTCTGTTGTTTCTCTCCACCAGAGACGCATATTACTATGTCCTCCATACTGGGGTCTGTACGACGATCAAATGACGGTAAGTTTGCACCATTCTCCTGCGTTAACGATTTCTTAAACGCGTAGTTTAAAACTTCAGCCTTTCTTTGTCTTCTAATGTCAATCCACATTAGTCAACTACTGACTGGATGGAAGCCTTTGACCCACTTAGCGATTTTACTTTGGACCAAAATTTTCTCAGGCTCTCGGCAAGATCTGTTGCTGAAGTATGACGAGGTAGTTGTTGTAAGCTTCGCACGTCGATCTTTTTACAAAGGCAAGAATTTCTATTAACTTTAGCCTGTTGTCATTTGCGCGTTCTTTTTTGAACCGCGAGTGCGACCAACCTTTGCTTCCACAGCATTTTTACGAATTTAGCTGTTAATCTAAGGTGGGTGTTTTCCGTCCTTAATCCACTTACTCGGCACAGTATGATTTGCACTCCGTTCAATTTTTGCTTCTAGTTTCTCTACGTCCATCGTACTGGAACTAAATGACGTCAGTTCATTGTGTAAGTCGGATGCTAGCAACTGTCTAGCTGCTCTTTCCAGCAATAATACTCTCGTAGCCTTCTTGATTGACTTGTCAAATTTACTATCCAAAGCCGCTATGACGACGTCATTGTCACTAATCTCTGTACACGGATACCGTCGATTATGTCAGGCTTGTTTGTAGCAACAAGGACTTTCATAGGATTTCTCGGCCTTGACAAAGCGTTCGACAGTGTAAAGTGGTGAAAGACGTTCGCAATTCTCTGAAAACTTGGACTAAGCAGCAGAGGATGATGGGTAATATGCAACATGTACACGAACCAAGACGGAACAATAACAGTGGAAAATCAAGAACGAACTGCTCGAATCCAAAAGGGTAGTTTTTCACCCCTACTGTTCAATGTACACATCGAAGATGCAATGACGGAAATAAAAGAAAGTTTCAAAAGTAGAATTAAAATTCAAGGTAAAAGATATCGGTGATAAGTTTCGCTGAGGACATTACTATCCCAAGTGAAAGTGAAGAAGCATTACAGCATTTGTTGAATGGAATGAACAGTCTAATGAGTATAGAATATGGATTGAGAGTAAATAGAAGAAAGGAGAAAATAATGAGAAGTAGAAGAAATGAGAATACTGAGAACCTTGACATCAGAATTCGTGATCACGAAATACACGAAGTTAAGGAATCCTGCTACCTAGAAAGCACAATAACCTATGATGGACGGAGCAAGAAGGACATCAAACACAGACTAACACTGGAAAAAAGGGCATTCTCGGCCAAGGGAAGTCCACTGATAAGAAACAAAGATCTTAATTTGAGAAAGAGATTTCCTGATTGATTGATGTTTGGTAAGTGTGGCGCTCAACTGCGCGGTCATCAGAGCCCATACACAGTCCCAATTTTGACACAGTCCAGGTTTTACACAGTCCAGTTAGTTACTGCCACGAATGATGATTATGATGATGATGATGGTGAAATAATGAGGACAACACAAACACCCAGTCCCTGAGCAGAGAAAATCCTCAACCCGACCAGGAATCGACCCCGGGACCCCGTGATTCAGAGACAGCAACGCTGAGATTTCTTAGAATGTGCTTTTGGAGCACAGCATCGTATTCTGGTGAAATATGGACTGTAGGAAAACCGGAACACAAATGAATCAAAGCATTTTAGATGTGATGCTATACAAGAATGTTGAAAAATAGGTGGACTGATGAGGTAAGTAATAAGAAGGTTCTCCGCAGAATCGGCGAGGAAAGGAATGTATAGAAAACACTGACTATAAGAAGGAACAGGACGATAGAATATGTTAGAATAACAGGGATTAAATTCCATGGGACTATAGAGAGCTGCAGAGGATAAAAACTGCAGAGGAAGACAGATATTGGAATTCAACCAGTAAATAATAGAGGACAGAGATTGGAAATGCTACAGTGGGACGAAAAGTTTGGCACAGCAGGGGAATTCGTGGCGGGTAGCACCAAACCTGTCAGAAGACTGACAATAGAAAAAAAAGACACATCTCATGGTGCCCCTCATATCTGAAACGTGCAGTCGATAGGAAGATGGTCCAAATACCCGTCTAGGCCGTCCAGATTTAGTTTTTCTGTAGTCCCTAAATCGTTTAAAGCAAATTCCGGAATTGTTTCTTTGTAAGAGACACGGTCGATTTCCTTCAAGGCGCTTGTCCAACCCGAGCATGTGCTCCGTCTCAGAAGACCTGGTCATCGACAGAAAGTTAAAGGTTAAACTTCTTTCCTTCCCTTACCTTCAGTCTAGCCGTACTTGTCTCCTACTTTCCAAATATCCATAGCTTTGTGTCCAACGATGGACTACCAGACCTGGAAGAATGGAAGAAATGGATCAATTAAAGTTCAGACGAAGTTGTTTTCGCAGCGAATATTTGTTCAGTAGCAGAGAGTAAACTGTTATAAAATTCACTGGCAGATTACAACCTCATGTCGGAATCGAACTCGAAACCAGATCGTAGACGTCCGCGGTCAGTTCCTTCACCAGTGAGTCCTTTCTCATCTGTAGCGACTTCTTGTGCAGTCTACAAGCTCTTGACCAGTGTAACCCTCGCCATCCCTTGGTCATTGCTATCCAGGATTCCCAGTATGCCCTTCAACAATGTGGACGCTCAGTGACCTTCGTCAAGTTCCTGACCACGTCGGAATACTGGGGAATTGATACTGGGGATTGGCAGGCTGGCCAAACTGCCTACCAATAAGCTGACTCTTCAAATCAGTACTCAAAAAAATGGTTCAAATGGCTCTGAGCACTATGGGACTTAACTTCTGAGGTCATCAGTCCCCTATACCTTAGAACTACTTAAACCTAACTAACCTAAGGACATCACACACATCCATGCCCGAGGCAGGATTCGATCCTGCGACCGTAGCGGTCGCGCGGCCAGACTGTAGCGACTAGAACCGCTCGACCACCGCGGCCGGCTCAATATTCAAACTTTAGGGTACTGGAATACGGAATAGCTCTCTTTCACTTCATCAAATAAACTACAGGCAATAAAGGAGACTACAAATCTACAAGGTCCTCCATACAGGCCGCTTGCAAGGACTCTACCATCCTTTGCCTGCTTCGCATTGGCTATACTTGGCAGATTCATGGTCATCTCCTTTGCCATGAGGACCCAGCCCACTGTTGTTGTGGTTCTCATTTCACAGTGGTTGACATTTTGCTTCACTGTCCCAGCCTGGCGGCCCTGTGGTGGACTCTCAATCTCCCTCACTCGCCACCCTTGGTATTAGGAGACGATGCCTCTGCAGCAGACTTAGTTTTACACTTTGTTCATAAAGGGGGCTATTACCACTCCCTTTAAGGAAGGGAAATTAACCTTATCGGCCCATTGAGGGAGTTTTCATGAAGGGGGCTTTTACCTCTCCCTTTAGGGGATGGCCACTTAACCTTATCGGCACACTGAGGGGTCGACACAACATTGTGTTGCCTCCTCTGCCCAGACTGGGCTGCAGCTGTCTCGGCTTGGTGGTCCACCCTACCCCTAACCCTACCTGCTCTTCCCCCCCCCCCCCTCTCATGTGGTCTGTTTGACTTGCTCGTCGTATGTCTATCTGTGCTTATCTTACTCTGCCGTATTGGCAGTCTTTCCCATGCAATTTCTGAGTTGGGTACCTCTGGTAAGTGGAGGGGGTTGGGGCTGTATGTCCCCCCGTTGTATTCCACTTTTGGGGGCTTCTTGCTGCTCCCCAGATGGGGCATCATGCCTGCTTTTTTTCATCTGTCTCCCTTTCCTCTTCTTTTGTCCTTTATCTCGCCTTCGCTGACCTTTGGTACACCTTGGGTTTTTCTTCCCCTGAGTTTTGTGCGGTAGGTTATCTGTTCGAGGAAAAGGGGACTGATGACCTAGCATTTCGGTCCCTTTAATCATCCAACCAACCAGCCAGCTAACGACTCCCACTTTAATTTATATTCGATATTAATGAAAGCTTTTCTTCTTGTTGTCAGTCCGCATGTTACACACTCTGTACTTCGGGCGTTTCCACTTATTTTGCTGTCCAGACAGCTAAACTCGACAAGTACTTACCATGTCTAATTTCCTAGTCCGAATCGCTCAGCATTATCTTAATTCGATTACGTTCTATTACCCTTGTTTTACTTTTGTCAACTAAGAATCTCTTTTCAAGACACTAACCATTCCGTTCCACTGCTCCAAGTCCTATGCCGCCTTTGACATAAATCACAATTTCATTGGAAAACATCGAGGTTTGTATCCTTCCTTCCTGAACGTAAATTCCTTTTCCGAATTTATCCTTGATTTCCTTTACTTCCTGCTTATTGTACTGATTTGATAACACCAGGGACAGGCTATGTTCATCTCTCACTCCCTTTTTGACTACTTCGTAACCTTTTTTCATCTCTCTCAACTCTAACTGCAGTCTAGTTTCTATACCAGTACCTTTACCTCGGATGCAAGCCCAGAAGCGTTGCAACTATCAATTTCGGCGAGAAATTCTGATGGAGTATATCTCAACCCACATAGAAATAAAGCTCTCGTATTAAATACACACAAATCAAAAAAAGTTTTGCATCACCTCGGTTGCGAGAGTTCCGGAACTTGTACAGAAAACTGGAATAGAGATCAACATAAACATCATTTCTGCTCATGAAAACCACACATTGCATGTTGTACCACCCAACAGCGAGACCATCACAGGTTGTGGTCCAGATTGCTGTACACAACGGTACCTCTAATACCCAGTAGCACGTCCTCCTGCATTGATCCGTGTCTGTTTTCGTCGTGGCATACTATCCACAAGTTCATCAAGGCACTGTTGATCCAGATTGTCCCACTCCTCAGCGGCGATTTGGCGTAGATCCTTCATAGTGGCTGGTGGATCACGTCGTCCACAAACAGCCCTTTACAATTTATCCCAGGCATTTTCGATAGGGTTCATGTCTGGAGAACATACTGGCCACTCTAGTCGAGCGATGTCGTTGTCCTAAATGAAGTCATTCACAAAATGTGCACGATGAGGGCGTGAATTGCCGTCCATGAAGACGAATGCCTCGCCAATATGCTGCCGATATGGTCGCACTATCGGTCGGAGGATGGCATTCACGTATCGTGCAGCCATTGCGGCGCCTTCCATGACCACCAGAGGCGTAAGCTGGTCCTGCATAATGCCACCCCAAAACAGCAGGGAACCTCCACTTTGATGCACTCGCTGGACAGTGTGTCTAAGGCGTTCAGTTTGACCGGGTTGCCTCCATACACGTCTCCGACGATTGTCTGAGTGAAGGCTTATGCGACGATCATCGGTGAAGAGAACGTGATGTCAATCTTGAGCGGTCCATTCGGCAGTTTGGTGGGCCCATCTATACCGCACTGTATGGTGTCGTGGTTGCAAATATTGACCTCGCCATGGAAGTTGGGAGTTAAGTAGCGCATCATGCAGCCTATTGCGCACAGTTTGAGTCGTAACACGACGTCCTGCGGCAGCACCAAAATCATTATTCAACATGGTGGCGTTGCTGTCAGGATTCCTCCGAGCCATAATCCGTAGGTAGCGGTCATCCATTGCAGCACTAACCCTTGGGCGGCCTGAGCGAGGCATGTCATCGACAGTTCCTGTCTCTCTGTATCTCCTCCATGTCCTAACAACATCTCTTTGGTTCACTCAGAGACGCCTGGACACTTCCCTTGTTGAGAGCCCATCCTGCCACATAGTAACCATGCGGACGTGATCGAACCGCGGTATTGACAGTCTAGGCATGGTTGAACTACAGACAAGACGAGCCGTGTACCTCCTTCCTGGTGGAATGACTGGAACTGATCGGCTGTCGGACCCCCTCCGTCTAATAGGCGCTGTTCATGTATGGCTGTTTACATCTTTGGGCGAGTTTAGTGACATTTCTGAACAGTCGAAGGGACTCTGTCTGTGATACAACATCCACAGTCAACGTCTATCTTCAGGGGTTCCTGGAACTGGGATGATGCAAAACTTTTTTTAATGTGTGTACTATTGATACGACTAATTTGCCATTTCTTGTTACATGTTTTGTTAATGTGTGTTATAGATGCTGACTATATTTACAGCAATTAACTGTGAATTTATTTACAGGACAATAACAAATAGATAACATCGTTTTGCTATAAACTTTCTGTTCAGCTACTTACCAAACGAGTCGCAGGTGGCGGTATTGTCGAGATTCCTCTCGCCTTCATAGAAAGTCCAACTGCCCTGCACGTCACTGTACAGGCAACTCGCTGGAGTGTCTGCTGTGACGCCCACCAACAGTAGGGCTGCCACTACCACCGAGACGCACGGGTATGTAAACATGGCTGCTGTCTCAACTCCTGCAGCCAAAATTAAATATAAGATACTATCCATCACCAAAGTATTAAACAGATCTCTTTTCAAATTTCCTGTACACTACACATTAGGATCTCTTCCAGTTCCATTCGCGTAAGAAGTGCAAGAAGAATGTTTGTCAAATGTCCATACCGGAACAATGACGCTCCAACCAAGGTAACATTCAGAGTCATTCCTAGTAATAAATCTTCAGACCAAGCTTGTCTGATCAACCCACGTGATTGTAATTTCGTCAATAAGCGTTATTGTGGTACTGAGGATCAGCACAACACGTGCACTGAAAATCGTGTAGCTATTGTTCCTGCTGTTCCAGTACTTCTACAGCCAGACTTCAAAACCTATAGCAAGGCAGGCCAGCTACAAGATCATTCTGCCAAGGCTGGAATTTTGTTGCTATTTCACAGAGCAAGGGCCTGGCCACTGCAATGGTGGCTCGAATTAGCCCGAGCCAGTGACCAGCGTTGCTTCCCCTTTGTTAACTACGTGACCAAAATGGAATAAATAATTGTCATAAAAATCAGACCAAGTGAGTACAAGTACTGGTCGCTCGCACGTAGCAGTATCTCGTCTCCGACTGTTGTCTGCACTGAGGCCTACTCCAAGGTAGACAACCGTCCCATATGGGCCACTCAGCTTTATCTAAGTCGAGCCACATCATCCACCAACTACTGGCCTACTGGCCAGTGCTAGACCTGCTCCTTCCGGGGCTTGAGCACCAGCCATCAAGAAGGGATCCACCTTAAGGATGACCTCAGCAGGCTTTTTGGACGTCTACATGGGGCATAGGTGCAGTAACAGCACACGAACCACGCGCCTAGCCCACTACAGGTACTGCAGGGCTGTGCTAAACATATGCCTACTATGGGATATATACAGACCCTGAAGCATTCATCACAGCATGTGATAACACAGGTTATATGAGTTCTGGCGGAGTCTCTGGTGGGGAGGCAGTTACCATTTCAGATCAGATTAGCAATTCGTAACTGCGCGTTTAAAAACATACAAATGCGTGATAACACAGGACAGATAACTCGTGGATCCTGAACGGAGCCGATCGTCCACGATGTATGTTGAGCAAGGCAACCAATGTCACATCACCAGTTCGTTATGTGGCCCGTATTACCCGTGCGACCCGTGTCTGTAAGCCAGACGGCAGCAAGGGGCGTATGCCACCGCTGCTTTGTTGAGCCACCGTTCTGCTGCCCTTGCGTCCTCGACTGGTGCAGGCAGAACACGCTAAGGCATCCACCGCTCCATGGGCACCATGCCCAGTGTCGAGCCACCGTCTTCAGATACTTTACGACCATCTTGTTAAATAAAGAACTCTGTCGTTAATCGAGAATTTCTGATTCTACGACGTCGAGCAGCTGGTAATATGCACCCAACGTCAACGTCCTACACAGCATTCTCAGATGGCCACCCTGCATACAACAGTGTCCGAGTCTGCGGCACAATTACATTCCGTGCAGTCAGTTCCACAATCGGAATATCACGAGAAATGACAGCTGAGTTCGACACTCCATATAGGACAGTTCTTCATGATGAGGTTCCAACCGTTAACCACGAGATCGACTCCGATGACAAATGGTCCCCCCCTCCTCCCCGCAGCATTTGTCATGGGCACATCGATAGCTTTGTAAAATTACTTCCGCTAACGAAGTCACAGTGACTTGCACATTGACAGCAACCAAGATATTATACAGATCTGATGCTGAACTTTTTATCACAGTCCTACCCCACATTCAGGCACAGAAATACAGTCACGATTTTCAGCCAGTACAATAGTGATATTGGGAGAGATCGGGAAGTGCGATCTGTCAAATACAATGCCGCAGCCTGTATGATTTTTGTAACTGATGTGAGTTTCATCGAAACTTAACGACAGGTTACATGTCCAACAGGCTGCCTCACGTTCCATTTCAAATCTTTAATCGGCCAGGACCTACTTGAGCTGACATGGAGGTATTACAGTAAAATAACTACAAAACGAAACAACTAATTCATTTCAAAAAATGGTTCAAATGGCTCTGAGCACTATGGGACTTAACATCTGAGGTCATCAGTCCCCTAGAACTTAGAACTACTTAAACCTAACTAACCTAAGGACATCACACACATCCATGCCCGAGGCAGGATTCGAACCTGCGATCGTAGCGGTTGCGTGGTTCCAGACTGAAGTGCCTAGAACCGCTCGGCCACACCGACCGGCTAATTCATTTGAGTAACAATTGTTACTACCCTGCGCGCTCATCCTATGCAATGCATGACTGTTCTTATTTTAAAAGTAGGGAACATTTACAGCTTGGATGGTGAAGCCAACTTGTTCACCTCATCTTGCAACTGACAGTAGATACCTAGGCAGACAAGATACTGCTAGGTGCAACCTACGCAGTAAAATAACGAATGACGGATGGAGCAAGGAGGACATCCAAGGCAGACTAGGAATAGCAAAAAGGGCATTCCTGGCCAAGAGAAGTCTACTAATATCAAATATCGGCCTTAATTTGAGGAAGAAATTTCTGAGAATGTACGTCTGGAGTACAGCATTGTATGGTAGTGAAACACGGTCTGTGGGAAAACCGGAACAGAAGAGAATCGAAGCATTTCAGATTTGGTGCTACAGACGAATGTTGAAAATAGGTGGACTGATAAGGTTAGGAATGAGGGTGTTCTGTGCAGAATCGGAGAGGAAAGGAATATGTGGAATCACTTACAAGGAGAAGGGATAGGATGATACTACATCTGTTAAGACATGAGGGAATGACTCCCATAGTACTACAGGGTGCTATAGAAGGCAAAAACTGTATAGGAAGACAGAGACTGGAATACATCCAGCAAAAAATAGAGGACGTAGGTTGCAAGTGCTACTCTGAGATGAAGAGGTTGGCACAGGAGAGGAATTCGTGGCGGGCCACATAAAACTAGTCAGAAGACTGAAGACCCAAATAAAAAAAAAAAAACGTGTTACAACCTGTCATTACTTTGTGCAACATGGGCGACTACCCGCCCCGCTTAGGAACATATTGTGTGGATGTTCCTATCATCTGGAGAGATATACCGCTTAAAAATTGTTGAGGACGGCCCTCTGTGCCCACGCAGACAATTAGAGAAACGAACGGTTAGCCCAGACTGACGTGAGTCAAGCGTACCTGACAGAACTACAGTGTGCAGGTAACCCACAGCTCACATTCCAATTATGAGATCCAGAGGGCCCTGGCGTCCAGTATGTTGTATTCCTTTTTTACCGCAATGCTTCGATACAATTCCGAATCGATGTCGAGTGGACAAAATACGAGAGCAAATGGATTCAGAACTTCGTATCAGATAGAACTCAACATGTCGTTCTCATTGGAGCTTAATTCTCGGATGTAAAACTAACTTCGGGAGTACCGCAAAAGAACCGTTACTGTTGACTATACGTACAAAACGTCTGTTCGCCGATCGTGCTGTTCTGTACAGAGAAGCCGTGAAGACAGAAAACTGAAACGAAATTCAGAATATCCTGCAGAGGAACCACTCTTTTTGAATGGAGAGACAGTTGACTTGCAATGTAAATAAAGAAATAGAAAGAGTCTTTTATGTTCGAAAATATTTCTAGTGATATGGCAAACTTTGAAAACTTTAAAATATCTACGAATGACCGCTCAAATCAACCTAAGTAGAATAAGCATATAAAATTAATTGTACTAAAATCAGATGCCGGGATCAGACTCATAGAAGGAATATTAACGAAGTGAAATCTGTTCTTGTCGTGGTCTTCAGTCCTGAAACTGGTTTGATGCAGCTCTCCATGCTACTCTATCCTGCGCAAGCTTCTTCATCTCCCAGTACTTACTGCAACCTACATCCTTCTGAATCTGCTTCATCTTTTAACCTATCCATTTCCCTTTTTAAATTTTCTAACCTACCTGCCCGATTAAGGGATCTGACATTCCATGCTCAATCCGTAGAACGCCAGTTTTCTTTCTCCTGATAACGACGTCCTCTTGAGTAGTCCTCGCCCGGATATCCGAATGGGGGACTATTTTACCTCCGCAATATTTTACCCAAGAGGACGCCATCATCATTTAACCATACAGTAAAGCTGCATGCCCTCAGAAAAAATTACGGCTGTAGTTTCCCCTTGCTTTCAGCTGTTCGCAGTACCAGCACAGCAAGGCCGTTTTGGTTAGTGTTACAAGGCCAGATCAGTGCAATTTATCTATTCAAAAAAGCAGATAAAAATTCACTTGACGCCTTCTGAGACACAATCTCCACTCATTCCAAATTAATAACAGAAGAGTAGACCAGATTAGGCTTGAAGTCAAAGACATAGTATCGGCAGCAATTGAGAGATTTATATCAGATAAATTAACAAACGACGGAGCTCATCCTCCTTGGTTCACAAAACGAGTTAGAACACTTTTGCAGAAACAACGAAACAAACATGCCAAATTGAAACAGACGCACAATCCCCAAGATTGGCTATCTTTTACAAAAGCTCGAAATTTAACACGGACTTCAATGCGAGATGCTTATAATAGTTTGTACAACGAAAATTTGTCTCTAAACTTGGCAGAAAATCCAAAGAGATTCTGGTCGTATGTGAAGTATGTTAGCGGCAAGAACAATCAATGCCTTCTCTAAGCGATAGCAATGGAGATACTATCGAAGACAGTGCTGCCAAAGCAGAGTTACTGAACATAGCCTTCCGAAATGCCTTCACAAAAGAAGACGAAGTTATAAATATGCCAGAATTCGACTCGAGAACAGCTGCCAACATGAGTAACGTAGAAGTAAATATTCTCGGAATAGTGAAGCAACTTAAATCACATAATAAAAGCAAGTCTCCTGGTCCAGACTGTATACCAATTAGGTTCCTTTCGGAGTAGACGATTTAGGAGACAATCTGAGCAGCCATCTTAGGTTGTTTGCAGATGAAGCTGTCGTTTATCGACTAATAAAGTCATCAGAAGATCATAAAAAACTGCAAAACGATTTAGAAAAGATATCTGAATGTTGCGAAAATTGGCAGTTGGCCCTAAATAATAACGAAAAGTGTGAGGCCATCAACATGAGCGCAAAAAGGAATTCGACAAACTTCGGTTACACGATAAATCAGTCTAATCAAAAAGCCGTAAATTCAGCTAAATACCTAGGTATTACAATTACGAACAACTTAAATTGGAAGGAACACATAGAAAATGTTGAGGGGAAGACTAACCAAAGACTGCGTTTTATTGGCAGGACACTTCAAAAATGTAACAGATTTACTACCCTTGTCCGTCCTCTTTTAGAATACTGCTGAGCGGTGTGGGATCCCTACCACATAGGACTGACGGAGTACATCGAAAAAGCTCAAAGAAGGGCAGCACGTTTTGTATTATGGCGAAATATGTCACAAAAATGATACAGGATTTGGGCTGGACATCATTAAAAGAAAGGTGTTTTTCGTTGCGACGGAATCTTCTCACGAAATTCCAATCACCAACTTTCTCCTCCGAATGTGAAAATATTTTGTTGATACCGACCTACATAGGGAGAAACGATCACCACGATAAAATAAGGGAAATTAGAGCTCGTACGGAAAGATATAGGTGTTCGTTCTTTCCGCGCGCTATACGAGATTGGAATAACAGAATATTGTGAAGGTGGTTCGATGAACCCTCTGCCAGGCACTTAAATGTAATTTGCAGAGTACCCATGTAGATGTAGATGTAGATCCACGAAAGAAGTGTTTCACAAAGAATTCCTTCGACCATTATTGAGTCTTGCCCGTCAGCCGAGGACATTTTTCAGGAAGGATAACAAGTGACACAGATTTAACGTAGAATGGGATGTTTTGTCACAGATTCATTTCGTTAACACGAGAGCACTACGGAGACAAACAGTGCCAGTGTCTCCACAGCAGAAGCGTTCTTCATCATGCAAAGGTTTATTGTTAAAATTCCGACAGCGGAGGACATATTATTTCCACATACGTCCCGCAAAATGACTAAGACGGAAAAGTCAAATAAATCAGAGTTAATTTGATGGCTTACTTGCTGTCATCCTTCCCACGCATAGTTCGCGATAAGAACAGGGAAGGGCAGAAATGACAGGAGGACCTGAAATGCACTCCGCCACAGATGATAATGTGGCTTGTTTTGTATACAGGGTATTTCGAAGT
This sequence comes from Schistocerca cancellata, assembly GCF_023864275.1. Classification (NCBI taxonomy): domain Eukaryota; kingdom Metazoa; phylum Arthropoda; class Insecta; order Orthoptera; family Acrididae; genus Schistocerca; species Schistocerca cancellata. Next base: position 573,009,532 of record NC_064626.1, read on the forward strand.
CCTTGCAACAAACGTCTCGGGGTGACAGATCACATCATAGAGAACAGCTTATGTTAGAGACAAACTGTTCGCTGACACTCTTCAGCGACACTAGACGTCGGACAAGTCTGGTTTGTGCCCTGATAGGAAGCACGGTGTAGGCACTCTGCAGCGTTCATATGCAGTGTGTGTTGCCTGCCATTCGGTCATCTGATCCTCTTGAAAGGCAGTAGGCCGCGCAAAATTAAAGTTCTTGAATCGCTTCTGAAAGGTTCTGATGGTTTTCTTGTAGAAAATCAGTACCAATTTACTGCGATAAATAGTATGCTGCACACTTGGTTGGTAGACCTTGCTAGTTCAATGAAATCTCGTCTCCAGAGCTGGCGAATACTAAAGGACACCTAACATCGTTGGGAAGCGCCAGCGCATCTTTGCCTCTAATAAACGTTATTCCCCGTGACATCAACTATCACCCTTAGACGTTCGATTCACAGATTTGAAACACCTGTAATATGCATGTGTTATCAATTGTTTCGTCTCAACGCTCCACCACCGTGAAATTCATTTATTTTAATTTTTAGGTGTAATTTTTGTTTTACAAAAATTTGCACTTCCTCAATGTGAGGTGAGATCATTCTTTTGAGATTCACTTAATATTTTACAACCATTAATCACTATAATAGTTGTATAATGAGTGTTTGACAGGGCCTGTTTCAGGAAACGCAGGCTGACTTTACCTAAATAACTGGTAGAAGTAGTTAGTGAAATGCTGTCCTCGTTAAAAATACGATTTGGTAAGTACAAAATCTGAACGATTATGACCGTGCAAAACCTATGTCGTTTCGGTTACGTAACGAGAATATTTACCTTGTAAAACTACGCTATAGAAAATTAGGCGCATTTGTGCCAGCAAGGTTCTTTTCCAATACACAGTCAGCCACGGATTGAAAGTTTCAGTGTGATAGGCACACCAATCCTTACCAGCTGGTCGCTGCTCTTATTGTTGTTTTCGTAGGCTTCAGTCCCAAGACTGGTTTGAGGCAGCTGTCACGCTAGTCTAACCTGTGCAAACCTCTTCATCTACGAGTAACTGCTGCAACCTACATTGATTTGAACCTACTTACTGTGGTAAAAGCTCCGTCTCCCTCCAAAACTAGTACCCCCACGCACTCTTCCGTTACTAAACTCATGATTCCTTCATGCCTCAGGATCTTTCCTGTCACCATATCCCCACAAGTCTCTGTGTGGCCATCTTTACAGAGATGGTTGCAGGACCTAAGCTGTACAGTACAGACTGTCGAAACAAAACACCTTTCAGACGTCTAAATTTCCAGTTATTACATTACTGAGCAACCGGTTTCGGCGATATATTACGCCATCTTTAGGCCCCCTGACCGACGTGAAGGAAGATTCTCATCTCTGGTCCAGCCAAATAGGAAGCAGCATTCACTGTCAGGTATCCGTCAGTTTGTGACACAACGATCCCTTCGATTATCACAGTCGGCAAGTAATGATTCAATGGATAGCTGTGTCAAAAACCGACGGATACCAGTCAGTGAATGCTGGTGCCTGTTTTGACTGGACAAAAGGTGAGAATCTTCCTAAACGTCGGTCAGGGGGCCTGAAGATGAAGTAATATATCACGGAAACTGGTTGCTCAATAAAATAACAACTGGAAATTTAGACGGCTGGAAGATTCAGATCCGCACAATTTTTTTTCTCCCCAAATCGATACACTTTTCAACTGCTCGATAGTTATCTGGCGTATCCATCTAATCTTTAGCATTGTTCTGCTACAAGAAGATAAAAGGTTATGCTTTTACCTGAGCTGTTTATCGTAGACGTTCCACTTGAGTACAAGGCTACGCTCTAGACGAGTACCTTTAGAAAAGACTTCCTAATATTTGAATTTATTTTCGAATTTAACGAATGTCTCTTTTTCGGGAATGCCTTTCTGATTATTGCCAGTCTATATTTTATGTCTTTTCTATTTCGGCCATCAACAGTTATTTTACCGCTCAAATAACAAAATTCATCAATTACTTTTCGTGTCTCATTTCCTAAAGTAATGCCCTCAGCATCGCCTAATTTGACTCTACTACATTCAAAACATTCCCTGTAAACACTGCTGCATAACTTCAATGTATTTGCAGAACGGCACCTAGTGGTTAGTAGAAAACTGTAACAGACAATGTACGCATGCATAAGTGACGAATGCTGCAACTAATAATAATTATGTACTTGACGCCAAATGACCTTCTGTTAAGCTGATGTAAAGGTATCCTTGACCTGAGGATAGTCACTTGACCAAAACCGTCTGTCGATAGATAAATACACATTACAGCAGCTTCTGCTAGTTTCGCAAAGCTGTTTTTTAAATGTACTGCACTCCATTATACATTTCATTACCGCTGTTTTACTTTTGTTGATGTCCATCATATAAATTTTCACGAAGGTACTGTCTATTCCGTTCAACTGCTCTTCCGAGTCCTTTGTCGTCTCTAACAGAATTAGTCATCCACAAACCTCAAAGCTTAATTTCCCTCACTCACATTTTAATATCATTGATTCTGATATCGTGCTGTAATTGTCAAAACACGTCTTACATGAAACAAATCAGGGATGAATGCTGATCTATACTTACATACTTTCAATTTTCCTCGTTGCGAAAGGAAACGGGAATCTATTGTAGACTAATAACTAAAAGAAGGTAAGTCTGTCCTCGACCTAAAGGTAGCTTTGAACATCGCAGTTATCTACTGGCACAGTCCTATTGGATATGGTGCGTTCTTTTCTTCCTTTGAAGTTACTTACACCACCAGTTATAGAGAGATGGACAGTTTAGCGTGGTTTACAGACAGCGCTGCAAGATGTATAGAAATTATTTCCAGACGTGAAAGATACGACAAGTAACAGAAAGAATCCTAGGACTAATTGAGGATTGAATTCTGACCATAAGGTTTAGTAATCTGTCTTGCCCGTTTACCGAGCCAGACCGTAATTGAAAATTGCCGCATGGGCCTGTTGACATAGGAATTAATGTGGCAGTATTTTCATTGGCTGTAATCCAAAACTCTCTAAGATTTTTATTATTTGTTAATGTTTCATCGAAATTTCACGTCAGATAACAAATCAACCGAGCCTACCTCACATTTCGATTCAAATCTTTAATCTGCCAGGACGTCTTGGAACCGACATGAAAATATTGCCGTAAAATAACTATAAAACGAAATGAGTAATTCAAATGGTTCAAATGGCTCTGAGCACTATGGCACTTAACTTCTAAGGTCATCAGTCCCCTAGAACTTAGAACTACTTAAACCTAACTAACCTAAGGACATCACACACATCCATGCCCGAGGCAGGATTCGAACCTGCGACCGTAGCGGTCGCGCGGTTCCAGACTGTAGCGCCTAGAACCGCTCAGCCACCTCGGCCGGCTTGAGTAATTCATTTCAATAACAGTTATCAAATGCTATCATTCTCAAAATTTATCTTCACTAGTAACAAATTGTTGAAACTTCGCCATCTCATTGTACTAGTATGATTTAAGTTGTGCCTGACGAACGGTAATCCACGTTATGTTCATTGTACCGTAAACAGTCCGAAAAAAAGAATTTGAATTTGTGCACTGAAGTACGTGGCACCTAGCATATCTCCTGTTCCCATAATGGTACAGCAAGTCCTGGTGTAATCCTGAGTCAATGACACAAACAGTAAACATAGTTTGTTCATTTTGGGGCATAGTAAGGGATCTGTAGACTTTCGAGCTTTTTAATCGCTGCGGGAAAAAAGGGAACATTGTCTACAGGTAATAAAGGCAACGCTTGTCGCAGGAGAGCAACACACATATCCGGGATCAACATAGGCTATCAGTCTTGGAAAATAACAGAAATTAAAGCCTCCTGCTACACTTACCTTTTGCCTGACGTCGATGATGGCCAGTTCTGTAAGGCTGGCTTTATACCCACAGACTGATAACATCGGTTGACATATTGATGGCTATCGTCCAGATAGAGTAATGTCAGATATTGTTTTCACTTTGTTCTGTATCGAGGGACTACTTACTTACCGTACCCTGATGATGTGGTGCACTTAGCGTTATCAATGAAAGGCGAGTAAACGCGCAGCGTTTAGACTGACTCAGAAACTACTCCACGTTGGGCAAAGAGTGAACAGGCAAAGCTATTTACTTCAGGCAATCTAATTTAAACAATTTTTTTTCTTGAGTTTTTGTCTTCCCAGAGCCCTAAAAATACTCGAAACAGTACACGAATTTGTACTTAGTTCTTCGTCTTCTTCTTCCTCTTCCACTTTTCTCTGATATTGCGATTATTATCACTGTACAGTTTACTAGTAATAGCCTCCCAACCTGATATTGTTTTCTCTGCATATACACAAAAAAATTATTATTTCATTTGGATACCTTGACTTCATATTTGCTCAAAACATTTTTCGTGTCGTAATGGATTCGCAGTTACTTAGCAGAATAAATTTCAAATTTATAGGGTGAAAAGTAAACAAACTGCGCCTTGTTCCACTAACATTTGTTTATTACTAACCATTTTTCGGCTCATTAGACAGTCAACTAAAGATAACTATTGCACAGAATGTTTGGTCATGACATAAGGCAGAAATTGTCAAATCGCGCACTCATCGCTCGCATTTATACATAGTGAATCCGAACTCTGTCGACAAAATCTAAGAGGTTATTCAGGGATATTTTCCGAGTACTTTAGTATAAAAATCAGTCGAACGAAACGAGGCAGAATAAATAAATAATTCGTCTATTATTTCAAAAGTAATCGCCATAACTGTTGATACATATATCCCACTGCGAAACAAAGCGTTCCATACCTTCATGGAAAAATGTTTGCGGTTACCTGCGGACTCAGGTCTGTACACATGCTAGCACCTCTCCATCCGAACCAAATCGACGGCCACAGATGTCTTTCTTCACGGCTCCAAAAATGTGGAAATTACATGGAGAACTATCAGGAGGATGCGTAAGGGCCTCCCTACTTCTCACGGAAGGGATATCACAATCCTTTCTGAAACAAACTCCATTCAAATGTGAGTTCTGAATGAGAAACTCGGTGCATAATCTTCCCTTTTACACTGAGGTGAGAAAAGTCATAGGATAACGATATGCACATTTACAGATGGCGGCAGTATCGCATACACAAGGTGTAAAAGGGCAGTGCATTGGCGGAGCTGTCATTTAGGCTCAGGTAATTCAGGTGAAAAGGTTTCCGGTGTGATTATGGCCGCACGGCGGGAATTAACAGATTTTGACCGTGGTGTGATAGTTGCAGCTAGACTCATGGGAAATTTCATTTCGGAAATCGTTAGGGAATTCAATATTCAGCGATCCACACTGTCAAGAGCGTGCCGAGAATATTAAATTTCAGTATTTACCTATCACCTGTATCACCACGGATCACTTAACGAACTAGAGCAGCGGCGTTTCGTAATGTTTTCAGAGTTAACATACATGCAACACCGCGTCACATAACCGCAGAAATCAATGTGGGACATACGACGAACGTAACCGTTACGACAGTGCGGCGAAATTTTGGCGTTTGTGGGCTATGGTATGTAAACAAACGACTGACGCGAGTGCCTTTGCTAACAGCACTACATCGCCTGCAGCGGCTCTCCTGACAGTATCGGTTGGACCCCAGTCGACTGGAAAACCGAACCCTCGTCAAATAAGTCCCTGTTTCAGTTTGTGAGACCTGATGGTAGGATTCGACTGTGGCACAGACCCCACGAAACCATAGACCCAAGTTGTCAACAAGGTACTGTGTAAGCTGGTAGTGGCTCCAGAAGGAGTGGGCTGTGTTTACATGGAATGGACTAGATCCTCTGCTCCAACCAAACCGACAATTGACTGAAAATGGTTGTGTTCGGCTGCTTTGAGAACGTTTGCGTCAATTCATGGACTTCATTTCATGTTCCCAAACAACGATGGAATTATTGTGGATAACAATGCGCCACGTAACCTGGCCACAGTTGTTCGCGATTGTTTTGAAGAACTTTCTGGACGATTCGAGCATATGATTTGGCCACGTAGATAGCCCGAGATGAATCCCATCGAGCGCTTAAAGGATATAATCGAGTCCTACATCGGCAACATTTTCGCGATTGTGAATGGCTACAGAGGCAGCATGGGTCAATATTTCTGCGTGGGAGTTCTAACGACTTTTTGAATCCATGCCACGTCGAATTGCTGCACTACACCGGGAAAAAGCAGGCCCGACATGACGTTAGGAGGTATCCCGTGAGTTCTGTCAGCTCACTATATGCAGAACGAAGACAACGTTGATCCTTCCTACTCTGTTGGGTTGGATTGGAATGCTAATGACTTACACGTTTATTAATACATTATACGAGGGTAATCCCAAAAGTAAGGTCTCCTATTTTTTGTAAGTACATAAACCTGTTTATTTCTACAATGATTTACATCAGTTTACAGCTTGATCATTTAGCTATTTTTCGACATAATCACCATTTCTGTCGATGCATTTTTGTAGACGCAGTGGCAGTTTTTGTATGCCCATGTCATACCAGCTCGCCGCCATGCTGTTTAGAAAGTTATGAACCTCTTCTTTCACCTCGTCGTCGGAGCTGAATCGCTGGGACCACAATTAACGGTGACAGGTACTGTGAGACTCTGAACAAACTCGAACGGGCAATTCAGAACCGGAGGAGAGGAATGTTGAGCAAGGGAGTATACATTCTCCACGAAAACGCCCGCCCACACATCGCTCGGCAAACCCTTGCTCTCCTGCAACAGTTTCAGTGGAACATAGTCACCCTCCCACCCTATAGTCCTGACTTTGCGCCCAGTGACTATTACCCGTTCCCTAGGTTAAAAGAACATTTGGCCGGGAAGCTATTCAGCGCCGACGACGAGGTGAAAGAATTAGCACTCATACACAATCGCTCACTTGACGTAAGGTCTGTTCCTAAAGACGGGAAAGTAGCACAGGTCACACCAATATTCAAGAAATAAAATAGGAATAACCCACTGAATTACAGACCCATATCACTGACCTCAATTTGGAGTAGGATTTTGGAGCATATACTGTACTCGAACATTATGAATCATCTTGAAGAAAATGAGTTATTGATACATAATCGACACGCACTCAGAAAATATCGTTCTTGTGCAACACAGCTTCCCATGAAGTAATGAGTGCTGTCGACAAGGGAACTCAGATCGATTCCATATTCCTAGATTTCCAGAAGGCTTTTGATACCGTTCCTCACAAGCAACTATTAATCAAATTGGGAGCACATGAAGTATCGTCTCAGTTGTGTGACTGGATTCGTGATTTCCTCACAGAGAGGCCACAGTTCGAAGTGATAGACGGTACATCATCGAGTAGAACAGAAGTGATATCTGGCGTTCCGCAAGGTAGTGTCATAGGCCCTCTGCTGTTCCTGATTTACATAAATGATCTAGGTGATAATATGAGCAGTCCCCTTAGATTGTTTACAGGTGACGCTGTAATTTACCGTCTAGTAAAATCATCAGAAGATCAATTCCAATTACAAAATGGTCTAGAGAGAATTTCTGTATGGTGCGAAAAGTGGCAATTGCCACGACACAAAGATAAGTGCAAGGTCATCCACATGAGTACTAAAAGAAATCCGATAAATTTTGGGTATACGATAAATCGCACAAATCTAAGGGCTATCAAATGGTTCAAATGGCTCTGAGCACTATGGGACTCAGCATCTTAGGTCATAAGTTCCCTAGAACTTAGAACTACTTAAACCTAACTAACCTAAGGACATCACACACATCCACGCCCGAGGCAGGATTCGAACCTGCGACCGTAGCAGTCCCGCGGTTCCGGACTGCAGCACCAGAACCGCACGGCCACCGCGGCCGGCTAAGGGCTGTCAATTCGACTAAATACGTAGAAATTGGATTGACGGAGGTCATCGAAAAAATGCAAAGAAGGGCAGCTCGTTTCCTGTTATCGCGCAATAGGGGTGAGAGGGTCACTGATATGATAAGGGAGCTGGGGTGGGAGTCACTGAAACAAAGGCGGTTTTCTTTGTGGCGAGATCTGTTTACGAAATTTCAATCACCAACTTTCTCTTTCGAATGGGAAAATATTTTGTTGACGCCCACCTACGTAAGGAGAGATGATCATCATAATAAAATAAGAGAAATCAGAGCTCGAACGGAAAGCTTCAGGTGTTCCTTTATCCCATGAGCCATTCGAGAGTGGAATGGTAGAGAAGTGTTATGAAAATGGTTCGATGAACCCTCTGCCAGACACTTAAGTGTGAATTGCAGAGCAACCATGTAGATGTAGATGTAGATGTATCTTACACTTCGTCTATCTGTGACGTGTGTTTTCGAGGCACAAGTAACATTCGTATCGTTGAGACTTACTCAGCTTATTGATAAAGATTACATGAATTTAGGCAGAGACTCAGTGCTTGAACTGCAGAAAGTGTGCTTATTTGATGTTTTATGGTATAAATTCCCTTTGCACTGCGTATGGCTATAAGCCACCTTGCTCAAACGCTTTTACGCTTGAGATATTTCGTATGACTGCTCATACTTACTTGGAGCCAATTTCCTTCTATAACCACTATAAATCATTACATTTATAAAGAACGTGTTCACTGCATAGGTAATTTTCTATAAACTCTTCCGGTCAGATGCCGTTACTAACATTAGTTCTTGGGTCTGAATTTGGTATATGAGAGGGCATAGTTTTCAACTCAGGTCTTATGCGGATTTACTATCATTGGTAATCCAGTTTTCAAACCTAGTAGTAACCTTACAAGACTAGGTCCACTACCTATTTGCTTGTTATTTGACGCAGGTTGCCGGTACAGAATCAACGACTAGGAGCCACAACTTTACGTTCGAACACAAACATAATATCCAAAGAAATTACTTTATCACCTTCCGAGAAAAGTCTGGTGAAGCACACTGAGGTGACAGAAGTCATGGGACAGCGATAGGCACACACATACAGATGGCGGTAGTAACTTGTCCACACGATATAAAAGTGCAGTGCACTGACGGGGCTGTCATATGTGCTCATTTAACTCATGTGAAAAAGTTTCCGACGTAATTGTGGCACCACGACGGGAATTAACAGACTTTGAACGCGAAATGGTATTTGGAGCTAGAGGCAGGGGACGTTCCATTTCGGGAATCGTTAGGAAATTCAATATTCCGAGATCTACAGTGTCAATACTGTTCCGAGAATACCAAATTCCATGCATTACCTCTCACCACAGGTAGTGCGTCACCTCTCCACACTTAACGACCAAGAGCAACGGCGTTTGAGTAGTGTTGTTAGTGCAAACAGACAAGCAACTGCATCAATAACCGAAGAGATCAATATGAGATGTACGACGAACATATCCGTTAGAACAGCGCGGCGAAATCTAGCGTTAATGGGCCATGGCAGCAGACGACCAAAGCGAGTACCTTTGCTAATAGCGCGACCTTGTCTGCAGGATCTCTCCTGGTTTCGTGACAAGATCGGTTGGACACTAGACGACTAGAAAACCGTAGCCTGATCAGATGAGTCCCGATTTCACTTCAGAATACCTAATGGTAGGGCTCGAGTGTGGGTCAGAGTGTGGCGCAGACCCCACAAAACTAAAAACAAAAGTTGTCAAAAAGGCTCTGTGAAAGCTCGTGCTGTCCCCATAACGGTATGGGCAGTGTTTACATGGTATGGCCTGGTTCTCTGGTCCACCTGAACCGATCTTGGACTGGAAATGCTCATGTTCGGCTACTTGGAGACCATTTGCATCCATTCATGGACCTCGTGTTCCCAAACAACGATGGAATTTTTATGGATGACAGTGTGCCATTTCAGAACATTCTAGACAATTCGAGAGAACGATTTAGCCACCCAGATCGCCCAATATGAATTCCTTTGAATAATTATGAAACATAATCGACACGCCAGTTCGCGCAGAAGATCACTTTCGCAGTTATGGACGGCTATAGAGGCAGCATGGCTCATTATTTCTGCGGGGGACGTCCAACGACTTGTTGAGTCCATGTCATGTCGAGATGCTGCAGTACGCAGAACAAAAGAAGGTCCGACACGATATTAGGAGCTATCCCGCGACTTTTATCACCTCAGTGAATGTAAAATTTAACATTTGAGCCAAGTGGAATTTAATTACTGTCTCTCGCAACTGTTGCTGAAACCTTCGATCAAAAAAATTTTTTTTTATTTCAAATGACAGAATTCACAACTGCAAAGAATATGGTACGGAAAGTACAAGTTAACCAGCTAGTTATGTAGTGAATAGTTTAAGGATGGGGAGTTAAATGTCGATTGCTGCTATGTGTGGCTGTTAATGCAGCGGCTTCGTAATTTCAAAAATTAACACCAAACACTTAAACAAGCTTGAATAAAAAAGGATTTGGCCGAATGTCTTACCGGTACTTTCACACTCACATTTGAGGCATCCCAGACCTTGCTAAGGAAAAAATTGGAAATTTGTGGTAATGTCTTATGGGACCAAACTGCTGACGTCATCGGTCCCTAAGCTTACACACTATTTAATCTAACCTAAAGTACACCCATGCCCGAGGGAGGACTCGAACTTCCGACGGGGGGAGCCGCGCGGGCCGTGACATGACGCCCTTGCGAAGGAAATCGACTGTACTCTAAGGCTTCTTACGCACTGATTTTCAGTAACAGGTTACACACTTGGTTGCCACACTCATCTGATCACCAGAAATCAGGAAGACACGAAGGAACATACCTGGCGACGAAGGAGTGGGGCAACCATCGTGTTGGCTTGAAGCACGTCACGCATGTGTGCACAGTTTAACAACCAGGCGCCGACAAGAGTGTTTCCAGAAAGTGCCGTTTGACACAAACTGAAACTGAATATCGTAGGGTGATATGGAACGTTTATTCCAATGAATATTCAAACCGAGAAGTGGAAAAAAAGTGATAAGAGGTAGTTGACACTTTTGCGAATAAAGAACTGAATGACAAACGAAAAGGGAGCGATTTTTATTCAACAGTCATATCTTCGTTTTCCCAGGCTTCCATTTTACGTGAATTTCCTAGTTATTAATAGTTCTTCGCTGTTTATAACAATACAATTCTTCAAACAGCCTGCACTCTTTCGCTCTTTTGCAACATTTCCTGTTGGAAAATACGTTTAACAAACAATAACCACTGAATATGTAAATGGAAGAGGGAGAGGGTGGGGGGGGGGGGGAGACAACGGAAAGGAAAGGGAAGGAACGAATGATATCAGCTGCGTCTGACTTGGTATGGAAGTGTGTGCCGGACCAGGCCTCTAACGCGGTATCTACTACTTATTACGCAGTTGCGTTAATCACTGCGCTCTCCGGACACCACAGTGTTTACTACAAATGCGCGCACTATCCCGGCACGCTCCCTGGCTGACCCACCTTCCCACCTAGCGCCACTTATCCACAGTCCCCGTCAATATCCTCCATGCTCGCTAGTTTTCTAGATTTCTGCTGGAAGTCGAACGTAAACGTGTATCTGCGATGAAGGTTGTGGATTCATTGCCCATCGAGGAGAATCAATTATATGAATTATATCTAACATGTCCGAAGGAACAGACACCACGAATTCATATAAATAACTAGGGAGCAATACAGAATAAATAATTCGTTGTTTAGTTTACCAAGGTGACCCTCTGTCAGCAGATTCTCAAATCCATAAATCTTGTGGATATCCAGGATTGCAGTATAGAGATCCATTTTATTGTTGCTCCAATAGCTTCCCTAGCAGGCCTAGTTTGTAACCAGATAAGCCAGCGTTCTGCCTTCGAAATCGAATACAGGTAGATCTCAATATACGGCGGATAACGTGTAGGGAACGTAGTCTCGCTCGTAACTGTGGGCTGGCGTTTTCATTCTAATTCGTGGAGGTTGAGTGACAGCCAGGTAATAACGTCGAGCAGTTGAGGTTGGTCGTAGGCAGCCTGTAGCTTTCATCTGGGCCTCTTACACACTACCGTCTAGTCATTGTAATCGTGGTTAGCAGCAACCAAAAGCAGGAGCAACCAGACGCAGGAGACAAGAGAGCAACCAGTCTTGGCTCTTCGTTTTCATTGCGTAGCGAGATCAATGCGGTCGTAGTAATTCTTGAGATTGTCCGCCCTCCTTCCTGGTATCCTCGCACTGGTCGCCACCATGCGACGCTGCGTGTTTTGCTGAGGGGAACCACACCGCCACTTACTAGCGCACGTCAAGATGTCGCCTTCAGCGGGTGTAGGAGTACTTGCTGAATAAAATATCCTGTTCATATCACTGCATGACTGATTCCAAGACCGCCGAGGAACTTTTTCTTGGCACTCACCCCCGCAGTTCACCATTCTGAGACGTCTTCCTGACAATTTGCTATGTCAACGGTTGTAGGACCATCCTGACACCATAACACATTACATGACAAATAAACGACGCAACACGAAGGAATCGTAAGAATGTGTCGGAAATCCGTAGATGTGGTGTACGTGTACAAACAAACAAATGTTGCCATTTTAGAAAAATTGGATGATTCATTCAAGAACAACTGTATTGTAAATTGAGCAAGTCAATAACGCGTTGGTCCACCTCTCGTCCTTATGTAGTGTTTATTCGGCTTAGCATTGACTTATAGTTATTGGATGTCCTCCTGAGGGATTCATTCCAAATTCTGTCCCATTGGGGCGTTAAATCATCAACATCCCGAGCTGGCTGAAGGTCCTTATTCATAATGCTCAAATGATCTCAATTGGAGAGAGACCCAGCGACCTTGCTGCCCAAGATAGCGTTTGTCAAGCACAGAGCCAAGCAGTAGAAACTCTCGCTGTATGCGGGCGGGGATTATATTGCAGAAATGTAAGTCCAGGATGGCCTGCGATGAAGGGCAACGGCACGCACCGTAGAATGTCGTCGACGTACCGCTGTGCTATAAGGATGTCGCGGATGTCAACCAAGGAAGTCCTGCTATGAAGTGAAATGGCACCCCAGACCATCACTCCTGGTCTTCGGACCGTATGGCTGGCGGCAGTCAGATTGGCATCCCACAGCTCTCCAACCGTCTCCAGACATGCCTTGGCTGGTCGTAGGAGCTCGTTCAAGCGGGACTCATCAATGAAGACAACTCTACTCCAGTCAATAAGATTTCAGGCCAAATGTGCCAGACACACTACAAAGGGGCTCTTTGGTGTAAAGAAGTCAATCAAAGTTGGCGCAAGAGGCGCCGTTAGCTCAGACCCCTTTCTGTGAGCTGCCTGTTAATGGTCCTTGTGGTAACTGAAGCACCAGTTGCACATCGGATCGATGATAATGATGAATCCACGGCTCTGAATGCCTCTTTGACGACTGCTCAGTCCTCACGTTCTGTCGGCTCTCTATGTCGACCGCTTCCTTTCTGACTCCATGTTCGGCCATTGTTCACCCAGTCCTGCCAACATCGTCAATCCCATTCAAATTTCGAACGATTCGCCGATTGCTCCAACCGGCTTCTTTGAGCCCAACTAAATATCCCCTCTCAAATGCCGACATCTGCGTATACTGTTCACACATTGTCTTTGATGCGTAGTTACTGTCTAACTGAAAACACGGAATGAAATTGGGAAACATTTTATGGGCTGGTATCGACATTTCCCGTGTTTACTATCCTTCCAAGCTGCGCTGTGGATCAGCCCTGCATCGTCGCACATTCATCCACTGGCCGCTAAAGCTTACAGTTTTGCATTTTCCATCCAAACCTGCATAAATATCAATTTGTGACAAATTTGCAATACTCCTCTGTGGTGGGTGCGCCTTTTTTTCCCTCCTTTAGAGTGTATGTATTTGAGGTGACTTAATTTCTTGAATAACTAACACACAAACTTTGTTTATCATTGTTAGTTACAAAAACAAAGGCATGTTGCTATGCTGTCAACACATTATTTAATAAAATCTAAAATGAGAATGACTAGTCTAACCAAGCTAACACTCTGCCAAACTATCCACACAACTACCCACCTTCATCGAAAGCCGGTTTATTTTAGTATGGCGGCCTGTGCCTACATTGTCAAGACGTCAAGCAAGCCCTATGTCATGAAGTATGTTGTGTCTTCTTGATCAAATACTTTGCAGTTACGCTCATGTCCGAGCATATGGATAATTCAGTGGATATAAATGACATTCGGATTCCTCACAGACTACCGGTTCAGCTTGTATCAAGAATTACGTTTATAGAATACTGACTAAACCAGGCTGGAAGAGGGGAAGGGTTAAACACATACAAAAAGAACTGTAAGAATGCCAGAGCAAAAATCAGTGTTGTTTTGATGTATATCAAACAATTTCGCGTGATCAGAATATGTTGTTGTTGTTGTTGTTGTTGTGGTCTTCAGTCCTGAGACTGGGATCAGAATATTACCAATCTAAAATTGAATGTTGTCCAGGCAAAGCATTCAAGACTTATTGAAATAGTTTATCGACATCTTAATTAATAGTAATTAAAACATCGTCTTTTAAGTATAATTGTTTATCATTGCGCTTCAATTAAAATTGCCCAACTGTTTCAAAAGGCTTTCCTAAAAAGTGTCAAAATTAAGATGATCAGTGCTCTCATGTCAGGCTTCGCAGAGTTAGTACATTTCAGCCACCCCCACCAAATCTATTATGTTGCTGTGCAAAAGATGTGGCTCTGATTTCCAACACATGTTAGTAAAGCAATTATACAAGTAGATATCATTAGAAATACAACTTTACTCGACGGTAGTACAAAAAAGAGAATTTTCATTTGTTTTATTACCGTATTTATAAAAAAAAGTTGCTGAAAAATGTGTAGAATATCCCGCACAATAGCCAAAAGAGTCATCGACTGCTCACGTATTTCTCGTCGGTGACCACACGTGTAAACAATAACAAGCAGGAAGTCCGTTCGTAAAGCTGCGTCCTGCGCATGCGCGCTTACACATCTGCTGTGCTTGCGCGGATTATCGGCAGAATAGAACAGTTCCTATTTCTCCCCGGCGGATAAACCGCAACTTCATCCTTTTTGCGACTAGGTGGCAGGCCGTCTACACCTGACTTGGGCGTGTTAGGTGTCCTGTACAATATCGGTTTTAATCGACGTCGGACTAGTGTTGCTAGATGAAGCGAAGCTCTGTGCAGATTGAGTTTCCTGGATGTTGCGAGGGTAGTTAGATATACAGGGTGAGTCAGGAGGGAAGGTACATCCTTTGACGGGTGATACTCCTGGTGATTCTGAACAGAAAACTTCTAATAAACATATGCCCATTTCTTAACCGTCTCTGGGTAAACAATGAAAACAACTAGGAATGGGAAAGGTGCAGGTGACGGTAAACTAAGATACGTTCTGTTACGGTTTGTTTAATTGTGTACATTTCCTCACAGAAGATGTCCAAACAGTCCAACCATCAATGCATGTCGCTGCTCTTGTAGACAGTTACTATGTCGCCGATCGGAGCTCAGTTCTGCATTCCTTTACCTGAGCACAAGTACTTAAAATACAAGCGAGAAGCTCCTCTCTTGTACCCACTCTGCCCTTGTAGACGTCACTCTTCAGTCACCCCCGCAAACAGTAATCCAATGGCGTAAGACCGGATGACCTCAGTGGCCAAGTAATGACCCCACGGCGACCGATCCAGCGACCAGGATACGTTGTGTTCACATACTGTGTCACTGGCCATATGGAATGTGTAAGAAATCCGTCTTGCTGAAAGTACATACGAGCTCGTGTTTCCAAAGGGACATCCTCCACGTATTCTGGGAACATATTTTGAGGAAGCTCAAGATACTGTGTTCCAGTAAGACGGTTATCTAAAGCAACTGGACCGGTGAGTTGGTCATCAATAATACCGCACCACACGCTGAATGAGAAACGTCGTAGAAAATTAGTTTCCACAGTAGCGTGCACATTTTCATTTGCCCATACATGAGATTTGCGCGTGTTGTTGGTTCCGTTGCGGGCAAATGTTGACTCATCATTGAACAGAATACGTGGAATTAATCGATCATTGGCAATGATCCATTGTCAGAATTCTTGCAGGGCGGCAACATCTCCTTCATGCAGATGTTGTCCACTCTGCCGCTGAAAGGGATACAGACCGTGCTCGTGTACTGTGCGTATCACTCGTGTTTGTGGAATACCAAGTTGGGCAGCAAGTCTTCTAGAGCTAGTAGTAGGGTTGCGTTCCACTACTTGAAGAATGTTCTCAACTTCTGTTGTGTCTAGACAAGACAGCCTAGACACAATGCGAGGAAGCCGAAAGGCACGCGCTTAAACTCACGCAGGCTGGCGTGAGGTCTGAAACAGGATACGTAATGAATGCTATAAAGAAAAGTACGTAGCTTCTGGAATACTTAACTTTAATCCACATTTGTAGAACATCGCTCTTGATGATACATTAATAGAATCTCAATATCTATACTGGTAATGGCGCCTTGCTAGGTCGTAGCAAATGTAGCTGAAGGCTATGCTACTATCGTCTCGGCAAATGAGAGCGTAGTTGTCAGTGAACCGTGGCTAGCAACGTCGGCTGTACAACTGGGGCGAGTGCTAGTACGTCTCACTAGACCTGCCGTGTGGTGGCGCTCGGTCTGCAATTACTGACATTGGCGACACGCGGGTCCGTCGTATACTAGCGGACCGCGGCCGATTTAAAAGCTACCACCTAGCAAGTGTGGTGTCTGGCGGTGACACCACAACTTCATTAGGAGTTTGTTGTAAGGGACGTTCAGAGACAACATTTACGCTGGGAAGCGTACCACGCTCACGCAATCCGTGAAACACCCTTCTATCTGGCACTCTGCAGTTCGGAAATCGTTGTTGGTATTTTCGCACAGAAGCACTGGAATTCCCATTGGACAAACCATAGACAAACACCATGTCAGCATGCTCTGCACGTGTGAAGATCCGTGGGATTTTCACTACACAAAACTGTATTCATTGTTCACGTAACAACATTGTAGTATTGTGCACTAAGACAAGCACTGTCGGACTGGGACTTGAGGTACACAATTGCACCATGCGCAAGTGAACTGCGTACTGACACGGTCAGTGCATGGGGGCTTAATTATTTAATATGCAAATACTTTTTAATTTTTTGATTTAGTAGCTGTATGTCCGATTACGTAGTCTCGTAAACAGTTGGCCCTGACTAGTACTTGTACGCAATCTGACTGCATAGAACAACAACAAAGAATGAAAGAAAATTTCTGTTAACACAATTAATTAATTAAGTCCCCAGCAACTATAAAACCTACGAAACAACAAACACAAGTGTAGCTGTTCTGTGTGTGGAAGTGTGACTCAACGTACACATCTGGCACGGTTCTTCTTCAATAAGATAAGAAATTTTAAGTACAATTTATATTGAAGTAATTAAAAAAAATAGAAACACTATAATTACGCAAGAAAACCAGAATTACACTCTAACACAAGAACACCAGCCAGATGCTTTGTTGACTGAACCTGTAATGACGTATTATTCAAGACATTGAAATAATGAAAAAAAAGCGAGTTTGTTACCTTCATATATATTGATGAAAAGCACTCTAATCATTACAATATCTCCATTATAACAACGTCTGCTGTCTAGCCCATCAAACAACTGCATAAAACATGGAACAAGCACTCCCTACTACAACATCTCCACACTGACTCGCTACTACCACATCTCAACAAGCACTCTCCACCACGACCTCTCGACAAGCACTGCACACCGCTACTTCTCAATAATCACTGCACACCGCTACTTCTCATTAAGCACTGCCAGTGGAGGCGGCAGAACAATACTCTCTAGCGCGATCTCTGGCGCTGTGGCTCAGTGTAGCCACCTTTCATCAGTAAGGACGACGCTACACGTTTCCCGTTCCTAGTTCTTCTCATTGGTTTACCGGGAAACGATTAAGAAAAGGGCATATGTTTATCAGGAGTTCTTTGTTCAGAATCACCACTAGTATCACCCCTCAAAGCATGTACCTTTCCTCCCGACTCACCCTATATGTACAGGCACCGGCTTTTGTCGTACATCTTCACGACGAGTAAGTTGTGGACATTCTAAGGTTCACAGGGTTTCACACATATTTTCATGGTTTAATGAACACTTAGGCACCATATCGTACTTCGACCATCCTGCTAAATCATCTATCTTAACCCCATGGAAAATATTTGGAACTTAATGAAACAGCATGTGAAACGTAGCAGTCAACATCAGCGCAGTTTGGTTGCTCTAAGGGATCTAATTATCAGTGAATGGCTTCAGGTGTAGATCACATACCTGAAGGAATTTGGGTACTTCCTTCCGCACCAAACTGAAACCATGATAAGGCTACACGCAGTGTTCAGCAAGAGTACTCATAATGTGATTTATTGTGAGATTATTATTTTTTTGTCCAGTGTGCTTATTTACTGCAATGTGTGTTATGGTCTTCATGTGATTGATAACAATAATTTGTGTAATTATAACAATAAACACAATTTTGCACTATGTGATGACTGGTGGCTTGTAGTCAAAGAACAAGAAACAATGTTCCCTCACATGTTGGCATGCGCAATTGTTGCTTTTATTTCTTTGTCTAGTGACATGACTCACACTGACTTTTCTGAATCAGTTCCCTTAATGCTGTAACACTCTCTCCAGCGTTATCTGAAGAAGACCGATGTGAGTGGAAAGCCTCCTCGAAGGTGAAATTATCTTTTTGGACCAACACAATATCGTAGAATGACAGAGATAGATTATCTGAACTGTGAGTGCATATTCTCGAATCAGTGACCCACTGACGGACTCCGAGAAAAATTGTTGTGCGAAACTGTTTGCTACACTTCTTACTGCCACTAGAATAATGGCTATAGCAAAAGTGTTCTTCCAAACCTACACAAACGTTATCTGCAAAGGTTCCATGGTAGTCACTGTATGAAATGGCAGTGTAGATTAACATTGCGTTCCTTTCAATTCTGTACTCTTAAATTCAGTACAAATAAGACGTTTCACATATTGCGCATTCAATCAGTCCATCCAAATGGTACGCATTGAACATGGAAAGGCTGAAGAGGCAACAGATAACGACAGTCATTCCATAATACCCTGTCCAGCGATGACACTGATTTACTTACCTTCACCGACGGCTGTATGAACAGAAGGGCAGTCTATATTATTTCACGTACGACACCTGTCGACACTTTCTACTGAAGCCGCAGCATTGCGTTGTCTCCAGTCACCTACCGTGCGGCATCTGATTCACGTTTTCGGAAACTGCTCCGATTTTCAGGTTATATACGAGAATGGCTTGGTTGAATTAATGGGCAGGCCCGGATCCCGGACACATCTGGACGGGAAGAGGGGGGGGGGGGGGGGGGGGGCAAACCGCGGTATCTGTCCCGGGGGAGGAAATTTCAGGGGCCGCCAAATTCATATTCTTGAAGAAAAAAACCTTGTGTTACAAAATGCCTAGCATCGAACGCAAGTTGATCTATAGATTATTCATATGATTTTGAAACGCAACGCTGTTCGTTTTTGAACACATTCTAAGTTGACTTCTGAACGAACCATAAGTTGATTTTTGAATGTGTGCATAGTTTATGTGATGTGTTTGCCAGGGGAATCCCCGTCGTGTCAAGAAATAAAAAACCTTCCCTCGGCCAAGAGCGGACGGGGCTCCACGAGACGAGCTGAATAAACCAGAATGGCTGAAAGTCAGTCGCTGTCTGTTTATGTGGTTGATTGGATGTGTGAACGATCAGCGTCGTTACATTTATTAGTGAAAGCCATGTATTCAGGCTAGCAGAGTGGAAACAGAGGACTAACAGGAATAACAGGTAAAAAAGATTACATATTATCTTATCGCTGTACCCAAAGAAAATGAAATTTTGACAGAAAATTTTTGCCAGATCGCTACACTACTAAAGGCCAGTTGGAGAGTCCCCGGTTAGCATCGGCTTAAGTTTTGTTCTCGGAATAGCGCGGAACGTGTTGTAAGAACACGTAACAACGCCTAACCGGAGGATAAATGCTGGATAACTGAACCGATGATTCTGTCAGGGTCTGTGGAGTTAACCAGAGAATAAGTTATGACAGTGTCAGCAATAGAATTAGTGATGACAAGATTGTTTGTTAGAAAGAGAAAGGAAAAGGTGCGGCGACATCACACAAATTATATGGAAGAATATGTCCATTCTAAATTTATACAAAAATTTCGTACTACTACTATTTTCGATCTCATGCATGAGAAACTGGTGCATATGACCGCAATATGAAATTATTTCCTAACATAAAACTTTTGTTTGTAGTAGGCGTAATAGGTATTTGATATTAGTACTTCGTGAATTGTATTCTGTCATGTTATTGATGTAAATGAGGTAGATAAAAATGACCATTTGTGCCAAAGCAGTCTCGCTTATTTGGCGTGTGTTACAATTGCTGCAATATTAGAAAGGCCCGTTTCGTTTAATCTAGCAGACAGTGAGAAAATAGATTTAATCAAATCGAGAAACCACACAAGTCTTGAGTACTATTCGTGTTAACAGCTTTTTCAGTATTAGACAACGACATTTTGATTTTTTTATGCAGCAAAACGTTTGACGAGCTTTGATGAGGTAATAGATTCTTTCGCAGAAAGGAAAGCACAAGGCTGTAAAGTTGTAACAACATTAGAGAGAAAAAAATGCTGGGAACTTAGGACTGAAGATAATGTGTACTGTCTTGCTTGTCTCTTGACTTTACTGATTTTAAGTTTCCTATATTTAATTTTATTTCAAGCAAAAGAGAAAGTCATTAGCTAGTAGACAATAAAGAATGCAAGTTTTCTGAAGAGTTTCTCTCGATCACAAATAATCCCAGCCAGTGTTGATTGTGAGTTTTTTTAAGGGAAGAAAGTGTTAAACCGACCGACTGGGAGCAGGAGAGGCACTAAAGGACATTTTAATTCCCACTGTCCTGAATAAAGGTTTGATGGCTTCCATTGCAAAATATACACGTTTGAATTTTACGGAGTGAAATACAGTGACGTGCGATAGAAGAATGCTGTGTGAAGAGTCACACTTAAGACCAAATAAAACGTCTTACATTTCCCCGAACGTATATGTTTTATATGTCAACTTCTTCAGAAAGATGTGCGCTAAAAAATGAACACATTTTTGAAAAATCGATGATTTTAAGTTTTTGATGTCTTATCTCAAACATTCGAGTATGAGCAACACCGACTCAAAGGAAGGCCTCGGCGCTTGTTTGTAACGTCACGTCAGCTAGGCACGGTGAATGCCAGGTCTGTTGCAGGCATACTCATAGTGGTGGTGTCTCCCTCCCTGACACAGAAAAATGTGAAACTATTGGCGGTAGTTGACCAACACACATTGTTCTGAGAGACTTCTGCAATCAATTAATTGTGCAATTCATTACACTTCTTAACAAATAGTGTACTCCTGAACTTAAATTTCCACCTGTTTTAAGGATTGACATACAAAAACAACTTCATGGTCCAGCAGCAACAGAATTCGTGCTTCTTTACCTTATTTGTAAACCTGAGGAAGTTACGTTTGTACTGGGTCGCTTTTACAACAAACTGTGAACATATTGGTGCTCTTCTTTAGGTATCTTGGTTGACTATGGGGTGAGGAGCACTGAATGTTAATGAAATATCATGCGATTGTACACGTTGGGGGAGGGGCGGGGGACAGAAGAAGAGGCAAAAGAGAGATACTTGTTTTATCAAATAAAATTTTTTTGTCTTATAAAGTTTCTCCTTTCAGTTGCAAGAGGGGAATATTTATCTTTTCTAATATGCATGTTTAAAAAAGTTTAGGCTCAGCAGTATTTTCGATGTATGAAACTATTTTGTTTCCTGTTTAGAATTCCTTTCGTTGAAAGCGACTGTAATCTAATGACTGACAACAGTTGGACATTTACACATGTAAATTAGTTCACATTTCCAGTGACAATGTCAAACGAAAATAAAACAAATAAATAAAAGAAACGAGTTCATTGTAAGGGAGCTGGGATAAGTTTCGATAACAAAATGGATCAAGTAAATATAGTTACTTGAATGTAAAATTTCCGAAGCTTGCAATGGGGCAAAGCGTCTTCTCATATTGATGTACGTTTGTTTCGACAGGATTCAGTAATACAGAACTATGATCTTCATTTGTAGCTTTACCATAGTAAGAAAATCTTTCATCTAAATAAAACTGCAGAATCCAAAACAATATCAAACATTTTGTCCAAAAATAAGAGATTTACAGTGATAAGCACGCCCAGGCGTTTCTGCCTGCAACAGACCTGGCGTTCGCCGTGCCTAGCTGACGTGACGTCTCCAACAAGCGCCGAGGTCTTCGTTTGAGTCGGTGTTGCGGTGTTGGTATGAGGCGCGCGGGAGGGGGGGGGGTGCACTATCAATTTTTCTATATACACACTTTGATTCAGCCTTGCGTTGAAGGTAATTCAGTATCGACGAACAATAAGAAGATACTCTGAATCATTATAGCAACAAAATAAAATTAAATATTCTTCACCTGATTTGACTGACATATATATATATATATACACTCCTGGAAATTGAAATAAGAACACCGTGAATTCATTGTCCCAGGAAGGGGAAACTTTATTGACACATTCCTGGGGTCAGATACATCACATGATCACACTGACAGAACCACAGGCACATAGACACAGGCAACAGAGCATGCACAATGTCGGCACTAGTACAGTGTATATCCACCTTTCGCAGCAATGCAGGCTGCTATTCTCCCATGGAGACGATCGTAGAGATGCTGGATGTAGTCCTGTGGAACGGCTTGCCATGCCATTTCCACCTGGCGCCTCAGTTGGACCAGCGTTCGTGCTGGACGTGCAGACTGCGTGAGACGACGCTTCATCCAGTCCCAAACATGCTCAATGGGGGACAGATCCGGAGATCTTGCTGGCCAGGGTAGTTGACTTACACCTTCTAGAGCACGTTGGGTGGCACGGGATACATGCGGACGTGCATTGTCCTGTTGGAACAGCAAGTTCCCTTGCCGGTCTAGGAATGGTAGAACGATGGGTTCGATGACGGTTTGGATGTACCGTGCACTATTCAGTGTCCCCTCGACGATCACCAGTGGTGTACGGCCAGTGTAGGAGATCGCTCCCCACACCATGATGCCGGGTGTTGGCCCTGTGTGCCTCGGTCGTATGCAGTCCTGATTGTGGCGCTCACCTGCACGGCGCCAAACACGCATACGACCATCATTGGCACCAAGGCAGAAGCGACTCTCATCGCTGAAGACGACACGTCTCCATTCGTCCCTCCATTCACGCCTGTCGCGACACCACTGGAGGCGGGCTGCACGATGTTGGGGCGTGAGCGGAAGACGGCCTAACGGTGTGCGGGACCGTAGCCCAGCTTCGTGGAGACGGTTGCGAATGGTCCTCGCCGATACCCCAGGAGCAACAGTGTCCCTAATTTGCTGGGAAGTGGCGGTGCGGTCCCCTACGGCACTGCGTAGGATCCTACGGTCTTGGCGTGCATCCGTGCGTCGCTGCAATCCGGTCCCAGGTCGACTGGCACGTGCACCTTCCGCCGACCACTGGCGACAACATCGATGTACTGTGGAGACCTCACGCCCCAAGTGTTGAGCAATTCGGCGGTACGTCCACCCGGCCTCCCGCATGCCCACTATACGCCCTCGCTCAAAGTCCGTCAACTGCACATACGGTTCACGTCCACGCTGTCGCGGCATGCTACCAGTGTTAAAGACTGCGATGGAGCTCCGTATGCCACGGCAAACTGGCTGACACTGACGGCGGCGGTGCACAAATGCTGCGCAGCTAGCGCCATTCGACGGCCAACACCGCGGTTCCTGGTGTGTCCGCTGTGCCGTGCGTGTGATCATTGCTTGTACAGCCCTCTCGCAGTGTCCGGAGCAAGTATGGTGGGTCTGACACACCGGTGTCAATGTGTTCTTTTTTTCATTTCCAGGAGTATATATATATATATATATATATATATATATATATATATATATATATATATATAGACTGAACCGTCTAAATTTGAACAAATCCATTAGTACTATCGTTGTTTGTGGAGGCACCAACTCGACTTTATTGTGTCCTACGTCCGATGATGACGATAACTGGTTGTTTCGTTGAATGATTTGGGGGAGGGGACCAAACAACAAGGTCATCGGTCCCATCGGATTAGGGAAAGAGGGGGAAGGAATTTGGCCGTGCCCTTTCAAAGGAACCATCCCGGCATTTGCCTGAAGCAATTTAGGGAAATCACGGGAAACTTAAATCAGGATGGTCGGTCGCGGGTTTGAACCGTCGTCCTCCCGAATGCGACTCCAGTGTGCTGAACACTGCGCCACCTCACTCGGTGGTGATGGTGATGATGCCGACGGTGATGACGACGATTAGTTGTTTAGCGTGCTAACGGCGAGGACATCAGCGCCCAATAAAATAACCTACGTCCGACATGCTTGGAGATCACTGCTACACTAAGATTTATCTCGTTATAACTTTGAACTGAACTTCAGGCATCTTCGTAAACTCTCGTGGACGATGGGTTTCACAATGCGTTTATTACTAAACTGTATTTACTACCAACGTCTGTATCACTGAGATTAATGAGTCTTTCCCTGAGTTTTGAGTTTCTAATTTGTGAAGGTTTTATGAATATGATTATATTCATGTGATTAACTTTCGGAGGCTAGGCCTGCTGAATACGTTGCGATCAGCGCTTGCTTGTCTGGTGAAAAGTCTCTGCTGGGCCCTGTGGCCGAGCGGTTCTAGGCGCTTCAATCTGGAACCGTGTTGCTGTTACGGTCGCAGGATCGAATCCTGCCTCGGGCATGGATGTGTGTGATGTCCTTAGGTTAGTTAGGTTTAAGTAGCTCTAAGTCTAGGGGACTGATGACCTCAGATGTTAAGTCCCATAGTGCTTAGAGCCATTTGAAAAGTATCTGGACATGCTATGTAATTTGGAATTGACCACCAGATGGCAACAGAGGCGGGTCCGCCAGTATAAAACGAGGCGAGGAGTATCGTGTCGTCAGTAGAGATGCCGTAACTGCAGAATGGGTCGTCGAAGAGACGTCAGTGACTTCGAAAGTGGACTAGTCATTGGATGTTACTGAATCTTCTGACACATTTCACATCATTTGCAATTTTTGTTCTCCATTGTGCAGTGGACTGGCGCTATTCTGTATCTGCATCTATAGAATGATTCCGCTTTGGTTACTTTATTGTGTTATGACTGCAGAAAAGTGAGTGATCTTCTGCAGAATTGTGAATCATTATATTTAGTTACAGAATTGTTGAGACAACACGCGGGATTTATGGGCCTCAAGTTGCGTGGCATGTTAGGCGATGTACTAGTGATTTCATTTAATTTTATTCTGTGTTAACTCACAATTTGTAACTAGTCCTGTATTATGTGTTAGTTTATGTATTATTTTGTTTACAACTATCGTGCGAGACCACTTACGTAATTTCTGATCATATTATTATTATTATTATTATTATTATTATTGCACAAAAGCCAGCATTTCTATTTCATTATAGAATTGGTGAGACTACACATAGGATGTACAGGCTTTACGTTATACAGGGATTACAGTTGTTGCACTAATTGTTTCTTATTTTATACTAATATATCCTGCATAGTTGATTATTTCTCACAAACTATATAAACCTTTGGAATCTATGGCGTGTGACGTGCCAATCAAGCATCTCGCATCTGTAGTCCCGTCCTTTAGAGACGGCTAATGACTGATAATCGACTCCTCAACAAAATATTTGTGATGGCGACTGTACAGTTGTGATATACAGTATATTTAACTGTAGCGTCAGATTGTAGCTTCTGCACTTATCGTGTAAAATGTACGCTTTCCTACTGTTACTACTCAACGCTTATGTCATTTACGTAAGCAGTATAAGACCAAAATTAGAGGTATGTGGCCAGTAAGTAAAATTTGAGTATCAATTTATCAGTTGGAATGAGTCTGTGTTTTTAAACACAGCGCACAATTAATCTCAGCATCAATCACTGATCTGACGCTGTTCTGTTTCACAATATTGATGAGCAGAAAATACATGACAAGTTAAGAGCAGATAATCTCTACAGTAGGACGTTAATGACTTAAGTGCGACGGCCGTTGCTTATCGTATTACACAACTCAACAGAAGAGTTATCGACTAGCCAGCAGTGTTAAGTTTCTTTTTCTGTGCTGTTATTGCAGACTCCTAGCTGCAACCGAGCCGGTGTCAATGGCAAAGAGTTATCGACTAGCCAGCAGTGTTAAGTTTCTTTTTCTGTGTTGTTATTGCAAACTCCTAGGTGCAACCGAGCTGGTGTCAATGGTAACTCTCTTCCCCCAAATCTTGTAAAATATGAAAAAGCATAATTTTGTAATTGTCGATGACGAATGGTCATCTTGTTAAGAAAGTATGTGTGAAGTTTGTAGGTGTGACGTGTGGCCAGTTAGTCAGAGTATGGAGACTGGAGACCGGGGGATGCGCCATTTGGGCTGCTTGGTGTCACGGATGAGGGAATTGTAGGAAATCGATAGGTGTTCAACCTAATGAAGGAAGGGGAAAACATTGCAAATCAGTGAAGAATTCTTGTAGAGGAAGATAGAAGGATCTGGAAAACCGAAATGCATAGGATTCAATGATTCTTAGAGCGTCATGGAATTCGAGGGACTGAAAATCTACGTAACACATTAGAGACTGGGTTGGCTCAAAGAGCTGAAGGTGTGCACGATAACTGATGGAGATAACCTCACGTTTAGCCAATTATAACTGTCAATTGTAACATAGCCGACTGTGAGTTTTCTGTAGGACGGTTAGTAGGGGCGGCTGCCACATTGGTTTAAGATCCAGAGTTAGCACAATGCATTTTATCAATGATAGGGACGATAATGTGTGATTATATTAAATATTCATGAATTCGAAAGTTCTGCATGATTCGTTCTCTAATTATTTTTTGGGTTTTGGCACGGTTTATCTAAAGGAGAAACTAATTGCATCAGGTAATAAAGTGACTTGGATGGGGGTTTTATTTATTTATTTACTTACACGTCAAGTTCTGTAGGACCAAATTGGGGAGCAAATCTCCAATGTCATGGAACGTCTCAGTACATGAAATTACAACATAAAAGTAATAAGAGATAAAAATAAAATGTTTATGAACCCGGAAAAAAATCAGTCCATAAGTTTAAGTAAACGCAATCAGCAATACAACAAGAATCAGCTTAATTTTTCAAGGAACTCCTCGAGAGAATAAAAGGAGTGACCCATGACGAAACTCTTCAGTTTAGATTTGAAAGCGCGTGGATTACTCCTAAGATTTTTGAATTCGAATGGTAGCTTGTTGAAAATGGATGCAGCAGTATACTGTACACCCTTCTGCACAAGAGTTAAGGAAGCCCAATCCAAATGCAGGTTTGATTTCTGCCATTTATTAACTGGTGAAAGCTGTTTATTCTTGGGAATAACCTAATATTGTTAACAAGAAATGACAGTAATGAATATATATATTGAGAGGCCAATGTCGAAACACCCAGACTCGTCAACAGGGGTCGACAAGTAGTTCGTGAGCTTAACACCACTCATTGCCCGATCCACCCGTTTCTGAGCCAAAAATATCCTTTTAGAATGGGAAGAGTTACCCCCATAATATAATACCTTACTACATACGCGAATGAAAATAAGCAAAGTAGACTAATTTTCGCGTCGAACGATTACTCACTTCAGATACCGTTCGAATAGCAAAAATGGCAGCATTAAGTCTTTGAAAGGTCCTGAACGTGGGCTTCCCACGAGAGTTTACTATCTATCTGAACACATAGAAATATGAACTGTTCAGTTTCACTAACCACATACTCATTCTGTGAAATTAAAACGTCAGGTTTTGTTGACTTGTGTTAAGAACTGTAAAAACGGAGTCTTACTGTGATTTAGCGTTAGCTTATTTTCTACAAGCCGTGAACTTAGGTCATTTGAAACCGAGCCAGTGTTGCACACAACATCCTTTACTACCAAGCTAGTGTCATTAGCAAACAGAAATATTTTAAAGTTACCCATAATACCACAGGGCATGTCATTTATATAAATAAGGAACTGGAGTGGCACCAACAGTGTTCCCTGGGGCACACCTCACTTCACTGTACCCCTCTCAGACCCCACATCACAGCCTTCTCAACATTAACCTGGGGCACACCTCAATTCACTGTACCCCTCTCAGACCCCACATCACAGCCTTCTCAACATTAACCTGGGGCACACCTCACTTCACTGTACCCCTCTCAGACACCACATCACAGCATTCTCAACATTAACCTGGGGCACACCTCACTTCACTGTACCCCTCTCAGACCCCACATCACAGCATTCTCAACATTAACCTGGGGCACACCTCACTTCACTGTACCCCTCTCAGACCCCACATCACAGCATTCTCAACATTAACCTGGGGCACACCTCACTTCACTGTACCCCTCTCAGACACCACATCACAGCATTCTCAACATTAACCTGGGGCACACCTCACTTCACTGTACCCCTCTCAGACCCCACATCACAGCCTTCTCAACATTAACCTGGGGCACACCTCACTTCACTGTACCCCTCTCAGACACCACATCATAGCATTCTCAACATTAACCTGGGGCACACCTCACTTCACTGTACCCCTCTCAGACCCCACATCACAGCCTTCTCAACATTAACCTGGGGCACACCTCACTTCACTGTACCCCTCTCAGACCCCACATCACAGCCTTCTCAACATTAACCTGGGGCACACCTCACTTCACTGTACCCCTCTCAGACCCCACATCACAGCCTTCTCAACATTAACCTGGGGCACACCTCACTTCACTGTACCCCTCTCAGACACCACATCATAGCATTCTCAACATTAACCTGGGGCACACCTCACTTCACTGTACCCCTCTCAGACCCCACATCACAGCCTTCTCAACATTAACCTGGGGCACACCTCACTTCACTGTACCCCTCTCAGACCCCACATCACAGCCTTCTCAACATTAACCTGGGGCACACCTCACTTCACTGTACCCCTCTCAGACCCCACATCACAGCCTTCTCAACATTAACCTGCGGCACACCTCACTTCACTGTACCCCTCTCAGACCCCACATCACAGCCTTCTCAACATTAACCTGCGGCACACCTCACTTCACTGTACCCCTCTCAGACCCCACATCACAGCATTCTCAACATTAACCTGGGGCACACCTCACTTCACTGTACCCCTCTCAGACCCCACATCACAGCCTTCTCAACATTAACCTGGGGCACACCTCACTTCACTGTACCCCTCTCAGACACCACATCACAGCATTCTCAACATTAACCTGGGGCACACCTCACTTCACTGTACCCCTCTCAGACACCACATCACAGCATTCTCAACATTAACCTGGGGCACACCTCACTTCACTGTACCCCTCTCAGACCCCACATCACAGCCTTCTCAACATTAAGCTGGGGCACACCTCACTTCACTGTACCCCTCTCAGACACCACATCACAGCATTCTCAACATAATGAATAATGACCTTTTGCTATCTGTTGCTAAAATAAGAGGTGAACCAAGTCTGAGCTGCTCTCCGTATTCGGTAATCGTCCAACTTCTGGTGCAATATTTTGTGATCAACACAATCAAACGACTTAGTTAAATCAAAAAATATGCGTAGCGTAAGAAAACTTTTGTTTAACCCATCCAGTACCTCACAGAGAAAAGAGAATATAGCATTTTCAGTTGTTAAACGACTTCTAAAGCCGAACTGTACATTTGATAGCAAATCGTGTGATGTAAAATAATCTATTATCCTCACACAGACAGCTTTTTCAATAACTTTAGCAAAAACTGATGGCGTAGAAATAGATCTATAGTTGTCTACACTATCCCTTTCTCCCTTTCTATAAAGCAGCTGTACTACTGGGTACCTTAATCGTTCAGGAAACTGACCATTCCTACAGGAAAAATTACAAATATGGCTAAATACAGGGCTAACATGTGCAACACAGTAATTTAATATTCTGCTAGACACTCCATCATAAACACGAGTGTCCTTAGCCTTCAGTAATTTAATTATTGACTCAATCTCCCCCTTGTCTGGATCACAGAGGAGTATTTCAGACATCCATCTCGGAAAGTTATTTGCCAGGAAAGTTATATGATTCCCTGTAGAAACTAAATTTTTATTTAATTCACCAACAATGCTCAGAAAATGATTGTTAAATACTGTACATATATCTGATTTATTAGTAACAGAAATATTTTTACTACTGACTGACTTTATATCATCGTCCTTGTGCTGGTCACCAGAAACTCCCTTCACAACTGACCATATGATTTTAATTTTATCCTGTGAATTAGCTATTCTATTTGTGTACCACATATTCTTTGCCTTCCTAATAACATTTTAAGCACCTTACAGTACTGTTTGTAATGGGCTACTGTAGCTTGATTGTGACTACTTATATCATTTTGATATAATTCCCGCTTTGTTCTACATGATATCCTTATCGCACTAGTCAGCCACCCGGGCTGCCTATTACTGCTAGTACCCCGTTTAGAACGTTCTAATGGAAGTGAACACTCAAAGGGCATGAGAAATGTGAAGGGATCATATGAAGAATGAAGACATAGCTTATGCATAGCCGTAGTGCAGACGAATGCTCTGGGACAGAAAACGTCGAAGTTGGGTGTTGTTCACGTCAACAAGTAGTGGTCGACTGGACTGAAAGCATCAGGCACGGCGGAGAAGTGCATCTTCTGCATTAAAGCAGAAGTAACGTCCAGAGTGCGTAACTTTTAAAACGTCCTTTGGAAAATTGGGCCCTCAACGACGGTCTGAGTGTTATCAGGATGACTGGCTGCAGCTGACCTCCGACGCAAAGTGGTCCTTTCACTGTAAGCGACGCTGCCGTGAAAGATGACTTTAATCTGTCAATGACGATTGTCTTAGGGGTTCCATTTTTATTAGCGCCGAAAGCTTTTACGCAACCCATAATCACCTTGAGCGGGGCATCAAGCGGTGGGTGGCATGGCTTTGAACTGGTATCGTGACAAATAAACGCATTTCGTGGAAGTCGAACGACAGTATCGTACATAGTTTCCTCATGTAAGCAATAAGTCTAACACTTCGATGATATTGTTGAAGGGATCAGAGAAACATTTTACGAGCAATATAGAATTCGCCCGGAGACAAGATTAGAAGTCGTCGCGTTCAGGTCTTCTTAGAGAGCTTTTCGCAAATCCTGTAAGACAATCGGTAGATTTTCTGTCCGGTAGTGGAAGGTAAGGGAACTAAGGGAATCTTCCAGTTGTCGATATAAAGGCTGCCCTAAGCCGCTCGCTTTGTGATGATATGCTGTCGTACTAAGTAATGCAGCACGCGCTTGGAAAAAGTAGAATTCAAACTGTCTGCTTGGATCTGTTGTTGTTCTAAAGTCTAAACGGTGCGTTAAAGCGCGTGATACATCCGTAAATGAAAACGGTTGTTGTTCCTTTGGAGGGCTTCAGAGGAAGGTGTAAGCACTCGACTGCTGCCAAGCACGACTCGCGTTTTACAGAGGACACAAGTGTTCCAACGATGTAGATGTGCGCATGTTCCAAATTCTGATTCGCTAGAGCAAACATAGCAAGAGGAGTTGAAAAATTACGGCTTGCCAAACGAGGCTTTTGCGGTCTTTCGCTGTGCTAGATGAAACAAATGTCTTCTCCTTTTACTGTAGTGAATGAACTGCTGCCACACGAAAAGATGGCCTGCTGTCGAAACTCAGATGTAATAAACGACGTACGTTCGACACTGAGACATCAATTTACGAGATTCTGAAGAATCAGAGTTGTAGGTCACCTGTGAGTGCGATAAATACACTGACGGAAAAAATCGGTGCACCAAAAAGTAATTAATGTAGAGGAATGAAATTTCGGGAATACACTTTTCTAGGTAACATATTAAAGTGATTAGCACAGCAAGATCACAGATTCATATAAGCGCGAGATAAGACGTTGCAAATGTGAAATGCTAGTAGATCAACAATCGGTGTAGCTGCGAGAACGTAGGGTGCAAGCATGTATAGTACAGGTGCCGGATGACAGTTTGTGGGATGGAGATCCATGCCTGTTGCACTTGATCGGTCAATACAGGGACGGTTAGTGCTGTTTGTGAACGACGCTGGAGTTGTCGTCCGATGATATTCCATATGGGCTCGATTGGAGACAGATCTGGTGATCAAACAGGCCAAGGAGAAATTTTACACTCTGTAGAGCATGTTGGGTTACAACAGCGGTATGTGGGCGAGCGATATCCTGTTGGAAAACACCCCCTGTAATGCTTCTCATGAAGGGCACACAACAGCTCGAATCACCAGACTGACTGACAGATTTGCAGTCAAGGTGCGTGGGATAACCAAGAGAGTGCTTCTGCTGTTATACGAAATCGCACCCCAAACCTAGGTACGCTGCAGGTCCTGAACTGACCTCCTCCTAACACAACCATCAATGGCACCGAGGCAAAACCAGATTTCATCAGAAAGCACAACAGACTTCCACCCTGCCCTCCAATGAGCTCTCACTTGACACCACTGAATAGCGGTGGTTTGGGGCAGTGGAGTGCACGCTACAGGGCGTCTGGCTCGGAGCTGCCCTTGAAGTAACCGTTTTGTGACAGTTCGTGGTACCAACTGCTGCTAAAATTTCTGTTGCAAATGGAGTACGATGTGCCAGAGCCATACGCCGAATATGATGGTCTTCCGTCTCGATACTGCCACAGGGCCGTCCGAAGCCTGGTCCTCTTGCACCGCTGCCAGCAATCACGTACAGCGGCCGCATCCCTGAAAGTCTTTCTGCAGTATCCCAGAAGGGGCATCGAGCTTCTCTTAGCATTATTAAAAGACCTTGTCCAAGCTCAATGAGGGTTTAACAATGGGCTCTTTGTCGTCTTAAAGGCATTCGTGACTAGCATCAACTCACTTCCACCAATCTCAAAGGTAACTAATGCTGACGGCCGCTACAGCGGGTATTTAAAGCAAACCTGATTTGCATCCTCATAGTGGCGGGCGCTGCTAGCGTCATTGTTATGTGACTGACGTGAAATTTGGACAGACATCTTTCAGACGTAGAAACATGCCTATCAACTTTCGTTTATGTGGCATCATTCCTTCTTGGTGCTGCAATTTTTTTCCGTCGGTGTATATTCAGTTAATTTTGTACACTCCTAAGAGTCGTCAGGCACATTTTCTCTGGGGTTTTAGCAAATATTTACAATTTGTTTTTGCACTGCGTAGCTGGAGTCAGTCCTAACAATTACTGCGCCTTTCATGCGATGCCCAGTGTCAACTGAAAGCATACGTCTGTTTCCTGACACAAACAAAATAATATTTCAAAACGGAATTGTACGGGTCCATTAGATAGAACGCAGCCGAATTATTGTTTCTTCAATATGTATTAACACCAACAGTAAAACTCGAGAAATAAACAGTAACGCAGCAGCGACTTACAAGGGAACTCTCCATCGCAACCCACCCTCAGATTTAGTGTTAAGATGGCCAAGTATATAGCCCGTCAAAAACTGAAAACAGGAAAAAGAGTAGTGAATTGTGAAAAGAAAAGCAAATTAAAACAGTAAACGGTCCAAGCTCAAGAAGTGCAGTATTGAGAAAAGCGCCACCACCGCGGCGTCCTGGCTAAGTGGCTACGGAGTTGGACTGTAAACCGGATGGGCCGTGTTCAGAACTCCTTCGTGTCATCTACTTTTTTTTTTATTTTACAACATTATGAACTGTTCGTCCTGTCGTTGAAATGTTTGTTCTCTTTCTGTAGTCTTAGCAGTTATCATACTATACATTGCTTATGGAATATGAGCCATGTGGCAAGAATACGTTACCGTATCAAGTAAATGTGATGAATAGTGAGGCCAGGCGAGATACCATATAGATGTCTCACAGAAATGAAAACAACAAATAAACAGGTGTGAACTATGTCACAAGAAAGGAATTCAAGAGTCAAAACGTCCAAAAAGGAACGCAGATTCAAAAATTTTAAAGACTGTGTGACTATGAAACTGCTGCTTTCGTTTGTTGCAGCTTATATGACAAACTACTGTGTTTTCATCATTTCCTTGGGAGTGATCACGTTCACATTCATACGTGCACCTAAATCGGCCAAGGAGCCATATCTCACTCGCTTACCAGCCGTACAGATTAGGCGCGTCGATAAGAGATTCTTGTCATACGACACACGTACTGTCACTAATACCGTGAATGACACGCCTGACATGCTTTCCGGTGGAGGATTCGGTTGAATTGTCGTCTTGTCATCAAAAGTTTTCTGTTCCCATTCACAAACCACTTTGTACCGGCTGCTAATAGAGTAAAATGAAATGATAATTGAATCAAGAGAGGCGTCGATATACATCAACGGGGACAATTGAAAATGTGTGCTCCGACCGGGACTCGAACCCGGGATCTCCTGCTTACATGGCAGGCGCTCCATTCATTTTTTTTCGATATTGTTCGTTGCGTTTGTTCTAGGCCGACGTCACAACACAATCGTTCAAGTTGATCGTTGATTCCTTTACTCAGTTTTTTATTACAGAGGGCGATCAGCCCTCTGACCCATCTGAGCCACCGAGGACTCAGAGGATAGTGCGACTGCAGGGGCTTATCCCTTGCACGCTCCCCGTGAGACCCACATTCCCATCTTAACGTCCACACACTACATTCGTAGTGCCCCTCTCCATTACACCCATTACTCGCGGCAGACAATCTTACCGAGTCCCGTAACAGTTCGGGCAATACTTGTGCATCCGTAAAGAAGAAGAAAGTCAACGGCCGGTTAGCCTTAACTATATATGAAGATGGTATGTGTTCTTACGTACATGTCCGAAAGAACACATACCATCTTCATGTATAGCTAATAGAGTAGTCGTGCAGAATCAACTTTTCATTGTAGGTCCCTACCTTACGGGTGATGTTGAGGGTATTAGATTAGGAAATGAGACACTTAAAGTAGTAAAGGAGTTTTGCCATTTGGGGAGCAAAATAACTGATGATGGTCGAAGTAGAGAGGATATAAAATGTAGACTGGCAATGGCAAGGAAAGCGTTTCTGAAGAAGAGAAATTTGTTTACATCGAGTATAGATTTAAGTGTCAGGAAGTCATTTCTGAAAGTATTTGTATGGAGTGTAGCCAAGTATGGAAGTGAAACATGGACGGTAAATAGTTTGGACAAGAAGAGAATAGAAGCTTTCGAAATGTGGTGCTGCAGAAGAATGCTGAAGATTAGATGGATAGATCACATAACTAATGAGGAAGTATTGAATAGGATTGGGGAGAAGAGAAGTTTGTGGCACAACTTGACCAGAAGAAGGGATCGGTTGGTAGGACATGTTCGGAGGCATCAAGGGATCACCAATTTAGTATTGGAGGGCAACGTGGAGGGTAAAAATCGTAGGGGGAGACCAAGAGATGAATACACTAAGCAGATTCAGAAGGGTGTAGGTTGCAGTAGGTACTGGGAGATGAAGAAGCTTGCACAGGATAGAGTAGCATGGAGAGCTGCATCAAACCAGTCTCAGGACTGAAGACCACAACAATAACAACCTTACACCTCGCTGTTGCAAACAGGCGTTACACCACCACACACACACAAATGTGAATACAGCAAACAGCGGAAAAACATTAAATTGGCACGAGCGGGATCTGAACACGGCTCGACCGCGAGTTGCCGAACACCGCGACCACTTAACCACGACGCCATTGCTGTATCAAGTTACTCTGTATTGCACTTCTTGTCCCTGGCCGGTCACCGTTTCTATTTCACTTTTTTTCACAGTTCAGTACACCTTGTCCCTGTTTTCATGCCTGACCTGTGTTCATTTTTGACGAGCTCTCCACTGGGCCCTCTTACCACTAAATCTGAGGGAGCTGCCCGCTGCAGCACTGGTTATTCTTCGCGTTTTACTGTTCCTATTAATACATATCGATGAAACAAATATCGCACTGTATTAATTTCAATGTATCTACATAATGGGCACGTAAAATTCCGCTTTAAAAATAATTTTGTTTGTAACGGGAAACATATCGACGCTTTCTGTGGACGCTGGGCGACGCATGAAAGACGTGATGAGTAGTCCTTGTTTGGGCTCACTCCAACTACACGACGCAAAACCAAGTTGCAAATATCTGCTGAATCACCAGAGAAAACGCGCATGATGACTCTTAAGAGAGACACCCTTTGTGTGCATCAAACCAGTCAGTAAAGTGTCTCTTTTTCGTAGCTGTTTCCCTGATGTGGCAAATTTATTTTATTTTTAACTTTTTGGCTGCATACACCTCTTGTCCCCACAGTCGACAGTTAACCTAGAGGAGAGAATCGGGAGCGCAATCTGCGTGTGAAACGCATAAACTTTTTTTTCTATGTGTTACCGTATTTTAACTGCTTGTGTATCTTATCTTCTGAGTCGGAGATCAGAGATCAGCCCAAATTTCACCTAAACTAGCATAGAGAACCGCGTAAAAGCTGCACTCCTGCTGACCAGTATGCAAAAACTACGGTCGTATTCGAGTTGGGTCTGGCTCGCTCACCTTGCTGTTACGGAAGCTGGCGCTTCGCGCGCTATGCTGTAGCAGCAGATCATCAAACCACTCCAGAGGCTGCTAACCCAAAAAAAAGTACGTCTTGAGCACTGTTGGAGGCATCGACACGAAACAATTTAATTTGTCTGGTTTCGGAGCAAACTGCACGATGAAAGTCGAGGTATCTTGCTTAGCACGGTCACAGGGCAGTCTTTAAGGGGACGAGGTGGAGTTGGGCGGAGGGGGGGGAGGGGCAGAGACAAGCTGTGTCGCCGCCTAAGGCGGCTGGTTTTAAGAGGCGACAAAATATGAAGTTTTAATATGGCTCAAAAAGAGCGAATTAAACAAGACAATGAAAGTTTTATGTAGATGAAGAAGTGTGAGAATAAGTTATAACAACAAATAATGCACAAAATCTAATGTCTCCCTGTAAACCGTGTACGGTATTGTGAAACAGATGATACAGGAAGTGTTTGACTTGGTCGCCTTGGCTGCGTCTTTCAAAATAGCAAAGATCTTATTTGGCAGTGCTGGGAACTCTGTTTCTACCCTGCGCCTACACAACACTTGCAACGTACCTACGTCAGTTTGAAAAGCCCTGCAGTAGCGAAAAACTTCCTAATAAGGAAATAAAGATACATGTCAGTAATGACTGCCTAACAATTCCTTAAATTTTTGGAAGTCCATTGTTCTTGCGGACATGGACAGTGGCAGATGATATAAACAAAGAAAACTAACCACCATAGCCTTACCATCAAAGAAATTCATTTCAAACGACTAGTTTCGGCGCAACACTTATGCCATCTTCAGGTTCACTATAAACCAAAAGAGTACCTACATTCCTTGGCTCAAGTATCGTAGCACCCATATAATGCTAGTAGTAGTGTATGACATACGTCAGGAGTGTATAGTCTATGACGTGTTGTCATGACTGACAATGGAGACAACACGTTGTAGACTATACACTCTTGAAGTGTGCCATCCACGAGAACAAGTATTATATGGGTGCTACGATACTTGAGCCAAGAAATGAAGGCACTCTTTTGGTTGACAGTCGAGTAGATGGGGTATGTGCTAAGCAGAAACTATTAATTTGAAATCAATTTCTTTGGTGATACGAGTGTGGTGGTTCGTTTCCTTTATTTCTGATTCCTTAAACAGCAGTAGGGATATCCCTGGGAAAAACAATTTGTAATAAACAGAGAAAGAATAAGTAAACTATGCACTGCCCGTCACGCGCCGTAGTCTTTTGAAACCTGACGTTCTGATTCAGGGGCACCCTCCCCCCCCCCCCCCCCCCAACACTACTCCCTCTCTTTTGGAACTGTCATTGATACCATTTACATTGCTCTTCTTCTTTTCACTATCATCTAAAATAAGATTTCTGCTTTGTATACAACTTATTTTAAGTTTTCCCTCGTTCCCTTTTTTTCTCGGCGTTGAAGCAACTAAAGTGCGCGAACCGTTTATCCATTTCGTTGTATTCCACACTGTTTATTATATGACCGTTAGTTTTCGCTACAATAAATGAAACTGCTTTCGAAACTGCTTGTTTTGAGCTATAAATCACGAGCATGTCGGAAAGCATCCCTTCTCGATACTGAACCACAACTGTTTTTCCTTTAGTGTTACGGATACATTAAATAGCCACTAGCGATTTATACACTTTCTTTCAACAATTAAAGCATTTACATGTCAGCCAGTCGCTGTCCTGTGACCATCCACTTCGTACAGGAGAAGCGACGACGATTGCGTCGACAAAGCGGTACTGAATTGCGCTGGTTGCTGTAGGTTTTGCAACGCGCGCTCCCCTCCGCTCAGGACACGGCAAAAAGCGAATAGATTTTAGTTAAATACTCTGCGAGTGACATAACTTAATTTTGGTTGCGTAATTCATTTTGGAGCTGTAATTCAAAATGTATTACACTATAAGCGTTTCACTTCTGTTTCACTAACTGGTGCACCACACCCCTAGCCTAGGCAGCTCTGGTCTTAAAGACATATGTGTGAGTTTGGTGTGTAAAAATTAGACGTCATGGCTGAATCAAATTGCGAAAACGGTTGACTATGTCTCAAAATGCAAGGGGTGAGTGTAGCGGGAAGAGCGGTGGGTGGGGGGAAACGGGAGGTGTAATAGGCGCTTCAAAATTCCACACGGAGCGGCGAAATCCCTTGAGTCAGTCCTGCGCGGTGATCATTTCTCTGATTTCCGGCGCACGGCGAACGTGAGAGGATTGCCGTCGATGGAAAATGTGAGCGAACCTCCGGTAAAAATACTTCAAACCAAGTCTGCATCGCAATTCACGCACTTTAGTTGGTTTCTGAAAGATGGAAACTGTCTGCCCTACTGTGCTTGTCAAATTCCTTACTTGTTGATCAGACAGAGGGCCTGCACCTCTGTTGCTCCAAGGACGCTGTCAGAGGGACCGATCGCTAAGCTACGTTCTTATAACGATGTGAAAACCCTTCGGAATGGTCAAAGGGCTCTGTTCATATGTGACATAATAATGAAGAAATCTAAATGGCAGAAATAAACATCGCGAGTTATCTTGTTCGCAAAGCGTTGAGATGTCTCTGCCTCTGTGCCTCTTTGAATTATCCAAATGGTATCTGAGTATATATATCAGAGAGAGAGAGAGAGAGAGAGAGAGAGAGAGAGAGTTCAGGAGGAGATGTGAAAAATGCACACATACATTTTTATAATATGTATGGGTACAAGATTTTTTTGTACCTGTTTTCCCAGGTACGTATTTTCATCTAACAACCAACAGCTCGCTTAATTCATTACCGTCACTATGTATAAGAAATGATAAAGTTCAAATATTCCGTTGGAGAAAGAGCAGGCTTTCATAAATATTGATCAAAGTTCTCGGAAATAACGATTCATGGGGAAGAGTAACCTAGAGGTAACAAACCGTCGTAATTTGTCTTCAAGCACATATCTAAATGTGGGATTCAAGAAATTGTAAGTCTCTTAATAATATTAATATCCTAAAGTTATGAAAGTGTTAAATACAGTTCACATCTATATAGGCATTAATGCTATCATTATTTTCCACTATTAATTTCTTCGCTGTGGTTAGGAAAAATCATAGACTATCAAGGTAGGAAGGAAGTTCGTTGCTGGACTAATTATGGTAAGGGGAACTATAAATTCTTGTTGAAACAAATTACCCAAGATTCACCGCACAAATTACATAGACCATCACAGTTTAGGTACATAATTGCTTTATTAGATTACTGCTTATCTAATAATAATTTATGCTATCGTTAGTAGAAGACGTGTAATTTTATGTTATGTTTGATGTATGTGTTGTATGCGTTTTTACCTGGCTGCTATATTTTCCAGTAATAGCGCGTTGTTTTGTACACTTTGTTAATAGGTTATATATATATATATATATATATATATATATATATATATATATATATATATATATATATATATATTCCATGGATCAGAATATCGACGATTTTTGCCTGTTATCGACACTTATATTGGCAAGATATCGGTCCTAGAGATTCCAACACTTCATAGAATGTTTTAATTTCAAGTCTAAAGTCAGATAAGAAAATGAAAGAAATATTTTTATGTGTCATATAATTACAAATTAACAATTCTCTGATTTTTTTTTCCTTTATTGATATTATGGTACCTTTCTTCTTGCCAATTTTCATGATTGTACGTCAGCGGGAAGTGCCCTGCAGGTTTTGATGAGTGAGTTCGCGAGCCTCAAAATCTGTGACATAAATGACCGTATCTTCCGATTGCACTGACTTTGCAGCTAACGTTTATTATATCGC
Organism: Schistocerca cancellata; assembly: GCF_023864275.1. Lineage (NCBI taxonomy): Eukaryota > Metazoa > Arthropoda > Insecta > Orthoptera > Acrididae > Schistocerca > Schistocerca cancellata. The sequence goes on from NC_064626.1 coordinate 573,049,910, forward strand.
CAAGAGATCATAGATCTTAGCATGTGACAGAAATTTCAGCTTCATACATGTGATCATTTCTAAGAAAAAGGCGTCTTAGCAGAGGGACAGATAGACAGTCAGCTAACAAAGGACACAGGCTTTTTTTTCGTACGATAGTTACAAATTAACAGTTATCGGACGCTTCCCTTTACTTGCGCTTTAAAGCCTTTCTTCTTGCAAAAAGTTCATGCTTCTCCGTCAACGGGAAGTACCCTATAGGTTTTGATGAGTGAGTTTGCGAGGATCAGTATACGTGACAAATGGTCGTACCTTTTGATTTCACTGACTTAGAAGCTAACGTTTATTACGTCGCCAAGAGTCCATGGGTCTGAGCATGTGACACATATTTGAACTTGATACGTCTACCATTGCTAGGAAAAAGTGTTTTTAACAATCGAACACACAGACAGACGGACGGACAACAGAATGATCCTACAGGATTCAGTTTTTACCGATTGAGGTACGGAATCCTAAAAATCAGTTTATATAACTTATTCGCACTGATCAAATTACTGCACTCAAGTTTTACCAAGTCACATTTTAAATAATATTCACGTTATTTGATATTACTTATAGCATACACACGTCATTCGGTTCTGCTAAGAAATTCCCCAGTGGAATAGAAGGAGTTGGTCACCAATAAGTCCTTTAGGCTCCTGTTAAACTAAAATCCAATAGCGGGTAAACTTTTTATGACTGCTGGCAAGCTATTGAAAATGGATATTCCTGAATAGTGAACACCTTTCTGAACCAAAGTAACTAACCTTAAATCTTCGGGAGGATTATTTTTATCTTTAGTATCGATTCCATGACCTGAGATGTTGGTTTGAAAAAAAGTGTTACATTATTTATGACAAAATTCATTAAGGAATAAATAAACGGAGACGTAGTAGGCTGTACCTTAGTTCCCTGAGCACGCACCTGCAAGACGTTCTTGAATTCGCACGACGTATAATTCGTATTACACGATTTTGGTTTCGGGCACAGATAAGGTCAGTTACTGATAATACTTAAGTGTTTGCCACGGATGTTCACCCGAAATCCACAATCTTTGAGACAGGAAACGGTCAGACAGACTCTGAGCGTTGAGTTGGCGGCGATCATCGCGTGGCCGTCAACCTTCCTTTTCTGTTGCAAAACATGAAGCGGGGATTACTGACTGCCGTTCCAGGAAGTCTTAATCGTGAAGGAAATTTCCCGCTTGGCACCTTTCAATTTTCCAGGAGACAGTCAGCGCGTCCTTTCGTGGTCAGACTAACTGGGAGCAGGGACTACATGAGGAACTCCAGAGAGGTAGTTGACGGATGGGAGTCATGCCGAAACTGGCGAATCTGCATCTGCAATATCTGTGAAAAGCGTGGCTGGTGTTCTTTTTTATTGTGCCTTATGTTAAGTTTCTTCCCGTTCACTCACGGATGGAGCTTTGAAAGAAGACTGCTTTACTCTCTGTGCGAGCTGTTACCTGCTGAAGAATACTCGGGTTTCTGCTCCAAAAGTGCTGCTCCTTAGCGTGTTTACCTATGACGGTTTTACGGTTATATGTTACCCTATCTCGTCAGTGAGTCTCTTGTGTCCATTGACACGGCCCTACTTTGTATACGTTTGATGTCCCATTTCACTCAAAACTGAGAAGAGTCTCATAGACTTGATCAGTGTTCAAGAAAGGGCCGTCAAGTACACTGCTTGACAAAAACAAATGAAGCACCCAGGAGGAGAGGAGGAAACTAAACAACACGGCTTTAGAGGGAGTGTGATGTTATTTCGGTGGCTGAAAATCGATTAAAAACTACAAATAATTTGGCGGTATGAGCCCACTTATCAGTATGACGTTGCACCCCTCTGACCTGGATGCATGCACTGATTCCATCTACACTCCTGGAAATGGAAAAAAGAACACATTGACACCGGTGTGTCAGTCCCACCATACTTGCTCCGGACACTGCGAGAGGGCTGTACAAGCAATGATCACACGCACGGCACAGCGGACACACCAGGAACCGCGGTGTTGGCCGTCGAATGGCGCTAGCTGCGCAGCATTTGTGCACCGCCGCCGTCAGTGTCAGCCAGTTTGCCGTGGCATACGGAGCTCCATCGCAGTCTTTAACACTGGTAGCATGCCGCGACAGCGTGGACGTGAACCGTATGTGCAGTTGACGGACTTTGAGCGAGGGCGTATAGTGGGCATGCGGGAGGCCGGGTGGACGTACCGCCGAATTGCTCAACACGTGGGGCGTGAGGTCTCCACAGTACATCGATGTTGTCGCCAGTGGTCGGCGGAAGGTGCACGTGCCCGTCGACCTGGGACCTGACCGCAGCGACGCATGGATGCACGCCAAGACCGTAGGATCCTACGCAGTGCCGTAGGGGACCGCACCGCCACTTCCCAGCAAATTAGGGACACTGTTGCTCCTGGGGTATCGGCGAGGACCATTCGCAACCGTCTCCATGAAGCTGGGCTACGGTCCCGCACACCGTTAGGCCGTCTTCCGCTCATGCCCCAACATCGTGCAGCCCGCCTCCAGTGGTGTCGCGACAGGCGTGAATGGAGGGACGAATGGAGACGTGTCGTCTTCAGCGATGAGAGTCGCTTCTGCCTTGGTGCCAATGATGGTCGTATGCGTGTTTTGCGCCGTGCAGGTGAGCGCCACAATCAGGACTGCATACGACCGAGGCACACAGGGCCAACACCCGGCATCATGGTGTGGGGAGCGATCTCCTACACTGGCCGTACACCACTGGTGATCGTCGAGGGGACACTGAATAGTGCACGGTACATCCAAACCGTCATCGAACCCATCGTTCTACCATTCCTAGACCGGCAAGGGAACTTGCTGTTCCAACAGGACAATGCACGTCCGCATGTATCCCGTGCCACCCAACGTGCTCTAGAAGGTGTAAGTCAACTACCCTGGCCAGCAAGATCTCCGGATCTGTCCCCCATTGAGCATGTTTGGGACTGGATGAAGCGTCGTCTCACGCGGTCTGCACGTCCAGCACGAACGCTGGTCCAACTGAGGCGCCAGGTGGAAATGGCATGGCAAGCCGTTCCACAGGACTACATCCAGCATCTCTACGATCGTCTCCATGGGAGAATAGCAGCCTGCATTGCTGCGAAAGGTGGATATACACTGTACTAGTGCCGACATTGTGCATGCTCTGTTGCCTGTGGTTCTGTCAGTGTGATCATGTGATGTATCTGACCCCAGGAATGTGTCAATAAAGTTTCCCCTTCCTGGGACAATGAATTCACGGTGTTCTTATTTCAATTTCCAGGAGTGTAGTTTTCAAAACGTAAAAGAGTGTCTGTTGTTCAGTTACGCTTATCAGAGATCCATTTGACAACTGACAAGGGACACTAATTGGCTTTATACAATGCGAACGAGATCTCAAGCATACACAAAATGGACGACCAAAGCCTATCCTATTAACAAAGTGTACAAAACAACGCGCTATTATTGGAAAATATAGCAGCCAGGTAAAAACGCATACAACACATACATCAAACATAACATAAAATTATACGTCTTCTACTAACGATAGCATAAATTATTATTAGATAAGCAGTAATCTAATAAAGTAATTATGTACCGAAACTGTGATGGTCTATGTAATTTGTGCGTTGAATCTTGGGTAATTTGTTTCAACAAGAATTTATAGTTCTTCTTACCATAATTAGTCCAGCAACAAACTTCCTTCCTACCTTGATAGTCTATGATTTTTCCTAACCACAGCGAAGAAATTAATAGTGGAAAATAATGATAGCATTAATGTCTATATAGATGTGAACTGTATTTAACACTTTCATAACTTTAGGATATTAATATTATTAAGAGACTTACAATTTCTTGAATCCCACATTTAGATATGTGCTTGAAGACAAATTACGACGGTTTGTTACCTCTAGGTTACTCTTCCCCATGAATCGTTATTTCCGAGCACTTTGATCAATATTTATGAAAGCCTGCTCTTCCTCCAACGGAATATTTGAACTTTATCATTTCTTATACATAGTGACGGTAATGAATTAAGCGAGCTGTTGGTTGTTAGATGAAAATACGTACCTGGGAAAACAGGTACAAAAAAATCTTGTACCCATACATATTATAAAAATGTATATGTGCATTTTCCGTATCTCCTCCTGAACTACTAGACCGATTTCAACCAAACTTGATATGCGTATCCCTTACTGTCAGGTAAAAAACGCTGTTGGGGTAAGAATCACCTACAGATCATAGTTCAGAAGATATGGCATCATAAACAATGAGATGCGTGAAACACTGCCGCATCATGCACGACGTTTAAATTTATTACTTCTGTGATACTAACTCTATTCGCAACATATCTCACAGACAGTATCCACATGTGCCGCTAAATGTACATACAAAATTGTATCACTATGCTACACGTAGTTCGCGAGATATGACATCATAAACACTGAGATGCGAAAAACTGCCGAGCTGTTTATGACATTTAAATTTATTACTTCTTTGCTACTGACTCTAGTCGCAGCACGTTTTGCAGATCATATAAAAATATGCCGCTGGATGTAACTGCAAAATTATATTATTTTATGATGCTTAGTTCAAGAGATAAGACGTCATGAAGACTGAGATGCCTGAAAAAATGCAGCATCATGCGTGGAGTTTTAACACATTTCTTCTCTGACAGTCGAGTTAAGTAAATACCTGACAGCTGAAAGCGCTTTTGACAGCTTTCAACTGTGAAGCGCAAATAGCTGTAGGCTAAAACAACAGCCGTCCACAGGGCTATGAAAAGGCGCTGCCAAAGAAATGTTTACAAAATTGCGTTGCGCGTAGACATGCGAAGCAGCTACGCCTGTCGCGCAGAAACTATGCGAGATCGTTGTACGGCTGATTCATAATTTAAAAGGTGCTTTCGCGAATACATGTAAATGAATTTTTTTCGATCTTACCCTACAAACACACGCCATTTTTTCTTTCCGTTTCTATTAGGAAACTGGTAAAATAAATACCATGGCAATGCCGCGTTTGTCAGCTAGTCCCTGGCAATACTCGGTAACAATAAGCTCAATACCTAATTATTTACATCCACTGGACCATCTATCTTAAATAACTTGGTGATACAACACAATCGTCCTAAACAAACTGTTTATTAGATATCGGTAATTAATTTCGTTCCAGCCAACGGGGTCGTCCTTTCACCCAACACTCACACCAAGAGCAAGTCACTTCACGTCCGTTATCATTTCGGTAGCTATCTCGCTTCCCGGGCACAATGACACGGGTTCCATTCCCGGGGGGGTCAGGAATTTTCTCTGCCTCGAGATGACTGGGTGTTGTGTGTCCTTCATCATCATCATTGACTCGCAAGCGACGAAGTGGCGTCAACTAAAAAGGAGTTGTAATACGGCGGCCGAACTCCCCAGCATGGGGCCTCCCGGTCAACAATGCCATTCGATCATTTAATTTCATTTCATCAACTTACTTCCTCGCGTAAGACACACTCATTTGCCTCTTCCAGGCTGTTATTACGTAATACATTTCGAAGCCGAATAACCTCGATGTTTTCATGAGATAAACATTCTACATGTACTACAGAAATCTTCATATTACAAAATTAATATAATTTAAAAACAGGCAGTTTTTCGACCTGAAAATATGTAATATGTTGCCTGATGCCCACCGTCACTCTAGTCTATCCTGTGTAAGTCTCCATCTACAACTACAGTAAACTACATCCGCTTAAATCTGCCTATCGTAGTGAATTATTGGACACCCACTACAAATTTCATCTTCCACATTCCAGTCCGCTATCAAATTAACCTTTCCTTGATGCCTCAAATTATGCCCTTCCAATCTATACATTCGATCGTCGATTTGTATCAAAATATCACAGTCTTAGTCTCATTTCCTTCTTTCTACTTCTCTTAGCACCGCCTGATTTAATTCTACTGCACCCCATTTTTTTAGTGATGAGTGTTCTGACTGGTTTGAGGCGGCCCGCCACGAATTTCGCTCCTGCGACAATCTCTTCACCTCAGAGCAGCACTTCCACCCTACGTCTCAATTATTTGCTAGACTTCTCCAATCTCTGTCTTCCTCTACAGTTTTTACCTTCAACAGTTCCCTGTAGTATCATGAAGATTATTCTGTCCCATGTTCTAGTCAGCGTTTTTCATACCCTTCTTTCTTCGCCGAATCTGCGGAAAACCTCCTCATTCCTTTTCTTACGATATCATCTGGTTTTCAACATTCTTCTATAGCACAACATCTAAAACGCTTCGATTCTCTTCTATTTCGCTTTCCCCACTGTGCATTACTCACTACCAAGCAATTCTACGTTCCAAACTTACATTCTCAAAAATTCATCAAATTAAGGCCTATGTTTGATGTAGTAGACTTCTTTTGGCCCTGAATGTCCTATTTGCCTTTCGTAGTCTGCTTTTTATGTCCTGTTTGCTTCGTCTGTCATGTATTTTGCTTCCAAGATAGTAGAATTTCTTTACATCGTCTACTTCATGATCCTCAGTTTTGATGTTTAGTTTATCATTAATTGCATTCATACTACACCTCGTTGCTTTCGTCGTTCTTCCCTCTACTTCTAACAGAGATTCTGTAACAATTAGACTATTCATTCCATTCAACACGTCCTGTAACTGCGCTTTATTTTCACTGAGAATTGCAATGCCATTAGCGAATCTTATCTTTGATATTCCTTTCACCCCGAGTTTTGATCTCACTCTTTCACCTTTCTTTTATTTCCATCGTTGGTTCTTCAATGTATAGGTTGAACGGTAGGGGCGGAAGACTACACCTCTGTCTTACGAACTTTTTAATCTGGGCACTTGGTTCTTGTATAACATTACCGCCTGTCATTACGTGAAATTTGCCTGATATTCTCGAGCATGAAGTGTTACGTAAAATTATTCTGAAAACTTTATCTTTGGTTGTACCGTTGTAAGACAATTGGGGCCTGATATTCTTTTGCTCAAAATCAATTATTTTCGTAAAAATCAAGAATGATAATAATACTATTAACTTTCATTTACTTCTGAAACTGTGAAACTGCTACGGCCACAGTTAGCTTGGAAACATTTCGTTCGGTATTTTACTGACCGTGAAAAGTTTGCTTTCGTAGTAACTGCACTCTGAAAAATTATCGGACTCCGAGAAAATTAAATGACTGCAGGTTCTAATGAATGTAAATGCGTATAGTAATTACACACAAAATGGCTTTTGAAATCACCGCGTACCAAACGAAAGGCTTCCGCATTTAATCTCCTCACTTTTAATGAACGAAATGTATGTTTTTCTTCTGTCTACAACGGAGGAGGATCTTCAAATAATGAAGTGTAATACGCAGTTTATTTTTTTATCCTTCAATGAACACTCAGTCTTCAAACCTAAATCGGACTCTCTTTTATTAGTTCAACTCAGCGACAAATACCTAATTCCACACAAGACCAGTGGCAAGAGAACAAGAGCACAAGATAACAAGACAGCTTTTTACAGTCGTACATGTCCTTTTATAATATTCTAACAGTGTTATGGTTGCGTAATTTTTATGTCAGTACTTGTTACAAGGTTCCTGCAGCACTGCATTACGAAGATGTTGATACTAATAAAATTAAATGTTGTTTCACTTAAGCATATCAGACGCTGTCACTTAGTAATTATTTTTCTTGACATGGAGAAAAAATCGTTAAGTCTGGCTTTGACGCCACACTTGGTCTTCCTATCTTATTATCCCCTCCTGGCTTGTAGTTATGGTACGAGTATATCACCCACGTTTCCCTGCAGCTTATTCCTATTTTTCCCCAAATTTCTAAAATCTTGCACCAGTTTATATTGTCAGACTTTTTCCAGGTCGACAAATGATATGAGGGAATCTTGATGTTTCTTCAGTCTTGCTTCCATTATCAAGTGCAATGTCAGATCCACCTCTCAGGTGCCTTTACCTTTCCTAAAGCCAAACTCATTGTCATTTAACATACACTCAGTTTTCTTTTTCATGCTTCTGTGTATTCTTCTTGTCAGCAGCCTGGAAGCATGAGCTGTTAAGCTGATTGTGCGATAGTCTTAGCTTGCTGTCTTCGGAACCGTGTGGATGATATTCTTCCGAAAATATGATGGTAAGTCGCCAGACTCATAGACTGTACACGCAAACATGAATAGTCCTTCGGTTCCCATTTCCCCCTATGATTTTAGAAGTTCCAATGGAATGGCAACTCTCCATTCTGCCTTATTTGATCTCAAGTCTTCCAGAGCTCTTTTAAATTCTGACTATAATAGTGGATCCCCTATGTCTCCCTTATTGACACCACTTTCTTCATCTGTCAAGTAATCCGACAAAGTCCTCCCCTCATAGTGGCCTTCAGTGTATTCTTTCCACTTACTCGATCTTTCCTCTGCGTTGTGAAATTCTCATTGGACTCTTAATGTAACCATCCTTGCTTTTAATTTCATCAGAGGCTGTTTTAACTTTTTCTGCGTGCTGAACGTCCTTCCAACGATTATTTCTTTTCCTATTTCTTCACAATTTTCCTGCAGCCATTTCTCCTTGGGCTAGGGTTATCGTCTTTGACTAATAATCGAAAGTCTCGGGTTAGGACCCAGCCATTGATTAAATTTTGAATAAAAGTCATCAGCAATGTCAGCCGAAGACTTCCGGCATAAGAAGTCAACGGTCTTATCAAAGGGGGCGGAGGGACGGTCAGAGGTTCAGGGCACCCTATTGCCCTCATAGAGGAATGATCAATGCCATGAGGATGCGGAAGAAAATGGAAATCACTGCGTTAAGGACACATAATGTATAGCCACAGGATATGTTGCCTGTACTGAGACAGCGTCATGATCACCTCTCCAGCAGCAAAATATTCCGGACTAGTTCCCCATTCGGATCTCCGGGGCAGGACTCCCAAATGGGAGGCGACCATGAGAAAAAGATGGAATAACCAACGAAGGGGTAACATTCTAAGAGTCGGAGCATGGAATGTCGAAATTTGAAAGTAGTAAGAAAGCTAGAAAATTTGAAAAGGGAAATGTAAAGGCTCAATCTAGTGGGGATAAGTAAGTGAAATTTAAAGAAAACAAGGATTTCTGGTGAGATGAGTATAGGGTAATATCAACACCAGCAGAAAATGGTATAACGGGAGTAGCATTCGTTATGGATAGGAAGATAGGGCAGAGAGTGAATTACTGTGAACAGTTCAATCATAGGGTTCTTCTCATCACAATCTACAGCAAACCAACATCGTTAACAATAGTTCAGGTATAAATGCCAACGTCACAAGCACAAGATGGGAAGATCGAGAATGTATATGAGGATACTGAACGGTTAATTTAGCAAAGGGAGATGAAAATCTGATAGTCGTGGGTGACTGGAATGCGGTTGTAGGAGAACGGGTAGAAGATAGGGTACGGAAGAACATGGGCTTGGTAGTAGGAATGAGAGAGGAGGAAGACTAGAGAAAGAGTATCGCAATATATTTCAGATACGAGAAGGTTCCAGTTAGATTACATCATGGTCAATCAGAGATTCCAAAATCAGATATTGGATTGTAATGTGTATCCGAGAGCAGATAAAAACTCAGATCACAATCTAGTAATGATAAAGAATAGAATGAAGTTTAAACGAATCGTAAAGAAGAATCAGTGTGGAAAGAAATGAGGTACTGAAGAACGGAGGAATGGTGAGACACGTTTTAGGATGTGGCTACTGCGTTTAGGAATACCACAGTAGGCAGTTCACTTGAAGAGGAGTGGGCTTGTCTAAAAAGAGCAATGTCTGACAGCCAAACACAGGTACTAGGAAGGTAACTCCGAAGACGTCTTGGGTAACAGAAGAAATATTTCAATCGATGGATGAACAAAGGAAGTACAAAAATATGCAGGGAATGACAGGAATACCCTACAATGTCGTTGTTTTTCTTCTGTTTTTCATCTTTCGACCTATTTTCGCGACAGTATCAATTCCATTCAACCGTTCTTCAGATTCCTTTTGCCATTTCTGACAGAATTATGATGTCATCGGCAAACAAACAAGTTTTTATTTCCTCTCCCTGAACCCTAATACACTTTCCAGATTTCTCTTTCGTTGCCTTCAGTGAATACTCAATGTAAATATCGAACAACATGGGCTAGGCCACAACTTGTCTGACTCCCTTGCCAACTATAGCCGTCCTTTGTCTTCAGCCTCATATAACTTTAGTCTGGTTCCTGCACAAATCGTAGATGACCTTTCCCTCCCAGCATTTTACAACGGCTACCTTCAGAATTTCAAACCTGTATCCTGGAAAACAGTCAAAAATACGTTCACCTTTCTTCAGTCTGTCTTCTGAGGTAAGTCGTAGGGTAAGTATTGCCTCGTGTATTCCTACATTTCTCTGGCACCCAAATTGACCTTCCCTGGTGATGACATTTTACGATATGACTTACTAGATTCTGAGGGAATATTGTCAATTCTGGTGTCCTGTTTCGACTTAGGTCTTTCAGCGCTGCCAATTCTCACATTATAATATCTCCCACCTCATCTCATTTACTTGCTAAAAAACGTACCTCCCATCTCATCTCATTTACTTACTAAAAATCGTACCTCATCTCATCTTCATCTTCTTGCTCTTCTCTTCCCATAAAATTGTCTTCATGTTTGTTTGCTTTGCATAGTGTTTCTATATATTGCTCCCACCTCTCTGTCCTCCCTTCCTCGACTGGTATTGGTGCTCCTCTTTTCTCGAAAGGTTTCTTTAATTTTCCTGTTATCATCACCTAGCTTTCCCGTAGGAAAGCTTGCTTTTCTCCTCTAGTCATTCCTGCTTTGGTTTTTTTGCACTTCTTGTCGTATCGTTTCTAAATTTGTGCATCCCCTTTACTTCATTTATTACAGGTATGTCTTCTCCTTTACTCAATTAAATTTGTTATCTCTTATGTTACACAAGGATTTCCATTATGCATTGGCTTTTTGCCTACTTGTTTCTCTGATACCTACTCTATTTCATTTCTCAAAGCTATTTGTTCATCTTCTATTCATTTCTTTCATCCGTTTCAGTCGCTCGCTGCCTGGTGCTCCTTTTGAAACCCTCTAAAAACCCTATTTCTTTCAATTTCTCCAGATCCCATCCTTAATTTCCTAAATTTCTGCAATTACTTCAGTTTTAATTTTCGTGTCGTACCCAATAAATCATAGTCACAGTACACATCTATTCCTAAAAATGCCTATCAGTTAAATATCTGGTTTTCAAATCTCTGTCTTACTGTTATGTAAATTACCTGAAACCTTCTGTATCTACAGGTCTCTTCCACAAGTAAACCTCCCTCATGCCTCTTAAAGAAACTGTTCGCAATGGTTAAATTGTGCCCTGTACACAATTTACCAGACGTTCTTCTCCTTCATTTCTTTCCCTCCTTTCCTTATCTTCTTTTTCCTAGTATCGAATTCCTGGCCCTCATCAGAAAATTTTTGTCTTCCTTAACGAAGTGAACAATTTCTTTTGCCTCATTATACATTCATCCAATGTTTTCGCCACCTTTTTAGAGTTCTGTGTATCAGTCCGTAAAACCATAGCCCTTATAGGATCATTTTGTTTTCCGTCTGTCTGCCTTCCCGACTATTCAAAACCATTTTTCTCAGGAAAGGGTAAACGTTTCAATTTGAAATTTATGTCACATACAGAGAACCTTTGTTCCTCTGCGGTGTAAGACATGAAACTTCTAAGTCAATAAAATCAAAAGATACAGCCACTTACGTCACATTTTTTACACTCCCAAACACACTCATCAAAACCTATAGCGTACTACCTGTTGGACTAGAGTCGTGAAATTTGGCAGGAAGCAAGGTCTCGCAGTAGACCTGTAGCGAAATATCCGAAAATTGTGATAATTGTGAAAATTATATCGCAAAAAACAATTTTTTCAGACATTTCTTATCTTCCTGCCTGTTGGTCTGCCTGTTAAGATCCCTTTTTACTCATGAAAGGGCAGTCGTATCAAGTTGAAATATATTTTACATCACGGTCTTCATGCTGTTGGCGCTATAATAAATGTAAGCTTCAAAGTCAATGCAACCAAAAGGTACTGCCATTTATGTCACATTTTTTGATACTCACTAACTTAAGTCATCAAAACCTATAGGGTATTTTCTTATTGATGCTCTTCACGGGTATGCAGCTTGATTTCATCATCCTGACGACACGATATTTCGATGGTCAACTGGCCTCTATCTTCAGGTGAGACTGCAGGTGCACAATCAGGTCGGAACTGAGGTAACATCAGATGCGGCGACTCCTTTATACCCCGAGAACTGGCTGCTGCGCGTGCGCGAGAAGTGAAAGGGCTGCCCTCTGCGAAGTGAAGGACTGCAGCGACGCCAGTGGCAGAAACTAACAAAAGCGATGAATAGCAAATTAAGATGCAGCCTTTCGAAAATCAGGCCGTTGTTTTTTTGTATCTGATAAAGTAGGATGCCACATCTCGATTAAAGGAAAACTTTTATCTCAATTAATAATGTCACCAAATAATCTTATTTCGATAGAATTCTTAAGTACACAATCCCAGTAACGGGAATTCGGAGCAATAATTTGTGTCTCTTCAAATGTCATATTATGATGCCCTTCATTGAGACAATATTCAGCGATTCAAGATTATTCCGGCTGGAGCAATCGAGGGCGATGTTTATGTTCCACACGTCGGTCATGAACCGTATAAGTAGTGTATCCAGTACACACCTTTCCATTATGGTGGCAATTTTATATAACCAAGCCTTTCTCAAACCCAAATTACCTGTAACAGTTCCAAGAAGGGTTCTAGTTTTGGCCAAGGGCTAACGAGCACTTTAAATATCGTATTTTCTGAGGATTCTCGAAATTTTCGAAAAATTAGTGCCGGAAGAGGTAAAAAAGCAACTGATTTACAATGTTCATTATTGGTTCACATGGAAGTCCAAACTGAAAAGTACGAACAATTTGATAATCAGTGTATACATTTTGCTTGAAGACAACATTAAGATAATCCAGTTCCTGCGTCAAATTATCAGAATCCGAAATAGCATGGACTCTGTGGTATCGATAGCTACGATGCCACGGCGTAGGTACCAGTTCTTACGTTGTCACTACGACACCGACAACGAAGACAACGCCCTCTAGCCGGCGCTGTGCAGCTCTACGAGAGCCGCTCCAGATTCACTCCATTTGATTCCGAATAGACGACCAAGCAACATTGTTTCTATTTCATAGTGGGCGAGCCACTACAGATTTTGCCTTTGTAACTTCTAGTCGCTGTTAGATTTGATTGATGAACGGCTTCGCACCTACGTGCTCATCTCTACGCAAAGTTAAGTAACAATATCAGTTGTATATGTTCATACCCCAGTAAAAGAGTTTTAACCTATACGCAGTACCGATGCATTTCACCTTTTCCTGCTCCTGCTTGCTTACTACATTCGGCCTACCCTTCAGTTTACAGGAGCAGACCCACGCGCCACAAAAACTCTCTTGACCAGTATAAGTAAAACTTCAAGCCGTCGATGTGGTGGATGACAAGTAGCAGCATGAAGGCAGCGGTCCGTAGGCGTAGGTTTACGGCATACGCAGTGTCCAAAAGTCCCATTTTCTTTTTTATGTACTAAAACATCCAAAAAACGTAATTTGCCCTCTTTTTCAATTTCCTTCAAAAATCTGATGTGTGGGTCAAGGCAGCTAACATGATCTAAAAGCCGATGAAGAGCTTCCATTCCACGTGGCCAGACAAAAAGTTTCTTCCACGTATCTCAAAAAAATTATGGGTTTAAGAGTAGAAGTCCTGAGTGCAGTATCTTCAAAATCTTCCACGAAAAGACGCGACAATAGGGGAAAGAGGGCTCCACATAGCCACACCTTCAGTCTGTTGAAAAAATGTATCATCAAATAAAAAAATGTGTTAATGTCAACACAGTGTGACACAGCCTTTTTCCCTTTCTTGACGCAGGAACTGGATTCTCTTACTGTTGTCTTCAGGCACAGTGCATACACTAATAATCAAATTGTTCGTGCTTTAAATTTGGACTACCATATGAACCAATAATGGACACTTGTGAAGGAGTTGGTTTTCACCCCGTCGGTGACTATTTCTTCGAAAATTTCAAGAGTCCTCACAAAGTACGACATTAAAAGTGTCCTTTTGCCTTCGGCCAAAACCAGAGCCCTTCTTGGATCTGTTAAAGATAATTTGGGATTGAGAAAGGCTGGGGTATATAAAATTGCCTGTCATAGCGGGAAGGCGTATATTGGTCAGACTATTGGTAGGGTTCATGACCGATGTGTGGAACATCAGCTTCACGGTCGATCGCCCCAGACGGAATAATCTGGCGTCGCTGAACACTGTCTCAATGAAGGGCGTAATGTGTCATTTAAAGACACACAAACTGTTGCTTCGGCTTCCCGTTACTGGGATTGTGTACTTAAGGAATCCACCGAAATAAGATTATCGAGTGACATTATTAATAGAGATAAAGGTTTTCCTTTAAGCGAGATGTGGCATCCTACTTTATCAGACACAAAACAACAACGGCCTAGTTTTCGAACGGCTACATCTTAATGTGCGATTCATCGCTTTTTTTAGTTCCTGACACGGACGGCACTGCAATTCTACGCTTCACAGAGAACAGCCCTTCCACTTCTGGCGCACGCCCAGCAGCCAGTTCTCGGAGTATATAGGAGTCGCCGCATCTGATGTTACCTCAGTTCCGGCGTGATTGTGCACCTGCAATCTCACCTGAAGATGGCGGCCAGTTGCAATGTCGACATATCGTGTCGTCCGGCAGCATACCCATGAAGAGCATCAACAAGCATTACGCCTGAAAAATCTAGGTAATCTCAGGTTCTTTCCTGTTGGCCTAGAATCGTGCGATTGGGCAAGAAGCAAGGTTTCACAGAACAAACAAAGGAAAAAATACGAAAATTATTTATGTTTAATTATATCATGCGAAAAAATATTTCTTTTGTCATCTGCTATCCCACGTCAAATTCGAAATCAAAACAATCAGTAGTTCTGCATTCAGGTTGACTGGGTCGCAATGGTAGTAGTCAGACATCAGGCAAGGAATCCCTTTACTGATCATATGACGCGTTTCGGAATTTATCTCTCATCAGATATCCAGGAGCAATTACTGCACGTAGATAAGGCGTTTCAATTTGTATGTGAAACAAACATTTGTATTCCTTGCCTTCAAAAATGGCTCTGAGCACTACGGGACTTAACATCTGAGGTCATCAGTCCCCTAGAACTTAGAACTACTTAAACCTAACTAATCTAAGGACATCACACACATCCATGCCCGAGGCAGGATTCGAACCTGCGACCGTAGCCGTTCCAGACTGAACCGCTCGGTCACAGCGGACGGCATTCCTTGCCTGATGTTTGACTTTTACTACCTGACTGGAGAACTGCAGATAATCATAATAATGGTCGCCTGCCTACTGCATGATTTTGTTACAATTATATTATTAAAATTAAAACTTTCTCTAATGTCTTTGTATCCCTGGGACCGATATCTTGCCTGTATCAGGTCGACTAACAGGCAAAAAAGGTCGGGATACTCTATTCCCGGAGGAGATGAATTGTCTGTAAACATAATTAAGTTTGTAAGGAACCCTCAATGTGCGTGTCTTACTCGCACCTGGACAATTTTTCAAATTAATAGCTGCGTCTCTGCAAACGAACTGTCACAATATGTGCCATTCAGTGGTGCAATAGGCCAGAACGTATCATTAGAAATAATGCGTGGGAGAAAATAATTGAGTGAAACACAGTATTCTAAATCCTTAACTGCTTGTGTTGATTAGAACATGAATTGTATAGCAGGTATTACAGATCTTCTTAAATGACTAACCTTTGTAACACTTAAGTTGCAGGAAATATCAGACTCTGGAGATGGAAGTGTAGAAAAAGGCGACTTACTTGCCTTATTTTCATTCACTAAAAGCTTATGGCTCCATATTCTGTGGTAACTCGTCATTGAGGAAAAAAATGTTTGTTGCGCTGAAATGTGCAATAATGATAATGTGTGGTGTCCTCTCTAGAGCCTCTTGTAGACTGCTTTTTAAACAGCTGAGCATACTGACAGCAGCATCACAGCACATTTCCTTATCTGGCTTGTTGTACAATTGTAACATCGGTAAGTACAATACTAAACGGCCAAATGATAGACAGTCTGTGTCACTCAGACTTAGCGTGACAGAAATGAATGTGGTATTCAGCCATAAAAATCTTACATTTATTCACTGGTGTAATGAATTTATGAATCAATTGGATAATAAAATTAACTTCAAACACAAACTGAAGTCATATGTGGTTGACAACTTCTACTCTCTAGAAGAATTTCTAACAATGTGCTACTGTGATTTGTGTGTGCGTTTTATAGAAGATGAGAAACAAAAACAGACAAAAAACATTTTTAAAAAATCGTTAAGAAACCATGTAATTGGCCAGCATGTAGCCATTCATCCGCTAATATTAATTTGGCGCATAAGTTTGCAGCGTTTTTGTTCTGTATGTGGATATTTCGATTGCTACGGGTTCATTTATCGCTTCTCAAGTTTTATTTGTAATTCGCTGCTGCTATCTGTGTCTACATAATGTCAATTTCTCATTTGGAGATGGAGTGGAGCTGTGACTCTAGAAAATGGAGTGCCAAGTGTAGAAATCGGAACATTTTCGACATAGTCTTCTGTTTTAGTTCGATAGAAGGGTGACAGCAGCAGACGCGCCATGTATGGGTACAATGCCATTAGACAGAGCACGCCAAGAAAATGGTTTCCTCGTTTTAAGGAGGATCATTTTGACATTGCTGAATCTTCGCGTTCGGGAAGACCTCCGGGGTTTTATGACGAGCGTTTAAACGCATTAATCCACAATGATCCACGTCAGTGTACACGAGAATTGGCGAATGTCATGAAATGCGATCATTCAGCCATGCAATGGGGAAGGTTCAAAAATACATCTGTGCTTGCTCGTCATCAATTGGCTCGTGAACAACACGACCGTTCCTATCCTGTATCGTTATTGGTGACAATAAATGGTTTCTTTACGCTAACACAGGGAAAAGAATGTAATGGCTAAGCCCAGACAAAGCAGCAACTACCCTTACAAAGATCTACGCGCATCCATAGACGATAATGTTAAATACGTGGGGCAAACAGCGACGGTGCGGTGTACTATGAATTGCTTCCCCGGGGTGTAACCATCACTGCTAACATTTACTGTCAACAACAAAGACGTCTTGCAGATGCAGTCCAAGAACAACGAATAGGAAGACTGCATGAAGTGATGCTCCTCCACGGTATAGTCCGCCCACATTTTGCTTGACTATAAAGGTGTTGGGTTGGTAAGTCATTCCGCACCTGTCTTATTCATCTGATCTTGCGCCCTCAGATTTTCACTTTTTCGCTCCCCATCGAACAGCTTCAACGAACCTACTTTCCGGATGAAAATGCGCTCCGAACAAGGCTCGACGAGTTCTTCGCCTCAAAACCACGCGATTTCTACAGTCCCGAAATCGAAAAGCTACCGGAGCGTTGATAGACCGTTGTAAATAGTGAAGGAGATTATGTAATTGGTAACTCATGTCCCTGTTATGTATATATGTTCTGTTTATTAAACTTAAGGAAAATGCTACGAACTTATACATTACCGCAGTAAGATGTACTACACTGATGTGCAAAACTTATGGACGGAATAACTTTCGCCTGATGCGTCACTGGCAGCTCGATGAATCTTGGACTATACATAGAAAGAACTGCTTTAGTATAGTACAGAAGGTAACTGAAAGAAATTTGCATTGAGACGAACAGAAATATAATACTGGCCATTAAAATTGCTACACCAAGAAGAAATGCAGATGATAAACGGGCATTCATTGGACAAATATATTATACTAGAACTGACATGTGATTACATTTTCACGCAGTTTTGGTGCATAGATCCTGAGAAATCAGTACCCAGAACAACCACCTCTAGCCGTAATAACAGCATTGATACGCCTGGGCATTGAGTCAAACAGAGCTTGGATGGCGTGTACAGGTACAGCTGCCCAGGCAGCTTCAACACGATACCACAGTTCATCAAGATTAGTGACTGGCGTATTGTGACGAGGCAGTTGCTCGGCCACCATTGACCAGACGTTTTCAATTGTTGAGAGATCTGGAGAATGTGCTGGCCAGGGCAGCAGTCGAACATTTTCTGTATCCAGAAAGGCCCGTACAGGACCTGCAACATACGGTCGTGCATTATCCTGCTGAAATGTAGGGTTTAGCGGGGATCGAATCAAGAGTAGAGCCACGGGTCGTAACACATCTGAAATGTAACGTCCACTGTTTAAAATGCAGTCAGTGAGAACAAGAGGTGACCGAGACGTGTAACCAATGGCACCCCATACCATCACGCCGGGTGATACGCCAGTATGGCGATGACGAATACACGCTTCCAATGTGCGTTCACCGCGATGTCGCCAAACACGGATGCGACCATCGTGATGGTGTAAACAGAAACTGGATTCATCCGAAAAAATGACTTTTTGCCATTCGTGCACCCAGGTTCGTCGTTGAGAACACCATTGCAGGCGCTCCTGTCTGTGATACAGCGTCAAGGGTAACCGCAGCCATGGCCTCCGAGCTGATAGTCCATGCTGCTGCAAACGTCGTCGAACTGTTCGTGCAGATGGTTGTTGTCTTGCAAATGTCCCCATCTGTTGACTCAGGGATCGATACGTGGCTGCACGATCCGTTACAGCCATGCGGATAAGATGCCTGTCATCTCGACTGCTAGTGATACGAGGCCGTTGGGATCCAGCACGGCGTTCCGTATTACCCTCCTTAACCCACCGATTCCATATTCTGCTAACAGTCATAGGATCTCGACCAACGCGAGCAGCAATGTCGTGATAAGATAAACCGCAATCGCGATAGGCTACAATCCAACCTTTATCAAAGTCGGAAACGTGATGGTAAGCATTTCTCCTCCTTACACGAGGCATCACAACAACGTTTCACCAGGCAACGCCGGTCAACTGCTGTTGGTATATGAGAAATCGGCTGGAAACTTTCCTCATGTCAGCACGTTGTAGGTGTCGCCAACCTTGTGTGAATGCCCTGAAAACCTAAGCATTTGCATATCGCAGCATCTTCTTCCCGTCGGCTAAATTTCACGTCTGTAGCACGTCATCTTCGTGGTGTAGCAATTTTAATGGCCAGTAGTGTAACATTTAAGTACATTGAGATCGCTGCGATTTATATGAAGATGATATCTGTTCTTTCGGAGATGAGTGTGGATCTCACGGGGAGAGTGCCAGAGATAATTCCCTATCCCCTGTGTCCTCGGTGGCTCAGTCGCATAGAGCGTGTGCGATGTAAGCAGGAGATCCCGGGTTCGAGTCCCGGTCGGGGCACACATTTTCCACTGTCCCCGTTGATATTTATCAACGCCTGTAAGCAGCTAACTGGATTTCATTGTAATTTCATACCGCGATTTAAGGTCGTCCACTGAACATTACAAAAGGCGGGACATGATTCTTAATTAGGTGTGTGATCACTGAGGACAGCAAAACATACTCCGTAACATGCCCTCATTCTGACCACAAGGTTGATAACGAGTTGTTCTTGTGGAAAGGCATCCTATTCCTCCACCACTGTGGTTGACAGCTGTTGTGCATATGTCTTCCCAACGGAGCCCACACGTTAGGTGGTATTCAAGTTTGGGAACGGGTAGGCCAGTCCATTCGCAGGATATCCTCTCGTTTCAAGAGCTCTTCCAACTGTGCTGTTCGATGGGAAAAGGCGTCGTCATCCATAAAAAATGAAGTCAAGGTCGAATGCGCCTCTGAAAAGGCGCACGTGGGGGAAGGGTTACTTTCTCGCGATAACGTTGACTGGTGAGTGTCCTGTATTCAAAGATTTGCAGATCAGCAAGCAAATGCAGCATTACTCCTCCCAACATCATAACACGTGGACCATCAAAACGATCATGTTCCACAATGTTCCTGGGTGCATTACGTTTTCACCTCTCATCATATAATGTGCGTCTAGAATCATTACTCGGACTGAATCTGTTATCCGAGAAGAGCACGTGATCCCACTCCTCGTTGATCCAGGCGCAATAGCAAACACCGTCGCAGAAGTACAGATGTCAACGCATCTCAGCTTAGCACACGTCGGACGATGAGATCATCCCCATGCAGTCACTGTGCCACTGTGGAGCGTGCGACTGTGTGCCTTAAATGTGGCTGCAATTGCACCCACTATTTGACGTGGGTCCCTTCCTGTCTGTCGCACAATGTAGCGGTCATCAGATGTTGTAGCTTGCCGTGTCGACCAACTGCTCTCCTTCGGGCTCCACATGCATGTGAAACACTGTTACGAACAGTACCAGTCTCCTGGGCTACACTTGTCATCATTCGTCCTTCTTCCAGTTTCCCCAAGATTCGTCCCCTGTGTGAAGTCATACAAATGTTGTCTCCAGACCACGTTGGAATGAAGAACACCACTACAAGGCACCGTAACTGCTCACTTATCGACGCTCACTATCTTTACCCTTTGCTTCAAGTGCCTCGTGTTGCGGGGCCAACCCCATTTGGCGTTGTAGTCACGCTGACCTAATGCTGTGTGACGTCCAGCCTTCTGTGCGCGACTGGGAGACCTCTAGCAACATACTTTTGTACATTCATTTATTTCCACCGTGTAGTTAATATGCCACGTTACTGTATCTGTCTCGTCCTTAAGTTCTGCGCCGCAGTTTATAAGTGCAACACTGGCAAGTTCTGTTAATATATCGGAGCGAGAGGTGGCAATTATTATTCACTTAGCATGCAAATACGAGGGGCGTTTAGTAAGTAATGCAATACATTTTTTTTCTGGAAGCAGGATGGTCTTATTAAGGATTCCAATACACCATATTATTCCCCACTGTTTTGCCTACAAACAAAAATTACACGAAGCGTAATGCAGTGTGAGGAGGGCTATGCGAGAGGCGTTTAATGAATTCGAAAGTAAAGTTCTATGTTCTGACTTGGCAGAAAATCCTAAGAAATTTTGATCTTATGTCAAAGCGGTAGGTGGATCAAAACAAAATGTCCAGACACTTTGTGACCAAAATGGTGCTGAAACAGAGGATGACAGACTAAAGGCCGAAATATTAAATGTCTTTTTCCAAAGCTGTTTCACAGAGGAAGACTGCACTGTAGTTCCTTCTCTAGATGACAAAATGGTAGATATCAAAATAGATGACAGAGGGATAGAAAAAGAATTAAAATCGCTCAAAAGAGGAAAGGCCGCTGGACCTGATGGGATACCAGTTCGATTTTACACAGAGTACGCGAAGGAACTTGCCCCCCCTTCTTGCAGCGGTGTACCGTAGGTCTCTAGAAGAGCGTAGCTTTCCAAAAGATTGGAAAAGGGTACAGGTCATCCCCGTTTTCAAGAAGGGACGACAAACAGATGTGCAGAACTATAGACCCATATCAGTTGTAGAATTTTGGAATACGTATTATGTTCGGGTATAATGACTTTTCTGGAGACTAGAAATCTACTCTGTAGGAATCAGCATAGGTTTCGAAAAAGACGATCGTGAGAAACCCAGCTCCCGCTATTCGTCCACGAGACTCAGAGGGTCACAGACACGGGTTCCCAGGTAGATTCCGTGTTTCTTGACTTCCGCAAGGTGTTTGATACAGTTAAAAAAAATGTTCAAATGTGTGTGAAATCTTATGGGGCTTAACTGCTAAGGTCATCAGTCCCTAAGCTTGCACACTACTAAACATAAATTATCCTAAGGACAAACACACACACACACACACACACACACACACACACGTAAAGAAAACACGAAAGTCAGTACGCTGTCTAATGCGAGGCGATATGTCCGGAGACCCACGAGAAGATAGACTAGCAGGCTGAGCTTTTTTTTTTTCTTTATTGTTATTTTTAAACCTGTTACAGGCAGGCCATCAGCGGCATAATACGCCGCTCTTTGGTCACAGAGAACACAAAAGCGACATATGAATACAATTAGAGAAAAAAAAAAGAAACGGAGACATACACTTTTAAAAGAGTCCAAGATAAAAGTTGTTCAGACACTTGGACACACACAGAGACGAAAATTGTCACACGCGAACGTAGGAGCGCAAAACGAATAACACTGAACCACTTGAGCACAAACGACGGCACACACAGAAGCAAGAGACGTTGATCTCCGGCGCGCGAATGTTCACTAATCGTGTACGAGTTCGGGGAGCTGCCAAGAGAGGAGGAGGAGGGATGGGAGAGGGAGCGAGGAGAGCAGAGATGCCACGGGCAGGAGAGATAGAGGGAGGGAGGAAGGGGGAGGGGAAGCCCAGGGGAAGAGGGGTGGAGGAAGGGGGGAAAGGAGAGAGAAGGGAGGGAGAGTGCCCAAAGGAAAAGACACAGGAAGTGGGAGGGGAGGATCAAAGTTGATAGGAGGGTAGATGGAGGGGAAGAGGACATCATCAGGGAAGGGGAGCTGGCGGAAGCCACGTTGGAAGAGGGTAAGGAGGGTGGAGAGATGGAGACCGGGTGGGACGTGGGAATACAGGCGCAGCAGCGGGCGGGGGTGGGCGAGGATGGGTGAGACAAGCGGCCGAGGAGGATCGAGTTTATGGGAGGTGTACAGGATCTGTATCCTTTCAAGGAAAAGGAGGAGGTGGGGGAACGGAATGAGATCATACAGGATCTGCATGGGGGAGGGGAGACGGATGCGATATGCGAGGCGGAGAGCATGGCGTTCAAGGATCTGAAGGGATTTATAAAAGGTAGGGGGGCGGAGATCCAGGCCGGATGGGCGTAACAAAGGATAGGGCGGATGAGGGATTTATAGGTGTGGAGTATGGTGGAGGGGTCCAGACCCCACATACGGCCGGAAAGGAGCTTGAGGAGACGGAGTTGGGAGCCTGCCTTGGCTTGGATTGTCCGGAGATGGGGGGTCCAGGAGAGGCGACAGTCGAGGTTGACGCCAAGGTACTTAAGGGTGGGGGTGAGGGCAATAGGACGGCCATAGATGGTTAGATAGAAATCGAGGGGGTGGAAGGAAGGGGTGGTTTTGCCTACAATGATCGCCTAGGTTTTGGAGGGATTGACCTTGAGCAAACACTGGTTGCACCAAGCGGTGAACCGTTCCAGATGGGATTGGAGAAGGTGTTGGGAGTGCTGCAGGGTGGGGGCAAGGGCAAGGAAGGTGGTGTCATAGGCAAACTGGAGAAGGTGGACAGGGGGGTGACGGCGGCGGCATGTCCGCCGTATACAAAAGGTACAGAAGGGGAGAGAGGACGGAGCCTTGGGGCACACTGGCGGAGGGAAAAAAGGTGTAGGAATCCGTGTTATGGATGGTGACGTAGGAAGGACGGTGGGAGAGAAAGTAGCCGATCAGACGGACGTAGTTAATGGCAAGAGAGAAGGTTTGGACCTTGAAGAGGAGACCGGAATGCCATACACGGTCATAGGCACGTTCGAGGTCCAGGGAGAGGAAGATTGCGGAGCGACAGGAATTAAGCTGCTCGGAAAGGAGATGAGTGAACTGAAGGAGAAGGTCATCGGAAGAGAAGGACGGCCGAAAGCCACACTGGGTAACGGGAAGGAGGCAGTGCTGGCGGAGATGCTGGTGGATGTGTCAGGTGAGGATGGATTCCAAGACCTTGCTGAAGACCGAGGTAAGGCTGATGGGACGGTAGGAGGAGACGGCGGACGGCGGTTTAGCAGGTTTAAGGAACATCAGGATACAGGAGGTTTTCTACAGGTCGGGGTAGTAGCCGGTGGACAGGACTACACTGTAGAACCTTGCCATGGTGGAGAGGAAAGAGACAGGAGCTTCACGAAGGTGGCGGTAGGTGACACAATCGTGACCAGGAGCAGTGTTGCGTTTTGTGCGGAGTGTAGCAATGAGATCCTGTGTAGTGGTAGGGGCATTGAGTTCCGTGTGTGCAATGTTGTCCAAGTACTGGAAACCAGGTGCGAGGGGAGAGACAGAGGTGTCAGTTCGACCGCGGACATCCGTGAAGAGGGAGTAATCGAACTGGTGATCATCGGGGATGGAAAATATATTGGAGAGGTAGGAGGCAAAGTGATTGGCCTTACTGAGGGTGTCAGGGAAGGGGTGATCATCATGGAGAAGAGGATAGTATTGGGAGGGTTGAGTTCCGGTAAGGCGACGGAAGGCTGACCAGAACTTGGATGAGTTTATAGCAGGCTGGGCGACAGGCAGGCGCTTAAGTACTCGATCGGGGACGCCGCTATTGGCTGCTGCAACCACGTGTTCCACTGTGGCGCCCTCATTCTAAATGCGGGCCAGGAGGCGCGCGCCGCCACAGCTTATGGCGCGATGGTACAGAGACCTCTATGGGTCTTCGACGTCCATGATGCCTGGCGGGGATTCAAATTCCGCAGCATGCGGTATCAGATCCCTCCCCCCTGAAACTTGCGCCTAGGGGCGGAAACGCCCCGGACGGTGCCGAGGAGGGTGGCAGTGGGAAGAGGAGCCGGGCTCATCAACCGCTATTGGCGGGGAGGAAGGGATGCCCGAGGTATCCATGACAGCCGATCCAGAGTCCAGGTCGGGGAAGGGAGCCGCTGATCCACCCGGAGGCGGAGAGGGCCGGTGGCAGGCTCTCGGGGAAACTGCGACCAAGGTCAGGGATGGCAACTCGAGGACCATGTCCATACCTGAAGGAGGTAGGGACAGAGGGGGCGGCACGGGTCCCGTGGTGGCACACAGGCGGAGCTGATATGACGGCAGCGCTCAATGCTTTTCGATGTCTGCACCGACGTCACATGCCGCCCATTGGCCGGGATGACCGTGTCAGGTGCCTTGCGCCCGTACTCGCGGGCCCACACAGCCATGCCACGGGGGTACTGCAGCGAGGGCAGGGAGTGGGGGCAGGAGGAGGATGGCATCAAAAAATCGAGCAGGGTCCACAGCTGTCGCCCATGAAGGAGCTCCGCCGGACTGTGACTGTCAATGGGCATAGCGTGATAGGTGCTCAAAAACAGGGTGACATCCGACATGGTTGGAGATGTGTCGACCACTTAGTCAACTGTTGTTTAAAAGTGTGGACAAGCCTCTCTGATGCGTCATTGGACGAAGGATGGAAAGGTGGGCTACAGATATGTTTGGTACCATTGGCCTGACAGAAGTCATGGAAGGAGGATGCTGTGAATTGGGGACCATTATCGGAGACCAATGTGTCGGGCAGACCCTCGATGGCGTGACCTGAGCCAGGGCCGTGAGTGAAGCCTCCGTGGTGGTGGATTCCATTCGGACAACATATGGGTATTTGGAGTAGGCATCAACGATGAGTAACCACATGGACCCCAAAAACGAGCCCGAAAAATCGATATGGATGCAATCCTAGGGCCGGTGGGGCACAGGCCAGGGTGCAAATGACTGAGGGGGACAACCTGGTGACGCACACAGACAGTGCACCCACGGACGAGGCGCTCAATATCGCCATTTATGCCAGGCCAATACACATGCCGGCGAGCCAAAACTTTCATACAAGACATACCCCAGTGCCTGGGGTGTAACAAACTGAGCACCCTCCCAATGGGCATTGGACTCCGTGGCCAACAGAAGGACATCATTGACCATGGAGAGCCTGTGTGACAGGTGGCGCCAGGGGCTGAAAATCTGACTGCACCCGACGAGTGACAGGACGGCCACCCGTGGACCACATAGTTGAGAAACTGCCGCAAGACAGGGTCGCGGCAGGTAGCCGCAGCAATGTGAGCAGCCATAAGAGGCAGACCGTCCAGCGCATCCCGGCAGACGGAATCAATGTGAAAGCAGAGGACCTCCTGTTGGTGAAAGGCAGGATCGGGACCCAGTGGGAGACATGACAAAGCATCTGCCTTAGCATGGTGGGCGGTAGGCTTGTATTGGATGTTGTAAGTGTAATTAAATAAAAACGATGCCCAGCGCTGGAGACGTTGAGCCGTCCGCTCCAGAAGGTGAGAGTGGGGTCCGAAAAGTGTAACCAAGGGTTTATGGTCTGTCAGGAGGGTGAACGTTGCCCCAAAGAGATAAGTGTGAAATTTTTGGACAGCGAACACAATCGCCAGAGCATCCTTTTCAATTTGGGAGTAGTTCCGTTGTGCTGGAGTCAACGTCTTACAGGCATAAGCAATAGGCTGTTTGGAGCCGTCGGCATCCCGGTGCGCAAGAATGGCCCCAATACCATATGCCGACGCATCAGCCGCCACAACCATGGGGCGGTCTGGAGAAAAGGGAGTAAGACAAAGGGCGGACTTCAGCATCGCCTTTAAATGGAGAAAAGTCTGGTCACAGGCAGGGGTCCACTCAAAAGTCAGCCCTTTGCGACGCAAGAGATTGAGGAGTTGAGCAATGGAGGCAGCCTGGGGTAAAAACTTTAAGTAACAAGTAGTCTTGCCCAAAAACACCTGGAGTTCAGATAAGTCTTTGGGACGAGGAAGGGCCGCAATGGCTGCGACATTACGACCCGAAGGGCGAATGCCATCTTTGCTAAGCCAGTGGCCTCAGCATTCCAATTCCGGTTGAGAAAAACAATACTTGTCCAGCTGATAGCGTAAACCAGCAGACTGCAGAGCGTGAAATAAGGAGCTGAGGTTTTGCAAGTGTTCCTGGCAGGAACGCCCAGTGACCAAGATGTCATCCAGATAATTCACACGGGCAGGGATAGGCTGCGTAAGCTGCTCCAGGAATCGCTGGAAAATGGCTGGCGCCGAAGAGACACCATAGGGACAATTGTACTTATACAATCCGAAAGGTGTGTTGACAACCATGATGTTCTGAGATTCGGTATCCAAGGGCACCTGGTGGTATGCCTCAGCCAGGTCGATCCTGGAAAAATACTCTCCCCCGGCAAGCTTAGCTAGAAGGTCTACCTATTGGGGGATGGGGTAAGTGTCAACGAGGGACTGAGCATTGACTGTAGCACCAAAGTCCCCACACAGCCGAAGGGACCCATTGAGTTTCCGTATGACCACCAGGGGTGTCGCCCACGCACTGTAAGTGACAGGCTCCAGCACGCCAGTGGCCAGGAGCCGATCAAGTTCCTGCTTGACTGCGGGCCGTAAGGCCACCGGAAGGGGCTGGGCCCAGAAAAAGAGAGGCTGTGCATTCGGCAGTAGGGTGATGTGTGCCTGAAAGCCAGAAGCACATCCGAGAACTGGTGAAAACAACGACGCAAAAGTGGAGCACAGATCGTCCAAGTCCTGAAAGGGAACAGCCGTGGAAACGACTTTAACTTCGTCGGAAATTGAAAAGCCAAACAGTTGAAACGCATCAAGGCCAAATATATTCGAAGCCGACGGACGGTCGACGACAAAGAGGGGAACACACGTGTACGTCGCCTGGACGACGAACTGCCCACGAAGGGGAATGGAACTGTCTCCATAGTTGACCAAACTGTGAGAGGGAGGTGACAACACAGGAGAGCCCAGCCAGGTATATGTCGCCATATTAATCAGGGAGACGGTAGCCCCAGGACCTGAAAACTGACATCCTCCATGAAAATGCTGAGCGTGAGGAAAAGCTCCTGTGGGACGACCGATTGCAGAGCATGGACTGTATCTTGAGGTCCAGGAGGGGCAGGACTGGAGCGAGTCGAGCTACTATGACAAACCGATCGGTTGTGACCCTCCTTGTTACACAGCGTGCACATTTTCCAGCGATAGGGACAATCAGCCTGCGAATGTGCAGTAAAGCACTGTGGGCAAGATGGAATGCGCCGCACGACCGCCGACGAGGGGCGACTGGAGGTGCCGATGCCATAGAGACATCAGACGACGAGGAGTCCCGACGGCGCTGGCCTCTGTCGGCTGGGCCACGTCGACGTCGCAAGGGCGGAACCCGCCGTGACGCCGCGATCGCCGCCACCTGCGGTCGCACCATAAGACGCTCGTTAGGCGCTTGAGCAATTTCAAAGGAGTGGGCAATGCGGAGAATCTCTTCCAAGGAGGGTTTGCCGAGTTTCAACACCGCAGTATGGACCTCAGGATCGGGAGCCAGCTGAACCACCACATCCCGGATCAGGGAGTCTGCATATGAAGCCTTACACTGCTGATTGGTACACATAAAATCGCATCGGCGGCTGAGACCCTGCAAGTCTGTGACCCAGGAACGATACGATTGACCAGGCTGTTTATGGCACTGGGTGAACTCCAGCCGAGAGGCGACCACATGGTAGTGTTGGGAATAATAGTTTGTCAGCAAAAGGCAGATCTCCTGGAAAGAGAGAGCCACAGGATCAAACAATGGTGTCAACTTGCAGAGAAGAAAGAACGTGTCCGGGGAGGCCCAAGACAAAAACAACGACCGCTGCAAGGAGTCGTCCATGACTTGAAAAGCCGTTAAATGTCGTTTCAGCTGATGTAAGTAGGTTTCCCAGTCCTCGTTAGCGTCATTAAAGGGTGGAAACGATGGCGAACGTGGGATAGCATCGGGCACCCGAGGACCCTGAAGCTGTTGTGGTAATGTGTCCCGGGCATCGACTTTGTCTGTTAGCAACTGCTGCGACTTTTGAAATATGTCTAACTGGAGCTGCTGCTGCTGCATGAGCTGCTGCTGTTGCTCCAGCAGACAGACCAATTTCGCCTTCATACCAACAATGACCATCGTTTACCTTGTCGCCAAAATGTTGTAACTGCGACCGGGATGGTTGCGGGGTAGAAATGACGGAAAGCGCGGGGGGTCCGCGGAGCGGCCCACAAAACAACAACACAATGGGAGAGGATGGACACGACCAACGAGGGACCTTACGACACAACAAGAACAGACAACAGAGGCACGAACCAAACAAGACAACCACATCCACTCGTAAAGAAAACACGAAAGTCAAAACGCCATCTAATGCGAGGCAATATGTCCTGAGACGCATGCGAGGTTAGACTGGCAGGCTGAGCTTTTTTTTTATTGTGATTTCATTCCCCTGCCCCACATGGGCAGGGAAGGGCTGTCAGCAGCACAATCCGCCGCTCTTCAGTCGGCTACTAAAATAAGAATAAAATATTACATACATAAGGCAATAAAAATGGGAACATAAAACAGAGTAAAGGGAGAAAATGGAGGTAAAAATAGACTGACATGGAGACGTTCATGGTGGACAGTTAAAAAAAAAGTTACCAGAAAGCTAAAAAAACACAGTTGGCGAGTCTTAAAACATAGAGATGCCAGACACGGTCATAGGCGTTCTGGAGATCAAGGGAAACAAAGATAGCGGAGCGACAAGAGTTAAGTTGGGTGGAAAGAAGATTGGTAAGGTTAAGGAGCTGGTCGTCAGTGGAGAAGGAAGGCCGAAAGCCACATTGGGTAAGGGGAAGGGGGTGGTGCTGGTTAAGGTGGAGGTGAATATGGTGAGAGAGGATGGCCTCGAAGACCTTATTGAACATGGAGGTGAGGCAGATGGGACGACAGGAAGAGGTGGTATCAGAGGGGGGTTTGTTAGCTTTAGGGAACAATACGACATGAGAAGTCTTCCACAGGTCATTGTAAAATCCAGTGGAGAGGAGGACATTGTACAGGGTAGCAAGGACCGACAGGAAGGATGGGGGGGGGGGGATTCCTTTAGGTGGCGGTAGGTGACGCCATCATGACCAGGGGTGGTGTTGCGTTTGGTGCGGAGGACGAGTGTGATGTCTTGTGCGGTGATGGGAGTGTTGATGTCTGAGGGGGGTAACTGATCCAAGCACTGGAAGCTAGGGGCGAGCGGGGCGACAGAGGTGTCAGTGCGGTCAAGGACGGTGGGGAAGAGGGAGTAATCAAATTGGGGATCATCAAGAATGGAGAAGACCTCGGATAGGTGGGAAGCAAAATGGTTAGCGTTACTGAGGTTGTCAGGAAAGGGTCGATCATCATGGAGGATGGGGTAATGCGGGGTGGGATGGCTGCCAGTAAGGCAGTGGAAGGCTGACCAGTACTTGGAGGATTGACAGGGAGGGTGGAGTTGAGGCATGTGCAAGTCTGGCGCCAGTCCTGGCGTTTCTTTGCTGTAAGGAGGTTCCAGATGTGTCACTGTAAGTGCCAGTGGCGGGTGAGAGTATCTCACTCATGGGTGCAGAGGAAGGAGTGGTAGAGCCTGTGGGATTCATGCAGAAGAAGGACGGCCCGTGGAGGAAGCGCAGGGCGGTGAGGGTGCATGTGTTTGGTAGGGACATGAGCCTCCACAGCGTCAGTTATGGTCTTCTGAAGGAAGGAAGAGGTTTGGGTGATGTCATCAGGGTGGTGAAAGGTGAGGGGATGGCTTTCGACCTGTAAGGCAATGG
This sequence comes from Schistocerca cancellata, assembly GCF_023864275.1. Classification (NCBI taxonomy): domain Eukaryota; kingdom Metazoa; phylum Arthropoda; class Insecta; order Orthoptera; family Acrididae; genus Schistocerca; species Schistocerca cancellata. The sequence goes on from NC_064626.1 coordinate 573,080,181, forward strand.
ATTCCCGGTAGGCATCCCAATTGGCACGGTGGTAGTCATGGACAGACTTTAGAGGGGCAGCTGACCGGATGGCTGCAGGGGCAGGATGGGTAGAGGAGATGGTGAGAAGGACAGGGAGATGGTTATTACCGACGGGATCGAGGACATCAACGGCGATGTGACCAAGGAGGTTGGGGTAAGCGAGGATGACATCGGGGATGGGGTTACTTTCAGGACGGGTGTGCTGTGGGAGAGGAACAAGGTCACCATGGAGAGTGGCAAGGAACTGCAGGCTGAGCGACAGGCAGGCGCTTAAGTACTCGATCGGGGACGCCGCTATTGGCTGCTGCAACCACGTGTTCCACTGTGGCGCCCTCACTCTAAATGCGGGCCAGGAGGCGCGCGCCACCACAGCTTACGGTGAGATGGTACAGAGACCTCTATGGGTCTTCGACGTCCTTGACATCTGGCGGGGATTCAAATTCCGCGGCGTGCGGTACCAGAACGCCCCTTGCATCCTTTGTACCACATCCCCAAGATGGGAGGGAGGAGACACTGTGGCCAGGCCTCGGGTTGCGACGCCCTGCCCACGTTGCCTCCGTCACCCCACTACCTGATCCACTTCCCACAAAAAAAAAGAGAAAAAAAGTGTTAGACTTCAAAGTGGAAGATCCGTGTTCAAATCTTCCTCCTGCAATTTTTTTTACTTAATTATTAACTTTTTCGCCCAATCATTGACGTGTTTGTTCTCCTTCTGTAGTCTTGGGAATTGTCGTACTATATAGATTATGGGTCATGTAGTAAAAACAGTTGCAAGTCAATGTGATGATTAGTGAGAGCAGACCTCTCACAGAAATCAAAACAACGAATAAACGGGTGTGAACTATACTGTGTTACAACAAAGGAATTCAAGAGTCAAAACTTCCAAAACAGAACACAAGAGTCATAATGTGTGTTACTTGTGTAGAGAAAATGGGAGGTACGTGTGTCTGGAGGCTGCTCCCTTACACCTCGCTGTTGTAAACAAACGTTACACCACGACACAGTCACAAATGTGAATTCGATGAACAGATTCGTCATTAAGCGAACGGATGTTTCATAATTTTGTAAAAAAAAAAATAAAGGAAAGGGGGGCGGGGCACCATCGAGATTTGAACACGGATCTTCCTGTTCGCGGTCCAACACCGTCACCTCATAATCACGACGCATTGGCTATTCATTTGTGCTCGATGTTGCATATATTAACCCTGGACCACTCAGTTTCCATTTTGCTTCTTTTTTTCACGGTTCAGTACACCTCCTTTCTGTTGCCATGCTCGATCTGTGTTCGGTTTTTGACAGTCTATCCATTGGGATACCATACTATGAGGGAGGGGGGGGGGGAATTCCTTTGTCAGAGCCTCCACACACAGATACGTCCATCGTGATGCTGAACTGAGACCCGTATGCAAAGAGAACGTGGTTCCACTCCTGTGTCTGGTGTTGTAATTGGGTGCACCACAGCCTCTGTGTCAACGGAAGCCACAAATGGTCGCCGTGATTCAGACGTAGTGCGACTACTGCTCGTGTGGCTGTCGTCACACTGCAAACAAGGATCTACAGGATGATTACGTGATGATGTTTCAAACTTTTAGGATAGAAATCAGAATCGGAGCGAGTATGAGTCTAACGTTCGGGTTGCATACTTTACAAATCAAGGTGTCTACGTCACAACAGTGTTAACCGGCTTCCTTTGCTCCCGCTGAAGTTCCGCGAGTACGAGGAGTCTGAAAACTGTGGCTGTGCGATCGCTTCATACTCGTAGACCCGTTGTCTCTTACTGAATCATGCAGGAGTGAAAGGCTAGTCGTGGCTTATTGTTAGTACAGAAGATGAGAACGCGACATTGCTGTTGCAAAGTAGCACCGAGAAGGCTTAATGACCGACTGTCGGGATCAGACGGCCTTTAACGAATGTGTATTTTGTAAGACTATCGAGGGTGTAACACGAAAGTTGATTTGTGCAGTGTACGCAACTGCAATGTGTTTCATTAGAGGATAGAGGATGAGCGATACATGGAATAAGTTTCACGCTGTAGTCCATACTGCAGACGAAAAACATACAAATTTTGTCCAGTGCAAACAAAATGATTGTATTCATGTTTATTCCATCTCCACCATAAGAAAACAAATGAGTTATGTCAAACGAAAACTGGGTACAGAGCAACCTCACTTTATATCACTGCGACAAAAAGATGGCTATTTATGTACTCATTTGGTCATGACGACTTGTGTTTTTGGGCTAACCGCGAGTTGTATAGCTTATCAATCATTTTTGTAATTTATTTTAATAATTAATCACCATTTAGAAATTGCACTTCATCCTTATGTCATGTTTTGTTTTCTGGTACTGTCGTTACACATTCGGTAACGCCTCGAAAGTGTGTATATGCGAACGTAACTTCTACATCTACATCAACATCTACATCTACGTGGATACTCTGCTAATCACATTTAAGTGCCTGGCAGAAGGTTCATCAAACCACCTTCATAATTCTCTATTATTGCAATCTCGTATGGCGCGCGGAAAGAACGAACACCAGTATATTTCCATACAAGCTCTGAGTTCCCTTATTTTATCGTTGTCATCGTTTCTCCCTATGAAAGGGACAAAATATGTTCGCATTCGGAGGAGGAAGTTGGTGATTGGAATTCCGTCGCAACGAAAAACGTGTTTGTTTTAATGATGTCCAGTCCAAATCCTGTATCATTTCAGTGACACTCTCTCCCAGTTTTCTTGATCATACAAGACGTGCTGCCCTTCTTTGAACTTTTTCGATGTACTAGGTCAGTCCTACCTGGTAAGGACCCCACACCGCGCAGCAGTATTCTAAAAGAGGACGGACAAGCGTAGTGTAGGCAGTCTCCTTAGTAGGTCTGTTACATTTTCTAAGTGACCTGCCAATATAACGTAGTCTTTGCTTAGCCTTCCCCACAACATTTTCTGTGTGTTCCTTCCAATTTAAATTCTTCGGATTGTAATACCTAGGTATTTAGCTGAATTTACAGCCTTTAGATTTGATTGATTGATTTATAGTGTAACCGAAGTTTAACTAATTCCTTTTAGCACTCATGTGGATGACCTCACACTTTTCGTTATTTAGGGTCAACTGCCAATTTTTGCACTATTTAATATCGTTTCTCAATCGTTTTCCAATTTCTTTATCTTCTGATGACTTTAGTAGTCGATAACCGACAGCGTCGTCTGCAAACAACCTACGACGGCTGCTCAGAGCGTCTCCCAAATCGTTTATATAGATACGGAACAGCAAAGGGCCTATAACACTACCTTGGGGAACGCCAAAAATCACTACTGTTTTACTCGGTTACTTTCCGTCGATTACTACGAACTGTGACCTCTCTGACAGTAAGTCATTAATCCAGTCACATAACTGAGACGATATTCCATAAACACCTATTTCACTAAAGCCGCTTGTGTAGTACAGTGTCAAAAGCCTTCCGGAAACTGTTTGACATTTTCTCGATAGACATTAAATATTAAAATAAATTTATTGCAGTCATCGAAAAAGTTTTGTGTGTGTAAATGTATGTGTAAACAGAACAATGTACACTGCTAACCGATCAGTCGTTATACTGCCATTTAGACACGTCGGACATTTTGTGACATTTCAATCATAACTTGGCTATAGAGTCGAAATCATGACTGTGTGGAATAAATGAATAGTAATTTAGTGTTTAATGGCGGAAATTTCGTAGAAAATGGTTACATATGTAACGGGAACACCGCGAGTCCGCGGGTATACTTACGATCTCGTGTACTCGCTCTCTCTTATGAGTGGCATCTCGTGGTCGTGCGGTAGCGTTCTCGCTTCCCACGCCCGGGTTCCCGGGTTCGATTCCCGGCGGGGTCAGGGATTTTCTCTGCCTCGTGATGGCTGGGTGTTGTGTGCTGTCCTTAGGTTAGTTAGGTTTAAGTAGTTCTAAGTTCTAGGGGACTTATGACCACAGCAGTTGAGTCCCATAGTGCTCGGAGCCATTTGAACCATCTTATGAGTGCGTTGATTCAATTTGAGCCCGACAACAGACCCAGGTACCGAGTGGTCTGCGGCGGAGACTCACGAGTCTGCGGGCTCACAGAGATCGCGAGTTCGGGGATGACGTCACAGGACTGGTTGGCGAGCTTAAAGCTAGTATACGGAACTCATTTCTGATCTCCATTTCAGGGATCATGGAGAAGGGTTAAATGTATCAACTTGAGGTAAGGGACCCTGGTCCGATGACGACCGAGTCGAAAGTTTCAAGCGAAAATCGTTTTGATACCTCTGACAGTGGAAAATATGTATTGGTACTCTATCCAGGTTCCTGGAACATACCCGACCTGTTATTCGTCGACAAATGTGGTTCCAACATGGTGAATCCTCACTTCATTTTGGACTGAGGGTTCGTGAACACCTGGATCAGACACTTCCTAAAAAGTGGATAGGCAGATGAGGTTCTGTTTCGTGGCCAGCACCTTCATCTAATCTCACCCCCCTGGCTTCTTCTTGTGGACCCAAGTGCAAAGTCTCGTTTACGAAACACTTGTCGAGACTGAAGAGAATCACTTTGCAAGAATTCTTTTTATGCCTGCATTGACGCTGGGGGACCCCATTTTGAACAGTTGTTGTAAATTTAGCAGCTTGTGAAACTTGTGCAGGTCAATGGAATTCATTATTACTGTAATATAGAGTTTGGGTTTTCGGACTCTCTGATATCAAGTTACATACGCCGTTACTAACCCGTCAACAGGCGAATTATCTGACACCATTATGGAACATTCAGCGGGATTTCTGTACGTCATCATCAGAGGTCGGAAGTTGAGGCCCTTAGTGTGAGCGCTGCGCGTGGCTAAGGCGGAACTTGAGAAGATTTTCGCTTATACCTCCCGACTCAGTGGTTTCCGGACTAGGTGCCCTTACCTCAGATTAATACATTTACCCACCTCCATCACCCTTGAAAGTTTGTAGCAGCATCACGGTATCACGCTGTATAACCCGGGGCACGATAACCGCTACCAGTTGCAGGTTGCCTATCTAACTGCTTTTACATATGTGGATGTAAATGACGTCACTCCTACCTAATTTGCACTGTTGCTCTGAAATGGTAATCATCTGTATAGCCAGGCATGCCAATTTGACGTTCGTTGTTCGCCGTCATCACGATATTGCTGTTCTACTGGTCAGAAGTGCAGCCAGGCGAACTGCAACACAGGACTGTCTCATTACTTTGGTGGTAAGTTCCTACGGGACCACACTGCTGAAATCATCGATACCTAGGCTTACACACTACTTTATCTAACTGAAACTAACTTACGAAGGACAACACACACATTCATGTCGGTGGGAGGACTCGAACCTCCGACGCAGGGAGCCACGCGAACCGTGGCAAGGAGCCCTAGACCGCGCGGATATCCCGCCCGGCTCATTACATTGAACATAAATTATAAGCAGCGGAAAAATGCTCCTGTCGGAGCACAACAATAGTGTATATCTTCATGTCTGATGGAGAAGTGGTGAACCAGTTTCCTCAACTCTCATTCCGCCTTCCTCACCACAAGCTTTGGCAAGTGAACATACTCGCGCTCTTTTAACACAGAACGTTCTAACTCCTTGTACCCACTGCCTTTTGTGCTTAAGCCACCATACTTGGCACCTTCCTCTCACTGTCACTGTCTATATATGTCCCTCTTTTACTTGCACTGTCTCCTTTTGGCCTTCTATCCCAGTTCCACTGTCTCTGTCATAGTCGAACAGTTCAAAAATTCTGAGAGGCCACCTTATTTTCGCCCTACACCACGTGTTTAAAATTTCGGTCCAAAATCCGCCCTCCTCTATATCTACGTGTTAAAGTTCGCCAGTCTGGAGCCTATTAATGGCCTCCGCTCATCCGTATGTTTCATTTCCTCTTTTGTTCCTACTGCTTGTCTGTCTCTGTCCACTTCTTTTTCTCTCTCGCTGCCACTGTCTCTCACTGACCATTAATACGTCCTCTCTCTTTCGCTCACACTGCTATTGTATTCATCCATCTTTCTTTCCCTTTCACTGCCACTTTCACTCTCTCACCATCATTGTATACTCTCTTTCTCTCCCGGCGGCACTGTCTCCTCCCTCTTCAGCCGTCACTGTCTCTCTGTTACTCTCTTCCACTACAAAAAAGCGCGAATACATTCGTATGCCAAAATTTTTGATGATGAAGGCGGAATGAGGATTGGTAAAACTAGTTCTCCACTTTTCTGACAGTCTTTTAAAAAGGAGCATATTCGTCTTTTTCTTTCTTCGGCAAGAGCATTTTTCTACTTGTTTCCCACTGTTCTCTGCTACAGTATGATGTAACGCATGTTGGTATTGTGTTTCAAACTTCGCTTAAAATACGCTGGGAAATATTGTACGATTGAAGGTCGAGGCGGTCGGAAGCGGCTGCAGACTGTAAACACGTCTCGCGCGACCCGCAGGCCAGGTTGCCGTGCTCTGTGCAGCATGCACTGCCTACGCTACGAACGTAAATCCTCATCCGCCCTCTTTTCAGCAAAGTTTGAATCACCATAGCAACATCATGCTTTACATTACTATACGCATCCTTTCCAGAGCGTTCGAATGATGGTAAAAAAAGTATAGCGTCCCATTTAAAAAACATGTACTTGCCTCATTGTCTCGGTCAATATATACGTTGTGATTATTGTGCATGTACCAACGTATGTGGCCCATAGTCCGCTATGATTCGCCGAAAACCGCATGCCGATATGTGCAATCGCACCCGGAATAAAGGGGGTGTTACGCGACTCACCCTATATATTATTATTATTATTATAACGATTGTTCCCCTATAGGAGAGCGATTGAACTTGAATTCATAATTTCATCTTCGGATGTTTTTCTTCTTTGCTTCCCAAAACCTCCTCATCCTCTCACAATGCTCCTTCTTCCGTTCCTCTGTCCATTTTTTACCAGGCTGACGCGATGTTCTTTCCCCAAACTTCACACTTGCGATTTTATGCCGGCACTCGGTGCGATCTTCGAGATTTTTTATGTTGATCTGCTGTAGATCCCTCTGGACTTCTTTCAGCCATTCTGTGCCACATTTACTCCTTGTTATAATATTGAATAATTTCTTTGCTGTTCTGGAGTCTTCCATCCTGTAGATGTGTGTATAAAATTTGGCTCGGCGCTTTCTGATTTCATCTGTTACTATGTTGATCTTCCTATAGAGCTCGTTTTGTGGTCTCTTCATCCAAATGCCATTTTTGTTGATTGGACCGTAAATCTTCCTGAGAATGTTTCTTTCCTGCTTTTCTATTTCCTTAATTTTAGAATGACCGTCAATCGCCATTGTTTCAGCTGCATAGATTGCTTGTGGAAGAATCACTGTTGTATAGTGCCTTAATTTTGCGTCTGTCGAAATGCACTTCTTGTTGTAATGCGTCCATGTTAGCTTGTAGGCTTTCTGGAGCTTGGTGATTCTTTGTTCATTGGCAATTCGGTTTAATCCTGAGGACTGTATAGTTTCACCGAGGTATTTAAAATGGCAGACTTGTGCAATTTTACCATATTTTGTTATTAAAGGGGATTTATTTTCTGGCTGCCTTTCCATATATTGGGTTTTTTCATAAGATATCTGTAGTCCGGTTTTTTGTGAAATTTCATGTAGTTTTTCCACTGCGTGAATCGCTTCTGTTCTGTTATTGGTGATAATTGCAATATCGTCAGCGAAAGCAAGGCACTTGACTTTAATTCGGTTCTCTTTCTTGATACCAATTTGGATACTCTTTACGTGAGGTTCCCATTCTCTGATTATCTTTTCTAGAACAATATTGAAAAGGATTGGGGATAGTCCGTCCCCCTGTCGGACTCCAGATTTGATTTCGAAGGGTTCTGATACTTCGCCCATGAATTTCACTTTGGCCGTTGTTCCTGTAAGTGTCTGTTCTGTGATTTTTCGTGTCTTTCGGTCGATCCCAAATTCTTCCATGATTTTAAACAGGGTCCCACGGTCCACTGAATCATATGCTTTCCTGAAGTCGATGAATGTAACTACTGTGTTTCTGCATTTCTTCATTTGTAATATTGTCTTTAAGCACCAGATCTGTTCCGCACATGACCGTCCTTTTCTGAATCCGGCCTGGTATTCACCAATTAGTGTATCTGCTTGGGATTCTATCCTGTTTAAAAACGCTTTGGAAAGGATTTTGTAAGCGACTGGGAGCAGGGAAATTCCTCTGTAATTGTTCATGTCTGTCTTGTCGCCCTTTTTGTGTAGCGGGTGAATTAGAGCGCATTTCCAGTCCTCTGGTATCGGCTCCGTTATCCGTATGTCTGATATTATATGGTGTAATTTCTGCATAAGTATAGGATCGTTTAGTTTCCAGAACTCAGCAATGATCCCATCTTCTCCTGGTGCTTTGTTATTTTTCAACTGCTTGACTATCTCCATAATTTCTTCAAGATCCGGGGCATGTGAGTCTGGGTGTGTGAATACTGGAGAAGAGAAGACAAGTTTTTCTTGGGGTGGTTCGCAGTTGAGGAGGGAACTGAAATACTGGGCTAAGATTTTGCAGTTATTTTTCGTGTTGGTTTCCAAAGAGCCATCGGGTTTCTTGAAGCACAAGCTAGGCGCTTGGTATCCCTGTAAGTTGTCTCTGAAAGTCTTATAAAAATTTCTTGTATTGTTTTTGATGAAATCCTGCTGGATTTCAGAGAGTCTGTTGTTGTCATATCCCCGTTTTTCTTTTCTAATTATTTTGAGGTCTGTTTTTGGGTTTTAAGAAAGTTCTCCCAGTTTTCTTCAGTTTTGTGACTGCTAAATTTTTTCCATGCAGTTATTCGGTTGTCAACTGCCTCATCACAGGTTGCATTCCACCAGCGATGTTTCCTGTTGCGAGGGGGTTGTCCTAATTTGAGGGCTTCCTGAATTTTCTCTGTTAGTTTCTTCCAGTCTGTTGATTTTTCCTGATTAATTTGCATGATGATTTTTTCTTTGTTTTGTTGCAGATATTCCGGATCTGGTTTGGTACTTTTGGGTGGCCTTTTTAGCATTCTGTTCGGTTGGAATTTTGTTTTTATTTGGAGAAGATGATGATCTGATTCAAAGACACCTTTGCGGGTTCTGATGTTTTGAATTTCTTTTATGTTTTCTTTGTAAATTGCGACATGGTCTATTTGGTAATCACCCTGTCTAAGACTGGGTGATCTCCATGTGGTTAATTTATGTGCAGGTTTTTGAAACTGGGTACTCATTATTTTAAGTCCAAAGTTTCTGCAGAAGTCGATTAGTTTTTCACCATTCTTATTGGTACGTTTGTGTTTGGTGTGGGGCCCAGTGGTATCTCTGAATTTTTTTCCTTTCCTAATTGTGCATTAAAATCGCCTACTAAGATTTTCACATGGTGCCTAGGTACTTTATTTGTTGTTTCTTCTAGTGTTTCCCAGAAATTGTCCACTGTTTCAGGGTAGATTTTATTGTGGTGATTTGTGGGGGCGTGCACATTGATCAGAGTGTATGCTTTATTAGCTGATTTTACTGATAACAGGGAGACTCTTTCATTGGGAGATGTGAAGTCAATAACTGAGTCGAGTACTGAAGTGTGTACGGCGAATCCTGTTCCGAAAAGTGGTAGTTTGTCTCTTACTTTTATGGCAGGTTTGCCCTTGTAGATCCTGTAATTCTCTGTGTTAAAGTGTCCTTCATCTGTGAATCTTGTCTCTTGCAGTGCAGTGATTTTCAGGTTAAATTTTCCCATTGCGTTGGTGAGTTGCTTTAATTTGCCTGTTTTAGTGAGGGTGTTCACATTAATTGTACCAATAAAATTTTTACGTTTCGTTTTGAGAGTGTGACGAGTTTTTGAGAAGCTCCGATTCTTCTCCGCATGGTGTCCCTGATCCCCCAGAATCCGATGATCAGGTGAATCCAGTCTATCGACTGGTGCCTGGGGTAGTGACTCTGTGGTCGTCTTTTCCATCATTCGTTCAAGTTGAATTTTAGTTTTTGTGGTGATCTCTGTTGAGACCACAGGTATACGACTCGATTTTTGAGTTCGAGAAGATTTTGTGCAGCCGCCTCAACTAGAGGAACAGACGCTGACCACTGGCCGCCAGATGCTGAACAGACACCACTGGGTTTATTGGTTTTTGGTCCGCCCTGGGTATTTCATTTCGCCAGTACCACCTATATCTAGGAAGCTTTCCCCTATCCGCCACCCGGGGAGGCGCCCGATGGGGGTACCAACAACCCCACACGGGTCACCATATATATATATATATATATATATATATATATATATATATATATATATATAGAGAGAGAGAGAGAGAGAGAGAGAGAGAGAGAGAGAGAGAGAGAGAGAGAGAGATTATTATTATTGGTGTTTTGCCCTTAAAGAGCGCATTTGGACTAAACTACATGGCCAGTTCCTTTTGCTGCCTTCCTTGTTGCCCAAACTTCCCTCATTCGCTAGCTGTGTTTCTGTTTCCGGTCCTCTGTCCATGCTTCTTGTCGGCATTGTGTCTTCGGCTTCATCTTGATTGCCTTTTTGGTTGCCCATATTTCTTTCATCTTCTGGCTGTGATCTTGCTTGCGTTCTTCGGTCCATTTTATGCCTGTTAGTTTGTCACATTGTATCTGATGTAATTTTCTTTTCTTAATGATGTTTCTGAATTTTATTCTGTCGTTTATTGTGTCTGCTGTTAGTTGAGTTGGTTCAGGTCGTTTTCTACCTCTGCCACCCATTTGTTGTTTCTAGTGCTTACCCAGTCAAAGATCTGTTTGGTCAGCCTGTGTGATGGCATTTTGTATAGGTGTCCATAGAATTGTAGTCTGCGTTTTCTAATCTTTTCTGTGATTGTCTCCGTATGTTTGTACAGTTCCTCTGTAGGTTTCTTGATCCATATTCCATTGTTGTTAGTTGCGCCAAATATTTTCCTAAGTATTTTCCGTTCTACTTTTTCTAATTGTCTGATACGTGTATGCCCTAGGATTAGTGTGGTCTCTGCTGCATATAGTGCCTCGGGGAGAACCACCGTGTCGTAATGGCGTAATTTGGCTTTTTGTGAGATATACTTCTTGTTGTAATGATTCCACACTATTTTGTATGCCTTGTCCAGTTTAGTCTTTCTTTCTTCGTTTGAGTCTCTGTTATGTCCACTCATTTGTGTATATATATATATATATATATATATATATATATATATATATATATATATATAACAATCATTGGTTAATTTAACTATACAATGGATGCCCAAAAATTAGCAACGTCCAGTGCACCTTGTGTAGCATTTACAAGATCTTCCATAGTGCACACAGTTGGAGGTAATGTGCATTGTAGCAGACGTGATGATGGCTGCACGGCAGCTCCACAGTCACACTTGAGAGAGTCCACATGGAAGCCCCACCTCTGCAGGTTGCTTCTCAATCTTGTGACACAGGAACGCAGGCGATTAAGTGATTTCCGTGTGGACCATTTCTGTGTGTGGCCTGGGGGAAGAGCTTCTTGTGGAATCAGCCACTCCTCCAGATGCTGCCATCTGGCCTGCCATCTCTTCTCCTCGTGTTGGTGTTGAGTGTCTGCGAGTGCTTCTGTGCTGCGAAGAAAGCTCTTTCTAGACAGAAGTCTTTGCTGTGCCGGTTGATGACCGTGTAGTGGATGGGCTTTAGGTCGTTCAGAGCAAAATCAACTTTCTTGGTATGTGTGGAACTGCACCATACTGGGCAAGCGTACTCAGCTGCAGAGTACCATAGGGCTAATGCGGATGTCCGCACTGTATTTGGCTGTGTTCCCCATGTTGTTCCTGCCAGCTTCCTAACAACATTGTTCCTGGCAGCCACTTTTTGCTTTGTCTTTAAGCAGTGCTCCTTGTACGTGAGAGAACGGTCTGCAGTAACCCCGAGGTGTATTGGTGTCTTGCAGTGTTTTAGAGATGTTCCTTCCCAATCTATCTGTAAGGTTCTACCAACCTGTTTGATTCTAAGGTGGAAAGCGCACGTCTGGATTATTGATGGATTTGATTTCAGCTGATTGTCCTTGTAATAGACACACAATTTTTTCAAAGCATCATTGAGCTTCTGCTCCGCGCTCTCAAAGCTATGTCCTTGAGCTCTGATTACACGGTCATCTGCATATACGAGACTTTGTGTTCCTTCTGGTAACGGCTGGTCGTTAGTGTGTATATTAAACTGAGAGGGTGCCAGCACACTGCCCTGTGGCAACCCGTTTTTCTGCTACCTCCAGCAGCTTCTTTGTCCTTGATATTCCACAAAATATCTTCGATTCTGCAGTAGATTTCTAATCACACAGGTTAGTTGATAATCCCTGATAAGTTTGTATAACGTCAGCAACAAGAGTCTATGGTTAACAGTGTAGTAGGCTGCTGAGAGAGCTATAAACACAGCTCCTGTGATCTGCCGCGTTTCGAAGCCATCCTCTAAATGCTGTGTCAGCTTCAACGCCTGTGCTGTGCAGCTCTTCCCTTGTCTGAATCGTGCTTGTTGGGGGATCAGTAATGGGTCTATCATAACTGTTGCTCTTTGGAGGATCAGCCTTTCCAACACCTTATACAGGTAGCATAGAAGGGAGATAGGTCTATAACTTTTGGGATCATACCGGTCTTTTTCTGGCTTATGTATAACTACAACTTTTGCTTTCCTCCACGCTTTAGGTATATTGCAGCTCTTGATACAAATATTCATTAGTTCGAGTAGCCAGCACTTTGCGCCTGGACCAAAGTTCTTAGTCTGTTCAGTTCTTATATCACTTACCCCTGGTGCTTTTCCGGCTTTGCACTTGTTTAGAGCCTAGTCGAGGTCGTTCAGACTGAAAGGTCGAGATAGAAAGGTGCCCTCTTGCTCGGGCTCCCTTTCCAGGGTTCGTCTCCCGATTTTACTGCTACGGTCAGGTTTACCATTTTTTAAGACCCAGTATGCAATCTGATCTGCCTTCACATTTGTATGTGTATTTGATTGTGAGAAATCATTATTGAGACGTCGTAACAATCTCCAAGCCTTTTGGCTGCTTCTGCTCATCTCACATGCTGTCATCAGTTTAATCAACTGTTCTCTCTTCGCCTCAGGGATTGAGGAGAGAGTATTCTGTGAAGCCAGATAAGTTTCCTCGCTATAAGGATTTTCTTCATATAGCCGGTAATATTCGTCCAGCAGAGTAGCTGTTTCAGGTGTCACGCCCTGCAGATACATTGGCCTACACTCTCTCTGGACTGATGCCCGAGAGCAGTATTTTACAGCTTGAACTAAGCTCCAATACTCTTTAGGTATAGGTGGCACAGACCTAATATCCTTGTCCAACATGCTAGAAAATTTCGTCCAATCAGCTTTCTTGAAGTTGTATCTCCGTTTGAAAGTAACCTCCTGTGGCCTTATTGCTAGGAGAACTTGATACAGCAGTGGCCTGTGTTGCGTCTTTAGTATGGGCGAGCACACTGATTTGGAGCAGAGCTGCACGATGTTTTCACTCACGAGGTCAGGATTAAATCAACGCTGCCACCTGCCACCGTTGAAGGAAGGGGGTACCTTGCTGTCATGTACAAGAGACAACTGGCAGGATTCAGTCCAGGAGAGGATTGCTTCCCCATTTTCATTATCTTCAGAATGTCCCCTCACGTGACTATGGCTGTTAAAGTCACCGATCACTATAGACGTCTTGCTGTTGTGAAAGTTCCTAGGTGGTGTAAAGGAAAATGCAACAGAAGGAGCCTTGTATACAGAGGTAACCACACAATTACTCAGCTCTATTGAAATAACTTCGATATTATTTTCTACAGTGGAGTGGGCACTGAGTATCTGAAGCCCTGGTCTTACAAATATGGCGCTTCCGTACTGAGAGTGCGTATTTCTGCAGTTAATCTCATGCCCGGTATTTTTGGTCGAGGACCGTTTGTTTGCTCGCATGTTTGCTTCTGGTGTGAGAGAATTAGCCGTCTAGGTAATACCCAAACGCCCAGGGAACGCCCGGATGTGTAGAGTTTAGTAGTCGGTACACACCCTTCGTAGAGGCTTCTCTCATATTCCCCACTACACCTTCAGACCAGGCAAGTTGGCCAAATCGGTTGGTTCTACTACACCTAATGTCACAGAACCAACTGATTTGGTGGCCTATCCTGGTCTGAAGGAAGTGTGTAATGTTTACATTTTGACTCTGTACTGTAGGATGCTCGTCTTCTGTACAAGTGGTCGCTAGGCCAAGGGCTATCCAAAACACTTGACACCTTATCTCTGTGATCAGTAGGAACCGAGATACGGCACCAGAAAAATGTTTGTTTTCGTATGCTGCTTCTTCTAACATTTTGGCACAGTGTACCGTCATGTACTGACCGATTTTTGAGCCAGGACTATCTGTTCTCCAGAATTAAATCCCATCGAGCAAATGTGGGATGTGTTGGGGAGACGTACTGCAGCAAGTCCATACGCACCAACGAAAGTCCAGCAGTTCTCAACAGCGCTGGAGGAGGAATGGAACGCCCTACTGCCGGCCGCGGTGGTCTAGCGGTTCTGGCGCTGCAGTCCGGAACCGCGGGACTGCTACGGTCGCAGGTTCGAATCCTGCCTCGAGCATGGGTGTGTGTGATGTCCTTAGGTTAGTTAGGTTTAAGTAGTTCTAAGTTCTAGGGGATTTATGACCTAAGATGTCGAGTCCCGTAGTGCTCAGAGCCATTTGAACCATTTTTTGGAACGCCCTACCATAGGACCATCTTATCAATCTTGTGATCAGTATGGGAGAGCGTCGCAGAGCACACACATTGCCATCCGAGGTTATTACACCTCGTATTGCGAATCATGTCCTGTCTTTTGTAATGTCCAGGGGACCGTCATTGAGACGCCCTGCTAGACCCGGAGGACAGGAAAGGCAGTTTAAATTATGGAAAGGGGACAAAATAAGGGGCTTTCATTTACACTCGAACATACAACTTCATTTATTTGACCAAACATTACAAGAGCCAAGAAATTTTTTTTAAAAAAAACACAGCATTAATTTTTGGAACTTAATAACCGGCTGAATACGCCATACAATCTCATGCCTTAAAAGCAAAACCGCTTTAATTTAAAATCGGCTGAAATCCAATAACTTAAGACTCAAACCAAAATCAGAATTTTTAAAAGGCAAAAGACCTTACCTTAAAACATTTCTTTAATTAGGCTGAAGGCCCAAACAATCTGACACCTTAAGAGCAAAACAACTTTAATTTAAAAATCGGTTGAAGCCATACAAATACCAACAACAAGAACAAATAAGATAAGGCAGTGCACCAAACGGCGCTCAGAAGTTTCCTAGGGTCGGCCTGGAATTCAAACACTAACGCTTGCCTAGGTGAGACAGGCAGTCGGCCCAACCATTCTCAATCCGACGACAACCCAACCGACAGACAGTCAACAGACGCACCGACAAGATAACTTCCGCTCCACCCGACCAGCACACAACAGGGAGTTCAATGGAACAACGTAGATAGTATTGGTGCCCACAACCAATTATACATCGAGCTGTCAAACCACAGCATCCTGGGCAGCGACAACACGATGAGGAAAATACACTGTCTGAATTTACGTCAATGGCCAGGGCAGGTAATCAGAACGTTAACAGCCAAAAGGCAGAAGATTCCGCTGGTGCACTTCAATTCAAAATAACCGAGTACAGTTAAACTCCACCGCAGGGTGGCTAAAATGTGCCAACTTGAAAACACACGTTGTTGCTTGCGGGAATGTCCCAACAGCCAACAATGAAATTCAAACGACACAATGTCAACAGTCGTGACTTGCTGGTAGATTAAGTCAAAATCCAACTTTGGCGACCAGGATCGGTGAGTCTCGGACCTCGTAGCAATGGGAACAGCACCACACACTCCGATCGCGCGTGGACGCCGCCAGCGGCCTCGGCCAAACTAAGCGCCGCGGAGATTTCCTCGCTGGTCCACGCCAACCGACCAAATGCCAGGTGAAAGGACCAAATATACATCGACCAACCGAACGATCAACCAACGGTCGTCACGCTCCAATCTCCCTCCGTGGGACACTTCATGTGTGTTGTCGCGCTCGGCGAGCACTGGCTGTACGCGCCTCACCGGCGCTCCGTCCCCGACTTCACTGCTGCTGCGCCCCGACTGCACTGCTGGTGTGTTCCGAACTCACTGCCAGACACACGGCGACCCGGAAATCCTATCGGTCGCTCCAGAGATGGTAAGACAGTGCACTTATCGATACGCGCTGCTGCTGCCGCTCACGGACAAGTAAGACAGAAAGTTAGTGACGTCAGTAAATGGAATAAGAAAACGAGGCGGCAGTACCGCAATAGAAGATGACAAACAATAAATGACATGAACACGAGCCGTGCACGGCTCAGTCATGAATAGCGGTGACTTTCGTGTAATTATTCTCTTTGAATAAAAGTGACATTTCTTTTTGTCTCATTGTTCATTTCTTTCAGTTACCTCCTGTACTACGCTGTAGGGATTCTTTTTATGTATGACGTAAGTTTTACCGAATATGTTCCTTGTCACTGACACATCACGTGGAATGTTGTTTGGTTTGTGGGGCGCTCAACTGCGCGGTCATCAGCGCTCGTACGAAGTCCCAAGTTTTACACAGTCCAATTTTTTCACAGTCCAATCTAGCCACTGTCACGAATGATGATGATAATGATGATGAAATGATGAGAACAATACAAACACCCAGTCCCCGGGCAGAGAAATTCCCCAACCCGGCAGGGAATCAAACTATACATCACACGCAAGTTACTTTCGTCCTTACATCTTGCTTATCAGCTTCAAAGCATTGTAATACGTGCATTGTAATAATCTCCGGTTATAATTCCCAGCTTTAAATATGTACATTCATGTTTAAAACAGTGGACAGGTGATATACGCCACTTTAAAATACTTAAAATCTGCTAGGTAATGGCAGCCTGCCCAAACTAGTTACGGAGCAATACGTATTTTAGCAGGTTTGTCATGAGTATACATAAAAATGTGTTTTATAGAAATTCTGGAGCATAACTTAAAGATTTCTCCAGCAAGTATTTAATTTATTTCGCATGAACAATGCGAATCAGCAGCCTCACAGATAACGCAACTTCAGGGCTTAAAAATCAATTTCTCAGTCAGATTTTTATCAGCCTAAGCTTGATTTGTCTTAGCTTCATTCTGATATTATCATCTGACATACAAATGATTGATGTGTATCTGTCGCCTTCCGCTTGTATAAAATGTTTGAAGGCGGTAGGCAAAATTCAGAGTGTAGGAAGGTGGTTCGATTGCAGTATCGTCAGCCGATGTACCAACTCACGTAAGTACAGTATGTGAGTTTACTCTGTGGTGTATGAATCATGTAATGCTACCCGGTACAGAACTATTACCGCTTATTTATTTAGTTGTTGACCTCAGTTAATAAAACTATACAGCCGGTCTTAAAAAATTACTCATG
Source organism: Schistocerca cancellata (assembly GCF_023864275.1). NCBI lineage: Eukaryota > Metazoa > Arthropoda > Insecta > Orthoptera > Acrididae > Schistocerca > Schistocerca cancellata. Next base: position 573,097,612 of record NC_064626.1, read on the forward strand.
CAGTAGACTTTTAAATTTCAGCAATAACTGAAAGCAATAAATACGCTTCCTAAAGCACAGTAATAGAGAGGTGTGCTGAAACGGGGTGTTATATTAGCAGTGACAATCAGTGGATTTCTTTTCAGTAATTTTAACACGAACTGATATTTGAAAAATGCAAGACTAATTATTAGTTTGTAATGTCATGTTTGCATAAGACAAATAGGAAGCTATGGTTTTGTTCATGGAGCCATTGTTTCCATGTAATAAAACAGTTATTGATGTGGAGAATGCGACTCCTTGTTTCCCAACTACTTTGTATAATTTACATGCACGATCCACAGCTGTACGAAATACCGGATGATTATAATTAAAGTGCACTACTCGCAGAAGTCCAATGTGTGCTGTAATTACCGTACGACAGTGAAACTTGGCAGATATTCTAACGCGTTAACGTGGACCGATGAACCCTGGAAAAAATTAGGGCCAGTTTTGCCAACAAGGTGCAAATCTTGCGCTGTGAATGGAAAAAAGACGTTTAGAAACGTATCCATGTGTTTTGGCTAAGGGACGGGACGTGGGTAGAAAAGGTAAAACAGGTGAGAAAGGCATAATTTTGAGTTTATTATTCACCGCCACGTACACTAGTTGTTCAATAAGAGCAGCAGAGACGTCTACGAGACGCTGTACAGCGCCAGATTTGCACCTGGTGACCAGACTAATTTTTTCCGGCGTGAATCGGTTCTGCATAACGCATTGGCATATCCACCAAGTTTCGCTGCCATACGGTAATTGCAGCCCACAATGGACCTCCGTGGATAGCTGCACTTCAATTATAACCACCCGGTACTTCGAAATTAGTTCGGTGACTGCAAATTCCTTGACACGTGCTGTATTAGGTACAGACCCACTACCTAATACTGAAATATGAAAATTTGTGCCGGACCGGGACTCGAACCTGGATTTTCTGCTTATCGCAAGAGGTCACCTTGACCAATTGGGCTATCTGTGTACTCTTCCCTCTCGCAATAAGCCGGAAATGCGGGTTCTCGGTCCTACACTAATTTTCAGATGTCGCTGTTAAGTAGTAGACCTCTGACTAACACAGCTGATGTAAAGTAATTCACAGTCAACGAATTAATTTCTAAATTCTTTGTATAAGTATCTTGCTCTTTCCCGTATCTCTAGAATGATGAGACTTAGATCAGTTTTTGGAAAATCTTCCTCAGGAGAACACGGATCAGCCTCAGCGTTTATCCTATCTAGATTATAGGATAACTTTCAGGTCCAAGGAGCATCTTAATATGGATGTAGTATGCCGTTTGTTGAGATTCATTTTAAAAAACCGTGGTTTTCGAGGGGTGATAGGTTGAACCTATATATAAAATCTTCCTCTACCCATATCCACACTGTACACCATTTCCAATGAGTAAGTTAATTTATTAAAGGAGCCGGTCGCGGTGGTCGTGCGGTTCTAGGCGCTCCAGTCCGGAGCCGCGCTGTTGCTACGGTCGCAGGTTCGAATCCTGCCTCGGGCATGGATGTGTGTGATGTCCTTAGGTTAGTTAGGTTTCATTAGTTCTAAGTTCTAGGGGACTGATGACCACAGCAGTTAAGTCCCATAGTGCTCAGAGCCATTTGAACCATTTTTTTATTATTATTAAAGGAAATACGAGTAAATCAGTTTAAGGTAGAGAAAGGCCCTAGAAATGGCCTTTTGTAATACGAAGGGAAAGCATTCAGTGTTTCGTTATGTTGGATCCCAGCATTAGCATTAGCATTAATGGATATTAAGTTATATTGATGCAGAGGTTTGGCAGTCCATATTTCATTCCCGATATCTGTTACACTTTTATTTGCTTGACTCCAGTTGTTGCGATATTCCAATTTTTGTAACGCTCTTCTACAGTCCATCAGCACTAAAAGTTTTTGTAGGTATCTTAATTGCCAAGACTTCAGATGCATGTACGGATGTTTGAGAAAGATTATACGTTCCTTATGTTTGGGTGAGGCATCTCCTACTCCACTCTACACCTTACATCCATATGAACAAATTTGGAGATGTTCGGGCCTTCTATACTGTATGAAGGTCATGACTATACTCCAGGAGGTATTGCTGGCTGCCTTGCCTTGATAGCTGAGGTATCTGTGAACTGATTTCGTATTGGTACTGGAAGACTAATCTTGTAAAACAAGTAGAATAATGGAACTAAATTAACAATGATTCTAAAAACGCTCCAGTGGAGAAACACGTCCAAGTGGGTTTCCAACGTCGATTGTTGCGAGATCCGGAATGTAAACACGCTGTTGAAGCAAATTATGAACTTTATCAGGTGACATGCAGAGTACCCGGTGTGAGAACACGTAGACATCATCTTAGCAGCAGCTGTTTCAACCGTGCCTTCGAGAGCCTGCTCGTATTTGATAGGGACTCTTACGATATGCCATACGGAAACACTGCAGGGGCCCGCAATATACTCTTGCTGAGAACGGCATCTTCTTACCATAGAACCCCGTTGTCAAGAGCTCTACGCACTCACGAGTAACCTGGTGCTATCAGAATTTCTAGCCCTGCCCAGTGGCACTCAGCTAATGGTAACCTGAGGAAAGAATATTATTCTCCAGTTAAGGCAGAGAATGTCTTATTCACATCTAAGATCTGATCTTGAAGTGGCCGAATAAGTTCAGTCACGCCTAATCGTCTCGTTGTTTTGACCTTTATTTTTCATCAAATGACCAGGCATCCCGTCAATGAAACCACAGTCTCGCTCCTATAACGGTCCCTTACTCTCAGCCTTGGGCCCTGCTCAGTAGTATGAGAAGAATGCGACACTTCTGCGCGGCCACAAGTAAAATGTCCCTCCCGCCCCACCACAGTCGCCACCGCTGCGTCCCTCATTCCAGGACAATTGTCACCATATCCTGAAATAGTAACACCAAGTTTGAGTGGTAACTGCTATGAGAGAAGATAAAAAAGAGTCCTGTTCTTTTGTGAAATAATTACACAACTTCAAAACTTTGATGTAACCAATTCAGTAACCCTATCATGGAGTGGTTGTTTCTTGTTTTACAGGTCTTCTTGAAACATGAAGTTGACGTTAACAGTCGCAATACTGGCAGTCCTGCTCCTAGCAGGTGCTGAAGCTGATACGCCAGCCAACTGTACCTACGGGGAAGTTCTGGGCACGTGGACATTTTATGAAGGAGCCCGCACCTTCAGCAGCTCGGTAGATTGCTCCTCTTACGGTAAGCATGTAAATGAGAGATTTTTCCAACAAATACGAACACCCACGTGGGAGGTTCCGACGGCTATATCGTTCAGCATGACAAAAAAATAAATGGAACATTTGAGTAATTCAAAATACACGTGCAGATTCAGACTATTAGAGAGAGCACGAATCAGATGATGGCAGTCACGGGACAACATCATGGGTAATTAACGAGCTGACAAATCTGCTAGGCGCTTATCACCTTGGTAAATAACTTTCTCGGTAATTCAGGTTCCATTTTCATACCAAGATAGGGAGCTACTGCACGAGAAAGCCCGCATAATTTTCAGCTTTCTACAAGGCAAATTAGTAACAGAATCCCAAAATGGCGAGTCTATTGAAAAAATAAATCTTGACCACTAGATTCAAACTCAGTTCACTGTAACGGTTTCGCGGAGGGAGACGCCATTGTCAGGGAGGGCCCGTTTGGCGCTTCTTCAGAAAGGCGAACGTGAAAGCTCCAGGCGTCGCCTACGCTTTTCTTCTGTCACGCCCTAGTCATGTCGGGAGTGTAGGAATTTTTTTCTCCAGTGTAACATCACAACTGTATCGTCCTCGATGTGATAAAACCAGGAGACGCACGCTCCAGCCTCACTCTGAAGCAGCTCCTGATCGCGATCGGTCGAGTACGGTTTATCGATAGACTAGCATGCACGTCAGCGGTCATCTTAGTCATAACACATTCTTGACATCATTACTTTGAACCCAGATGTGTTCAGTAAATGTACGAGTGGAATCCGATTGCATTTTTCAATAACGCACCCTATAGCTGAGACGGCGTAATTTGATCCCTGGCAGTTGCAGCAGGCTGAGTGTGGCGGCTTCGCTGGCCTATCTCAACAAATAACGTAACGCGACTATGCAAACGTCTCTAAGCCAACACCTCAATGTTGTCACATCTCTGAAGACATTCCCGCGCCCGGGTTCCCGGGTTCGATTCCCGGCGAGGTCAGGGATTTTCTCTGCCTCGTGATGACTGGGTGTTGTGTGACGTCCTTAGGTTGGTTAGGTTTAAGTAGTTCTAAGTTCTAGGGGACTGATGACCATAGATGTTAAGTCCCATAGTGCTCAGAGCCATTTAAACCAATCTCTGAAGACAGCTACTCTTTTCGCCTGCAGCCACTGGCGCTTCACAGTTGAAAGCTGGCAACAGTGCTGCGAGCTGTCAGGGATCTTCTTACACCATCTCGACTACAGTCTAGCTAGCAGTCGTTTCCAAATCTGTGGACGGTCCGCCGACTACAGTACAGTCCACTGACGTGCTGCTGTTCTCTTTTCCTCGTGTAAATCTCTCTCATCGCTCATTACGTGCATATCATCTCTTCCTTGTTTACCTCTAATTACTGTGCGTACTTTTCTCGAAAGGTTGGACAGTCACTCACTATTATTTACGAGGAGCTTTCAATAAGTAATGCAACACCTTTTTTTTCCTCGGTCAATTACGGTTGAAAAAATGCAGAATTTGTTGTGGGACGTCGTGCAACATTCCTGCCTCAGCCCCGACAGTTTCACGAAGTTCCAATAGGTGGCAGCACTATACATAGCCTTCAAATGGCGTCTGTAACGGAGCTGCGGTCCAAGCAGACAGCTGTCACTGCGTTTCTTTTGGCGGAAAACCAAAGTATTGCAGATATTCTTAGGTGCTTGCAGAAGGTCTAGGGAGACTGGCAGTGAACAAAAGCACGGTGAGTCGTTGGACGAGGCGTCTATCCTAATCTCAACAAGGTCGCGTAAGCCTGTACGATCTCCCTGGTGCTGGCCGACCACACACAGGTGCGACTACTGCAGTGTTGGAACATGCAGATACTCTCATTTGAGGTAATCCACGTATCAGAATCAAACACCTCGCTGCGCAACTGGACGTCACTGCTGGTAGTGTTCAAAAAATTTCATTGGACTGTTCTTCCTCATCCATCCTAGAGCTTGGACCTCGCACCTTCCAACTTCCATCTGTTTGTCCCATGTGCACGTACAGGCCCTTCCATTAAGTTTTATGCTGAAAAATAGGGTTTTCTAACCAAAAGAGTGGGGAAGAATACTGTGTATCGGAATCCTAAATAAAACCAACCTGCTTTCAGAAAAAATGTGTTGCAGTACTTATTGAACGGCTCTCGTGCTTCAGTAATCCATATATCCATGTTTCAATTTTGGAATTGTGGATTCTTTGCTATTCCCACACTGTATAGGCTGACTCGCTTTTTCTGCGTTGTCCTCGTGACCAGCATACCGATGTTGATTGAGTCTGCAGTTCCGCTGGAAGTGCAACAGCTGTTTTCGTTTGCGATGTCTGATGCCAATGGTCAAGGTGACGGGCAGTTTTACAGTTTAAGTTCTGAATTATCTGTGAAATTAAAGGAAGGAATAGACGACCTCAAGTACATTTTGATCAGTCATACTACATCTTTTCTTTTAACAAGTTTCACGAAGAGTGGCAATTTCCTCTAAGGATTCACAGGCCTGGGCGTTTTCAAGCATTTACAACAACTGTCGCTACAAGTCTAGAACGAAATGTCTTCTTATTGAACTAAAAAGCGAGTAAAACTAAAGTAATTTGTATGATACATTACGAAACCAGCGTTTCGGTTTCACTTAATACGCAGGTGCTTTAAATTTTTCATTCGCTTGACGCACATGAACTACTCAACAAATAATTACACACACATTAGTAACGTGTTTGAAATTATACTCAGGAAGACTAAGTCTTAAAAAACTAAACAAATAATTGTACTGTAAAATAAAAATATAATGGCGTCGGCAATGCGGACACCAATATTAGCCAGGAAGTCGTTTTACCCGGGAATGGTGTGTGAATGAATCCTGGGTTCCGTTCTGCTAGTATCACAGCGAGTGCGGAGTCAGAATAGCTCATTCAGTATCAAAATTCTTTAATCAGCATGATGTCGATGTCGGCGTCACAGCGGTGGTGGTCAAAAATGGTTCAAATGGCTCGAACCACTATGGGACTTAACATCTGAGGTCATCAGTTCCCTAGACTTAGAACTATTTAAACCTAACTAATCTAAAGACATCACACACATTCATGCCCGAGGCAGGATTCGAAGCTGCAACTGTAGCAGCAGCGCGGTTGCAGACGGAAGCGCCTAGAACCGCTCGGCCACAGCGGCCTGCGTGGTGTGGTCATCCAGGTAAGGTGCTGTCTCAGCACAACTCACCAGCGGTGTATGTGATCCCTCAGAAGAAGTGATCTGTCTGGTGCAAGGTAGGTGTGACCCGGCTGCCGACAAGCTCATGCTGGACTGCAGACAGTTGCAAACAAGTGGTCAGGAGCACTGGCACGTGAAGCTGAGTGGAGGACCCTCAGACTAAGGTGGACTGTCAGACGATGGTGCCCTAAGCGCGCCCTTCACTTGAAGGCATTGGCTCAAGACCATGAACCATCAGGCCTAGCTGGTGGCTTTCAGACCAGCGGCTAGCCGATGTCACTGCTTGGTGAGGTGGAAGCTGCTCAGCTCCACACTGGACCGATAGCTAGCATGGAGACTTTCACGGCGTCACCAGAAATCAGAAATCCAAGACCAGTACAAGAACCGGTGCAAGTGCTGCTAACGGCTGAGCTACAGGCATTTACATTCACTCTGGCCAGCTATTTCGTGACAAGAGCTCGCCTCCTGTGACGTAGGTGGCTATGATATTCTAAACTTGTGAAATGGCATATGGAAATGTAGTCCACTGCTCTATTGAGGAGTGCTACGCCTACAGAATTCTGGTACGTGGAGGCAGGATTTTGCACGTGGCTCGCCTGCATGTCCCTCAATGGGTTGCAAAGTCTGGTCTCTGACTGACACCACGACAAAAACAATAACGAAAATATAGGCAATCTGTAAAAATACGCAAAAGTGCACATCTGTAAAATAAATGTCTGTTATTGTGTAATATTTAGCACCATTTTCCTTCGCTTTGTGCATAGTAACAAGCTTCCATCCTCCTTGACATGTTGCTATAATATGATCGAGACACTGCTGGTGATGTCTATAACAATTTTCTACAGCGACCCTCATGAGGTCAACCAGTGTGTGAGGAGGCTTCCTGCAACACGGCACTGCAGATTTCAACTGGTCCTAGGCATCTTCAGTTGGGATCGTGTCAGAAGATACCAATGGCAGTTCCACTGGGTTGATTTCTCCTTCCTGCGAAAAGGTGTTCATGAGGTGGTCACAGTGTGGTCGCATATTATCATCTGGAAAGAAGAAACCTGTACCGATATGTTGGCAGCAGGGCTACATAATAGTTTGGAAAGCCCTGTCCCGACGCTTTTAAGCACTAAAGTTACCCTTATAGCAATGAGAGGTGTTCGACATTTGTACATGATACTGGCTCAAAACATGACTGAGTCATATCCCTGCTGGATCCGTAGAACTACATGCCTCAGGCATACATTGGTGCCTACCCACCTCCACACACATCTAAGAAGATAATCGCGCGTCAGATAACTCCTGCACTCAGCGGTGAATGGAATCTGACACCACTGTTCCAGCAGACATTCTAGGTGTTTCCATGCCCAATTTCTTGCACGCCACAGCTGTGTGCTGGGAGGGGGGGAGGAGGGGGGAGACTAGAAGGCGAGTTTGTAGTGTTGTTCTTATCAAATGCCTAAAGACAGAATTCATGTTTTGGTGACGGTTGGGTACTGCGTGGGTCGACAGGGCCCTTCGAGTTGCCTCGGAAAGCAGCGCGCAGTTCTGTTCCATTCTTCTTGGGGTACCTACTAGTCGAATTTTATAGATATTAATTATCAGCTACTGTTGTTGACCACCGGCTTTCACTGTGAGACGGATATTTAGTATTTTGTGCGTCACAGTAGTGGCTGAACGTTTGAATGACCTACCCGAGGTACACGCTGGCACAGCGGGCAGCTTCCCACGCTGACAAACGTTCTCGTCGTAAACTTGCACTGAATTCTTCAGTTTCTAAATGAAATTACACATAAGTTATTCTGTCAACTATAGGTTATTTATAGAAAGGGGGAAAATTTGGAATATATCAGATATCAGGCATTATCCAAAACCACAGAAGAGGAAGCGAAACAGAGCCTAGTAACTACAGAGGAGTATCGTTCCTTGCAGTCACATACAAAATATTTTCCAAGATCCTAGAACGACTAGAAAGAGACAGCTGGACAATGAGTTAGAAGAAGATTAAGTAGGTTTCAGAGCATCGATATCTGTACTGAACAAACGCAGAACCTTAAGACCATCCTCCAATACAGCAAGAACGAGCCATACAGCCGATAGATAACTTTGCAGACTTCCAAAACGCTTGCGCCTACGTGTATAGACCCACTCTCTTTGGAATAATTACAAAAACTAGGACTCAACGAAAAGTTCGATAGGTTGGTGTGAGTCAGCCGGTACAACACCAAGTCCAAAATATAGAGGGCGATTCTCGGAGAGTTTCCTGATCAATAAAGGGGTGAGGCAAGGGGACGGTGTTTCATGTATATCATTTAATTTCGTCCTAGAAATAATCGTCAGGGAATGGAACAGATCGTTGCCAGAAAACATCTGATTAAGGATGTGGATCAAAGCAGACAATCTAAGGATTCTATATGTGGCTTTTGCTGGCCACCTGGCCTTATTGGCCGACGACATGCAAGAGGCTTCTATGCGACATCAAGTACAGCACTTACTAACAGAGGGAACAGGTCTATCAATAAATATAGCAAAGATCGAATTCATTACCAACTTAAGGTTCTCCCAAGTGCGAAGAGAGTCAGCGACAGCAAGCATATTAAGAGAGCCAAAACCGTAAAGTACCTTGGAGAATGGATCTTATATGACATCAGTGAAACGGCAGCTCTCCAACAAAGGAAACTCAAACTGCATAGGCTACACTATACGTGAAGAAAAATGTACACCTCGAAACATCTGCCGCTTAACACTAGACTCTAAGTATTTAGAGTGCCTGGCTCCAACAAAGAAGGCTCCAATAAGAGTCTTCGAATTACAAGAAAGGAAATTCCTGCGAAAAATAATGGAACAAGGATCCTACATGCTGGGAGACGATGGTGCAAACCTAATCGTCAACTCTACCAACACCAAGAAAACCTCGCAGACGCCATCGGAAAAAGACGAGTAGTTTTCTGTGGCTAAATGTACGGAAAGGTGTCCCATAGGCTCTCCTATAAGATCTTCGAAGTACAAGCAACTAGAGAAACACTTAGAACAACTTCATACACTGTCGGATGCATTTTTATGCAACACCCTCAGGGACTATGCTCAGTGGCACACCAGGGTATAAAAAATATGTACATATTGAGTAGCTGTAGCGCTAGTGATTCATTAGTCACGATCATCGGCGATCAGATGGCACTTAGGAGGTCATATTTCTGTGCACCCTTCATGTATTAGTCTACAGGTGGTAACTGTGCTGAGTTTACAGGTGAACGGTATTTCAAACATTCATGCCCTGCTGACGATTGCATACTACTTTTCACCAGCTTGAATGGAGTCACATTGTGGCCTTGCGGGAAGCTGGATGGACGTCTGGATTGCTGCACATGTTGGGCACAATGTAAATGGTGTGTCGCTGTTTTTATCACTGATCTGAGAAATATTCCCACACCCACAGAACAGGTCCGCGTAACACAGAAGTGTCAAGATCGATGCATTGTACGAGCAGTGGTGGGCAACCGACCATCATCCAGGGACGAAATCTGGTGGCGCATACGACACCTTCCGTGTCATCGGGAACCACTAGAAACCATCCTAATGCAACGGAATTAAGATAACGATACCGCCAAACATGGCTAGTCTAGCGCCGTGAAGAGTCGACTACAGAGTGGAATGACAATCTGTTGGCTTCACTGATGAGAGTATGTTCAGTCTGTTGTGACTCATTGAAGTACATGTGTATGGCGTGCGCATGGTGAGCTGCCTCTTGCAGAGTGCATTCACCCACGATGCACAGGGGTCATGGTGGGGGGGGGGGGGAGGGGGGGAGAGCATAATTTACAACTCGCGGTCACTTTTGTATTTTCATAGGGTTAAGTTGGCTGTTGTCACCGTGCTTTTGCCATTTCTTCAACAGGAAGATGATGTGCTTTTACAGCAAGACAACACATGTCCACATATAGTTGCAGCAACCCAAAGAGCTCTTCGTTATGTAAACTGCCCTAGCCAGTTAGACGCTCAAATCACTCGCCAATTGAACGTGTATGGGACTGATGAAGCAGGAACTTCCTCATTGTCTAGGGCCTGCGAGAAACATCGCCGAACTGCAAAAAAAGGCGCAAGATACTTTGGACAGGCTATCGCAGGATGCCATTTGGCACTTTCATGATTGTTTGCATGTGAGAATACTTGCATGCGTTGCTGCCAGATAGGGGTACGCTATGTACTGATGTAACTGTTTGGGCACCCTTTACTGTGACTTGTGTATCTCATTTGGTCTGACTTCGTTACCATATACTCCAACAACGATGAGCTACCTATCACCTCACTTGTCCTCGAGGAAATTGCATTTATTTTTTCCAGCAGTGTATTAGGCAAGTCATAATGACTACCATGTAGCTACTGAAAGCAGATCTTTCCTGGCATCCTTCACAGAAGTTAACCAAAGTGAGATAGAAAATGGTGTGACGAATGCAAGACAGAGTTCAGCAGGAAAATGAAGGAACACTGGACTAACAGAAAACATCGAGGTACTAACAAGAAAACAGCTGCTAAACTTCACTAAGCACACCAGAATTGGCAGGCGACAACGGCACAGCGAACACACAAGCACCGTAGCCAACAGGTGGGCCAAACGAGTTTTAAAAGAATCAGACTATACGAGATATTGACGAATTATTCACATCTGCTCATATACCCGCAAGACACCAAAAGAAACTAATTGTGTGCTCAGTATTTAAATGAAGCTCAATACTGAAGTACGTTATGGGAGTTACATTACATGAAGTGCAAAGTCTGACTTAAAATGTCCACAAAATAGAGAAAGGAACTGCTAAAGACTACCTGCACTTTTCTCTTCAGCAGGCTATTTTGTGTCTGTTATACTGACATTCACGAAAACAAATTGAAATCAGCAAATGCAGCAGCTAAATAATCTATTCACTACCAAATCTTTCTATGCTTGTCAGAAACAATCTGTGGGTGCGTGTGGCATAAGGCGCAATACACACACTACAAAATATTTAAAACTTTACTAAGAATTAAGGAGGGTTTTATTTTAAAGAAAAGCGTTCTTTAAAAATTAAATTCCGATTATTGTAGGAAAAGATTGTACGACATAAGAAGTCTCTAACAATTACGAAATTCACTCACTACAAAAATGACAGAAATTTAAACCAATTGAGCTATTTGTGAGATAATGAAAACAAAGAGATAAAATTAACACTAATCATGAATACTATTAGTTATCTAAAGGACAGATATTTCCTTGAATAAATAGTTCTGAGAAACAAACATTTCATTCTTGCGCATGCGTTAGTTACCTTGAAAAATTCCTCCAAAAATCTTCTCCATCAATAGAATCAGTAACATACGTGTACAAACAAGTTTTTATCTTCATAATAAGGTATTCCAGATAATTTCTCTCAGATTCACAACTGTCAAATCTCCTTCTCTAAAACTCAACTGTACGCTGCTGTGTCTCTAACAAGAATGTCCTGACACTGCATAACTGGCTAGCGACCAAACGCAGCACAGGTTACTAGGGCTGCGCAAACGATACTAGCGTTCGAACATGCTCGAGGTTTCTCGGTACGCCGCAACGTTCGATGCCGTATCGAACTTGTTCGAATAATCACTCGACACTTGACTCGTGTGGCGCGAGAGTAAGGGATACGCAAGAAACTACGAACTAGCGCAACAATAGCCTATGGCTCTGCGTCAAATTTGACAGCTTCGGGAATCAATGGAGCAAATAGCTTTGTATCCTACCAATGCTCAAAATCCTATGGTGTTTGACGATTTTTCAGTACAAATTCTCATACAGTATTTTATAATGGATATACAAAAATTTATGCCGATTTTTAAGTAAAGATAACAGGCAAAGAAGAAAATATGTCCTCCAAAAATTTTTACTTGGCTGCATTCATTGTAATATTTTATTTGTTTCTGAGAGGTGGTAATGATTTACCAAATGGGTTGCAAATGAGCAATTTAATCCCTGTTCACATATTAGAATAACAGATAAAAGCGTTGTCACGTTTTAATCAATTTGAAAACAAGACGACAGCATTCAGAGAACACAATCAAGACAATAAATCAAGAATTAAATGCCGAACAAATGAAATGTATCGTAATAAAGTGACCGTAATTTTTATCACGAGAATGAATAATAGCAGCAGAACGCACCTTGGAAATAGTACTGTCAGACTTTCCTCCAGCAGAGGAAAGGAAATACAATACTAACCTGTCTACAGTAGGTGTTGACACCGACCACCAGTTTTGAGCCCTGGTCAGAAAATTGCTGAAGGGTGATCGAAGTCGGACAGCTGGAATTGCTGCCGTCTCATCCTTAATGTTCTGCTGCTATTCTTGAAGGCTATGAGGGTTGCACTTGAGGGCTGCCACACAAAGTGATCGCACACTGGCTGATCAGGAGACCTGTGTGGCCTACTCGGACCGCAACCAGACTGACCTCTGCTGACAACTCTGTCAGGCGTTAAGACCGTGTAAACGTGCTCCAAGGTTCAGCCAGCTGTATCGGCAGTTGCTCCATCCTGTTGGAAGTAACTGTAGGTTTTTTTCCTCCTCTGTTACTGCTGTCACACATAGCTTCAAAATGTTGGCAACGTAATGCGCCGAAGTCAGCGTCTGGTGAAAGAAGATGGGACCAATATTGCGGCGTGCAGGCGCTGCACACCAAATCCCAACCTTCCGATCACGCAGTGGTGTTTCATGGAAGCTATGCTTATGAGGTAACGGGCGAGTTGTGGCAACCTGAAAATATTCTAAGTTCGGAGCTGGAGTGGCCGCACGGGAAGCTCGGCAAGCTGAGGCTCGTCAGCAACCACACTGTGTCGAATATCAGCAGGAGCAAGAGGGATAGCCCCAGCGCTTGGTCCAGGGCGACCAAGTGGCTGGGAATTCCATGATGACGCTGTGTCGAGGACTGTGCTTTGTGTCGATGAAGGAGATTTGTATGCCGGGAGTGCCAAAGATGGCGCACTTTGTGAAACCATCATGGCAGACATTTCACAGTTCCTGTAGAAATTAATAGTGGCCAGAGGAATCAAGATACCTTAAAGAGAAACATGTACATTACCATTATTTTCGCGACGATTCTGATGGTGTAATCAGAATTTCAATATCTTTATTAGTTTAAAGTTTAGTATCTGACTGTAAATTATACAAGTAACAACCAGCAACGAATTTCCAAAATCTAAACGATTCATCCGATTTTGTCGATCGACATGTCTTTAGAAAGCTATTAGCGTAAAACTAAATTGGTATGAATTATAGGCATGTAACTTGAATAGTACACGAGTTATTGGAGGTCAAAGTGGCCTATTACTATAGGTCGCGTCAGGCCATATGTACTCCACAGTTACACGAAAAACAGTAGCAGCGTGCTTATAAATATATTTATTCATCTATGTCCTTGTTTACATCTGATATATACTATTCATGAAGAAATTGGTCAAATATTTACTGTGTTTTAGAAAGCACAGAGGCATTAGGCTACTGGCCTACTTTTGTTTCTATTCCTTTGATATACGTTTATTTAATCTGTTTATGTGTTTAACAATGTGTGTTAGAGCGTGTTTATGGTCCAGCCGTAGGAATATTTATTTAATTTCAAGTTATTTAAATGTTTGTGAGTGTATGTTGGCTTGGAGACATGGCGGGAGCGCTCTAGCCCATCACACCGCTCGTTACTCCGGTAGGCGACTACCGAAGTCAACGGAGAGACCGTAGGGAAGTGGGGAGGAGCGTCGGTTCGCGCAGGACACGGGGGAGTGTTGGACGGAAAGATGCGACAGACGGTTGCAGGAAAGACTTGGAGAGTGTTGAGCAGTTTGCGCGTGGCTGCGGGAGATAGAAATATTTCATAGTGCCGACTTGTGCACTTGTGAGATTTCCGTGGCTTCTGCAGTGAAGACGTAGTATGCATTTAGAAGTCAATATCTCGCGAGCTATGATGTTGTTCATAACTAATTACGTGAAGTAGGAATCTATTGTTTCCCTGTTATTCCACTTATATTTTATTTTATTGCTGGACCATCGACACCAATAAGTGTTTTACAGTAGTAAATGGCCTTCTTAAAGGACTTCTGCTATCGTACTCATCATTTAAAGTCATTAAAAAAGTACTTGCAGATTTTATATAATTGCAGTCTTTCATTTACAGATTTCTATGTTACATTCAAAATTCGCAATTGCCAAGTAATAGGAACCTTCGACCATTCGATTCAAGTGTGTATTCATATTGTATACTGTAGACTCTGCAGTATTTGGCATGTAATGTGGCAACTGCGTATCCCATCCCGAAGAGAATGAAATCTGCTAAAACTTTTAGTATTTCAATTCTGAGTCTGAGGGTAAGTAGTTGAGGGCCACCATTAATTTTTTTGAAAGCCCACATGCTTCATCAGACATAAAGAACAGATCCATTTCCAAATCATTATTGTTGTCAGTGAACAGCCACTCGCTAAACTGGAGGCGCTGAGGAGCATCGGCTGGTTTTAATGCGTGAAAAAGAAACACTCGGCAGGGATGCATGTGCAGCTCCAGGTGGAGTATTCGTCCGCATGATAGACGTGATATGCAGGTCTCTTGCGAAAGGGGTCGTGTTGATTTGGTATGTCTCTGAAACATTTTCTGGTGAACTGCAGGCACATTTTCTGGTGTGCGGGCACGTTTCGGAATGTTTTATGGGTTATTCGAAAACAGATCCCGTCTGATGCCATTTTCGGACTAAGCGTTGCATGACACTCTTTTCTGGCACTTTGACACCATTAAACTTCTCAGCAAACAATTCACCACACGGTTTCCATGACTTTCACGTAACTTTCCATAACGAACACCCGCTGCTCCATTGTGAGCAGCATCGTCCCCTTTTGCACAGCTCCACTCACACTAGCACAGCCCGCACTACACTCTGAACCGGTGTGGAACAAGTGCTGGGCGTACACGTGGTGAGCGCGTTACAAGGTGTGGTTATACACATAGATTAAGGTCCATTCGTATCCACTCGTCCGGGCTACTTTTATTTGTCTCACCCTGTATCATGGCACATACTGGATTTCACTTAAACTGCGTGATGTATCTAGATTCTGCTTATCCTATAGGTACCGTTCCATTTCGTATCTCATTTTTCTTTTTAAATTGTGGACGTGTTCACATTTGCATGTCACCTCCTGAGTTGTGTTAGGCAGTTTCCGCACCCCATTGCCGAACCCCAGCACGTCAAGCTCACACCGCAACCATGAGGAAAACGATTCATAAGTCATGTTTCACACACGACTGGTTTCACTCTGTGTCCGAGGTGATTCTCCGAGATAAGTTTGTTTCCTCCCGGAGTATAATAATGTTAAGGCTTAATAATATACTTTAGGATCCTGCAACAAACAGCCGTCAGTAATATTAGTCTGAAATTCCATGTATTCGATCCTTATCCGTTTTGTAAACAGGATTGACTGTTGTACGTAAGCACGAATTGTTGCACAGCCTTCACTAACACACTTTCCATCTTTCCTTTTTTTGTAGAAATTGTAAATGAAGAAAAAATACATCTGTCGTATCCGAACGTAGCCACAGACAAATTCGGAAATATCGGCACATGGACACTCATCTACAACCAGGGCTTCGAGGTCACTGTCAACGGCCGCTCCTACTTCGCTTTCTCGTACTACGAAGTTGTAAGTGTTGAAAATTACAAAACTGCTCGATAGCTCACTAGGTGAAGTGACACGTCTACTTTCGCCGTCATTTTGTGTGCTCCTTAGAATAACGACTCGTCGGTGACCAGTTACTGCGACCAGACCTTCGACGGCTGGGCCCATGACGTCACGGTGCGACACTGGTCCTGCTTCAATGGCCAAAAAGACGAGAAATTGGCCGCCAAGACGCACACCGCGCCAGCCGCAGCCCTGGGACTCAAGGTATGAGGCTACTTCGAAACATACGTGGATTGTTTTAAATGACGAGAGCTCCAGATCAAGGCGACATGCAAAACGGAATATTAACCAACCAAATGAAACATTTGATAGTTATGGGATTTGATGTTATTCTTGTCGCCTACTTCAGTCTGAAGACTGTTTGATGCACCTCCCCAAGCTAGCCTATCGCAGTCTCTTCATCTATTCCTAACTACTGCTTGCTGTTTTCACGCTACTCATTTAATTCTCGGCATTTTTCTGTACGCCACTTTTCAGTAGCTTCTGTTCTCTTTTTGTCTAAACTGCTTATCGTCCATACTTCTGTACAAGGCTACTCTCTTAACAGGTACCTTCAGAAATGACTTCCTAAGGCATTATTTTACATTTAATGTTAACCACACTCCCTTTTTCAAACGCTTTTCCTCCTAGTCGGCAATCTGAATTTTATATCCTCTCCACTTCCGCCATTGTCAGTCATTTTGCTGCCTACATACTCCGCAAGCCACCATACGGTGCATGGCGAGGGTTACCTTGTGCCAATGCTAGCTTCCATTCTCAAATAAACTGCGAAAAACGACTATCTATGTGCTTTCATAGTAGCCCTTATCTCTCTCGTCTTCGTGGTCCTTACGCGAGTTGTGCATTGCCGGCAATATAAGCAATCTGTCTCAAACATTGATTTCAATCTTCCCTTCGCAGACTAAGTTTACGGAGCATCTCCGTTCATCAAGCCTTCCGATAACAAATCTTCCAGCACGTCTGTGAACTGCGATGATGCATTCGTTTAATGCGACCTGGTGGAAATCCCAAACATCTGTATAGTACTCAACAATAGGTCACACAAATGTTCTGTATGCGATCTCCTTTATAGATGAGCTACACTCGTCTAGAAATTCTCAATAAACCGAGATCGATCTTTCGGCTTCCGACCTTAACCAATCGTTCCATTTCATGCCACTTTGCAACGTTACGCCTACAGGCATTCATAAGAGGGGCACTCGCCCTTCCTCCTCTAACCCCCCCCCCCCTCTCGGAATCTGGCGTGCAGAGTTTGTTACATAACTCTCAGATGCTTCTAGAAGTGAGTGGGTAACCATCTGTTTGCCTCATAAAATTTAGTTCTTGTACTATGAAACGTCTCAAAACTGGAAAACTCATTCACATCAAAAATGGCAATGTTAGAGTCTCGCCCCCTCGCCTCGTCCCCTCCCCTGGAAATGATTCTGCTGGCGCCCACGGTCACGCCTCGATATTTAATCGACGTGGCTGTATCAAGCAGCACGCCACAAACACTGTATCCGAACATTCATCTTATGATGTCTTTTCACAACTTCAACTATTCTGTTCAACTGCTCTTCCAGCTCTGACAAAATGTCAGTGTCATCGATAATCCTCAGTTTCTTTTTATTTTTTCCTCTCTGAACTTTAATTCGCTTTCTAAATATCTTCTAGGTTACTTCACTGTTTGCTCAATATACAGGTTTAAGAACATCGTTGATAGCCTACTCTCTTCTCAACTACTGCTTCCCTTTTACGTCTTTCGATTCCTAAATGAGTTGTAGATAAGCTTTCGCTCCGTGCATTTTATCCCTGCTTCTGTACCGACGAAGCAAGGCACCTGTGATGTGCCTTAAGGGCGTATGTCAGGATACTTCCAGTGGCATATGGCCATTCACTGCATCCCCTGCCTCTTGCCAGTTGTATCGGCCCTACGATCCACTGCCAACCAGAGGCAGAGGACGAGAGAGTGGATCTGCATCTGCGCAACTGCTTGTCCACTTTAAATACCTTCACGCGCAGATGACTCCGGCAAAGTTTCAATGGACTATGGGCATTGAAAGTCCTGCGGCGATGGAGCACTGATGGTGAGGCAAGGGTTTGGTGTACCTGAACCTTAGTTGGTGCTCTGCACGTTAGGCGGTCAGACGGTGATGGTCGTTCTGGTACTCGTGCGAGACGGGAGGACTGGTTCGGCAGCTCGTCAGACGACAAAGCAGCCCTATTTAGGATCGCTCTGCTTTCCCTAATCCAGGGAGGGCCCTAGAAAAGGTGGCCTAAACATAGCCCGTCTTAACCCAGCACAAGTGGCAAACTGCGGTCACTTGTTCACTAACATATGCGGTCAAAAAAATAACAAAATAACCAGATACCTTAAATATCTAGTGATTGGAGTCTGGAACGTCCGTACTTTACAGGATAACGACCATAATCAGTGCCCAGAGAGAAAGACAGGACTTATCGCAAGGGAATTGGCTAGATATGACATCGACATTACCGCCATAAGTGAAACACATCTTAGTGACTCTGGACAGTTATGTGAACCGCTCGGAGGTTATACCTATTACTGGAGTGGAAAATCATCCACTGAAAGGGCGGAAAGTGGGATAGGCTTTGCCATACGCAATAAATTGACATGTTCACTAACAGAACTCCCTAAAGGTATCAGTGACAGAATAATAACACTCAGACTTCACCTAGCATCCAAGAAATATCTTCACTTGATCAATGTATACGCACCTACATTGCCATCTCCGGATGAAGAAAAGAACAAGTTCTACCAAGACCTCCGACATGTCCTTAGGGATATTCCTTCTGCAGATAAACTTCTGTTACTTGGTGATTTTAATGCTCGTGTTGGGAATGATTTCAGTGCTTGGAATGGAGTTCTCGGTCGCCATGGGATTGGAAAATGCAACTCGAATGGTTTGGATCTTCTAACTCCATGTGCCGAGTTTGAACTCTGTCTGACAAATACATATTTTCGTCTGCCTGAAAAATATAAAACGACATGGATGCATCCGCGATCTAAACACTGGCACCTTCTGGATTATGTGATAGTACGGAAAAAAGATCTTGGTGACGTACTGGTCACACGTGCAATGAGGGGCGCTCAGGGGTGGACAGACCATCGACACGTGAGGTCCAAATTAAAGATAACTTTGAAGGCACCACGCCGAGCTTCACACAAAATACCAACAAAATTGTCCTGCAAAATCTTGGCCAATGATCAGGCTATGAGAGCAAAACTGGATGAAAAATTTGGTGTCGATGGCCTTTTGATATCTGAATCTGCCCCTGTAGATGAACAGTGGAGTGCATACGCTAGCAGACTGCGTGGCTGTGCTTCAGAAGTCTTGGGAAAGCCTCAGAAGAAGCACCAGGACTGGTTTGACGACTCAGATCCAGAGATCAGAAAGCTAATTAATGATTTTAATGATTTCAGAACCTCTCTTCGCACCCCTGGTGATAACAAGCGTAGAGCAGCGCATTACAATCTGAAAGTGAAGGTACGTGCTCTCAAAGACAGTTGGTGGGCAAATAAAGCAAATGAAATATAGTTATATGCCGACACACACCAAACGGGCAGATTCTTTGAGTCCCTGAAAACTATCTTTGGTCCAAGAGTTGGGAAGATAGCACCAGTCTATAACAAAGATAAAAGTTGTCGGCTGACGCAACAGAGTGACATCCTGTCTCGGTGGGCGGAACATTTTAATGACGTCCTTAATCCCGACCATCAGACAACCGATATTCCATACATAGAAACACTTGAAGACCTGCCAGTTGAGGAACAACTTGCGGATGCCCCTTCCTACGATGAATTCATTTCAGCACTGTCTAAGCTGAAAAATGACAAAACAGCAGGATTAGATAACTTGCCATCAGAGCGATATAAATATGGGGGGCCAAACATCAAGAAACCATTGTTTGCTCTGATCTTAAGGATTTGGGAGTATGAAATGATTCCACAAGACTGGAAAGATGCTTGTATTTCCAAGATCTATAAAGGCAAGGGTGACATATCAGACTGCAGCTCCCACAGGGGCATTTCTCTTCTCTCAGCAGCGGGAAAAGTCCTTGCCCACATAATTAACACCCGGTTAACACACTTTGCAGAAAAACTGCTACCAGAGACCCAGTGTGGCTTTCGCCCAAACAGAGGCACAGTGGATGCCATATTTGTTGTCAAACAAATGCAAGAGAAAAGCTTAGAGCAACATCGGCCTTTGTTCATGTGCTTTGTAGATCTGGAAAAAGATTTTGATCGTGTCCCACGGGAAGCTCTCTGGATCATACTAAAGAAAACTGGGTGCCCTGACAAAATTGTCAGTTTGATTCGGCAGTTTCATGAAAACATGATGGCAAAAATCCGCCATGAGGACAAGCTCTCAGAACAGTTTCCCGTGACATGTGGTGTAAAACAAGGCTGTGTTCTGGCTCCCACACTCTTCTCACTTTACTTCACAGTTGTTATGAGAGACGCGACCAAAGCCTATTGTAATCAAATTAGTCTCGACACAAGGACAGACAAAAGTGTCTTCAACATCTCTCGCCTCAGAACAAAAAGTCGCGTAACCAAACTATCCATCTTAGAGATTCTCTACGCGGATGATGTATGCATGATGGCTAATTCTTGCGTAACTCTTCAGACTTACATAAATCTGCTAAATGCCTCCTGCAGAAGATTTGGCTTAGCCATTAGCATCACTAAGACGCAAGTTCTCAAACAGCCACTTAGAGGTCTTAATGCAGATGACTCCAGTATTGAGATAAATAACAAACCTTTGCAAAATGTGTCAAAGTTCAAATACCTGGGAAGCCAAATTAGAAGTGACAACAGCCTGACAACGGAAATCGCAGCGCGTATAGCCAGCGCAGCCTCAGCCTTCGGTAAGCTTAATGACCGAGTATGGAAATCACATTATCTCAAACTACAAACAAAAATTGCAGTCTACAAAGCAGTAGTATTATCCACCTTACTCTATGCCTCGGAAACCTGGTGCTGTTACAAAGCTGACATTAAGAAGCTAGATAAATTTTATCTTCGATGTCTGAGATCAATTCTGCGCATCAAATGGGAAGACCGTGTCCCAAACACGGAGATTTTGCGCCGCGTGAAACTGGCTGGTATTGAAGCTTTAATGATGAAACATCAACTGAGATGGAGTGGTCACATAGTACGCATGGATGACAGTAGGCTACCTAAAGCGGTGTTCTACTCGCAGCTCTCGTGCGGGAAGAGGAGGAAAGGTGGTCAACACCTGCGATACAAAGACACCATTAAACGCCACCTTGCAGCCTGTGGCACCCGAGCAACCGTTGGGAGGAGCTAGCATTGCGCCGATCGGAGTGGCGATCAACTGTACATAAGAGCATCGAACAATTCGAGCAAAAGCGCCTAATGAACCTGGATGCTAAAAGAGAGTTCCGAAAATCTCAGCTCAAGCCTGTCTACACGTATACTTACAACTCTGCTGGTCAGCTTCACTGTGCTCCATGCAACAGGATATTCAAAGCGAAATTCGGATTCGCGAGCCACATCCGAGCCTACCACAACAAGGACAGAGAAGACTGACGGAGTCGCTGTCGCCGGACACGGCGAGGAGGACATCATCATCATCATCATCCCTGCCATCTTCGGAATTTCAAAGGGGTATTCCAGTCAATATTGTCAAAAGTTTTAAATCTGCAAATGCTATAAATGTAGGTTTGTCTTTCCTTAATCAATCTGCTAAGATAAGTCATAGGGTTAGTATTGCCTCGCGTGTGCCTCCCTCCTCTATAAAAATTCCCATCCAGTCCTGAGCCCACGAGAATGGGAATTCGGATAGAGGAAGGAGGCATGTCAGGGTAATCCGTCCAGCTGTACAAAGCCACTGTGCCATGGTCGCGTAGTCGTTAGCGCATCTGCATAGTGAGCAGATCCGGGTTCGAGTCCTGGTACAAATTTTCGTCGCTTCAGTCTGCAGATATGCGTCATAGATGCTTTGAGACTTGAAAAGGTCTCTGGAATCATATTGTTTGATTTGACATATGTAGTTACGAACACGTGAAAGATAGCTGATGTGCCGGACAGTACCGACACAACAAATACAAGAGTTCTGCGTGTCACGTGACTGCCAAGACATCAGACCTCCTGGTGACTATCATGAAGGGAGAGCACAGGATCGCAGAGCGCGGGACGTCAGCGCGTTCGATCGCAGCCGGATCGTGCGTGGCTGGAGGACGCATGGCATATTCCATCTCCGAAGTCGTCGAGGGGCATTTCACGTGCGATTGTGACAAGTCTCCACCGTCTGTACCTCGATTTGGAAAAAAAAAACTCCGTGGGTAAATTGCCTTGGATAACGACGATTTGTTGATTGGGGTCGACCATTACACAGTTCCTTACTTTGTAGGGTAGGCGCCAATTCAGTGTTGCTCACAGCAACCGGAATGCATCCAAAGATAACCAGAAACACCTTATCGCTATCGAGTATGAATTAAAGTACAGAAACAAAAATAAACAGAACTGGTTCCGTCTTTTGTGTCACTTCAAATGGTTCAAATGGCTCTGAGCACTATGGGACTCAACATCTTAGGTCATAAGTCCCCTAGAACTTAGAACTACTTAAACCTAACTAACCTAAGGACATCACACACACCCATGCCCGAGGCAGGATTCGAACCTGTGACCGTAGCAGTCCCGCTTTTATGTCACTAATGAGTGTTCTTCGCTAGGGGCAATAGTAGGGAAGGCCCTTTACTGACATACTGTAATGGCTAACATTTGCTATGATTACCCGAAGAAGAAAACTAATAATGATATAGTCAAACTAAAGTGTTAGAATCAATATAGGTGTAATACACACGCCGGTTTATATTTCTCATAAAGTTGGAGAGAGTTGTTCAGCTGGACGATAGCACACTCAGGAATACATGACGTTACCTTGTCGATGTCTCAATCTAGTAACTGATTTCCGAATCACATGAACGAGCGCACGCTAGAAACCGCCTTAGGCAATTTCCGACATTTACTACTCTTTTTGTTGTTGTGAGCGTCTGTAAATATTAAGAGTTGTACATATTTAAGTGCTGCGTAATACACTGACAGAAAAAGCGGCGATACCGAAAAAACAATTCATGTAAAGTAACGAAATTTCGGGAATACGTTTGTCTGCGAAACATATTTAAATGCAATTTTGTCATATGATGACATGTTGGAGACCGTGGCTGTTTTTGAAGACAAATGTTGATGGTGTAATGACAGCAACCAGCCACAAATTTACTTTGAGTTCCTTTATTCAAAGGAAACCGTTACCGGTTTCGAATCGTTGCGATTCATCATCAGACGGTTTACATGCTTTCTTTCTGACATTTGTTGTGTTTTTTATAGATTAATTGTCGTGAAACGTCGGTTTCGAGTGATTGTTTCCATAACGTTCATCCAATCGATGTAAATGCATTTCCACTGCATCCTCGTTGTTGCACACGTAATAGTTCTCACTGTACACTTTAGATTTGTCGCTGAGATCATTCCAACCACGCACCACATGTTTTGGTACATACGTACACCGTCTGATGATGAATCGCAACGATTCGAAACCGGTAACGGTTTCCTTTGAATAAAGGAACTCAAAGTAAATTTGTGGCTGGTTGCTGTCATTACACCATCAACATTTGTCATATTTAAATGATTAATATTGCAAGATCACAGGTTAATGTATGCGCGAGATAAGTCATTCAAAATGTAAATGCTGGTACATTAATAACCGGTGTAACCGCCAGAAGGTTGAATGCAAGCATGGAAACGTGCTTGCACTGTGCTGTACAAGTGCTGGAGGCCAATTTGCGGGCTGCAGTTCCATGCCTGATGTACTTGGTCGGTCGATGCAGGGACGATTAATGCTGTTCGTGGATGATGCTGGAGTTGTCGTCCGATGATCTCCCATACGTGCTCGACTGGAGACAGATCTGGTGATCGAGCAGGCCAAAGCAACACTGTAGAGCATGTTGGGTTACAACAGCGGTATGTGGGCGAGCATTATCCTGTTACAAAATAGCCCCTGGAATGCTGTTCATGAATGGCAGCACAGCAGGTCGAATTACCAGACTGATGTACAGTTTTGCAGTCAGGGTACTTGGGATAACCACGAAAGTGCTCTTGCTGTCATACGAAATCGCACCTCAGACCATAACTCAATGTGTAGGCCCAGTGTGTCTAGCACGCAGACAGGTTGGTTGCCGGCCCTCAACTGATCCCCTGCTAACCAACACACGGCCGTAACTGGCACCGATGCAGAATCAGCTTCCATAAGAAAATACAACAGACTTTCACCATGCCTTTCAATGAGCTCTCGCTTGATACCAATGGAGTCGCAAGTGGCGGTGGTTTCGGGTCAGCGGAATGCACGCTACAGGGCGTCTGGCTCGCAGCTGTCCTCGAAGTAACGAATTTGTAAAAGTTCGTTGTGTCACTATGGTGCCAACTACTGCTCAAACTGCTGCTGCAGATGCAGTTAAGATGCGACGGAGCCAAACGCCGAACACGATGGTCTTACCTCCCGGGAGTGCCACGTGGGCGTCTGGAAATTGGTGTCCTTGCGACCGTACATTCTGGTGACCACCGCTGCCAATAATCATGTACACTCCTGGAAATTGAAATAAGAACACCGTGAATTCATTGTCCCAGGAAGGGGAAACTTTATTGACACATTCCTGGGGTCAGATACATCACATGATCACACTGTCAGAACCACAGGCACATAGACACAGGCAACAGAGCATGCACAATGTCAGCACTAGTACAGTGTATATCCACCTTTCGCAGCAATGCAGGCTGCTATTCTCCCATGGAGACGATCGTAGAGATGCTGGATGTAGTCCTGTGGAACGGCTTGCCATGCCATTTCCACCTGGCGCCTCAGTTGGACCAGCGTTCGTGCTGGACGTGCAGACCGCGTGAGACGACGCTTCATCCAGTCCCAAACATGCTCAATGGGGGACAGATCCGGAGATCTTGCTGGCCAGGGTAGTTGACTTACACCTTCTAGAGCACGTTGGGTGGCACGGGATACATGCGGACGTGCATTGTCCTGTTGGAACATCAAGTTCCCTTGCCGGTCTAGGAATGGTAGAACGATGGGTTCGATGACGGTTTGGATGTACCGTGCACTATTCAGTGTCCCCTCGACGATCACCAGTGGTGTACGGCCAGTGTAGGAGATCGCTCCCCACACCATGATGCCGGGTGTTGGCCCTGTGTGCCTCGGTCGTATGCAGTCCTGATTGTGGCGCTCACCTGCACGGCGCCAAACACGCGTACGACCATCATTGGCACCAAGGCAGAAGCGACTCTCATCGCTGAAGACGACACGTCTCCATTCGTCCCTCCATTCACGCCTGTCGCGACACCACTGGAGGCGGGCTGCACGATGTTGGGGCGTGAGCGGAAGATGGCCTAACGGTGTGCGGGACCGTAGCCCAGCTTCATGGAGACGGTTGCGAATGGTCCTCGCCGATACCCCAGGAGCAACAGTGTCCCTAATTTGCTGGGAAGTGGCGGTGCGGTCCCCTACGGCACTGCGTAGGATCCTACGGTCTTGGCGTGCATCCGTGCGTCGCTGCGGTCCGGTCCCAGGTCGACGGGCACGTGCACCTTCCGCCGACCACTGGCGACAACATCGATGTACTGTGGAGACCTCACGCCCCACGTGTTGAGCAATTCGGCGGTACGTCCACCCGGCCTCCCGCATGCCCACTATACGCCCTTGCTCAAAGTCCGTCAACTGCACATACGGTTCACGTCCACGCTGTCGCGGCATGCTACCAGTGTTAAAGACTGCGATGGAGCTCCGTATGCCACGGCAAACTGGCTGACACTGACGGCGGCGGTGCACAAATGCTGCGCAGCTAGCGCCATTCGACGGCCAACACCGCGGTTGCTGGTGTGTCCGCTGTGCCGTGCGTGTGATCATTGCTTGTACAGCCCTCTCGCAGTGTCCGGAGCAAGTATGGTGGGTCTGACACACCGGTGTCAATGTGTTCTTTTTTCCATTTCCAGGAGTGTACATTGGCTATATCCCTCCCAAGTCTTTCTTTAGTATCACAGAAACTTCTCTTAGCCCTATTACGCGATTTTGTTCTACGTCAGTGAGGTGTTAACAATGGCGTCTTTGTTGCCTTAAAGGTATTCTTGACTAACATCAACCCACCACGTCCAATCTCAAAGGTAACTAACGCTCACGACCGTTGCAGCGTGTATTTGAAGCAAACCTGATCTGCATCCTCATAGTGGTGCTTCTAGCGCCAGTCTTATGGGAATGGCGCAAAATCTGAATAGACATCTAGAGGTGGGTCGTTCGCGAACTAACGGGTCCAAAGGAACGGTTCACCAAGATGAACGGAACGAGCGAGGAACGAATTCTAAGGAATGGTCTTTCATAGTTCACTTCGGTCGCGGCTTTCTGCTTATAGTTCCCGGGAACGGGAAACAGTCGGTCTCGTTCCCGAACGGCACGTCGACCGGTCTCGTTCAGCTTCGGTCCCGTTCCCGTCTGTCTCGGTCTCACTCGGCCGGAATCGTCCTTCTTCGCGTGGCCACTCGTCTCATTTCCACTGCCGAATGCTCATAGTTAGTTCAGTATTGAGTTGTTGTTGTTCGTTTCACACGCCCATTCTAGATCTGTTTCAAACCTTTTTTGAACTCTGAACTGGTTCTTTCCGTATTCTATTCAGCGTCCACGATCGGTAATTAAAATGTATTTTATAATTACGTAAATTACATAAAAATTACGTGGTATTTATTACATACATCTTTTCAGGTAACAAAACGGTGTAGCAGCTTACTTCACTATTTCGATAAATAGCAGAAGAAATACTTGTGAAAAGGCAAGAGTTTTTTGTTATTACACATGCATAGGACGTCGGTACAGCACACACGAGTGGCCATTTTCCGTCTTTTCTTGATCCAAGGTAAAAGAGCATGTTCATTGTTATGGAAGGCAAACCGAGCTACAACCGAATGAAGCCCGCGCTTCGTAATCGAGTGTATTGTGTCACATTTTGTAAAAAGAATATAATAACTCCTACAATATTGTTTCAGTGGTACAGCGTGGCGCACGAAAAATCGACTGCTCATTGTCGCTTACCAATCGTCATCTATTGTTTCGAAGTTGTTTGCATTAGCTTATTTGTTATTTCTTCACTGCCTAATTATTACATGTTTGGAGGTATGAATTAAACAACGCCTTCAGTCACAACTTTTTCGTGTTTTATTAACGACATGTTGCATTTCGGACCCTGTGGGGCCATCGTCAAGTGTAATTTGTCTTCATACATGTTTTATTTCTTCTCCTGAATGAGGTGAAATGCATATTTCTGTCACGAAAAGGTTTTATGTTAGGTTATGAATTTCGTAATTTGAACGCGGAAAACATGTGCAAAATAGTGGAAAATGAAAGGGATAAACTTACCACATAATCCGAGGAATCATTTTTAACGTTTTAGTACCGGCAAACATTCTTTTCTCCGTCGTTTTAGTACATGTCACTTCATTCAGGAAGTACATTTGCACACACATGTTTATAAACACTTCACAGATGTTTTTGTACATGGTGTTGTCAAAAATGAATTTATTCGTAGTGCTAATGCTATAACTATTAAACAATTTACATATGCAAGAAATAACTTTAGAATAGGTCTTTAAAATTACTGAAATATTTCGCAAGCCATAGTTATTCATCTGTTTGTTCATTTTACATACAATCTATGATAAATGAACAAACATATTTCGCAAGCCATAGTTATTTCAGTAATTTTAAAGACCTATTGAAAGTTATTTCTTGCATATATCAATTGTTTAATAGTTATATCTTTAGCACTACGAATAAATTCATCTTTGACAACACCACGTACAAAAACATCTGTGAAGTGTTTATAAACATGCATGTGCAAATGTACATCCTGAATGAAGTGATATGTACTAAAACGACGGAGAAAAGAATGTTTGCCGGTACTAAAACGTTAAAAATGATTTCCTCGGATTACGTGGTAAGTTTATACTGTTCATTTTCCATTATTTTGCACATATTTTCCGCGTTCAACTTAACGAAATTTATACCCTAACATTAAACCTTTTCGTGACAGGAATATGCATTTCAGCTCGTTCAGGAGAAGAAATAAAACATGTATTAAGACAAATTACACCTGACGATGCGAAATGCATCGTGCGCCAGCTTACATTATTTCACTGCGATCAGTCACATAACGATGCAGTTGGCTAAACGAGATGTTTTGCAGAATCACGAAAATTACGAGTGTGTGAGAATTCCGTTATGAATAAAAACTCTGTACTCCATGGGGGAGCCTAGTGCCCCCTCTTGGCGCCTTCCATCTTCATTCACCTATGCTACTAATTTTCAGTTTTTCATAAGAACCATGTACCAAGTACAATGAACGGTGAACGAGTAAAAATGAACGGTTTCCAAGAAAGAGCGGTCACCATTGAACTAGTTCCCAAGGATGAACGCCTTTGCCCATCTCTATAGACATCATCTTTCAGATGTAAGAATACATCTACCAACTTTCATTTATGTAGCATAACTGCTTCTTGGTGTTGTGATTTTTTTCCGTCAGCTATTTGCAGGATATTTTAATTCTTTAGTTAAAGAATTTTGTGGTGACTAAAATCCTGTACAGTTTTAAAACTAATAACTTAACATGTAATCGGTTTAGCTATACTTCGTCGCTCCTGTACCATCTCGCTGCCCTCCCATCTGCCTCGCTGGGGCAGCCTTTCCTATCTTCATCTTTTCTCTTCTTTAACACATCATCACCCAATAACTGCATTTTTTCTCTTTTGTTATTTGTACTGTGTACTGAAGGTCGTCTTACGAGTTTTGGCCGCACCATTTCACGTATCTTAGGCAGTCATTAATTGTGCCATTTTGTTCCCAACAGAAAGAACTTACGGTGACCGCTGCAGACCAGAATCGGCTCATCAAAGAAATAAATCAGGCGCAGCATCTGTGGAAAGCCAAGGTGTACAAGCAGTTCAACGGCATGTCATACAAGGACCTGATGAACATGGGAGGAGCCCAAAGGTAGTGTATGGAATCTGCTAGTTCGCTACTCCCGAAGTTCTTGTAGAGTATGGTTTGACGATATTTAACGTGACAATTAAAACACTGCTACTGAGTCGTACCTACTAAACAATAACACGTTCCACAATGGATCCTATTAAATTTTTCATAGATTGGATTTCACCGCAGAAAGCGAGTTTTCTCCATGAGCAACGTGTTTGGATAGCAACGAGAAAACTGTTCAGTTTCAATCACAGTGCTGTTCTCCTTGTTAAAATTTCAATAATTCAATACAAAGCAGTGCCATTCGTGTCGCGTCGTACAAATAATCAGCCACAGAGTTCTCTCCCACAAGATATTACGTACACGTACCTCCGTGACGCCGTGGTATTACTCACAAGCCTGTTACGTACTCGTTCGTTCAAATCGTTCCATTGCAACCTTCCGCGCTGTAACTGTCAGTCATTAGTAGCTCCTTCTGGGTATGGTGTAATTCAGGGCCTGTAACGTTCATTTGGCAACGCTTACCAGGGTCGGGTTGTCGATTGCTAACGATTGCCAACATTCCAACACGGAATCCATGATACGTTTACATCTCTAAGTGTTCCGTGTGTTCTTGACTGCGGTCCTTGACTTGTACACGGTGTAAGGGTGGTATACTGTAGGAAAGTGAAGTACGTAAATTTTACATTCATTTTGTGTGTAGTTGTGTGTGTTGTCAAAAATGAATGAAAGCCAGAAATATAGTTATTTGTTGGTATATTTTTGTGTAAGAGACAAAATTAACAAAACTGTACAATGTAAGATCAAACATTGTTTCAAAACCACTGAGTATCCTAAGGAAACATCTGGAGAAAATGTACTGAGTAGCAGCTTTATCAGTTCACAGACAGACTGCTACAGCGCTACAGCGCTACAACGCTGGTTACAATACAATTCGAGGCCTAGGTGGAACGTATTAAACACACACTAAGACAAAAAAAAAAAACTCGCGCCACGAAGGAATTATCTGAATGGAACGGAAATCGATAGACGTGATGTACGTACGTTTGCAGACAAGTAAGTGACTACATGCGATTTCAGTGTTTCTCGGCGTATTCCACTGATGAATTCTTCTCGGGTTATCAGCCGAGTGGTGGCGTCGTCTTGTCGCGACGTTTCGATGAGTTTCGTACCCATCTTCGGGCGAAGATGATGGGTACGAAACTCATCGAAACGTTGCGACAAGACGAGGCCACCACTCGGCTGATAACCCGAGAAGAATTCATCAAGCAAATGATACAGTTACAGAAAACTTGGATGATTAATTCAACAGAAATATAACACGTTAGACCACCTATGGCTCTTATGCAAGCAGTTATTTGGCTTGTCACTGATTGATTGATATGTTGGTGTGGTATCGTCCAAAGATCGTGGTGTCACACTGCAGACATTAGTGATTGCTCGCTGCAACCCACAACGTCGAATTGGAGGCACTCCTGAAGAGAAGTCCACACTCCCAGCACTGCAGCGCCATCGCACAGAGGTCAGTATAGAATCGACCATAGGCTCACTCTGACCCATTTCGTGACCTCTAGTTAGGATGCCAGTCTTACTCAAGTCTCAGGTGGAACTGTACTTTCGTAACTGTTGAACTTGTACTTCAAGAGAAGAGTTTGTAACTGTGCTCATAAAGTGATGTTTTGTTGTTCAAAGGTTGTTGTAAATATTCAATACATTCGTGTCAATGATTATATTAAGTCAATCTTTTTAACATTCTTGTAACAAAATGAATTAATAATTATTTCAGATGATGTAGTTCTGATCATCCATCTCCCAGTGCAATCAAAGAACCCGCAGTTATGACCGGACGACTGTAGTTTCATCAGGTCATAACAACTGGATGTCCTCCTGAGAGATATCGTGCCAAATTCTGTCCAACGGCCGCATTAGATAGTCAAAATTCCGAGCTCGATGGAGGGCCCCACCCATAATGCTCCATACATTCTCATCTGGGAAGAGATCCGGCGACCTTTCTGGCCAAGGCAGGGTTTGACAAACACGGAGACAAGCGGCAGAAACTCACGACGTGTGCAGGCAAGGATTATCTTTCTGAAATGTAAGCTGAGAACTGTTTTCCATGAATGGCAAGAAAACGGGCATAGAATATCGTCGACGCACCGCTGTGCTGTAAGGGTGCCACGGATGACAATCAAAGGAACCTTGCTATGAAAATAAATGGGGCCTGAGCCCGTCACTCCTGGTTGTCGAGCCGTATGGTCGACAACAGTCAGGTTGATATCCCGCTGCTCTCCAGGTCGTCTGCAGACACGTATTTGCTGGTCATCGGTGCACAGTTCGAAGCGGGACTAATCACTGAAGACAATACTACTCCCGTCAATGAGATTGGAGTCGAAGACGTGTATGGAGGGTGGGAAACCAACCTGTCAGTCGCCCACCATACAGCCCAACAACCAGGAGTTCATGGTCTCGGATGCCATTCCATTTCATAGCAAGATCCATTTCGTTATCGCCTGTGCAATCTTTATAGCACAGAGGTCATGGAAAACAGTCCTCAGCTTAAATTTCAGCAAGAGTGTCCCTGCCTGCACACATCAAGAGTTTCTACCGCTTGTCTTCGTGTTTTTCAAACCCTATCTTGGCCAGCAAGGTCGCCGTATCTCTCCCCAGGTGAGAACGTTTGGAGCATTATGGGCGGAGCCCTCCATCCAGCTCGCAATTTTGACGATCTAATGTGGCAGTTGGACATAATTTGGCACGATTTCCCTCAAGAGGCATCCAACAACTCTATCAATTAGTATTCAGCCGAATAACTGGTTGCATGAGGGCTGGAGGTGGGTAACCATGTTATTGACTTCCTCAATTTTTAAGCCGTTTCTCTTGAATAAATCATCCAATTTTTCTGCAGCTGTAATCATTTGTTTGTATATACTTGGACGTCTCATTTGCCGATTTCCTTCCGAGTCAGATAATTTCTTCATGGTGCGGTGTTGTTTTCTCTGTCTTAGAGTGTATTAATAACTTTCTGGAATCTGTTTACCTGGTTGTAAATGGAATGTAGTAATGTGTACTCGTAATTATTAGATTAACTTATTCCTATAACAGACCGAGATGTACCAAGTTCCTTTTCCTTATATTATTTTATTGGTTTTGATTTTTAAAACCATGTGGCCAGCTGCAGTCTATGAAATGTAATTTTATTTACTCGAGTAATCACAGTATCACCTATCCAAATCACACATATCATTGCGTTCACAAATCCGCAAGCGATTTTGTTATGACGTACTTGAATAACACTGCATACTTTACCATTATATCCCCAACAAACTTGGTAACACAAACATACCCATAATGTCGTGTACGTCAACAATAAATTAAGAGACGAAAATTCCTCTCCAGTCTTGTCTCCCTGCCACCAGAATCAGTTTGTGAGACGTGCTTCCGTTTTCGTGCACAGCCCCTCAGCACGCCACTGGCCGGAGCCTGCCCCAGTGACGGCGGAGCAGCGGCGGCGCGCCTCCTACCTGCCCAAGCACTGGGACTGGAGGGACGTCGATGGCGTCAACTACGTGTCTCCAGTAAGGTGAGTTCGTGTGTCACAACCAGGCAGGTAGTTATTATGCACGCTAAATAGGCTGCCCACCTCTTTCAACTGGTCTTCTAAGTGTTCCTTAGATCAGACGTAGTCAGCTACCCCGTCTCCGAACCTTAGCACTGGTACCTAGTTCTCTTAGAACTTTCATTTCTTCTCCGTTAATTTCTTTCTCTTCCTCTACTACTTCTTCGATATACAAGTTGAATAACACTGGCGATAACCTGAAACCTTTCCTTACATCCTTCTTTAAAAAAGTTTCTCTTCCTCGGCCTTCCAGTTTTTTTTACTCTCACTGGGCTTTTATGAATATCGTAGATTATTCCTCTACCTTTATACTTTAGCCCCAGTCTTCAAAGGATTTTGAACAGCTTATTGTGGTTCACATCGTCGAATGCTTTCTCTGGGTCCATAAATGACGCAAAGGTTATAATTAAAGTATAGCTACTCACGGAGGTCCAGTGTGGGCTGCAAATGTCGTATGGCAGCGAAACTTGGTGGATATTCTAATGCGTTAATGCGGAACCGATT
The DNA here is from genome assembly GCF_023864275.1 of Schistocerca cancellata. Lineage (NCBI taxonomy): Eukaryota > Metazoa > Arthropoda > Insecta > Orthoptera > Acrididae > Schistocerca > Schistocerca cancellata. The sequence continues at coordinate 573,130,891 of NC_064626.1, forward strand.
TACATCGGAAAAAGTAGTTCCAGTTTTCGCCATCAGCTGCAAGTCTGGTGCAGCGAATGAAAGGAACTAGAGAAACGTTTCTACATGTAATGGATTAGGAACGGGTCGCGGGCAGAAAAGGTAAACAAGTGAGATAGACATAACGTTGACTTTAATACGAACCGCTACTTACACAGTTTGTTCAATATGAGCACAGGAGACATCGACGAGATGTTGCATCCTTTAAACAATATGATCAACAGTTGCTCGAAGCAGTTCCGGTGGAATCTGAGCAATGTAATCCTGAGTACTGGCCTTCCAATCAGGTAGAAACTGAGCGTATCCACGGTAAACACGTTCTTTTCGATATCACGAGAGCCAAAAGTCACAACTATTCGCCATGCGGAGTGGCCGCGCTGTTTGAAGCGCCGCGTCACGGACTGTGGGGTCGCTTCCGCCGGAGACTCGAGTCCTCCCTCGGGCATGGGTGTTTGTGTTGTTCTTATCATAAGTTAGTTTAAGTAGTGTGTAAGTCTAGAGACCGATGACCTCGGCAGTTTGGCCCCTTAGGAATTCACACACACACACACACACACACACACACACACACACACACAACGATTCAGATGAGGTGATCTTGCAGGCCACGCATCTGGAAAAACCTCTGGAGATAACACATTTGTGGAATGTTGCTTAGGTAGATCTTTTACTGGGTGTTACCCCGTCTTGCGTGAAAACAGTGGTTTCCACACAGTTGCCCTCTTCCACAGCAGGAATCACGTGCTGTACAAAGTCTCGATATGTGCAATGGTCACGGTGCACCTCTTGGTGTATTCTCTTCAGAGAAGAACGGACCTAGAATAAAGGCGCTTATGAGTCCACCCCACACAGTCCCATAGGGTGTGTGCAGTGGCTCCCAGTGCACAACGCGCGACGAAGCAGTACCCCAAATTCGGCAGTTCTGTGTGTTCACTTCACCCTGTAGTGTAAAATGTGCTTCGCCACTCCACAGAATATTGCCCAGTCATATGACATCAACTTCGATCGGTGCCAAGAACCAGAGAAAATTCAGAACGTTGTTGAGGATCATGAGCTTTCAGTTATTACACCGTCTGGATCTTGTACAGGTGCCAGTGTAAAATAGACTGCAAAACTTTCCGTACTGTTGACCATTCTTCTTCTTCAGTAGCGCTACAGCCCTTGGTGAACCTTGGCTTCTTCAACAGTCTACCTCCACACTTCTCTGCTCTTTTCCACCCCCGGACTCGCATTTTGGTGATATCCATTATTACCTCGTCGATCCATCTTCTTCTGGGTCTCCCTTTTCGCCTAACTGAATGGATCATACCTTTCATCATTTTCTTTGGAATTCTATTCTCTGCCATTCTCTCCAAGTGTCCTAGCCATCGTATTCGCTGTGATTTCACAAATTTTACTATGTCCCTGCCTTGTATTAACTCTTGTAATTCGGCATTGTAGCCTATTCTCCAGCCTTCTTCCTCCCTTATTGGCCCATAGATTTTGCGTAGTGTTATCCGCTCAATGCTTCTTAGTGCATTTTTATCGTGTTCTGTCAACGTCCATACCTCTGAGCCGTATGTGATAACTGGGCGGACTAGAGAATTATATATTAGCAGTTTAGTTTTTCTTGTAACAAGGCTATTTTTGAAAAGCTGCATATTTGCAGCTTTCCTGCTTGTATTCTTTCCCCTTTAGCCTTTCCAATACTGTTATCATTTGTTATTAGGGCTCCCAAGTAGTTAAAAGAGGACACTCCATTGAAGCATTTCCCATTGATGTTTAGGTTTTTAGGGGTTCTTCTGGCCTCAGATTGTGACATTACCATATACTTTGTTTTGTTTTCATTTACTATGAGGCCAATTTTTAAGGCTTCTGTTTCCATTGCCCGGTATGTTTCTAGGAGTGTATTGGTATTTTTGCCTACTATAGCAATGTCATCAGCGTATGCACATATCTGGCTAGTATTCATAAATATGGTGTCTCTTTTGTTGATTTTATTTACTACACTATGCAGGGCTATATTGAATAGGACAGTGGAGAGACTATCCCCTTACTTCACACTTTTATTAAAGTCACAGCTTTCACTTGTTCTGTTAAGGACCTTTACTTTTGCTCTTGTCTCTGTCATTGTCATTCCGATTAGTCTTATTAATTTCGCACATATACCAACTTCTTTCAGTACTCTGTATAGTTCTTGCCGATTTATGCTGTCAAAGGCTTGTTTGAAATCGATGAATGGGAAATGCAGATCTATATCATATTCATAGAACTTTTCCATCATTTGTCTTATCACAAATATTTGATCAGTTGTTCGTCTGCCTGGTCGAAAGCAACACTGATATTCCCCTAGAATGCCTTCTGCACACTTCTGTATCCTTTCGTTTAATATACTTGTGAAGATCTTATAAGTTGTACTTAGGAGTGGGTTATAAGCTGTACTTAGGAGTGTTACACCTCTATAGTTCTCACATGCTGTTCTGTCCCCTTTCTTATAAATGGGGACTATTATTCCAATTTTCCAATTATCTGGCATAGTTTCTGTTTCCCATATATCTGATATTAATGTGTGCAGTTCCTTTATTACAGCCTCACCACCAGTTTTTATTAATTCAGCAATTATGCTGTCTTCCCCAGCGGCTCGATTGTTTTTTGACTTGTGCACGACCTGGGAGACCTCTTGTAGTGTTGGCTTTCTTGCCTCATTGGTTTCATTGTCTACTTCCAGCTCCACTCTTCCCTCCTGTGCGGCTGTCTCTTCATCTTCTAGGCTGGTGCTTAGTGTATCTTTGAAATACTCTGCCCATCTTCTCGCTATCTGTTCTTCCTCTCTTATCATTTTCCATCTTTACTGGAACAGGCCATTGTTTTTGGTTGGAATCTATTCTTCATTTTGCCTATGGCATGATAGACCACGGGATGCATAATTCTCGTGACACTGCACGAGCACTAGCACTGCCTGGGGGACGTGCTGCATGGTCAGTTACAGTACGAGTAACCTCGTCAATAACTTCCAGCGAGACAGGACGCCTTCCTCTTCCAGGTGCCACGCCAAGCTCACTCATGTTTTCTAATTTCATTATATCTTCTTTAAACCACTTAAAGGCATCGGGCCTCTCCTCGGACCTCTCAGTTGACGACACTCTCTCAAAGCAGCACTGCAATTACTGCCGTTCACATAGAACAGTTTCACTAGCAGCATACTGTCTCCCTTCTCAGTAGTCATACAGTCCACTCACGTTAGGGTTTGTCGAATGACAGCGTGAATGTCTTATCGTCATGCGAACAGTGCACAGCGCTAGATTTGTACGTAATGACCAAAATTCGAACTAATTTTTTTCCAGCGTAAATCTGTTCTGTATTAACGCATTAGATTATCTACTAAGTTTCGCTGTCATACGATTATTATATCCGACACTGGACCTCCGTGAGTACCTGCACTTCAGTTATAAACCACCTGGTATCTTGATTTCTCTTAAATATACAATTACATTCTCTGCTACAAATTTCCTTCCAAAACTCTAATTTTTGCGCAATACGCCATCCATTTTTCTTTTTATTCTTCTGAATATTATTGTGCCACCTACCGAAATAGAAGGCACAGTGGTTACCACACTGGACTCACATTCGGGAGGTCGACTGTTAAACTCCCCGTCTGGCCATCGAGATTTGGGTTACCCGTAATTTCCCTAAGCCGCTTAACATCTACATCTACATCTACAGTTATACTCCGCAAGCCACCAAACGGTGTGTGGCGGAGGGCACTTTACGTGCCACTCTCATTACCTCCCTTTCCTGTTCCAGTCACGTATGGTTCGCGGGAAGAACGACTGCCGGAAAGCCTCCGTGCGCGCTCGAATCTCTCTAATTTTACATTCGTGATCTCTTCGGGAGGTATAAGTAGGGGGAAGCAATATATTCGGTACCTCATCCAGAAACGCACCCTCTCGAAACCTGGACAGCAAGCTACACCGCGATGCAGAGCGCCTCCTCTCTTGCAGAGTCTGCCACTTGAGTTTGCTAAACATCTCCGTAACGCTATCACGCTTACCAAATAACCCTGTAACGAAACGCGCCGCTCTTCTTTGGATCTTCTCCATCTCCTCCGTCAACCCGATCTGGTATGGATCCCACACTGATGAGCAATACTCAAGTATAGGTCGAACGAGTGTTTTGTAAGCCACCTCCTTTGTTGATGGACTAAGATAAAGACTTGGATGGTTCTTTTCAAAGAACACGGTCGATTCCTTCTTCAATCCGAGCCTGTGCTCTGTCTCTAATACCTCTTTGTTGACCGGATATTAAACCCTAAATCAGCCTCCCTAACTTATTCTGGCCAGCAGTTCATAAACGTGATATTTGCCATGCTAAGCGTCTGACGCTTTCGCGTTTATCCGCACTTGCCTTATTTGCTACTGTAGCAATGTTTATCCGGATTTCTGACTGTCAATCTCACGTTTGATTGATTTGTGCTATTCACTGAAATAGCCTCTTTGGTTCCTACATCGCCCGCAGATTTCAATAGTTCTAAAGGTTTATCATCGACTCCTGTTGACTTGTCAGAACACTCGGTGCCCTGTCAGATTACCGGATCACCAATTTCTTCCCTAATGACTACCTCCTCGTCTTCTATCAAACTTTGAGGCAGTTTCTGCCCGTCGTACAGGTCTTTGATATACTCCTGCCATTTGTCTGTTCTTTCTTCTACATTTGAGAGTTGTTGTCCATTGCGTCACGTAGGTTAATACATATAAATTTTACTTATCATTTTCACGTTTAATCTTCCCGTGTGTTGCTTCGATTTTTCATACGTTTCTCAATATCTTTACATGTTTTTCTCTTTATATGTTATCCGGTTTGCATTTCATTTTAATTTCATTCGTAATCAACACATGCGGCTGCATTCCTCGTTCTTTAGATTCTTATACTTTCTTCTTCCATCCACAAGCTCAAATATTTACTAAGTCACCTGTGGTTTTCTTCCCGGGAAAGCCTTAAGCAACACATTAGTGTCTTCTTCTGCTTTCGCTGTACCTAACGTATCTTGCTGTCCTAATTATTTATTTCAAAAAAAAAAATAGTTCAAATGGCTCTGAGCACTATGGGACTTAATATCTATGGTCATCAGTCCCCTAGAACTTAGAACTACTTAAACCTAACTAACCTAAAGACAGCACACAACACCCAGCCATCACGAGGCAGAGAAAATCCCTGACCCCGCCGGGAATCGAACCCGGGAATCCGGGCGTGGGAAGCGAGAACGCTACCGCACGACCACGAGATGCGGGCTTATTTATTTCCTTCTTATATTTCACTCTTCTTCAACTTAACTATTCTCGACTCTTTTGCTCAGGCCGTTGTTCACTTTGTCTCCTTCTGTCGTGCTTTTCTACATTTCATTTCGTCATACACTCATTTCATCATGCTGTAGGATATGGCGTGAGCCCAGGTCCATTCAAGAACATTCTTTGTAGTCTAAAATTTGATTCCTAAATCGTTATTCGTGCACTATGTATCCCAGTTATTATTCTACATAAATAGCTACAACATTCTTTCTCAGGAAGGTTTCTACCTACAACCAAATAGCATACTGCTGCCATGTCATACGCCAGCTGGCCTAAGTGAGGTACACGTTGCGTTTCTCAGGGACCAGGCAAGTTGTGGCAGTTGCTACGCCTTCGCATCGGCTGGCATGATCGAGGCTCGACTCCGTATACAGACCAACAACACCGTCCAGACGGTCTTCTCCACGCAGGACGCGGTCAGCTGCTCACAGTTGGCCCAGGGTTGCTCAGGTGGATTCGGCTACTTAATAGCAGGACGTTACGGCAAGGTAGGTGAATGACAATATTTCAATCTGAAACAAGCTACAAATACCTTCTGACTTTTCGGAGTTTACAAAGAAATAAAAAATGTAATCCAAATTTCACCATGAAGAAATAGCAAAGGAATCATGTTCTCGTTGTTGTTGTGGTAGTCAGTGCAAAGACTGGTTCGGTGCAGCTCTTCATGCAAGTGTGTCCTGCACCAGCCTCTTCCTCTCTTTAACTACTGCGGCCTACATTCATCTGAACCCGCTTATTGTGGTCTAGCCTCTTACTCCCTCTACAATTTTTGCCCTCACACCTCCGTTACGAAATTAACGAGTCCTTGGTGCATCGTCATGTTTCCTCTCCAGTCGATACCTTTACATTAGCTAGCCATCTTTCCTTCACCGTTCTTGTGTAACACCACAGTTCAAAAGCTATGTTGTTCTTGTCCGTATATTCCATTTCCATATAAGGCAACACGGTATACAAATACTTTCAGAAACAATTTCCTAACATTATATTTATATTCGATGTTAACATATTCATCTTTTTCAGAAAAGCTTTCCTTGCTATTGCAAGTCTTTATATTATAACCATATACCACCACCATTGTGAGTAATGTTGCTGTCCAATTAGTGAATCTCATCCACTGAGTTCAGTGTCTCATCTCCTAGACTAATTACCTCGCTTTCATATGATTTAATTCGACTACGCCCCATCACCTTTGTTTCACTTTTGTTGATATTTACCATACGCTCAGGTGGCAAAAGTCATGGCATACCCCCCCCCCCCCCCCAAACCTCTCTTGCCCGGCGTGACGTGGACTCAGCAAGTCATTAGAAGACCAAAAAAAAAAAAATGATTCAAATGGCTATGAGCACTTTGCGTCTTAACTTCTGAGGTCATCAGTCGCCTAGAACTTAGAACTAATTAAACCTAACTAACCTAAGGACATCACACACATCCATGCCCGAGGCAGGATTCGAACCTGCGACCGTAGCGGTCACTCGGTTCCAGAATGTAGCGCCTAGAACAGCCGGCCACTCCGGCCGGCCATTAGAAGACCCCTGCGGAGGTATTGAGCCATGCTGTGTTTATAGCCGTCCAAAATTGCGAAGGTGTAGTCGGTGGATGATTTTGTACACGAACTGACTGCTCGATTGTGTCCCATAAAAGTTCAAAGCAATCGCGAACAATTATGGCGCAATGACAAGGCTCATTGTCATTCATAAAACTTCCATCATTGTTTGGGAGAAGTCCATAAATGGCTGCAAATGGTCTATAAGTAGCCGAGTCGACGATCGTTTCAGTTAGACCGGAGGACCCGCATTCCATGTAAACACAGCCCATATCACTATGGAGCCACCGCCAGCTTGCACAGTACCTTACTGACATCTTGGCTCCAAGGCTTCGTGGGGTCTGCGCCACACTCGAACCCTCCATCACCTCTTATCAGCTGAAATCGCGACTCACCTGACCAGGTCACGGTTTTCCAGTCATCTGGGGTCCAACTGATATGGTCACGAGCCAATGAGATGCGCTGCAGGGAATGTCCTGCTGTTAGCAAAATAATTCTCATTCGTTGTCTGCTGACATAGGCCACTAACGCCAAATTTCGCCACAGTATCCTAACGGATACGTTCTTCGTACGTCCCACATTGATTTTTGCGGGTATTTCACTCAGTGTGTTGTCCGTCGTGAGAGGTAATGCCTAAAATTTTATATTCTCGGCACACTCTTGTCACTCCGAATCTCAGAATATTGAAGTTCCTAACGATTTTCGAAATGGAATATCCCATGCATCTAGCTCCAACTACCATTCTGCTTTCACAGTCCGTTAATTCTCGTCGTGCGGTCATAATCACGTTGGAAGCCTTTCCACCTGAATCACCTGAGTACAAATGAGAGCTGCGCTGCCCTATTATAGCTTGTGTACGCAATACTACCGCCATCTGTATATGTGCATGTCGCAATCCCATGACTTTTGTTACATTAGTATATAACCCCTTATCAAGACAATATCTATTCCATTCAAGTAATCTTCCAAACCCTTGGTCGTCCCTGACAAAATAACAATGTCATTGGCAAGTCTTAAAGTTTTGATTTCTTCTCCCTGAACTTCTCTCTCCAAATTTCTTCTTGGCTTCCTGTAGTGTACAGACTGAATAACATGGGCGATAGGCTATAATCTTATCTCTCCCCTTCTCAACTACTGCCTCCCTTTCATATCCTTAGGTTCTTATGAGTGCAGTCTCGTTTCTGTATCTTCCTTCCTTTCTTTTAGTTAACTCCAACTAGTTTCGAGAACTCTGACATCTTTCGTGGCTAAGGAAAAGAAACGAACATCATATGAGAACCTTAAAGGAGAAAGGGACGCACTGAACAACACAAAAAAACAAGACACAAGCTACACCTCTTTTTTCTAACTTTAATTCCAGTTCGACTTTGTCACCATGACGTTTGTTGGAAGGTTGTCAGAACTGTCCCTCTAAATGAACATTAAACTGCTCTGTACCCCTTGGTCCTCCTTGCAAAAGCTAGCCTCATTGTTGTTGTTGTCTTCAGTCCTGAGACTGGTTTGATGCAGCTCTCCATGCTACTCTATCCTGTGCAAGCTTCTTCATCTCCCAGTACCTACTGCAACCTACATCCTTCTGAATCTGTTTAGTGTATTCATCTTTTGGTCTCCCCCTACGATTTTTACCCTCCACGCTGCCCTCCAATACTAAATTGGTGATCCCTTGATGCCTCAGAACATGTCCTACCAACCGATCCCTTCTTCTGGTCAAGTTGTGCCACAAACTTCTCTTCTCCCCAATCCTATTCAATATTTCCTCATTAGTTATGTGATCTACCCATCTAATCTTCAGCATTCTTCTGTAGCACCACATTTCGAAAGCTTCTATTTTCTTCTTGTCCAAACTATTTACCATCCATGTTTCACTTCCATACATGGCTACACTCCATACAAATACTTTCAGAAATGACTTCCTGACACTTAAATCTATACTCTATGTAAACAAATTTCTCTTCTTCAGAAACGCTTTCCTTGCCATTGCCAGTCTACATTTTATATCCTCTCTACTTTGACCATCATCGGTTATTTTGCTCCCCAAATAGCAAAACTCCTTTACTACTTTCAGTTTCTCATTTCCTAATCTAATTCCCTCAGCATCACCCGACTTAATTCGACTACGTTCCATTATCCTCGTTTTGCTTTTGTTGATGTTCATCTTATATCCTCCCTTCAAGACACCATCCATTCCGTTCAACTGCTCTTCCAAGTACTTTGCTGTCTCTGACAGAATTACAATGTCATCGGCGAACCTCAAAGTTTTAATTTCTTCTTCATGGATTTTAATACCTACTCCAAACTTTTCTTTTGTTTCCTTTACTGCTTGCTCAATATACAGATTGAATAACATCTGGGAGAGGCTACAACCCTGTCTTACTCCCTTCCCAACCACTGCTTCCCTTTCATGTCCCTCGACTCTTATAACTGCCATCTGGTTTCTCTACAAATTGTAAATAGCCTTTCGCTCCCTGTATTTTACCCCTGCCACCTTTAGAATTTGAAAGAGTATTCCAGTCAACATTGTCAAAAGCTTTCTCTAAGTCTACAAATGCTAGAAACGTAGGTTTGCCTTTCCTTAATCTTTCTTCTAAGATAAGATGATGATGATGTTTGGTTTGTGGGGCGCTCAACTGCGTGGTTATCAGCGCCCGTACAATTACCCAATCTTTGCTCAGTCCAATTGCGCCACTTTCCTGGATGATGATGAAATGATGAAGACAACACAAACACCCAGTCATCTCGAGGCAGGTGAAAATCCCTGACCCCGCCGGGAATCGAACCCGGGACCCCGTGCTCGGGAAGCGAGAACGCTACCGCGAGACCACGAGCGGCGGACTTCTAAGATAAGTCGTAAGGTCAGTATTGCCTCACGTGTTCCAGTATTTCTACGGAATCCAAACTGATCTTCCCCGAGGTCGGCTTCTACTAGTTTTTCCATTCGTCTGTAAAGAATTCGTGTTAGTATTTTGCATCTGTGGCTTATTAAACTGATTGTTCGGTAATTTTCACATCTGTCAACACCTGCTTTCTTTGGGATTGGAATTATTATATTCTTCTTGAAGTCTGAGGGTATTTCGCCTGTTTCATACATCTTGCTCACCAGATGGTAGAGTTTTGTCAGGACTGGCTCTCCCAAGGTCGTCAGTAGTTCCAATGGAATGTTGTCTACTCCGGGGGCCTTGTTTCGACTCAGGTCTTTCAGTGCTCTGTCAAACTCTTCACGCAGTATCGTATCTCCCATTTCATCTTCATCTACATCCTCTTCCATTTCCATAATATTGTCCTCAAGTACATCGCCCTTGTATAGACCCTCTATATACTCCTTCCACCTTTCTGCTTTCACTTCTTTGCTTAGAACTGGGTTTCCATCTGAGCTCTTGACGTTCATACAAGTGGTTCTCTTATCTCCAAAGGTCTCTTTAATTTTCCTGTAGGCAGTATCTATCTTACCCCTAGTGAGATAAGCCTCTACATCCTTACATTTGCCCTCTAGCCATCCCTGCTTAGCCATTTTGCACTTCCTGTCGATCTCATTTTTGAGACGTTTGTATTCCTTTTTGCCTGCTTCATTTACTGCATTTTTATATTTTCTCCTTTCATCAATTAAATTCAATATTTCTTCTGCTACCCAAGGATTTCTACTAGCCCTCGTCTTTGTACCTACTTGATCCTCTGCTGCCTTCACTACTTCATCCCTCAAAGCTACCCATTCTTCTTCTACTGTATTTCTTTCCCCCATTCCTGTCAATTGTTCTCTTATGCTCTCCCTGAAACTCTGTACAACCTCTGGTTCTTTCAGTTTATCCAGGTCCCATCTCCTTAAATTCCCACTTTTATGCAGTTTCTTCAGTTTTAATCTACAGGTCATAACCAATAGATTGTGGTCAGAGTCCACATCTGCCCCTGGAAATGTCTTACAATTCAAAACCTGGTTTCTAAATCTCTGTCTTACCATTATATAATCTATCTATTACCTTTTACTATCTCCAGGGTTCTTCCGAACGTCCAAACATTATTAGTAAAGGCAATGCTTCCATCTTCTTCCAGTTTTTTTTCTCTGTGAGTCACGCCGTCAGCTCTTTTCCTATATTCGTTAATTGTCTGTTATCACTTTTCTCTTTCCCTCCCTCCTCCACCCTGTTCTCCATGTCCATTGACGCTAGCACTCATAATTAAAATCCTACCTTACCGTATCTCTAATTATTGTAGTATTTATCATGTACGAATATAAACTGTATGTATTTTTTATCTTACTATTGTATATTTTACTTTCTAAATTTAGTATAAAATGCTTACGGTAATATACGCAATGTAAAATACATGTAGAATGCTTGGTTACGTTAAATAAGAAGATATTATAGATATTCGTACATGATAAATACCTCCTCCAACATGAATGCACGCATTGCAACGCAGCATCATGGAGACCGCAAGTTTTCCGAAATCAAAAGCTTCCCTGATTTCATCAAAGGCTAAAATTGTCCTTGCAAGAATCTCTTCGATGGTGTCTACTGGAATCGCGTAGACAATTTTCTTCAATGCCCCCACAGATAAAAATCTAGAGAGGTGTAATATCTGGCGAACGACCTCGCCAGGGAACTGGACCACCTCGACTAATCCATGCTCCTGTATCGCAACAGCAAAATTCAGGAGTGCGCCGTCAATGTGGTACTACATTACCTGACGGACCGCCAAAGGAACGTCTTCTAAAACAACGGAAGGATGTTTACATGGAATACTAAATAAGTCCGTCCGTTTAAACGTTGAGGAAGTAAAATGAACTCAACAAATAGTCGCCTGCAATACCTGCCCAAATGTTCACTCCAAACTTATGCTGATACGACTTCTACGCGTATTTTCGTCATACCAAATGTGGCTGTTTTGAGAGTTGAATGGCCCTTCTCTGGTGAAACTTGCCTCGTCTGTCTAAATCACTTCCCCTTAGAAATTTAGAACGTCGATCATTGATTTAAGAACCACAGGGAACACTGATTCCTAGAAGGGCAATCCTCTTGCATCAAATCTCGCACTTCCTGTAGGCGTTATTGAAATATGTATTTGTCGCGTAGGACTTCCAATACTACAGCGTGCGAAACGTGTAGCGAAAAACAAACGGATACATTTCACCATGTTTAATTTTCAGACATACAGTAAGAACAACGAATTAACCTTACTTACTCCTGACGAATTACCAATGGCGCTCGAGTTGGTAGTAGGATTTGAAACAACCATATCAAGAACGTTTTCTTCAACCTGGACAATCCACGCGTAGTGTTGTGCAGCGTCACCTTTGTTCACAACAAAACTCCCGGTCTCCCTTGACTATCTAACGACCGCTTGAAACGTATTCGCACTTGGAATTACTTTGTTTGGAAATCTTGTGTTGTAAATTGCACGGGCCTCCAGTGCATTTGATCCTGCGCGCCGTATTCTAAATGCATATAGGCATATTCGTCGAAGGAATACCAGAAACGCGCTATGGAACCATTACGTTCGCAGCTGTGGAAATGTGTGTCATGGCTACCTTTGTCATTGTCCCATCTACATCTACGTCTACATCGATACCCCGCAGTCCATCTTACGGCGACTGTCGGAGGGTACCCCGTACCACTACTAGTCATTTCCTTTCCTGTTCCACTCGCAAATACACTCCTGGAAATGGAAAAAAGAACACATTGACACCGGTGTGTCAGACCCACCATACTTGCTCCGGACACTGCGAGAGGGCTGTACAAGCAATGATCACACGCACGGCACAGCGGACACACCAGGAACCGCGGTGTTGGCCGTCGAATGGCGCTAGCTGCGCAGCATTTGTGCACCGCCGCCGTCAGTGTCAGCCAGTTTGCCGTGGCATACGGAGCTCCATCGCAGTCTTTAACACTGGTAGCATGCCGCGACAGCGTGGACGTGAACCGTACGTGCAGTTGACGGACTTTGAGCGAGGGCGTATAGTGGGCATGCGGGAGGCCGGGTGGACGTACCGCCGAATTGCTCAACACGTGGGGCGTGAGGTCTCCACAGTACATCGATGTTGTCGCCAGTGGTCGGCGGAAGGTGCACGTGCCCGTCGACCTGGGACCGGACCGCAGCGACGCACGGATGCACGCCAAGACCGTAGGATCCTACGCAGTGCCGTAGGGGACCGCACCGCCACTTCCCAGCAAATTAGGGACACTGTTGCTCCTGGGGTATCGGCGAGGACCATTCGCAACCGTCTCCATGAAGCTGGGCTACGGTCCCGCACACCGTTAGGCCGTCTTCCGCTCACGCCCCAACATCGTGCAGCCCGCCTCCAGTGGTGTCGCGACAGGCGTGAATGGAGGGACGAATGGAGACGTGTCGTCTTCAGCGATGAGAGTCGCTTCTGCCTTGGTGCCAATGATGGTCGTATGCGTGTTTGGCGCCGTGCAGGTGAGCGCCACAATCAGGACTGCATACGACCGAGGCACACAGGGCCAACACCCGGCATCATGGTGTGGGGAGCGATCTCCTACACTGGCCGTACACCACTGGTGATCGTCGAGGGGACACTGAATAGTGCACGGTACATCCAAACCGTCATCGAACCCATTGTTCTACCATTCCTAGACCGGCAAGGGAACTTGCTGTTCCAACAGGACAATGCACGTCCGCATGTATCCCGTGCCACCCAACGTGCTCTAGAAGGTGTAAGTCAACTACCCTGGCCAGCAAGATCTCCGGATCTGTCCCCCATTGAGCATGTTTGGGACTAGATGAAGCGTCGTCTGACGCGGTCTGCACGTCCAGCACGAACGCTGGTCCAACTGAGGCGCCAGGTGGAAATGGCATGGCAAGCCGTTCCACAGGACTACATCCAGCATCTCTACGATCGTCTCCGTGGGAGAATAGCAGCCTGCATTGCTGCGAAAGGTGGATATACACTGTACTAGTGCGGACATTGTGCATGCTCTGTTGCCTGTGTCTATGTGCCTGTGGTTCTGTCAGTGTGATCATGTGATGTATCTGACCCCAGGAATGTGTCAGTAAAGTTTCCCCTTCCTGGGACAATGAATTCACGGTGTTCTTATTTCAATTTCCAGGAGTGTAGAACGAGGGAAAACGACTGTTCTGTATACCTCCATATGAGCCCTAATTGCTCATATCTTACCTTCGTAGTTCTTACGCGCAATGTATGTTGGAGCCAACAGAATCGTTCTGCAGCCAGCTTCATATTCCGAGCAGCTCGTCTCTGAACTGTTTCGATGTCTTCCTCTAATTCGACCTGTTACGGATGCCAAACACAGAAGCAGTACTCCAGAACAGGTCGCACTAGCGTCCTATATGCGGTCTCCTTTACAGATGAACCATACTTGTCTAGAATTGTCCCAATAAATCCAAGTCCACCATTCACCTTTGCTACGACAATCGTCACATGCTCGTTCCATTTCATATCGCTTTGCTGTCTCAAGCAGGACACTACTAATGCTGTTTCCGAACATTACGAGTTTGTTTCTCCTACTCATCCGCATTAACTTACATTTAGTACATTTAGAGCTAGCTGCCATTCATCACACCAACTAGAAATTTTGTCTAAGCCATCTTGTATCCCCCTATAGTCACTCGTGTTCGACACCTTTCTGTATACCACAGCATCATCAGCAAACAATCGCAGATGGCTACCCACCCTGCCCGCCAAATCATTTATGTATATACGAGAGTAACAGCGGTCATGTCACACTTCCCCGGGGCACACCTGATGATACCTTTGTCTCTGATGAACACTCGTCGTCGAAGACAACATACTGGTTTCTATAACTTAAGAGGTCTTCGAGTCACTCACATGTCTGTGAATTCGTTTCATATGCTCGTACCTCCTTTAACGGCCTGCAGTGGGGCACTGAGTCTAACGCTTCCGGAAATCGAGAAATATGGAATCTGCCTGTTGCCCTTCACCCATAGTTAGGAGTATATCGCGTGAGAAAAAGGCAAGCTGAGTTTCGCACGAGAGTTGCTTTCTAAAACCATGCCGATTCGTGGACAGAACTTCTCTGTATAAAAACAATTTATTATATTCGAACTGTGAATATTTCAAGATTTCTGCAACAAACCGATGTTAAGGATACTGATCTGTAATTTTGTAGGTCCGTTCTTTTGCTCTTCTTAAACACAGGAGTCACTTGCGCTTTTTTCCAGCAATCGCTTGGGACTTTGGGCTGGGAAAGAGATTCGTGATTAATACAAGCTAAATAAGGAGTCAATGCCACAGAGTACTCTCTGAAAAACCCAATTGGTATTCCATCTGGACCTGGTAACTTATTTGTCTTAAACTCCTTCAGTTGTTTGTCCACGTCAGGGAGTCTGTTCGATGGTCAGACGACGGTATATTTGTACGAGTCCCCCGCGTGAACTATTTCTTAAATGTGAAATTTAGAACTCATACTTTCGTTTTGCTATCTTCAGTTGTCATACCGGATTGATCAACAGGTGACGGGATGGAAACATTAGACCCACTTAGCGATTTTGCATAGGACCATAATGTTCTCGGATTCTCTGCCAAATCTTTTGCTTAGGTATGACGGTGGTAGTAGTTGTATGCTTCACGCAAAGCTCTTTTCACTGACGCGCGAATCTCCACTAGCCTTTACTTGTCATCATTTGCGCGTTCTCATTTGAACCGAGAGCGCAACAGCCTCCGCTTCCTCAGCAGTTTCCGAATCTCGTTATTAAAACATGGTGGGTCATTTCCGTCCTTAATCCGCTTACTAGGCACATAATTTTCCAGAGCACGATTTACAATCTGCTTAAACGTTGACCATAATTCCTCTTCGTACATCTTACTGGAACTAAGTGAAGTCAGTTCACTGTGTAAGTGAGATGCTAGCGACTGCTTATCTGCTCTTTCTAGCAGAAATTCTCTCCTAGCCTTCGTAACTGATTTATTAACTTTCGTAAACGTAGTTGCTACAATGACATCATGATCGCGAATCCTTGTTTCCACATTGATGTTATCGATAAGGTCCGGCCTATTCAGAATTACAAATTCTAAGATATTTCCATTGCCTGTGGGCTGCCGAACTAGCTGCTCAAGACAGTTTGCAGAAAACGTGTTCAAACGTACTTTGCATGACTGTCTGTCTGTACCCCTGCAATGAATCTATAGACATCCCATCGGCAGGTTAAAGTCGCCTCCAACTAGCAATGCGGGATCTGGGTATTTACGCGCTAGTGACCATAGACATTCTTTGAATGACTCTAGTACTGTCACAGCAGAACCGGGTGACCGGTAAAAACATCCAAAAATTAAATTGGTTTCTCCTAGACCTGTTATGCTCGACCAGATAACTTCACTGTCACGCTCAATTTCGACGTCAATAGGGACAGTATCTTTATCAACTGCAGTGAACACTTCCCCTCCTACAGATTCTAATCTGTCTTTCCAATATACGTTCTACGACTCGCTAAATATCTCAGAGCTTTCCATTTTGGGCTTCAGCCACCTTTCTTTCCATAGAATAATTTGGGCGCCAGAACTTTACTGGAGGACAATAAATTTGGAAACTTCGTTAAGAATATTTCGACAATTTTTTGATAAAAAGTGTCTTTACTCTGAAAGCAGACCGTCTTCCCTTGCTACATATTGACTAGCGCGTGTTCACCAGAGTACCTCAAACTACCGCCTAGCTTAAAAAATTCTAATGTGCACTCCACAAGAACTCTGCTACACGAGTATCCGCTTCCTTTGTGTAGTGCACCTCTGACCTATCAAGGGGAGCCCTAAAAATCCCCACCCAATAACGTAGGTCTAGACCTTCGCAGAATCGACGAATCCTCTGGCCGAGACCCTCTACTCGGCTCCAAACCAAAGGAGCCCGATCAACTTTGGGAGCAACGCTGCAATTTGCAAGATCTGCTTACACCTCACGAGTGAGGCCAGCAGCCATCACCACTGCCTCCAGCCGCCTGTATGAACTGAGGATGGCCTCAGAACCCGTGCGACAGGCGTCGTTGGTGCCGACATGAGCCGCAACTTGCAGAAGACTGCACTCTGCATGCTCTACAACCGCGAACCACCTCCACATCTCAGACGAGGCCCCTCCAGCAGACATAGTGAGTGCACATTGGCTTTCTTTCCAGCCCTGATCTGCCTAAAGGACTCCATAACACGCCTACCGTTGGAGCTCTATAACCATTAAACCCCTCTCCTCGTGTGTCTGCTCGCACCCCGCTGAAGGAGCGGATACCTGTCCACTCACAGGGTGAAGGGGCCTTCTGCCTCGAGCGACGCGAACGTGGCCGGCCAGTGTGGCCGAGCGGTGCTAGGCGCTTCAGTCTGGAACCGCGCGACTGCTACGGTCGCAGCTTCGAATCCTGCGTCGGGCATGGATGTGTGTGATGTCCTTAGGTTAGTTAGGTTTAAGTAGTTCTAAGTTCTAGGGGACTGATGACCTCAGATGTTAAGTCCCATAATGCTCAGAGCCAATTGAACCATTTTGTCGCGAACGTGTTACCACCCGCCACTCACTCTCCTGTAAGAGCACATCAACCGCGTCGCGTAGATTAAGAGGTGCCTCGGTAGCAGTTCCCGTGGGAGAAACAAGCAACACCTGAGGCGTTCAATGCGACGCGCCAGATTTTCTGCCACCGCAGCACCCGAGGCAGCAGCTTGAAAGTAAGTGGCCGTAGCCAAAGCCGCATTCAGCTGTTCGCGAACTGCGGCTAGCTCCTCCAGCGTCTGCACACTGCATGCACACATCCTGCCCATCCTAGCAACACTAATTAAAAAAGTAAACTGTAAAAACAGATAAATCCTAAGTCTGCAACTTGCTACTCCGCTGATGTGTCACCAGTGGACGCTGAAGCCTCAGTGAACCACGAGTTCGCTGCTGACTGTTAGCAAGGAATGAAAACTGCGCTACAGACTGCCCGAATTTACACTTAAAAACTGTGGGCTTGCACCTCGTAAACTGAAACACGCACGAAATTCTCGAAATATACTCGAGGAAAAGACAGTAAAACATAAACACTTAACTTGGCGCTCTGTAGACGTGTATCAACCGACAGCTGGAGCCCATGGCACCTCTTTCCATGTGCATTCATAGCTAAACAAACATTTCCGACAATGATAAACTACGTCAGTACAATTTCCGAACTTGATCAAATGACTAGCAGATAAACGTTGGTACCAGTAATGGCAGTTGTTCTCTTAGCGTAGAGGTTAACGCAGGAGATTCTCGGACCTTTGGCAGGAATTCGATCCCTGCTACCATCAACTGTTTAGTTTCTGTATTTGCTCTCTTGTTCGGTTTCAGCTAACCAAACGAAGAACACATTTGGCCTCTGGCAGGATGCTTGAATTTGCACGCACGACGACCTGACTGGCTAACTTCAGTGCTAAATAACTCGGAAACGGCGCAGCATATCGAATTTTTTTGCTTAACAATTAAACTGACCGGCACGAAAAACGCAACACTTAATAAATGATGTGTAATCATTGTGTAGTTATTTATTTAATCAAAATGAAACACTTCAACCAGCTTTGTGAAATGGGGAATGTTATTGGCGTTGCTTTGCAAGGAAACAACGAAGTGTTGATTGTTTATTGCACTAGCATCACCTGTTGTTTCCCTCACAACCTGGAAAACACATGGCTGAATGTGAGTGATGGTTCAAATGGCTCTGTGCACTATGGGACTTAACATCTGTGGACATCAGTCCCCTAGAACTTAGAACTACTTAAACCTAACTAACCTAAGGACATCGCACACATCCATGCCCAAGGCAGGATTCGAACCTGCGACCGTAGGAGTCGCGCGGTTCCGGACTGAGCGCCTAGAACCGCGAGACCACAGCGGCCGGCGAATGTGAATGAATAAGTGACAGTAAAATAATAGTGTACCGAAACAACTGTCTTCGAATAAATTTTGTTCATGAGATTATTTGTAGCCTTATTTTCTGCAGTATCTCATACGATATTAAACTATAAACTAAGTAAAATGAGGACCATGATATTGTACACTTTGGCATCTCTGATCTGCTGCTGATGCAGTTCTCGCGTATCAGCGTATCAGGAACCGCCTACTACAAAAGGAATGTGATGAAGCTCCTGACGCTACTTTCTTTTTTTTTTTTTCAGGACTATGGCCTCGTGGAAGAGTCTTGTAATCCGTATCAGGGAATAGACGCACAGTGTACTACTGACAGCTCCTGCCGCAGGCATTACGTTTCTGACTACACGTATATTGGAGGTAAGGCGGTGAAACCATTGCTACATGCTGTACGTAAGTCAATGTTTTTGTTAAGATATATGGCCAGTTTCAGTAACTGACCTTTTTTAAGTTATTTCACTAAAGGAGAAAATAATTTGTAGACTTCCACCGGTTCGTAAAGGACAGTGGTTTAGTTCGTTCGTCTTCGGACGTGACGAATGCGGCCATCTCTAGTGAACTGATTCATTGCACGCTTAAAGTTCTAAGTGTTTGAAATAAAATTGCTGTCTCTTTACAACTAGCTGTCTTCGCGGCTAGTTCATTCCGCCCCTGCCTGGATTTTGTGTCGCACGTCCAGTCACCAAGGAGTCACTGTCGTCTGAAATAAGTTTCCACTGGAAAGAAGTGACGCCATTTCTTTTAAAACCTTCTTACATTAGATTTTCCAGCTGGGTATCTGCCCTCATGAAGTTCTCCGTACAGCAGGGCCTTAGGTATCCGCATAACATCCATGTCTGATATATCTTATTACCAATTCTGTAGATGGCAGCTAGTTAGTTAGTTACTTGTTCCATAGATCATTTAAATGATACTTTCGTTGAAATGATGTGAAATGAGTCAGTTTACAGGATATGTATACATTATTAATGTTAACATTAATGAATACATTATTATTTTAGTCCTACTTATGCAACCACTTTTCTTCTCTGATACCAGTTTTTGAGTAGATATTTGTCAATAGAATAGAAGGAGCTGTCCAGGAGAAAGATTTTAAATTAGATTCAAAAATTGCTTTGCTACCCGTTAGCCATTTTAAGTTATTAGGCAAATAATCAAAAATGTTTGTTGCTGCATATTGAACTCTTCTCTGAGCCACTGACAGCTTTAACAATGGGCAATAAAGGTCGTTTTTCTCGCTTGTGTTGTAGATACGTATAACACTGCTCTTATCAGTTTTTCGATGGATTATTAATGACAAATTTCATTCACAAATATATGTATTGTGACAGCGTAGTTAAAATGCCTATCTCCTTGAAGAGGTACGTATACGACGTCTGTGGGTGAAGCAGCCAGTGATGCATGCTAGGTATAAGTTCTTGCTTCAGAATATCAGTCTTGGAACTTCACCCTCTCACATCATTTGCAAAATTCTTGTCCTGCGAGGTATGTCAAACCTTCACTACCTTAAGTTATCGTGTACCTTAACGCGCTGATTATGTTGCCACAAAAGGAAACTAGAAACATTCGTTCTCGTAGTTATCTAGTGCTTCGTACGCTTTTCTCCAGCATAGCTATAAAATTTGCTTCTTTCACAACGCTTAATGACCTCTGTCAGCTTCAAGCAAAGCTTTATCTGTTAGGATGAATCTTAAATGCTTGGAAGTATTAATTACTTCCAGGTAATAGTAAAAGACAGAAGACTGTTCTCCTCGTAGGAAACTACAAATAACGTATTTCTGTCTGTAGTAATTGTTTTATTCTATAATTCATAGTCTCCATTATACAAGAACTTGTCAGAATGTCAATGTACAATTTTTGTGTTACTAATAGACAAAATTTAAAAAATCAATATTTTATAATCAAGCAATCGTCATACTGCACTCTTAACAGTACATAGGTCATTAAAACAATTTCTCACTTTCTTCATTACAAACTGCAACTCACAGGTCACTAATACTGTGTTGAAAAGTATTATCAAATTACGCTACGAACTTTCTTAGTGTTAGCATTGGACCAGAAAAAATTTTCTTCAGTTTGTGGCTCTTAAACATTCTCGTTAGCTGCTTTTTGTCACTTTTGACGATACATCTGTATAACGAATGTTCAACAAGGTTTCTATATTTGAGTGACTCGAAATATAAGTAAACATAAAGATGATACTGTAAGAAGAATTTGACAGAATGCTGAAGTCCAAAAGTTGAAACAAAGGTCTTGAAAAAGATTATATTCCCTGAGTGTTATTGACCTCCTAGGGAGCCAGCCGTGACGAAACTATTCCACTTGGTCAGGAAGATATACGCCACATGACCGCAGACCTCAAGAAAGTTTAATAAGTTATGGTTGCAAAATATTGAAACAAATTATTTAAAGAACAATGAAAAAAATGATAGAAGCCAACCTTGCAGAAGATCAGAATAGGTTCCAGAGAAATGTAGAAACGTACTAGCCAGTACTGACCTTACAATTTATCTTAGTAGGTAATTTAAAGACAGACAAACCTACGTTTATGGAATTTGTAGATTTAGATAAAGCTTTTGGCAATGTGGACTGGAATACGCTCTTTGAAATTCTGAAGGTAGCAAGGATAAAATACAGAAAGTGAAACGTTATTTTCAACTCGTACAAAAACCAGGCTGCAGTTATAAGAGTCGACAGATATTAAGCACTGGTTGAGAAGGTTGTGAGACAAGGTTGTAGCCTATCCTCCATGTTGTTCAAACTGCAAGCAATAAAAGAAACCGAGGAGATATTTGAAGAGGATATTAAATTTTAGAGTGAAGAAATAAAAACTTTGAGGTTTGTCTATGACAATATATTTGGAAGAGCAACTGAATGGCTTCGATATTGTCTTGAAAAGAGGTTATAAGGTGAACATCAACAAAAGTAAAACTTGAGACATGGAGTAGTTGAATTAATAATGTGATGCAGGAGGAAGCAGATAAGGAAATGAGATACTAAAACTAGTAGATGATCATCTTAAGTTAGAAGCTCTTCTATTCGTGTTTGCTTATAAATAGATTTGTTTTGGGAGAGTGTCCGCCTTATTAGTTACTGGTTAGCGTAACCAAAACATGCCCACTCGTAAATTTTCGAATTAAATAACTGTTCTACATTAACTTCTATGTGGTTGAAGATGACAAACTGTGAAAGAAAACAACTGCATTGAATTACATAAAATTCAGGAAATCCACAGCACGTGGTTCAAGGTATATATACAAAATTTTGTCCGTTTTTCAAATATGTAAATACTGTTTTTAAAAACTCAATTTGTCTGGAGTGCAGCCTTCTTCGGAACTGAGACATCGCCGATAAGTATTTCGGGCAAGAAGACAATTACGACTGAAGAATGCTGAAGTTTAGATGGGTTGATCAAGTAACTAAATATGAGAGACAGCTTGACTAAAAGAAGGGATTGGTTGAAAGGAGACACTCTGATGCATGAAAAGAATCGCCAATTTTGTATTGGAGGGAAGCACTGGGAGTAAAAGCTGTAGAGGAAGACTAAATCAATGAGCAGGTTCAACTGGATGTAAGTTGTAGTAGTTATTCAGAGATGAAAGGTCTTGTGCGGAATAAAGTAGTGTGAAGAGCTGCTTCAAGCCAGTCTTCAGACTGAAGATCACAACCAAAACACCAAGTTATTAGAGCCACAAAAATTCATCGAAAATACTTTGGGCAGAGACAGAAAATGGGGTTTCTAAGCTCTGTTGCTACCAGCTCCAACGGTGAATAGCACAACATAAAAAAATGAAATCGCCCCTCTCTCTCTAAAAATGGAAACATAAACTTACTTTTCAGTTTGATTCTCTTTATTTCCAAAACGCCGAATTATGTGACTAATTCTTTCATTCATCAGACGCATACATTGCTTCGTGATAGGCTGTGTCATTTACCCTCTCATTTCAAAACACGGAAGAAAACGGAAGCATTACACAAAGACACACCGACTGTACCCTATCAAACTTATACTTCAGCACATGTTGATTAAATTTTCATCCTTATGTGGGCTTAGTTTTAGTTCAGAAAACCATCACTACAGATGAAGGATGCTTATCGCCATCTTTCGAACTCTAAAAAGTCGAATCATTGGCATGAGGGACACAGCATCTTAATGACTGACCAGAATACCTAACTGCATATTCCAGTGGGATAACAGAAGACCTCTTACTCAAGTGCACACCACCAATGCCCTTAGGATTATATGGATAACTGAGTGGCCTGCCCTGATTCGTCACCCCTGGCACAAGTCTGAGATGTGATAGGAGGATGTATACTTTCATCTAAGTTGCCAGCCGAGGATCTTCGTGAAGCGACACAGTAGGTGTTTCAAGCATGCAAGAAATTCCTCAAGCTGACATTCGTAGGCTGTTTGCTCCCATGCTGCAATGAATACAAGAGGATAATCGTGCCGATGGAGGTCGCACCTCATACGTTGATGATGATGGACACCAGTTCTAAATGAAATGAAAGTTCGATAATTTAGTACTCATTATTTAATGAACATCTTAGTGAAGTTTGATAAATATCAGCCACCGAACGTCTAACACTTTCCATTTCTGTCAGTGTATATAGCCAAAACCTGTAGACTATAATCTAATATCAGATCTAGGTTGTAAGAGTTGCTCTGGTGCACAGAACAAATCCATGTTGGTATCACTTAGCGTCAATGTTTAATCGTCCGTCCCACATGTAATCTACGAAAAACATGGCTGCTGCCAGAGGATTAGTCAACCTGTAAATGGATGTGCATTGCTACACCGCTGGTTTATATGCGGTCCATTTTGTGCAACAATACTGTGGCAATAACACCATCAGTAGTCTGTAAAATGTTTCATCTTTCATCTTATGAGTCTTCTGCGGCATGCATTATAGAAATCAGTGCAATACCCTGTGGTTTACTTTCACAGGCTACTACGGTGCGGGGAACGAGGTTCTCATGCAAGAAGCACTTGTGCAGCGTGGACCTCTCGTTGTCGACTTCATGGTGTTAGACGACTTCCGGTCCTACACTAGCGGCGTCTACAAGCATGTCGAAACATCAGCCTCGACACGGGAATTCAACCCCTTCGCCGTAAGTATGGACTACACTGTATCATGGCCACGATTGGTTATAGAGGTGAGAAGCACATTAAGAGGAAAGTGCCCAGTGCACATACACGTGTGCTCAGCAAAAGTAACAAAGTCCTTGAGGTAAACATCAACCATCTCACTGTCAGCTATATAATGTTGGTAGTTCAAGCTGTAGCGTCAACGCACTAGTACTGCACTTGCGCCAGTAGAAATCGCAGCAGCTTGTAGACACTGCAGTTGCCGCCGACGCTACAGCCTGAACTATCAACATTGGCCTACTTATCACACTGAGACGGCAAATTTTTTATCGCAAAAATTCACTATTCGTGTTGCGTATGCGCGTAAGGCAATTCCCACTTACCGTGCCACTCTTCTCTGAAACAGCCGACACCTTCGCCTCTGAAACAGCCGGCATCTCATGGCGCCATTATAGTACAGTACCCATCAAAGCATTATTGCAATACTGTGCCTCTTGTCTTTTTATAGTACAGTACCCAACAAGTCATTATTGCAATACTGTGCCTCATCTCTTTTTTCGAAAACGCTCAGCATGTCGTTAAGATGTCCGCCGCTCGTGGTCTCGCGGTAGCGTTCTCGCTTCCCGAGCACGGGGTCCCGGGTTCGATTCCCGGCGGGGTCAGGGATTTTCACCTGCCTCGAGATGACTGGGTGTTTGTGTTGTCCTCATCATTTCATCATCATCCCGGAAAGTGGCGAAATTGGACTGAGCAAAGATTGGGTCATTGTACGGGCGCTGATAACCACGCAGTTGAGCGCCCCACAAACCAAACATCATCATCTCATGTCGCTTAGATACTGAATTGGTGCTTAATTCCATACAGCGTGTAGTTCCAGTATAACAATCCTCAATTAGGCCTTAAAAATTACGTATTGTTTCACCAAGGGAAACTTTAAGCACATATAATTGCAACACATATGGAAATCGAAGCGTTTAAAAGCCTGTTCAGTTGTCCTGATTTGGAGTCTAACTATAGCTTTTCAGTGCCCTGCTATTATTGTATAGTGGGTATTGTAAATTAATGACATGCATTCTCACACTTGTTATGCTTCTCTTTCAACAAACAGGACACATTTGCTAATGTATTGACTCCCTGGCAACAACGCTCACGTTCTTTGTGCACTTTTTCACTGAACTTAGAAAGTGTATGGCTATTTAGGTAACTCGTTTTTTAAGATGCTGTACTACAAAGTGAAACGCAGCCACTAGCTTTCTCAGTTGAAGTTGTCGATTCTGAAAGATGTTGTGTTTCTGTGGTTTATTAATATGTTCCCAATAATATGTAGTCTACTTGATGGACTTATATTCTCTCTCATAAATATTACCAGGAGTCTGTTCAAATGGTTCAAATAGCTCTGAGCACTATGGTACTTAACATACGAGGTCATCAGTCCCCTAGAACTTAGAACTACTTAAACGTAACTAACCTAAGGACGTCACAGACATCCATGCCCGAAGCAGGATTCGAACCTGCGACCGTAGCGGTCGCACGGTTCCAGAAAGAAGCGCGTAGAACCGCTCGGCCACACCGGCCGGCTCCAGGAGTCTGTCCTAAGAGTCATCAGGCTCATTGTCTTTGGTGTTTTGGCAGATGTTTGCAGTTTCGTTTTTAAAACGTGTCGGTGGAGTCAGTTCCAAACAAACTTTGTTTATAGTACACTTCATGCGACGCTCCATGTCAATGGAAAACATCGATCGGTTCGTTTCTCCACAGCAGTTTACCCTGTTGACCTTCTTTTCCCAAACTGAGGCATTCGTGGTAACACGTTCACACAAGTACACATGTAAAGCTGGTTAATGACTTCGGAGATGGTGTAACATAGGTCGCAAACGATTTCGCTGAAATCAAAAGCGCTGATAATCGCACGTCTTGTTCAACGCTAATCGTTAATCTGCCAGGCGGATTCGATATGGGGACAACAAACCTCCCTGTCGCGGAAGAGGCGATTCTAACTCGCACAGCTAATACTTATTTTTTTCGCCCCTGGACAAGAAGGGTAACGACACAAAGAGTGTCTAATTGCTACCGCCACTTGTGTCCTTAGAAAAAGAAGAAATGAACCTCTTCAGGCGTTGACACCTATCTATGCCTAACCCAAAACAACTACCCTGTTACTGGGTGGGGGGGGGGGGGGGGGGGGGAGTAAGAAAGAAAGAAATCAGGCAGAGGACACACGGGGGAGCGACGAAAGTGAAAGGAGTTGTGTAGGGCTTTTTTTGTTTTTTATGTACCACAATTCCAGGAGTCGCTCACACCTTCGGATGGTGGAACATTCAAACGTGTCTTTTCGATATTTTAATGGGAATTCCGTTTGTAGTTCATTAGCATCATGACGGCAAAGTCAGCATTAGCATCTCACAGCTTGGACGTTCCAGATGGAAGGTGGATCATGAAAGGCACTCCATAGAAAATTTGAAGAGAACTGCTTGTATCTGAGGTTGCAAATAAGTTTACAGTGTTGATCATTAAGGTGCGTCCAGTAACCCAGTTCCAATTTCTTGTTGGGGCCAAAAAGGTATGGTCATGTATCCAATTCACAGTGTTAGCTTTTGTTGCAGGGTAATGAATCACGTCTTGGAACAAAAGCGTCTGGAAAGTGATCTGAGCAGGTGTATGTCAGATAAGGAAACCCAAGATACGCTCTGCAAGCCTCCAGACGTCAGACGATGGACCACATGAGAATCACTGGGTATCTCTGTCGTCCACACCACAGTGAAAACATAGGGGTGTGTTAGCGAGGTGGATGCAGTGCAAACGAAACTAGTTGACCTGCTTGCCATTGATGGTGACAAACGGGCTGATTGGACACTGGTTTTGAGAAAGCCTGTATGTACTACTCTCCATACATCTGGGGAAACTTGTGTTCAGTGGGATTAGGGGCCCAGTACTTTTTTAATGGATCATCTGTATCTGGAGAATTAGTGGAAGTGGTAATTAGTGGAGGATGTAACTTAATTCCAGAAAGAAATACCGAAAGTGATAAAAGGGGAATGGAATGTACGATAACGTGACAGACTGACGCATATTCATGTGAAGTCAGTCCAGCGAGGCTCATCAGGCAATGGGCCCGGACTTTCATTTGGCAGCTAACAGGAAGGGATGTAACTCTGTCTGGCATGTGGAATAAGCCAACCCCATCACGCTCCCATGGGAGGGCAAGGGAGGCATATTGAACTTTGAATAACATCCAAGTACGGACAAAGGATCCCATCGTAATCAACATACAATGGGCAATGGTAATCAGGAACGGGAACACTCGTGCCACATGAGGGATGCGAGAAGCACAGTAGACACTCACGTTTCATGTGTGCTGTACAGTGTTGAGGGATCTAAGTCAGTGATCAACAAGGCCACCCAGATCATTTGGAGGAGAGTCTGCTGGTTGTCACCTCCAAACTGTGGAGATCGTTCATAAAATAAGCACCTAAGTAGCACACAGTGGTGACCACACTTATAGGAGCGACACATCTCTCAGGTAAGCCTTCAACAATGAGCAGAATCTGCGATTTGGAAAAGTTAAGAGAACTGTCCGATGCCTCCCCATATATTGTCATTCATGATAGAGCCAAGTGGGCATCATCCTCGCTGTGTAGGTACAGAACGAGATCATCAGCATAAAACATATAACAGAAGTAGTACATATGCATTGATAGGCCCACCAGATGTTGGCGAAGTCCCTGGAGAAGGTGTTCTAAAACCAGAGTGTAAAGTATCGTGGAAATGGAAAACCCTGTTTGACAGAGCGCTCGATCACTAGAGACAAGGTGAGGCGTCCATAGAGTATTCTTGAAGAGGTGCATTACCACTGTTACTATATGAGCCGGAGAACCCTTGTGCTGGAGGACTGTCTTCAGAAACATGTGAGTGACACAGTCAAATGCCTAACTGAAGTCAAATTATGCCAATGCACCAGGCACACATCACGACCTGGTGAGTGAGATCACATTCCTGTAATAGCAAAGGGCTGTATGAATATATCGCTGTTGAGTAGAGTAAAGGGCCAGTAATCACAAATCCATGACCCTCCAAGCGGTTTAGGGACCAGGATGATGACAATATCAAGGAAGATGGCTGGGATCGTCGTTGTTAGGGACATCAGTTCACGACAGATGGTACCAACTTTACAGTTGGTACCAACACATAACATTCGAGGAGGAGACCGTCAAACCCTGCGAACTTATCGGCAGCTCCCGCCTTGAGAGCTTCTAGGTTCATCTGTGGTCATGTTATAACGTTCTGTTCGGATCGTTACATTTAACTTAACTTTCTATTGCATGGAGTTCATTTTGATGAAAGAATATAACAGTTGCCAATTTCACAAAATTTATTGACAACTGAATTGGTCACGTTAACAAAAACACTGACTGACTTACTTCACAGATCTCTTTGACAGACTGAAAACAACAACTCAACAACTAACTTGCAGCCTCGCTGAATCGCTTTATATAGAATTTTAACAATAAATTTCAAAATAACCCATTATTAATTTTGTACAATTTTCATGTTACAATCAAAATTTACAAAAGTAAAGAAACTGATGTTACAGCTGAATAAGGTATAAAATACAATATCATATTACATAAATTTTTTAGTATCATCTGTAGTTTTAAATATTAAAAATCAATCTGAACTTTAATTACAGTCAGAATTTGCTTACTAACATTCAATGGCAGTACAAATCTCGTGCTTTATCCGACTACATACGTAAATTTTACAAATAAGGCATTAAATTATGAAAATCGGAACGTTGTGTGGTGTAACAATTGGAGTGTTAATTAGAAATGTAATTGCAAAGGATATTAATTACAGAGGATGACATAAAATAGATAAAAAATGAAAATACATCGCTTGGTAATAACTTTTAAGCTGTTTCTCAAGATAATGATGTTCTCTGTGTCAACCCACCAATCAACTGCAGTTAAGGTAATTAGAGGTGCCAACCAGTTATGCCAACATTTCTTGATTAAACATGTAACTCAGCACCTGTACAAAATTTTGTTAATGACAACAATCAAAAGTGGCTCTGAGCACTATGTGACTTAACTGCTGAGGTCGTCAGTCCCCTAGAAATTAGAATTACTTAAACCAAACTAACCTAAGGACATCACACACATCATGCCCGAGGCAGGATTAGAACCTGCGACCGTAGCCACCCCAGCTGGCTGACAACAATCCCCTGACAATCATGATAACATACGTCCTTCCAGAACATTCTATGTACTTTCACAATGAATATCAAATGTTTTAGCAAACTGTACTATATATGAAAGCGTTGGTATGTTGATAGACACACAAACACACACACAAAATTCAAGCTTTCGCAACCCACGCTTGCTTCATCAGGAGAGAGGGAAGGAGAGGGAAAGACGAAAGGATGTGCGTTTTAAGGGAGAGGGTAAGGAGTCATCCCAATCCTGGGAGCGGAAAGACTTACCTTAGGGGGAGAAAAGGACAGGTATACACTCTCACACATACACATATCCATCCGCACATATACAGACACAAGCAGACATAGAGTCCTTTTTTCCCCCTAAGGTAAGTCTCTCCGCTCCTGGAATTGGAATGACTCCTTACCCTCTCCCTTAAAACGCACATCCTTTCGTCTTTCTCTCTCCTTCCCTCTTTCCTGATGAAGCAACTGTGGGTTGTGAAAGCTTGAATTTTGTGTATGTGTTTGTGTTTGTTTGTGTGTCTATCAACATACCAACACTTTCGTTTGGTAAGTTACATCATCTTTGTTTTTAGATATATTTTTCCCACGTGGAATGTTTCCCTTTATTATATATATATATATATATATATATATATATATATATATATATATATATATATATATATATATGTATGTATGAATATGTATATTTAAAAAGAAAGATGATGAGACTTACCAAACAAAAGCGCTGGCAGGTTGATAGACACACAAACAAACACAAACATACACACAAAAATCTAGCTTTCGCAACCAACGGTTGCCTCGTCAGGAAAGAGGGAAGGAGAAGGGAAGACAAAAGGATATGGGTTTTAAGGGAGAGGGTAAGGAGTCATTCCAATCCCGGGAGCGGAAAGACTTACCTTAGGGGGAAAAAAGGACAGGTATACACTCGCACACACACACATATCCATCCGCATATACACAGACACAAGCAGACATTTGTAAAGGCAAAGAGTTTGGGCAGAGATGTCAGTCGGGACGGAAGTACAGAGGCAAAGATGATGTTGAAAGACAGGTGAGGTATGAGCGGCGGCAGATTGAAATTAGAAATTAGCGGAGATTGAGGCCTGGCGGGTAGCGAGAAGAGAGGATATGCTGAAGGGCAAGTTCCCATCTCCGGAGTTCAGACAGGTTGGTGTTAGTGGGAAGTATCCAGATAACCCGGACGGTGTAACACTGTGCCAAGATGTGCTGGCCGTGCACCAAGGCATGTTTAGCCACAGGGTGATCCTCATTGCCAACAAACACTGTCTGCCTGTGTCCATTCATGCGAATGGACAGTTTGTTGCTGGTCATTCCCACATAGAACGCTTCACAGTGTAGGCAGGTCAGTTGGTAAATCACGTGGGTGCTTTCACACGTGGCTCTGCCTTTGATCGTGTACACCTTCCGGGTTACAGGACTGGAATAGGTGGTGGTGGGAGGGTGCATGGGACAGGTTTTACACCGAGGGCGGTTACAGGGGTAGGAGCCAGAGGGTAGGGAAGGTGGTTTGGGGATTTCATAGGGATGAACTAAGAGGTTACGAAGGTTAGGTGGACGGCGGAAAGACACTCTTGGTGGAGTGGGGAGGATTTCATGAAGGATGGATCTCATTTCAGGGCAGGATTTGAGGAAGTCGTATCCCTGCTGGAGAGTCACATTCAGAATCTGATCCAGTCCCGGAAAGTATCCTGTCACAAGTGGGGCACTTTTGGGGTTCTTCTTGTGTCGAAGGTTCTGGGTTTGAGGAGATGAGGAAGTGGCTCTGGTTATTTGCTTCTGTACCAGGTCGGGAGGGTAGTTACGGGATGCAAAAGCTGTTTTCAGGTTGTTGGTGTAATGATTCAAGGATTCCGGACTGGAGCAGATTCGTTTGCCACGAAGACCTAGGCTGTAGGGAAGGGACCGTTTGATGTGGAATGGGTGGCAGCTGTCATAATGGAGGTACTGTTGCTTGTTGGTGGGTTTGATGTGGACGGACGTGTGAAGCTGGCCATTGGACAGGTGGAGGTCAACGTCAAGGAAAGTGGCATGGGATTTAGAGTAGGACCAGGTGAATCTGATGGAACCAAAGGAGTTGAGGTTGGAGAGGAAATTCTGGAGTTCTTCTTCACTGTGAGTCCAGATCATGAAAATGTCATCAATAAATCTGTACCAAACTTTGGGTTGGCAGGCCTGGGTAACCAAGAAGGCTTCCTCTAAGCGACCCATGAATAGGTTGGCGTACGAGGGGGCCATCCTGGTACCCATGGCTGTTCCCTTTAATTGTTGGTATGTCTGGCCTTCAAAAGTGAAGAAGTTGTGGGTCAGGATGAAGCTGGCTAAGGTAATGAGGAAAGAGGTTTTAGGTAGGGCGGCAGGTGATCGGCGTGAAAGGAAGTGCTCCATCGCAGCGAGGCCCTGGACATGCGGAATATTTGTGTATAAGGAAGTGGCATCAATGGTTACAAGGATGGTTTCCGGGGGTAAGAGACTGGGTAGGGATTCCAGGCGTTCGAGAAAGTGGTTGGTGTCTTTGATGAAGGATGGGAGACTGCATGTAATGGGTTGAAGGTGTTGATCTACGTAGGCAGAGATGCGTTCTGTGGGGGCTTGGTAACCAGCTACAATGGGACGGCCGGGATGATTGGGTTTGTGAATTTTGGGAAGAAGGTAGAAGGTAGGGGTGCGGGGTGTTGGTGGGGTCAGGAGGTTGATGGAGTCAGGTGAAAGGTTTTGTAGGGGGCCTAAGGTTCTGAGGATTCCTTGAAGCTCCGCCTGGACATCAGGAATGGGATTACCATGGCAAACTTTGTAAGTAGTGTTGTCTGAAAGCTGACACAGTCCCTCAGCCACGTACTCCCGATGATCAAGTACCACAGTCGTGGAACCCTTGTCCGCCGGAAGAATGACGATGGATTGGTCAGCCTTCAGATCACGGATGGCCTGGGCTTCAGCAGTGGTGATGTTGGGAGTAGGATTAAGGTTTTTTAAGAAGGATTGAGAGGCAAGGCTGGAAGTCAGAAATTCCTGGAAGGTTAGGAGAGGGTGATTTTGAGGAAGAGGAGGTGGGTCCCGCTGTGACGGAGGACGGAACTGTTCCAGGCATGGTTCAATTTGGATAGTATCTTGGGGAGTTGGATCATTAGGAGTAGGATTAGGATCATTTTTCTTCGTGGCAAAGTGATATTTCCAGCAGAGAGTACGGGTGTAGGACAGTAAATCTTTGACAAGGGCTGTTTGGTTAAATCTGGGAGTGGGGCTGAAGGTGAGGCCTTTGGATAGGACAGAGGTTTCGGATTGGGAGAGAGGTTTGGAGGAGAGGTTAACTACTGAATTGGGGTGTTGTGGTTCCAGATTGTGTTGATTGGAATTTTGAGGTTTTGGAGGGAGTGGAGCTGGAAGTGGGAGATTGAGTAGATGGGAGAGACTAGGTTTGTGTGCAATGAGAGGAGGTTGAGGTTTGCTGGAATGGTTGTGAAGGGTGAGTGAGTTGCCTTTCCGGAGGTGGGAAACCAGGAGATTGGATAGTTTTTTAAGGTGGAGGGTGGCATGCTGTTCTAATTTGCGGTTGGCCTGTAGGAGGATGCTCTGAACAACCGGTGTGGATGTGGGAGAGGAAAGATTGAGGACTTTTATTAGGGACAGGAGTTGATGGGTGTGTTGCTTGGCTGAGTGGATGTGTAGGTGAAGGATTAGGTGGGTGAGGGCAATGGATTGTTCGGTTTGGAACTGGTATAGGGACTGATGGAAAGAAGGGTTGCAGCCAGAGATGGGAACTTTAAGTGTGAGGCCTTTGGGGGTGATGCCAAATGTCAGACAAGCCTGAGAAAATAAAATATGGGAGTGTAATCTGGCTAGGGCGAAGGCATGTTTGCGGAGGGAATGTAAATAAAACTTAATGGGGTCGTTGTGGAGGTGTTGTGAGGGTGACATGGTACTAGAAGGTGGAAAGTGGAACATGAGGCTGAAATGAAAATGAAAATAAATATAAAAATATATGGGGAGAGATAAAGGTAAAACTAGAAATCAAATGGAGATCTGGGGTGAAAAAAGGCGAAAAAGGGTTGGTTAGAGCTGGGCTATGTTGATCCTACGGTGAACTTGTGTAGGTAGATAATGATGTGCATAAAGGTTAGGTGGTTGTGTTGCCGCCAAAACACGTTAAAGGGTGGAGAAATACGGGAAAATTTCGAAAAAACTACGTGAGGATGTATTAAAAGGGTGGTTTGGTGGTGGCAGATTATGGAAATGAAGCTAAAAATTGTCTGATGAAGAAATAATGACGTTAAAACCTGTGGGAAGCGGCTAAAAATGATCGATGATGTGAGAAAAACGGAAATGGAAATAAAGCAAAAGATATTAAAACTGGCCGAAAAGGTTGTTTAATAGCTGAAAGGAACTGTTTGTGAACTGGAAACGGCGGATTTTATAGCAGCGGTAGTGTTGAAAGCGGAAAAAAATTTTTGGTTATGGTTTGGAAGTGGGTTACGTATTATTACGTATTATTGAGTATATATCGGCGGGATAAAATTGTATACTGGATTACGGTAAAAAAGGAGAAGGTGAATAGAAAGTAAAACTGATGGCAAAAACAGAAGGAGGAAATAAGAAGACAGAAAAAACTACGAGATGTAACAGTGACAATAACAATAACAAACGTGATTGTTGGGTTCAAATTAATGATATGAATATAATAGAGGGAAACATTCCACGTGGGAAAAATATATTTAAAAAGAAAGATGATGAGACTTACCAAACAAAAGCGCTGGCAGGTCGATAGACACACAAACAAACACAAACATACACACAAAAATCTAGCTTTCGCAACCAACGGTTGCCTCGTCAGGAAAGAGGGAAGGAGAAGGGAAGACAAAAGGATATGGGTTTTAAGGGAGAGGGTAAGGAGTCATTCCAATCCCGGGAGCGGAAAGACTTACCTTAGGGGGAAAAAAGGACAGGTATACACTCGCACACACACACATATCCATCCGCATATACACAGACACAAGCAGACATTTGTAAAGGCAAAGAGTTTGGGCAGAGATGTCAGTCGGGACGGAAGTACAGAGGCAAAGATGATGTTGAAAGACAGGTGAGGTATGAGTGGCGGCAGATTGAAATTAGAAATTAGCGGAGATTGAGGCCTGGCGGATAGCGAGAAGAGAGGATATGCTGAAGGGCAAGTTCCCATCTCCGGAGTTCAGACAGGTTGGTGTTAGTGGGAAGTATCCAGATAACCCGGACGGTGTAACACTGTGCCAAGATGTGCTGGCCGTGCACCAAGGCATGTTTAGCCACAGGGTGATCCTCATTGCCAACAAACACTGTCTGCCTGTGTCCATTCATGCGAATGGACAGATTGTTGCTGGTCATTCCCACATAGAACGCTTCACAGTGTAGGCAGGTCAGTTGGTAAATCACGTGGGTGCTTTCACACGTGGCTCTGCCTTTGATTGTGTACACCTTCCGGGTTACAGGACTGGAATAGGTGGTGGTTGGAGGATGCATGGGACAGGTTTTACACCGAGGGCGGTTACAGGGGTAGGAGCCAGAGGGTAGGGAAGGTGGTTTGGGGATTTCATAGGGATGAACTAAGAGGTTACGAAGGTTAGGTGGACGGCGGAAAGACACTCTTGGTGGAGTGGGGAGGATTTCATGAAGGATGGATCTCATTTCAGGGCAGGATTTGAGGAAGTCGTATCCCTGCTGGAGAGTCACATTCAGAATCTGATCCAGTCCCGGAAAGTATCCTGTCACAAGTGGGGCACTTTTGGGGTTCTTCTGTGGAAGGTTCCGGGTTTGAGGAGATGAGGAAGTGGCTCTGGTTATTTGCTTCTGTACCAGGTCGGGAGGGTAGTTACGGGATGCAAAAGCTGTTTTCAGGTTGTTGGTGTAATGATTCAAGGATTCCGGACTGGAGCAGATTCGTTTGCCACGAAGACCTAGGCTGTAGGGAAGGGACCGTTTGATGTGGAATGGGTGGCAGCTGTCATAATGGAGGTACTGTTGCTTGTTGGTGGGTTTGATGTGGACAGACGTGTGAAGCTGGCCATTGGACAGGTGGAGGTCAACGTCAAGGAAAGTGGCATGGGATTTAGAGTAGGACCAGGTGAATCTGATGGAACCAAAGGAGTTGAGGTTGGAGAGGAAATTCTGGAGTTCTTCTTCACTGTGAGTCCAGATCATGAAAATGTCATCAATAAATCTGTACCAAACTTTGGGTTATCTGGATACTTCCCACTAACACCAACCTGTCTGAACTCCGGAGATGGGAACTTGCCCTTCAGCATATCCTCTCTTCTCGCTATCCGCCAGGCCTCAATCTCCGCTAATTTCTAATTTCAATCTGCCGCCGCTCATACCTCACCTGTCTTTCAACATCATCTTTGCCTCTGTACTTCCGTCCCGACTGACATCTCTGCCCAAACTCTTTGCCTTTACAAATGTCTGCTTGTGTCTGTGTATATGCGGATGGATATGTGTGTGTGTGCGAGTGTATACCTGTCCTTATTTCCCCCTAAGGTAAGTCTTTCCGCTCCCGGGATTGGAATGACTCCTTACCCTCTCCCTTAAAACCCATATCCTTTTGTCTTCCCTTCTCCTTCCCTCTTTCCTGACGAGGCAACCGTTGGTTGTGAAAGCTAGATTTTTGTGTGTATGTTTGTGTTTGTTTGTGTGTCTATCGACCTGCCAGCGCTTTTGTTTGGTAAGTCTCATCATCTTTCTTTTTAAATATATTTTTCCCACGTGGAATGTTTCCCTCTATTATATTCATATCATTAATTTGAACCCAACAATCACGTTTGTTATTGTTATTGTCACTGTTACATCTCGTAGTCTTTTCTGTCTTCTTATTTCCTCCTTCTGTTTTTGCCATCAGTTTTACTTTCTATTCACCTTCTCCTTTTTTACCGTAATCCAGTATACAATTTTATCCCGCCGATATATACTCAATAATACGTAATAATACGTAACCCACTTCCAAACCATAACCAAAAATTTTTTTCCGCTTTCAACACTACCGCTGCTATAAAATCCGCCGTTTCCAGTTCACAAACAGTTCCTTTCAGCTATTAAACAACCTTTTCGGCCAGTTTTAATATCTTTTGCTTTATTTCCATTTCCGTTTTTCTCACATCATCGATCATTTTTAGCCGCTTCCCACAGGTTTTAACGTCATTATTTCTTCATCAGACAATTTTTAGCTTCATTTCCATAATCAGCCACCACCAAACCACCCTTTTAATACATCCTCACGTAGTTTTTTCGAAATTTTCCCGTATTTCTCCACCTTTTAACGTGTTTTGGCGGCAACACAACCACCTAACCTTTATGCACATCATTATCTACCTACACAAGTTCACCATAGGATCAACATAGCCCAGCTCTAACCAACCCTTTTTCGCCTTTTTTCACCCCAGATCTCCATTTGATTTCTAGTTTTACCTTTATCTCTCCCCATATATTTTTATATTTATTTTCATTTTCATTTCAGCCTCATGTTCCACTTTCCACCTTCTAGTACCATGTCACCCTCACAACACCTCCACAACGACCCCATTAAGTTTTATTTACATTCCCTCCGCAAACATGCCTTCGCCCTAGCCAGATTACACTCCCATATTTTATTTTCTCAGGCTTGTCTGACATTTGGCATCACCCCCAAAGGCCTCACACTTAAAGTTCCCATCTCTGGCTGCAACCCTTCTTTCCATCAGTCCCTATACCAGTTCCAAACCGAACAATCCATTGCCCTCACCCACCTAATCCTTCACCTACACATCCACTCAGCCAAGCAACACACCCATCAACTCCTGTCCCTAATAAAAGTCCTCAATCTTTCCTCTCCCACATCCACACCGGTTGTTCAGAGCATCCTCCTACAGGCCAACCGCAAATTAGAACAGCATGCCACCCTCCACCTTAAAAAACTATCCAATCTCCTGGTTTCCCACCTCCGGAAAGGCAACTCACTCACCCTTCACAACCATTCCAGCAAACCTCAACCTCCTCTCATTGCACACAAACCTAGTCTCTCCCATCTACTCAATCTCCCACTTCCAGCTCCACTCCCTCCAAAACCTCAAAATTCCAATCAACACAATCTGGAACCACAACACCCCAATTCAGTAGTTAACCTCTCCTCCAAACCTCTCTCCCAATCCGAAACCTCTGTCCTATCCAAAGGCCTCACCTTCAGCCCCACTCCCAGATTTAACCAAACAGCCCTTGTCAAAGATTTACTGTCCTACACCCGTACTCTCTGCTGGAAATATCACTTTGCCACGAAGAAAAATGATCCTAATCCTACTCCTAATGATCCAACTCCCCAAGATACTATCCAAATTGAACCATGCCTGGAACAGTTCCGTCCTCCGTCACAGCGGGACCCACCTCCTCTTCCTCAAAATCACCCTCTCCTAACCTTCCAGGAATTTCTGACTTCCAGCCTTGCCTCTCAATCCTTCTTAAAAAACCTTAATCCTACTCCCAACATCACCACTGCTGAAGCCCAGGCCATCCGTGATCTGAAGGCTGACCAATCCATCGTCATTCTTCCGGCGGACAAGGGTTCCACGACTGTGGTACTTGATCGTCGGGAGTACGTGGCTGAGGGACTGTGTCAGCTTTCAGACAACACTACTTACAAAGTTTGCCATGGTAATCCCATTCCTGATGTCCAGGCGGAGCTTCAAGGAATCCTCAGAACCTTAGGCCCCCTACAAAACCTTTCACCTGACTCCATCAACCTCCTGACCCCACCAACACCCCGCACCCCTACCTTCTACCTTCTTCCCAAAATTCACAAACCCAATCATCCCGGCCGTCCCATTGTAGCTGGTTACCAAGCCCCCACAGAACGCATCTCTGCCTACGTAGATCAACACCTTCAACCCATTACATGCAGTCTCCCATCCTTCATCAAAGACACCAACCACTTTCTCGAACGCCTGGAATCCCTACCCAGTCTCTTACCCCCGGAAACCATCCTTGTAACCATTGATGCCACTTCCTTATACACAAATATTCCGCATGTCCAGGGCCTCACTGCGATGGAGCACTTCCTTTCACGCCGATCACCTGCCGCCCTACCTAAAACCTCTTTCCTCATTACCTTAGCCAGCTTCATCCTGACCCACAACTTCTTCACTTTTGAAGGCCAGACATACCAACAATTAAAGGGAACAGCCATGGGTACCAGGATGGCCCCCTCGTACGCCAACCTATTCATGGGTCGCTTAGAGGAAGCCTTCTTGGTTACCCAGGCCTGCCAACCCAAAGTTTGGTACAGATTTATTGATGACATTTTCATGATCTGGACTCACAGTGAAGAAGAACTCCAG
Source organism: Schistocerca cancellata (assembly GCF_023864275.1). NCBI lineage: Eukaryota > Metazoa > Arthropoda > Insecta > Orthoptera > Acrididae > Schistocerca > Schistocerca cancellata. The sequence goes on from NC_064626.1 coordinate 573,169,274, forward strand.
AATTTCCTCTCCAACCTCAACTCCTTTGGTTCCATCAGATTCACCTGGTCCTACTCTAAATCCCATGCCACTTTCCTTGACGTTGACCTCCACCTGTCCAATGGCCAGCTTCACACGTCCGTCCACATCAAACCCACCAACAAGCAACAGTACCTCCATTATGACAGCTGCCACCCATTCCACATCAAACGGTCCCTTCCCTACAGCCTAGGTCTTCGTGGCAAACGAATCTGCTCCAGTCCGGAATCCTTGAATCATTACACCAACAACCTGAAAACAGCTTTTGCATCCCGTAACTACCCTCCCGACCTGGTACAGAAGCAAATAACCAGAGCCACTTCCTCATCTCCTCAAACCCAGAACCTTCGACACAAGAAGAACCCCAAAAGTGCCCCACTTGTGACAGGATACTTTCCGGGACTGGATCAGATTCTGAATGTGACTCTCCAGCAGGGATACGACTTCCTCAAATCCTGCCCTGAAATGAGATCCATCCTTCATGAAATCCTCCCCACTCCACCAAGAGTGTCTTTCCGCCGTCCACCTAACCTTCGTAACCTCTTAGTTCATCCCTATGAAATCCCCAAACCACCTTCCCTACCCTCTGGCTCCTACCCCTGTAACCGCCCTCGGTGTAAAACCTGTCCCATGCACCCTCCCACCACCACCTATTCCAGTCCTGTAACCCGGAAGGTGTACACGATCAAAGGCAGAGCCACGTGTGAAAGCACCCACGTGATTTACCAACTGACCTGCCTACACTGTGAAGCGTTCTATGTGGGAATGACCAGCAACAAACTGTCCATTCGCATGAATGGACACAGGCAGACTGTGTTTGTTGGCAATGAGGATCACCCTGTGGCTAAACATGCCTTGGTGCACGGCCAGCACATCTTGGCACAGTGTTACACCGTCCGGGTTATCTGGATACTTCCCACTAACACCAACCTGTCTGAACTCCGGAGATGGGAACTTGCCCTTCAGCATATCCTCTCTTCTCGCTATCCGCCAGGCCTCAATCTCCGCTAATTTCTAATTTCAATCTGCCGCCGCTCATACCTCACCTGTCTTTCAACATCATCTTTGCCTCTGTACTTCCGTCCCGACTGACATCTCTGCCCAAACTCTTTGCCTTTACAAATGTCTGCTTGTGTCTGTGTATATGCGGATGGATATGTGTGTGTGTGCGAGTGTATACCTGTCCTTTTTTCCCCCTAAGGTAAGTCTTTCCGCTCCCGGGATTGGAATGACTCCTTACCCTCTCCCTTAAAACCCATATCCTTTTGTCTTCCCTTCTCCTTCCCTCTTTCCTGACGGGGCAACCGTTGGTTGCGAAAGCTAGATTTTTGTGTGTATGTTTGTGTTTGTTTGTGTGTCTATCGACCTGCCAGCGCTTTTGTTTGGTAAGTCTCATCATCTTTCTTTTTAAATATATATGCATGGAAGAAGGAACTGTGTGTGTGTGTGTGTGTGTGTGTGTGTGTGTGTGTGTGTGTGTGTGTGTGTGTGTGTGTGTGTGTCTGTCTGTCTGTGTCTAAGGTGGTATCAGTCTCTTCATTAGAGTCTTGGGGAAGGCTGTATCGTTATAATGTCTTCCTGAAGTTCTTAAACCATGTCCTCTGGTATATAGTGTTAACAGTGAGTGCCTCTGCCTCCTCAATTAAAGTTGGGAGATGTGGGATGGCAGCGTACAGCAGCCAGGTGAAATATGAATGGAAAGCGTGATCAGTGGTGCATTGCATAATATATCGTCATCCTTCCGCATTGGTGAGTTTGTATATGAGATCTTTACGACAAGTCCAGTGTTCTATGAGGAGGTGGTACATTGATAGTATTTTGTGAGTCATACAGTAATGGGAGCAGAACCGGACAAGAGTCCCTTCCAAATGTCATGTGAGTGAAGTGGTCCGCACTTTAGCGTGATGCATTATTGCCTGATGGAAAGGAGAAAATGTCATCAAAGTGCAGTCATGTAGGATCTTGTAGTAAAAGTCCATAGTGCTCACACGCCAAGCCTTGACATGTTAGCCATAACTCATCAATGCCTGCATAGAGTTTCATGCAGGATAGCCACCAGGATAGGGTGGATGTGTAGGCGGGGTGGCATCAATGACAGAGGGCCCGCACATCCTCAGCAATCTGTCAGCAGTCATGGACAGTCAGGTTGGCAATGTTTAATTTCCACAGTCCACAACTGTGCCACACCTGTTGATAAGTGAGAGTGACATTGCAGATGTAGGCCTCATTGTCAGAAAAAGCCAGAAGCTAAATTTTGACATGTCGAGTGTCTCCAGCAAGGGAATGTGTTAGATATGTACAGTCAACTGGACAAGTGCGCCGTATAGTATATGAAACCTGCATGGGTGCCATGAACCTCCACCTATGTGTTGATAAACTGAAGTTGGTCGATGATGACAGAGAGGGCTGCATGCAGGAAATGTCGTGAGTGTTGATCAGTAGGCCCTTGTGTGGTGTAGAAGTCCCTACCAAGAACCATGTCATCCAGGCGACCCTAAAAAAGCGACCTTACTTTGTCAGCAAAGAAGATGTGTTATTCTGACATTGACTGGAGCTGGACAGTGCATATACATTTGGGAGCCAGAAACCAAACAGCGTGAGGGCCACACCCCTGGCATCAGAAAGGTACACTACATCTTCAGTGGGGAGCCATGCAAGGAGGAGCAGGACTCCACTACCGTTATCAGGGGCATGGGAGATGTGGGCCGTATAGCAAGTTGGAGCATAGAAATCAGTAATGATCACTTCTCATGGAAGGGCAATGTTGACATCAGCAGTGTACATGGTGTCTCTGAACATTGCCAGTTTATGTGGAGCCTGAGTGATGGCCAGATTCATCATCATAATGTGGTAGTGTAGTGGATGGGATCTCCCTAATGACACAGAGGGTCCTGCGGAGATGTCCAGCTGTTTTGAAACATTCAGTGCAACCACTGTGGTTGCAATCACTGGCTGGAAGCTGGGTGGGGCATCAACATGGGGCACACCCCGACAGGTGAACCAGCATCCCAATCTGCTACATCATCAACATCGTCAGCCGAGGAGATCCAAACTTGTGGCAGGTGACTGCCACACCAATCAAGGGCTAAGGATGGTGACACTACCATGATTAGATCTGGGGAACATCCCTCCATGTAATCTGTCATTATCAGGTGGGATCACGGGCGGTGGAAAGTATGCTCCCCAGACGGGACATTGAGAGCAGCCACTATTGTCAGGGTGCTCAAAGGAGATCAGTGTCTGGTATCTGGTCGACTACCCGTGATGCTACATGAAGAAGTGTGTTGTTGGAGGGCTTTGACTTTGCTTCTTCTGTTTTTGGGGCGCCCTCTGCTTTCAGAGGTTCTGTTCTTTGTTGGAATGTGGCCATTTGTCATCTGAACTTATGCCCATCTGAAGGAAAGCAGAGGTAGGCACCATACTTAGTTTGCTGTCCATTGCAGTGGACAGGCTGTTCATTGACCTCTGTAGAGTTGTTGGTCTCATTGCCATCAGAGGAGATGGTGCAAGTGAGGTATCATTTGCTCCATCATTACTGAGGGGAAGTTCCAACAGAAGAACAGGTGATTCCTGAAGTGACGCATCCATGTTGTGCATGGCTGATGCGCAGGTGTTGGGTAAAGCAGTGACCATCAGTTTGGGAGCTGTGTCATCAGTTGGGATCTGGAACAAATGACAACAGAGACAATCAGACCTAACATTGTCCTGTTGTCCGCATATATGTCTTTGCTGTATATGTCTTTGCTGGACATGATACATGATGATGGCTCATGCACCATCTATCAGCAGACAGGATGGTACATGTTTTGACAGTTCAATCTGATCACTCAGACATCATTTAAAATGTGGTATGTTGTGAACATCTGCCATTTTTCCATGATGTGGCCCACTATGTTGCCATGGGATTGGAAGGCTTCAACAATCACATATTGTGCCATCTCAAAAGGGAGTTTGAACAGCCAAATTGTTCGAAAACCAGAACCAGTGTGGTCTTCCATCACCTCCCCAATTTGCCTGTCAGAATGTTTAAACTTTGGTCTGTGTGAGTGCTCTCGAACTACATCAGTGCATGCTTACTCCATAGTCATTTTAATGTAGATGATGCTGCTGGTGATAGAGAAGTAGATACCTATCACTTCTTGTGAGACCAGGTGCAGCTCTTCACGAATTAATTGTTCAGTTTCATAAGTGCATGTTCATGTAACTTTGTCATGGAATGTAACTTAAGTGTCACTCAGTGGTAAGAGTACAACATGAGGTACAATATTCATGAACACTATACAACACAAACACTGTGATGCACATATAAACAACTTCATTAGCAGACCACTGTCTAGCTTGTATAGTTAGTCCACACATGACCATGGTCAAAAGCAACCGCCACTCTTCTTGTTGCCACCCCATTACCCCCCCCCCCCAATCTGAGATTGAATATGTGCATCCCAACCGTCTGCGTGTAGTGACTGAAGTTTTCTAAATGTTTACAAATCATATAACTGAGCCAGAACTTGGATACCAGCCCAGTATTCACCTAGTAGGATGTAGGAAACCGTCTAAAAAAACCACATCCAGCCTGGGCTGTACATCAACCCTCATTATTGATCCACCAGACAGATTCGATCTAGGGCCATCAAACCTCCCTGTCATGGAAGCAGCACTTTTAACACACATGGCTATTCAGGTGGGTTGTCCGAAAATACATAGTTTGGGCCCAAATATGCATCGAAGCTTCAGACTGGTGGTGTCAAGGTTTCTTAAAACTCATCCATCAGTATAAAATAGATGCAATGACTACACTTGTGAAACTTTTGTTGGGAGGAGCAGTAACCTCAGTGTCTTTGCACGAAAACCCTTGTCTGAAAACTGCTTGACGGGCACTGTTGTACTTGCATGTTTGAGAATGGTTCACAAGTTCAGATATAGTGAATTCCATTATAGCACTATTCATGCTGTAATTGTAAAAAGAAGTAGAAAACTTTGAAATCTGTTTTAATTTAGAGTGCAAACAAGCAGTGTAGATACTGAAGGACGAAATGAAAAAAGTGTGGCTGTGCACTTGGTGTTTCAATTATAGTGTAGCTTTGTGTGAAAAGAGTTGTTACAGGAGTAGCATCCTTGACAGTAATCATTGCACCCCACAGAAAACAATCAATACAGATAAGATATAGTGGTCACGGAACATGTCCTCTTCTACCAATACATTATTTCAGCATGTGGTGACCAGTGGTGTCACGCTTCTACATCAGAAAGAATTGCAATTATGTCATGTTCAGCAACATTACCAATGAATCCCCAGTAGTACCTTATTTAAAACAGTAGGAAGAAGGTCTCTGAGAAAAAGTAGATAGATTGGTCCTGTTAGTTGGGTTAGCATTAGATCTAGCCTAATGATGTGATCACAGTTTATCCCAGCTCATAACTCCGCACTGCACCTGTGCTGGTAACTTATATAATTTATGGTGCATTTCTTGTACATACATACAGGGTTGGACAAAATTATATAAACAGCAAGAGAAATGAATGCTTGAACATGAATGCAGATGCTAGCAAAGCCTGCTGGTTGTGCTCCTGTATTTGACCATAAACAGCAGCTGTGAATGTGTTGCAAGTGTTAGTCATGGTCAGAGCAGTGTTATGTGTAGTTATGGGTGCTTTATGTTAGACCTAAATGAACTGGAACATAGGCAAGCTCTTAGTGCTTGCATGGCAAGTGCCTCCATAGCCAAGGTAGCTGATGTGATTGGTGTTTCAAGATGCACAAAACCGAAAATTTACACCACATACAGGGAAAGAGGAAAAAAATCATCCACTATGTCACAATGTGTCCAAAAGTGTGTGTTGAATGATTGTGACAGATGGTCATTGATGAGGATTGTGACAAATAATAAGAGGATGACAGCCACAAAAGTCACTGTTGAGCTGAATGTGGCACCTTCGAACTTTGTCAGCATGAAAACAACACAAAATAGAGCTCCATAACGTGAGTTGGAATATCAAAACCACTTGTCAGTGATTCAAATGTCATGGTAGGAGAACACGGTGCGAAAGGCAAAAAATTTGAATTATGGAACTACGGAAGTAAGTCATTCAGTAGGATGAGTCTTGCACACTGTCTCTAACTTCAGGCTGAGTTTACGTCCCAAGAATAAAATAAGGCTGGGATTCAGTTATGATTTGTGCAGCAATACCTTGGTACTCCTCGGGTGCCGTGGATACTCTGTCAAGGATTATGTGATCACTTTGGCTTGTCATGTCCATCTCATGGTACGATATTTGTTCCACAATGGTAATGCTGTGTTCCAAGACAACAGGGCCACTGTTCCACAGCTTCCATTAGCCAGGACTACTTTTGTGAGCACAAGGACCAATTGTCACATCTCCCCTGGCCACCACAGTCACTAGACCTCAGTATTATTGAGTCTTTGTGGACTGATTTGAAGAGAAGGATGCACTCCCACTACACACCTCCACTACCGTTACCTGAACTTGACACAATTTTGCTGGTAGAATGGTATAAGATTCCCTTTAAAATCATACAGGACTTGTATTTATCCATTCTGAGATGACTGAAAGCTATTTTTATGCCAACATTTTTCTACACCAAATTAGGCATGGTAATTTATTGTGTTTTTCGTTGGTGTTTCCACATTTTTGTCCAATGTCTTTTGCAAACAAGCACAGATCATAACCATCTAGAAAAAAGGAAGTGGAAGTTATTGACAGAACTACCATCATATATCACTCACATTTATTTAAAGTAGAATCAGCTTGTGTTCCAAAACAGCTGAACATGGAAAACTCATCTCTATCATTACATACACTCATGAACCAAATGATTAGACCATCTGATTAATAATTCACTGGTCCACCACTGGAACACAATACAACAGTGATAATGCATAGCATGGGTTTGACAAATTCTGGATTGCTTTCCAGAGAAGAAACGAAGTATTAGGGTTTAACATCTCATTAACACCACACTTATTAAAAATGAAGCACAAACTCAGCTTATGAAAGGATATCAGCTGTGCTCTTTTCACAGAAACCATTCCAGCATTTACTTGCTTGGATCAATTTAGGGAAATCATGGGAAACTTAAATTGGGATGGCCAAATGGCGATTAAATAGTTGTCCTCCTGAAGGTGAGTATTTTCCAGAGAATGTGGAACTCAATGTCTACACACAGGTCACAACATTTCCTTAAATTACTGTTCAGTGGTTTTTTAGTTCAGGGATGGCACCCAGTAGCACCTCAGATGTATCCCACTAGGTTCAAATCAGGTGAATTTGTTGGCTAAGACATCAATGTGAGTCCATTATCATGCTCCTCAAACCACTATAACACAATTCTGGTCTTGTGACACAGATAGTTATTCTGCTGAAAGATCCCTTCCCCTTTGAAGAAAACGTCAGACATGAAGGTAATTAGTTGGTCCATAGTCGTGTTCATGTAGTCCATAGTTGTCATGGTTCCTTTGGTTACTATCACAGGTCCCATGGAAGGCCTGGTGAATGTCCCCCGTAGCATCGTACCTGGATTACCATGTACCCAGACACAACCATCAGCCTGTATTTCTTGGTTTCCAAAAAGCATTTGACTCAGTACCAAACCTACACTCACTGTCAAAAGCACAATCATACGGGGTATCAAGTGAAATTTGTGACTGGATTGAGGTGGATCCAACATGTTATCTTGGATGGAGAGTATTAGTCAGATGTAGAAGTAACTTCAAGTATGCCCCACAGAAGTGCATTGGGCCTTTGCTGTTCATGTTGCATATTAATGGCCTTGCATACAATATTTATAATAAAATCAGGCTTTTTGTAGATGACGCAGTTATGACCTGAAAGAAACTGCATAAATATTGAGTCAGATCTTAATAAGATTTCAAAGTGGTGCAGAGATTGGTAAATTGCTTTAACTGTTCAGAAATGTGAAATTTTGCACTTCACAAAAGAAAAAATGCAGCAGCCTATGACTATAATATCAGTGAGTCACTGTTGGAATTGGCCAACTCATACAAATATCTGGATGCAACACTTTGTAGGGATATGAAATGGAGTTCAAATGGTTCAAGTGGCTCTGAGCACTATGGGACTTAACATCTGAGGTCATCAGTACCCTAGAACTTAGAACTACTTAAACCTAACTAATCTAAACACGTCACAGACATCCATGCCCGAAGCAGGATTCGAACCTGCGACCGTAGCGGTCGCGCGGTTCCAGACTGAAGTGCCTAGAACCACTCGGCCACAGTGGCCAGCTGAAATGGAGTGATCACATAGTTTCAGTCATGGGTGAAGCAGTTGGTAGACTTCAGTTTACTGATAGAATACTGTCAATTTACAAAGGAGATAGCTTACAAAACACTTGTGCGGCCAGTTCTAGAATATTTCTCAAGTGTATGGGACCCATCCCAGACAGGACTAACGGGATATTAAACATATACAGATAAGGGCAGCACAAATAGTCACAGGTTTGTTTAATCTGTGGGAGAGTATCACATAGCTGCTGAAGGAACTCAACTGGAAGACTCTTGAAGATAGATATAAACAATTCTGAGAAAGTCTATTAACAAAGTTTCAAGAACCAGCTTTAAATGACTACTCTAGGAATATACTAATACTCCCTATGTATCGCTCACAAAGGGATCATGAAGATAAGATTCGAATAATTACTGCATGCACAGAGGCATACGGGCCATCATTCTTCCTGCACTCCATACATGAATGGAACAGGAAGAAACCCTAATAACTGGTACAGTGGGATGTACCCTCCGCCATGCACATCATGGTCATTTGTAGAGTATAGATGTAGATGCAGATATAGGCCAGTGTAACAACGATCATAATTCATCTGACCAGCAGAAACATTTCAACTGATCCGCATTCCAATCTCAATGGTCTCGTGTCTGCTGGAGTTGCAATTGATCATGTCATTAGGTCAACTTAGGGACAACTAAGGGGTGACAGCTACAGAGTCCCACATTCAACACAGTGCTCTGTAACACTTGAGCCTGCACCACCATTGTACTCTGTCATCAAATCTGACACACTTTGCCACTTACCTCTACATTCTGTGATGAGGCACCAATCTCCAACACTTTCTCATCTATCCATGGTTTGACCATTCTTCAACCAGTTTCCACACATCCCCAAAACAACCAAACAACTTCACCATTTCTAAAGTGCTCATTCCTAGGGACTGGGCCATGACAATCTGGTCTTCGTCAAAGTCACTTATATCAATGGATTTTCCTATTTGTGGCCTTTATCATCACAAGAATGATGGCTGATTTGTGTCTACTCCACTTACATAGTTTCCTTATTGTGTTTTGTGCCCACAGTGCTACCAGGCAACATTTAGTCTTACTATGAGCAGCGATCATTATGTTTAGGCTCGTCAGTGCACACTCCATATGTCATGCATAGAGGAAATCAATTTGATTCACTTTCTCTAGACTTCTGGAGGGTATCTGATTCAGTACCGTTGGGATAGCTTACTAGGTTTGCATCTGGATCAAAAATTGCCTAACAGGCAGGATGTAGCCCACTATTCTGAATAGAGAGTTGTGTACAGACACTAAAGTAGTATCTAATGTACCCCAGGAAGGTGTAATAGATTCATTACTGAAACTTCCTGGGAGATTAAAACTGTGTGCCGGACCGAGACTCGAATTCGGGACCTTTGCCTTTCGCGGACAAGTGCTCTACTAACTGAGCTACCCAGTCACAACTCACGCCACGTCCTCACAGCTTTACTTCTGCCAGTATCTCATTTCCTACCTTCCAAACTTTACAGAAGCTCTCCTGCGAACCTTGCAGAGCTAGCACTCCTGAAAGAAAGGATATTGCGAGACATGGCTTAGCCACAGCCTCGGGGATGTTTCCAGAATGAGATTTTCACTCTGCAGTGGTGAGTGTGCTGATATGAAACTTCCTGGCAGATTAAAACTGTGTGCCAGACCGATACTCAAATTGGGGTCCTTTGCCTTTCGCAGGCAAAGGTCCCGAATTCGAGTCTCGGTCCAGCACACAGTTTTAATCTGCCAGGAAGTTTCATATCATCGCACACTCTGCTGCAGAGTAAAAATCTCATTCTAGGGTCATTACTGTTAAGGTTATGCATCAATGTTTTAGCAGGTAGTGTGCGCAGCTAACTCAGGCTCTTTGGAGGTGATGGGGTTATCTATGAGGAAATACTTTAGTATCAAAATTATAGTAATTTCCCGTTAGATCACCACAAAATATGACCCTGGTACAAAGACTGACAGCTACCTTATGCAGAGAAATGCAGAGATGTGCACTACACAAACTGTAAAATTGTGGTATTCTTTGGTAGAAGGGCTATGAATCCCTACTAGATTCAGTTGTGTCGAACATACCAAATATTGAATGTACATTAATTTATGATAGCATATGTTACAAAATATATTCCTATTGACTAATGTAGAACCTTTTGAAAAATCTGTTATGATAAGACAGGTGAAAATGCTAGGTTTTTCATCAAATTCAACACACACTTTTCATCCCAGTGTCCTTCTCATGGCCAAAGGAGTTGAATGTTGGGTGACTGAATACTGATCAGACTGCTAAATAGCAAAAACACATTTTATTGACTTCCCACTGTGATACACAGTTAATATTGGAGATGCAGCATCTGTGCTTGTTTTACGAACCACCTGGACATTCGCATTTGGTGTCTTACAAAGTCACTAATAATCTAAACAAGTACAGCCGGGTAGAAATTTTAACTATTCAATCTCATAACTGTTGTGTTGACACTCTTGGAGGGGTAGATCGTGCACTTCTACACGGCATTACAGTTCAACATAATACATAATCACTATGCATTTGTACACAGTTGCACCATCATTGAACGCAGTCTGGAAATATTCAGGGTTGTGCTACTTCACCCAAGATTGTAAAGTGATTTTAACCTCATCCATGAAGAAAGCATATGGGGACTGTAATGTACGTGAGCAATGTGCACCATGGGATGAAGAAATCTGGTAATGCAGAAACGTCTATCACAGATGAACTGCACAGTGGCTGGCACAGATGCCAAGTGAGGACATGCTGATGAAGTGATTCAAAGAGACAGATGTGTTAAGCATTTGTAATCAACAATGAAACCTGGATTTTTAAAATAATGGGTCAAGAAACAAAACCATGAATTTTCCCAAACTGGTTTTGATGCTTTGTTCAGCAAAGGCACAAATGTGTAGAAATGCATGGTGAGTATGTTGAATGGTAGTTTGTTTAGAGGATAGTTCAGCATATGACCTGTATTAATTCCACTGTTATATATTCACTATTATTTTTTTTTACACGAAACTATTACTTTTTGATCCAGCCTCATATAATTGTTTTCAGTAGGTCTATGGTTACACTGAAGGGTAAGCTTACTAGTAAGGCCTGTGAAATAAATTTACATGACTATTTTCATTCGTTGTTGAAGAAGGCCCCGGCTGTTCTCAGCAGGACATTAACTCATTCGAGATGAAAAGACAAGACAGAAAACGTCCATGTTTTGATGACTATTGGAGTAAAGTACCTGGTCTTCCTTGGTGTCCTTAACCATAGAATCTAAGTATTATTTAGTCATTGTTGCCTCTTCTGGGAGAACAATAAACAACACGACAGTGAAAGTCTATTTGTGAGCAAAATACAAAACCATGTTGACAACCATTCATGATTTATAAGTGTCCATTCTCATATTCATCTGGATTGTTTTGGATGCCAAATAAAGATGCATAGACTTACCACATTACAAGAATCTTTGTGCTATTGTTTACAAGGCCTGTGTGAGTAAAGTATCACGTACTGCTGTAGTTGCTAAAAATAAATTATTATGTTAAATGTAATCAGTTTATCATCATATAGTGTTAGAGCTCTGGTATTTCATAAATAATTTCATAATCCTTGCATAATCTATTCCTTCTTGCTTTTTAGGAGACGAATCATGTTGTACTGCTGGTGGGCTATGGTGTAGATGATGAGACTAATGAGAAGTATTGGATAGTGAAGAACAGCTGGGGAGAGGAATGGGGTGAAAATGGATACTTCAGAATCATTCGTGGTGTCAATGAGGTCGGCATTGAAAGTCTGCCTTTTGAAGCCACGCCCATCCCTTGAGCTACTAGTGCCAAATTTGTCACTAAAAGCATTTACTAGCAAAAGATTGAGCCTGTAAGTTGTGATTCACACTGTTTTATATTTATGCAGCAAATGGTCTTTTCAATAACAATGTGTTCATCTGAAAATGTGATAAGCATTCGATTGCAAATGTAAGAGTTTTACACATTCACTTTAATTTCAAAACGGATGTTTTCAGTGTACTGTGGTCTTTTGTAGCTTCAAACAGAGTTTTGCTAATTGATGATACAAAAGTTCAGAAACATTAAACATATGTTTGCTGCTTGAACATAAAAATGTAAAAAAAAACACCAATAATTAGACAAATAAAGGAGAACATGCCAAAGTGTTTAACAGATGCAAAATGTAAAATTTAGAGAGTTCAAGTGGTATGAGAAAATAAAGAATTGATTACAAAAAGCGGAGATTATTTGTAGTGTGAATTCCTCTTTGTCATGTAAATAAGATGTGCAACAGACTTTTAAATTGTTCAGTTTCTGAAACTAGTTAAGAGTGTGGTGTGCATGCATGCACGTGTGTGTGTGTGTGTGTGTGTGTGTGTGTGTGTGTGTGTGTGTGTCTGTGCGCGTGTGTGTGTGACAGAAAATCTTATTTATTTATTGGACTTAATCATAAACTTTTTACTGTGACTCAGTACCATACCTGAAGCATGCCAAAGTAGAAAACAGCACAGCTTTCATGACTACAGATGAGCATTAAAAGCCCATGTTTCCTTTTAGATTGATGTAATAAATGCAGAGATATATTGTTTTACTCATCTTCAGTCTTGTTAAATAACTGAAATATGGGGTGATAGTGTTTCTGCTAAGTGTTGCATGTTTTTATAAAATTCTCTCTGTGTTCAAGCAGTGTGAGATTTGAGTAATAACATGAGGTTTTAGAAGTGAGCACCATTTTCACAGACAAAGCCATGTCTCACACTAGCAGGTGAGACATGTAGAAACCTGTCAGTAGGAACTTGACAAACATTTCATGTTGTCTGCTCTACCTCCTAACACAAATTCATTTGAAACTGAACAGTATTTAACTCCAACTCCATCTCTAGGAATTCATTTACTGAAAACAAAAACCACAGGCTTTGATTCTATAACCCCAACACACACACACACACACACACACACACACAGAGAGAGAGAGAGAGAGAGAGAGAGAGAGAGAGAGAGAGAGAGAAATATCCAGGCATATGGCCTTTGCCTAATATTCTGTGTCTTACTATGTGTCATAAACTTAGTAACATATTTTTAAGAAATCAACTTTCTCTTTTATGTTAGGATCAACAAATCAAAAAGAATAAATAATTGTTTTGTACACTTAATCACACAACATGATCAGTGTACACAATTCCCTGAAGTGCACTATAGTAGGAAGTATTGTGCTCAGCGAGTTTTCTCTCTTGTGCCTTGAAATCTTTTGGATAATCATGAAATGGAATCTTTTGATGCAATGAGAAACCCTTATTTCCTTCACTCATGACACTGTTTTGTGCCAGCTGTACTAAAATCTACATCCAAATTTCTAAGTACAGCATTTATAGTTTCACTTACTACAGTATAAATATGTTTCATAGTAATACTTTGTCAAACCTGTATAAGGATAAACCTCCCTGCAGCAGTCAGCTTCAGAGTACGTCTTCTATGTAAATCAGAGAAAAGACTAAAATGAATAGGAAGGTAGTTTAAAATTTTATGAGATGTCATTTTATTTACTTTTTTAATATGTGTTGTTTTGTTTAATGTCTGAAAGGTTTAGCAAATGATTCATTAAGCTGTATAAAATGCTCAAAATGCCTTAACTTTTGCAAAATCAGAAAGATCATATCTGATAAAAATCCCATCATCCACACCACACCTGCCAAAATAAAACAAATTTTATCATGTGTTAATGTTTCCCTCACAAAGAAATTTTAAAAAATCTCATCTCTGAAATTCAGGCCAGGTTACCTCCATCAAATACCTGGAGTCCTGAGTTCAACTCTTGATCCAGCACATAGTTTTAAGCTTGCAAGAAGTTTCTTATGTAAAACTGAATGGAAAGGTGGCTGTTTGTTCCAACAAAAATGGAATAGTTGCTGTGTCCTGCTACCTGGGCATGTGAATGTGAGTGCAGCAAGTGTGGTGTCACCGCACATGTGCAACTGAATCGGCTGCCAACTGTATCAGCATGGGCCACCCGCTGGAGTCCTCCTGTGAGAGTAGGATGCAGCACGGCACGGTCTCCGCAGCACCATCTGCTGGTGACTTGCACTTATGTATGCACAGAGTAGCGCTGACTGACCTCTCTCTGTGTTATTCTAATTTGTATCTCTCATGTCAGTGTGCCGTGTCTTGTGAAGTCCCAAGAGGATATTTTTGTCATGGTTCAGAGATTATGAATAAAGCCATATTTGTGTGACTTGGATTGGTTTTGTGTATTGCTTGATTACTACACGACTGGTGACGAGTTTGGAATGGTTTCTGCATGTGCGATCTTTAAGTGTGGGTTCATCGGGTTTATTCATCATGGATGCTGTGCTACCAGCATATTTTGACTGTGACCACTTTGTCGACTTCCATTCCACTGGTCCATCTACTCACTTTTCCTCTGTATGATGATTCACCCAAGGATTGGATAGTTTATAGAAAAAGACTCGGACAGCATTTTTTGGCTTTCAGTGTGACAAACACGAATTTGAGCAAAGCTTTCTTCCTCTTGTGGATTCCACCTAAGATGTATCAATTACTGTGTCAGGTTGCCCCTTTTCAGTAACCAGCTGCTCTTACTTTTGATCAAATGTACAGTTTATTGTCCAGCTACCACTGCAAATGAACACGTCATAGTGGCACGAGTTGAATCCCACCAATATCGCAAGAAACCAAACCTGTCACACAGGCCTGAGCAGCTGAACTTCATGATCTTAGCTGTAAGTCTCAGTTAATTACTGAGGCTCATAATGACTTATGCAGACTCTATGGTGTGTGGTGGAATTATCTGTTTAACTATGGACAAGGTTGGTTGGTTGGTTTGTGGGGGTAAAGGGACCAGACTGCGATGGTCATCGGTCCCTATGGACAAGGAAATGCACCAGAAGGCTCTACTCTATGAAACCACTGAAACCATCACCCCCCCCCCCCCCTTCCCCACTAGCTGAAGTTTTGCAAATAGCACACTCTTTTGTGGTTTCTTGCGCAGCAGGTGACCAAACTGAAGCATGGAAGATGTGCCCACTAGGATGTCGGACAGCTCACACAAGGAAGCATCAGTAGCAGCGGTAAACATGTGGGCCCATCACCAAGCTGACCAAGGCCAGCCTTAACAGCCGCAACCACCGCAGCACCAGCATCAGTGTTCTCTGTTTCAATCTTGTCCTTTCTGGTTTGTCCAGCAAAAATATTCAGAGTGCCCTAAGCACTGAACCACCTGCAGTGCTTGCCAGAAGCAAGGCCACATCGCCGCCATATGTTGTTCACTGCAGGTTGCTCAGGATATAGACATGGTTGTAAACTGCATCACTCCAATGATAGTGACTTCTTCCAAGCTCTTTATTGAGTTAAGTGTTTATTGCCAAGTGTTTTGGCTACAGTTTGACACAGGTGCTGCAGTGACATCGCTGATTTCTCAAACCTATGTTAGTTTAGGTTAGCTGTCGTTGATAGCTGTCACATGGAAGCTGGTCAGTTATAACAATTAGCTGTTGGAACAATTTATGGCATCTGCCTCTTACAAGTCATAGGTTTCTTCCATTACATTTTTAGTGGTAGCTGATATCAGTGTTGAGAATTTGTTCGGGACGGATGCAGTTCAGGCATTTGGAGTTACTACCACCAACGCAGTTCACTTTTTGTCTGATCAGGTACCATATTCTCAATTGGGAACACCATGTGGGAAGTTTTCAGACTTGTTTTGGAAGATATAGGATGTGCTACAAATATTTCTGCTCCTGTTTCTTTGAAATCCACAGCTCAAACTCATTATTGTCACTTGCATCCTATTCCTCTTGCCCCAAAAGATCAAGTGAAAGCAGAATTTGACAGATTTCGGTCCCTAGGAGTGGTACAACCTGTTGTGGCTAGTGAATGGTCATTTCCGCTGATTGTAGTTCAGAAGCTAAGGGGGAAACTTTGCTTTTGTGGAGACTTCAGTACTGCTGTCAATGCACAGTCAGTTGAGGATACATATCATTTCCCACACCAGGAACAACTATTGGCGGAAATATTAGGTGGCCAGCACTGTTGCAAATTGATTTGATACACATTTTGTTCTCTATCAATATTTGCATCTCCCTTGATTTTTAGAGCAATTGACTGCTTGTCCTCGGTTGGACTAATTATCTGGATGATATTGTTGTCATGAGCTCCTTCGTGGCCAGTCACTTGAAAAATTTGTGCACTTTGTTTCCTGTCTTACAATCCACGGGCTTACAGCATAACCTCATGAAATCACAGTTTCTTTTTTTTTTTTTTTTTTTTTTAACCTTCTACTGTTTATTTGAGGATTGAGGTCTCATGAGATGATGTTCACTCTCTGCCAGGGCATATCTGCACTGTTTCATCTATGCCTTGCCCCTTGTCCATGAAGTAGCTTCAGGCCTTCCTAGGGAAGATAGCCTACTACCGTAAACTCCTGTCAGGGGATGGCCACATTGGCCCACCCATTCCATGCCTTGTTAGGCAATAATGAACCTTTCTGATGGAGCCCAGATTGCGAACATGCTTTTCAAATGTTGAAATCCAAACTCCTCTCGGCCCCGTATTTAGCTACGTTCTCTACGGACCAGCGTATGGTTTTGGTGGCTGACTCCTCACAGTATGGGCTTGGCATGGTCCTAGCACACCAATATGCTGGCAGGTCTGAATGACTGTTTGCTTTCGCCTCTAAATCTCTCAATCTGGCCCATCAGCATTACTCTAGGTGGAAAAAGAGGCTCTTGTCATCTATTCTCTCAGGAAATTTCATAATTTTTTTTTTTTTTATGTCTCCAAGTTTCACCTTATTACTGACCATAAACCCTTTGTTCCATGCTTAACTTCCTTGCCTAAAAACGCGGCACACTGCCTATAATGCTGGATGCAGTTCTTGTCTTGCTACAATTAAGAAATCCATTTTTGACCTGTGTCTAAACATGCCAATGCAGAGGTAGTGTCCCTCATTCCTATGGGTCCTGATCTCTTCTCTGATCATGAATAATTGCTTTGCTTCCATCTTGATACTGAAACACAGGCCACTGTCAAGGGTTTCTCATTTACGAGCTCAAGCATAGCAGCTGCTGCTGTCAACCCAGTTCTCCACCAGGCGGTTCGGTTTGTTCAACAGGTCTGACCCAATAAACCACTGTATGGCCTCTCTGTTTTTGACAGTGTTTTGCTGTTGTCCACCGAAGACTTCTTTTCCAGAGAAGTCATTCCTGCCACATTACAGTGTGAGGTTCTACACCTTCTCCATCAGGGCCATTGGGGAGTTTCACGCACTAAACTGTTAGCTAGGAGACATGTTTTTCGGCCAGGCATTGATGTCAGAACTGTCCATTCTGTTGCGGCTTGTGAGCAGCATGCCCAAGAACAGGGAGGTCCCAGGGTGTCCACATCCCGCTGGCCTGTTCCCAGCCATCCATGGGAACACAGTCATGTAGACTTTGCAGGTCTGTTCCTGAATTCCTATTGGCTCTTGGCTGTGGGTGCATTTTCCCAGTTTCTTTACATTCTCCTGTGTGTGCTGACATCAGCTGAGGTCACAATTTTCATGCTTTTGAGGATTTTTTTTTTCCTTTTTGAGGAGTTGCCTTGTACCATTTAATTGATATGCCCCTTCAATCAAATGGTGAGGAGGAACAACTAGTGTGTACATTCAAGTCCCAAATGAAAAAGTTTGTTGTGAATTCTCTGCTGGATGACGCCCTTCTCCATTTTCTGAGCATGAGCACCTAACGCTACACGCCTATGAGGGACTGGAGCCCGGCTGAGTTGCTTCATAGCCAGCAGCCACACACGTTCTTCCACCTTCTGCGGCCCATGCCACACCTGGCATTGGCAGATTTGTCTGGCAACTTTGTGCCAGGATCACCAGTGTCGGTTCGTGGATTTGACCACTTGCCCAAGTGGATACCAGGGACTTTTGTCTCCCACCGGGGATTTCATCTCTGTGATGTTTGTATGGCCGGTGGACTGGTGGCTCACCACTTTGATTGGGTGGGCCCCCAGTCACTGCCGGAAGCTACCAGTTCATGGGCGCAGCCCACCCCACTGCCCTCCGCCTCGAGCCCATTGTTGCCTACCTTGGAGGCATCCACATCCAATTGGCACCTCCTCCAAGGGTGGTGACCTAGGTTTCCAGCTTCCTAGCACCATGCACTGGTCCATCTCTGGCCTCTGGTCCACTGCCGCAGCCTGCTGTTTCAGCTGGGCCACCTCCACCAGCTGCCTAACCATCTTCGTCACACCCATCGCCACTGGTGGATCCAGACCAATCTCCTCCACACTGGGACCTGCCTGCTGATGTTGAGGTGATGGCACCCTCCTCTTCAGTACTGTCATTGGTCACTGTGCAGGCCCACGGCAAGCCCACATCCTTGCACGTTCTAGCCCTATACTTTGGTGCCCACTCAGGACATCATCCCACCCCCCACCATCAGCACCAGTTCCACCACTATGGAATCGATGGATGTCTTTCTCATAGGGCCACCAGCACCTCCTCCACTGCCTGGGCACCCACTTCACATGAGGGAGAGATGTGCTGTATCCTGCTATTATGCTGTGTATGAGTATGAGTGTCACAGCACATGTGAGCTTCAATCGGCTGCTAATTGTATCAACACTTCTGGCCACCTGTGGGAGGCGTGCACATGGCACAGTGCCCACCAAGCCGTCTAATAGCAACTCACACATAATTATATACCGGGTGATCAAAAAGACAGTATAAATTTGAAAACTGAATAAATCACAGCATAATGTAGATAGAGGGGTACAAATTGACACACATGCTTGGAATGACATGGGGTTTTATTACAACGAAACAAATACAAAAGTTCAAAAAATGTCTGACAGATCTGATCAGAGTAGCAATAATTAGCATAACAAAGTAAGACAAAGCAAAAATGATGTTCTTTACAGGAAATGCTCAATATGTCTACCATCATTCCTCAACAATAGTTGTAGTCGAGCAATAATGTTGTGAACAGCACTGTAAATCATGTCTGGAGTTATGGTGAGGCATTGGCATCAGATGTTGTCTTTCAGCATCCCTAGGATGTCGGTCAATCACGATACACTTGCGACTTCAGGTAACCCCAAAGCCAATAATCACACGAACTGAGGTCTGGGGACCTGGGAGGCCAAGCATGACGAAAGTGGCGGCTGAGCACACGATCATCACCAAACGATGCGTGCAAGAGATCTTTCACGCATCTAGTAATATGGGGTGGAGTGCCATTCTGCATAAACATCATACGTTCCAGCAGGTGTTTATCAGCCAGGCTGGGGATGATGTGATTCTGTAACATATCGGCGTACCTCTCACCCATCACGGTAGCAGTTACAAAACCACACATTTCCTCGAAGAAAAAAGGCCCGATAACGGTAGTTATGGTAAATCCAACCATACCGTGACTTTCTTGTCGTGCAATGGAGTTTCCACGACAGTTCTAGGATTTTCGGTAGCCCAAATTCTGCAGTTGTGGGCATTGACAGACCCTCGGAGCATTAAATGAGCTTCGTCGGTCCATAAGACGTTACTCAACCAATCGTCATCTTCCGCCATATTTTGAAACACCCACACCGCAAATGCCCTCCGCTTCACTAAATCGCCAGGTAACAGTTCGTGATGCCAATGGATTTTGTACAGATAGCATTGGAGGGTACGCCTCGGTGCCAACCAAACAGTAGTGTATGGAATGCCGGTGCGACTGCACGAGCGCTGACTTTTCCATGCATAGTTGAACCCACTACAGTCTCCATTTCTTCCTGAACTGTCTCAGCAGCATTACGCCTTGTGCTCGGTCGGCCACTACGGGGTCTATCGTCTAAACAACCCATGGCTTCGAACTTCGAAATCATTCTCGCAACAGCTGCACTTGTCAACGGACCTTTACCCGTTCGAATCCCCTTCCTATGGCGATAGGATCATAACGCTGAACTAGCACATTCCCCATTCTGATAATACAGCTTCACTAAAAGTGCCTTTTCAGGTAACGTCAACATGCTGTGACTGCTGGTGCATCTGATTCTCTCTCTCATTACAGCTCCTTTTATACACGACTGTCATGCGCAGTCACTGACGTTTTGCTGTCCTGCAGCATCTGTCGGACATTCTGTGAACTTTTTTTTTTTGTTCTAATAAAACCCCATGTCATTCCAAGCATGTGTGTCAATTTTTACCTCTCTATCTACATTATTCTGTGGTTTATTAAGTTTTCAAATTTATACTGACGTTTTGATCATCCGGTATGTGTGTGTGTGTGTGTGTGTGTGTGTGTGTGTGTGTGTGTGTGTGTGTGTGAGGGGGAGGAGGGGGGAGGGGGAGAGAAGCACCAACTGATCTCCGAGTTATTCTAGTTTGTATCTCACATCAGTGTGCTATGTCTTGTGGCGTCCCGAGAAGCTATTTCATTATAGTTAATAGATTATGAATAAAGGGTGGATCAGTTTTGTGTATTACTTGGTTACTACAATAATAAAAATTAACACAATAATAATGAAAATTAAATAAAAATGAAATAGGAGTGCATGTTGCCACTCAGTACACCAGCACATATACGACTGAAAACATCTTTTCAAGACTTGTCAAGAGACTGCATGGCACCACGTGCTCACCAATACAATAGATTAATTCTGGTACAGAGTTGAAATTATGTACCCGTATCTGTCATCCAAGCTCCGTTCAACTCCGTGCCTAGAAGCATTAGATCCACTGTTGCCGCCAGGTGTTACAGCTGTGTGTTCGGAATTTGTACATGCGTACCCCCAAATTTAATCAACTATTTCTTGTACTATACTGTGTATGTCCAATAAATAAAATTTAATTATTTTCTATCCTTCCTACTATTAGCAGTTTTAATGTTCAACTTGTGTATTAAGTGACATTACATAAAAGTTATTTCTTAATTAATTAAGTTTTATTTTACAGTCAGATTCTTGCTGTACCAAGGTAAGTGAGGACAGTAATGGAAAAGGTGAAGTCTTGTATTATCCTGTAGAAAAATAATGTCACAGTGACCTCTATAATAAGCCACCTCATTACATCAGAAAAATATTATGTCTGCTGTCCAAATTACCAGCTATTCAAACCACAAGTGGTCATGTTGTTACACTACGAGAATCCATAGCATCACATCACTGATTTCGTAAGACAGTGACAAATGCACTCTGGCATCTTTCATACTCCTTGGATCGTATGCTTCACACTAATCTGATATTTGTTGCCATCTCCGTCGTGTTGCAATTTTAGTGGTGAGCAGTGTAATTCCAAACACTTATTGCATCCTTAAAGGAACAGGAAATATACGTCCCTTGGCTCGTGAATCTAGTTCAGGTGAGCCCTAACTTGGTTTAATATGGCACATCTATTAGTAAGGTCGGTCCAACCCAAATTGTTCTAGCAGGTAAAAAATAAATTACAGTGCCTCTTTGCCTCTAAACAATTCTTGAAATCTAGTTCTCTACGATAAGCCACACAACAATTACATAAAATGACTCACATAGAACAGCAAAATACAGTACTGCACTATCTACATCAAAGAAGCAGTGACTGATCTAAGATTCTTCCTTAACATGTTAACAGTAACATCTAATTGTTACAAACAGCAGTATCTGTCTCCTTTCAAACTAATACTGATTGGTTTTGTCCATTACGATTTTATTGTTTTAGTCTCTCGGAAATAGATTTAAATTGCGCACACCTTGTTTTTGCTTCAAATAGTAATTGCTCTGAGTGTCAAATCTTAGACTGATGGTTCAATATGGTCTCTACCAAGAAATACTACCGTCAGTTTCCTAGCCAGCAGCATACAATACCATTCTCGTCATAAAGAAAAGATAATAGCACCAAGAAGCAGAGAAACAAATGTGCTAGTACTGCCTTTTACCGCATTGTACATGCCATAAACAGATCATGAAAGAGAAAGTACATACATACCACAATGAAGACATGCAACAAAACAACAAAAATGTTATCGAACTCTGTGAAAACATCTGTTTATATCCCTTATATCAGACTGTTTAATTACTGTTCTAACACACTGGCTGCCACCTACACCTTAGGCACCATCTAAAGTCAGCCATTGTTGCATGACTAGCACATATGATGTTCATTAAAATGAAACCTGGTCAGTGCGTCTACCTTTGCCTTACATCTAAGATGGCACCACTTAACTGCAAGTGTGGTGGCACCATCTATTGGTAGAGAGATGATTTGCACCATTTGATGTTGCATAGCACCAATGTGGTCTCACGCCATAAAGAAAGTGGTCACACAAGTTATCGTCCACTACCAAACAAGCAGGCGAGTAAGCAGGAACAACAAAGAGTGATTCAACTTTTGGTGGTGGAGGGAGTTGGAGGCCGTAAAATGTATCGACGAATGAAGGCTATGTATGGTGAGTACAGTCCGTGTCATTCAAGTGTTGTGGAATGGTGCAAATGATTCCTTGGGGGGCACGAGTCACTGGAAGACTATGCTCATCCTGGGCAGGCTCATTGTGTCATCACATCGCAAATGGTTGCAGAAGTGAATGCTTTAGTCTTGGACAATTGCAGAATCACCGTGGATGAGATCCATCGGTTAATGGGTATCCGTAATGCAACAACACTTGAACTTTCGAAAAATCTGTGCGCAATGGGTTCCCCACCAACTGACTGCTGAACAGCACAATACTCGAATGGCACCAATTTTGAGGAGGAATATGGCTTTCTCTCGCATATTGTCACAGGTGATGGAACATGGTGTTACTATTTTGAACCAGAGAGCAATCATCAGAGCAAGCCATGGAAACATGCAACTTCACCACCTCCAAAGAAATCAAAGGCCGTGCACACCAGATCTGGTAAGGTCATGATGTCAAGGGCACACTGCTTGTCGAGCTCCTGGAACAAGGAACTACCCTCAATGCCCAGTGTTATCAAGCAACTTTACAGAACCTTAGACGAGCCATCAAATCAAAATGCTGATGCGTGTTGTCCAGTGGCGTTATCCTCCTACATGATAATGCCCACCCACACATGGACATTGCAGTGAAGACAACATTGCAGCAGTTTCGGTGGGAAATGCTGGAACATCCATTGTACAGTCCTGACCTTTCACTGAGTGATTTTCATGTGTTTGGACCTCTAAAACAAGCTAATCGCGGACATCGATATGCAACGGACGACAAAGTGTGTGACTGGGTCCAGGTCTGGATCTGACAGCAGCCTACTAGCTTCTTCAAGGATGGAATCAACCGGCTAGTGTCACAGTGGAATAAATGTGCCAACAGTTTTGGCGACTATTTTTGAGTTTGTGTACTGTGTATAACTACATTTTTGAGTTAATAAAATCATTACTAGTGACCCAGTTTCATTTGAAAGCCCCTTATACAACACAAAAGTCATTCTGTGTCCACTATTAAGAATCATGGCCACCAGGGAAAGACACCATACATGATGGCTGTGCAGGTGACTCCCAGGGCCACCTGTGGAATGCTGTCTACATATGCGTTTGCCACCCAACGATCGCCCCCAGTCTGCTCTCGGCCACTGTGCTATTTACTATGCTAGCTAGAACTGTACTGTACCTGTCCTGCACATGGCTATGTCACAGATCCTGTCCAGTGCATACCAGCTTTTGAGGAAACTTTCCCCTCTCACAGAACTGGCTCCCCTTGCACTTGATTAAGTGTGTGCTCTATCAACTATCTACTTTCAGAACATTGTCATATCGTTGCATCCCCTGTGGAATTTTATCAGTCATAAATAGCCTAATTAGTTACAGCCTATGGTGCATGGGTGGCTAAACTACAGGGACTCAGTTGAAAAAGCCCTTTTGTGACTACAGTATATAAAGAATTGTATGCAGATGTGATCATTAGGGGGACAATCATTCAGGTGGATCCAGATGAGGAGGACCTTATTTTGGAGGGTGTTTCAAAATGATCCCAATCCTTCAAACTTTCCCAGGCCATAAGCCGTAGATTAGAATTCCAGGTGAAATAGTGGGTCTCATGTTGTACCCGGGAGAGTGAACCAACTTCGCCAAAACAGCCAATGCAGCAACAGTAGAGTGCAAACACCAGTGTACTCCAGCTCTATGTAATAAACAAGGATAGAAGTCTTGCCCCCCACCCCAACCAGTGCTCGTTTCCACCATGCACAGACTGTTCTCAAACACATCAGAGAGGACTGTCCCGAAAGCTTCGCACAGTGCAAGGCATATCAGAAGGAAGGATATCTTACACCTGCCTGCAGGATGAAGAACACTCACCTCGACAGGACCTAATCAGCATTAATGTCATTTCAAAGGAGTCTCACACCACAGTGGTGGCACTAAGAAATGGTTCATCAGGCTCACTTTGCGCAACAAACAAACTCAGCTACATGTTGACACCGGTGCCTCTATGTCCCTGTTAAACTCTCAAACATTTCTCAAAATGAGAGTGCCGCCCCTTCAATCCACAGCTTGCCATTTGGTGGTATATAACAACAACTTGTTCCATTCAAAGGACAATTCAGAATCAGGACAATGTAGAAAAATGCATATGACACCTCACCTTCTCTGTGATTAATTGAATGGATACTGACAATCTATTCAGTCTTTTTCTGCTTTCGCACTTATCACCCATGAATCAGTCCACCTGGTCTCGGAACAATTACTGTTTAGACAATTGGAAACCTTTTTGTCTTAGGGTCTCGGGAAAGCGAAGAACTTTATGGCACCCATTACATTAAAGAACTCGGCACATCCTCGCTTCTTCTGTGCATGACCCATGCCCCACACACTGCGGGAATCCATAAAGAATTAGCTAGATAAATTCAAAGCCTTTGGACGTCATTGAACCCATATCTACATATGAGTGGGGAACACCTTTTGTTATTGTGAAAAAAATGTCAATGAAACCAATCCTGTGTGGAGACTTTAAGGTTATGGTCAGTTTTCAGTCAGAGACTGATATGTATCCCATTCTGAAACCAAACAAGTGTTCCCCTGCACTTGCAGGAGGCCAGTACATTCAAAGGTCGATCTCTTCAAAGCTCACATCTACCCCTGGATGAGAAATCACTGAAAGTACTGGTACTCATCATGCCACATGAATTATATCGTTCCATATGCTTAGTCTGTGGTGAGGGGAGCCACCATGGAAAAACACTTAGGGAACTTGCAGATACTGTTCCACACCCTTCTGTCTGCAGGCCTCAAATGCAATCTCAAAAAAATTTTCTTTTTTCAACATAGGACACATCATCTCTCGTGAAGGTATTAAGCCCACACAGAAGCTGGTCAAAGCCGTCACTGCATTTCTTCGCCCCACAAATTTAAAATAGTTCAGGTCCTTCTTGGGAAAAACAATCTATTACAGAAAGTTTATTCTCAGCATGGCATCAATTGCATACCCCCTCAGCAACCTTCAGAAGAAGATAGTGCCTTTTGAATGGTTAGAGGCATGTCAACAGGTGTTCAAGACTCTGAAACAGACCCTACTATCATCAGTACCATGTCTTGCCACATTTCAACTGGGCAAAAATGCAGTGGTGGCGGTGGATGCCTCTGAACAGGGCCTGGAGGATGTCGTGGCACACAGAGACATGGAAGGCTTTGAACATCTGATTCCATTTGCGTCAGAGATGCTCAATGACACACCCAAGAGATAGGCCCTCACGATCATCTATGTACTGACGGAATTCCATGTATTCCTATACAGAATAAAGTTTCACCTCATTATTGATCATAAGCCACTGATCTCCCTCTGGCAAAACTAACTGAGAGGACTTCCAGGTTTTTGGCACATTCTGCTGCAGTAATGGCATTCAACACCTGCTGTCTCCACATTTCCACTCTGAATCAAATGAGGAGGGCGAAAGACTCATGCATACTTTTAGAACACAGATGAAGAAATATCTGGCTGACACTCCTATGGATGAGGAACTCATCCCAGCACATTCCTCCATCTCATGCTGCCAATGCCTGTGGGTCTGGCTGTAGCGCTGTCTCCACACCTCCAGGTGGGCACCCGTGTCTGGGTTAGGTGCTTCAGATGCCAGGACAAATAGATTCTGTAAGTTATCCAGCAACAGCAGGGATGCCATTTGTTCACTCAGGCCAGAGTCCAGATGGGGACACACCATGAACATCAGCTCCATCTGCAGCAGTGGGTCCAGCTGGTGCCACCTCTGGGTGAAACACATTGTGGCAATGCCACCTTCTGTTTCTCTTCTGCTGGACCCTCTGCTATCTCCCCTCCTGCTCGCAATCTATTCCTGACCTCTGTTTCTTAGCCCTATTCATCAATCCCACCACACTGTCATCTCCCTTGGTTTACAGGTCACCTGAGATAAACCAGATGCTGGGAGAAGATCAGGATGTGGTACCAGCCCCGCTCCTGCCTGTGCAGGGTCCATGCCAAGACCCAATACAGATTGACCTCTGCTATTAGTCAGAGCGACCACGATTCCAACTGCAGTGTCAGGGCAAGGAATTTGCAGATTTACACTCCCATCTACACTGACCAGGAACTAGTAAAACTGAAGGGGCGTCCAACACTTTGATAGAAATCAGCCTGGTCTGGAGTTCTACCTGACACCTTTCTGGGTGTCAACTCAGCGAGATGCAGTTTGCCGCTTCCTCATGGAAGGAGAGATACGGTAACTCACTGGCCTACCACCTAGATGTCGGGCACCAACCAACATCTCTGATGTCACACAAGAGCTACATATGACGTGACAGTCACTATTGCGAAGCATGGCCACCAGACAATGCAGCTCAGCTATGCAGAGACCTCTCAGTGCCACCTGCAGCACGCCATCTATGTATGCTATCACTGTCCTGCAACCACCCTCAACTTGCTCTCTTGCTATTTACTACACTATCTAGAACTGGGCTGTCTTGCCACTTTGCTACACCAAACATTGTTTCCCTAGTAGACTATTGTCCTGTGAGAGAGTTAAATATACTTGTTCTGGACATGTCATCTCACTATTTTTTATGTTGTGAGTTACAATAATTACAATGAGACACAACTTGTCATATCAAAAGCTGTTAAACACAATGGACAAAAAATTAGTCACCGTCAGGAGACATCATACTAGTACGGTGTAATATCAACTCTAGTCCTGACAATACCCTCAATTCTACAGGATATCAAGTGCATGAGTTTCTTCAGGTAATCCACAACCATCTGGAGCCAGTCATTGATAATTAGATCCTACAGAACTACCATGCTCTAAAGATGTTGGTTGTTATGTTTCATCTATTGTCCCAAATAACCCTAAAATCATCTATCAGACTGCGATTGGATAATTTACGGGATCACTTAAGTTGCAATAGCGCCCGAGCGTTCATGAAAATAGGTAAAGATTGCACACTTTTACTCGGCCCCTGAGCTAAGGATGCTGAGAGAGTGGAACCTAGGGATCAGCTCATTGCAAATTGGCTGCTGGTACAAGCCCCATCTCCTTCTCACAGAGCAGTCAGCTTATAACTTATAAAGAAACGAACATGTAATGGATTAATTCATCACAGAAGTTATATGAAAATCAATGGAGAGTCATCAGAAGGACCAGGTACAGCCTCTTCACTCATTTTTGCAAATAATAATAACAATAACAATAATAATAATAATAATAATAATAATAATAATAATAATAATAATAATAATACACATACACATTCCCTGATACACTTACACATGGAATAACTTATCTGAAACCTAAAGATCAAGCAGACACAGCAAACCCAGCTAAATATCGCCCCATAACATGCCTACCAACAATATACAAAATATTAACTTCAGTCATTACACAGAAATTAATGACACGTACAACACAGAACAAAATTATAAATGAAGAACAAAAAGGTTGTTGCAAAGGAGCACGAGGATGTAAAGAGCAACTGATAATAGATGCAGAGGTGACATATCAAGCTAAAACTAAACGAAGGTCGCTACACTACGCATACATTGATTACCAAAAAGCTTTTGATAGTGTACCCCACTCATGGTTACTACAAATATTGGAAATATACAAAGTAGATCCTAAATTGATACAGTTCCTAAACATAGTAATGAAAAATTGGAAAACCACACTTAATATACAAACAAATTCAAATAATATCACATCACAGCCAATACAGATTAAGCGTGGAATATACCAAGGAGACTCATTAAGTCCTTTCTGGTTCTGCCTTGCTCTGAACCCACTATCCAACATGCTAAATAATACAAATTATGGATACAATATTACTGGAACACACCCACACAAAATCACACATTTGCTATACATGGATGATCTAAAACTACTGGCAGCAACAAATCAACAACTCAACCAATTACTAAAGATAACAGAAGTATTCAGCAATGATATAAATATGGCTTTTGGAACAGACAAATGTAAGAAAAATAGCATAGTCAAGGTAAAACACACTAAACAGGAAGATTACATATTGGATAACCACAGCGACTGCATAGAAGCGATGGAAAAAACAGATGCCTATAAATATCTAGGATACAGACAAAAAATAGGAATAGATAATACAAATATTAAAGAAGAACTAAAAGAAAAATATAGACAAAGACTAACAAAAATACTGAAAACAAAATTGACAGCAAGAAACAAGACAAAAGCTATAAATACTTACGCTATACCAATATTGACCTACTCCTTTGGAGTAGTGAAATGGAGTAACACAGACCTAGAAGCACTCAATACACTTACATGATCACAATGCCACAAATATAGAATACATCACATACATTCAGCAACAGAAAGATTCACATTAAGCAGAAAGGAAGGAGGAAGGGGATTTATCGACATAAAAAACCTACATTATGGACAGGTAGACAATTTAAGAAAATTCTTTCTAGAATGAGCAGAAACTAGCAAAATACACAAAGCAATCACTCATATAAATACATCAGCTAGACCACCGCAATTTCATAACCACTTCTACAACCCTTTAGATCACATAACAGCAACA
This sequence comes from Schistocerca cancellata, assembly GCF_023864275.1. Classification (NCBI taxonomy): domain Eukaryota; kingdom Metazoa; phylum Arthropoda; class Insecta; order Orthoptera; family Acrididae; genus Schistocerca; species Schistocerca cancellata. The sequence continues at coordinate 573,198,575 of NC_064626.1, forward strand.
GATACGAAGAAAGTAAATTGGAAAAAGAAAACACTACATGGCAAGCGCCCGTATCATCTAACACAGCCACACATTGATCAAGATGCATCGAACACATGGCTAAGAAAAGGCAATATATACAGTGAGACGGAAGGATTCATGATTGCAATACAGGATCAAACAATAAACAACAGATATTACAGTAAGCATATTATTAAAGATCCCAATACCACAACAGATAAATGCAGACTTTGCAAACAACAAATAGAAACAGTAGATCACATCATAAGCGGGTGTACAATACTAGCAAATACAGAATACCCCAGAAGACATGACAATGTAGCAAAAATATTACATCAACAGCTTGCCTTACAACATAAACTTATGAAACAAAACGTTCCCACACACAAGTATGCACCACAAAATGTACTGGAGAATGATGAATACAAATTATACTGGAACAGAACCATTATAACAGATAAAACAACACCACATAACAAACCTGACATCATACTCACCAATAAAAAAGAAGAAATTAACACAAATAATCGAAATATCCATACCCAATACAACAAATATACAAAAGAAAACAGGAGAAAAAATTGAAAAATACATCCAGCTGGCTGAGGAAGTCAAGGCCATGTGGCATCAGGATAAAGTTGACATTATACCAATTATACTATCAACTACAGGAGTCATACCACACAATATCCACGAGTACATCAACGCAATACAGCTACATCCAAACTTATATATACAACTACAGAAATCCGTAATTATTGATACATGTTCAATTACCCGAACGTTCCTAAATGCAATATAACATATACCGTATAGTTAAAAGGAAGTCACGCTTGATCAAGGTCCGCGTCACTTTCCATTTTTGACCAGACATAACGTCTGAGAAAAAAAAGAAATAATAATAATAATAATTACACTCAACAACATAATCACTAAGCTCAACACCACACATGGATCAACAGTATATTCACAATGGCTACTTACAGCTACAGGCCACAATACTGTTATGTAGTGAAGGTGGGTAATAAGCATAAATATTCCGAAGCAACATGAAATCAGCAGACTACAACCGATCACCAATGGGCGAGGCCAAAATTTGCGACCTGTACATATTCACTGTGGTGACATCCAAATTGTGCTCAGATATTAATTAATCTCCTTTTTGCTGGCCACCAAAATTCGTCATTATCAAACAAGCCAAATGTCAATTCTTTGCGGAACTAAGACTTATATTCCTGAATGTGGGCAATATATCTGAATAACTAAGTGGTGAAAAGCAGTTGCAATTTCGAACATCAGTGTATTAAAACAAGGAAAATACATAAAGGGTCTTGGACCTCATGGTGCTTTGACTGGGCTGATATGGCACAATGACACTCTGATAAGCTATCTTGGCGGTTCGATCTCACCCAAGGGCACATGTTGCATTTGCTGTTGACAGCAAAGAATTTATAACCAGCTGCTGTTGATAATTTGTGTGTGTGTGTGTGGGGGGGGGGGGGGGGTGTTCTCATCACAAACAAAACTGATTGCCACTGACAAGGAATAAAATCTGTCTCTGGTCCCTGTCAGTTATCATGTTTTTACTATCACTATTATTACACAACTATATGGCTGTTGAGCAGTACACCTTTACTTGTTGACACATTGGACAGTCTGCAATGATACACCAATAAATTGGACAACTTCATTCACAGTACAGTTATGGGCATATCCACACAAAATATCTCCTTTGTGTCATTCCGTCACTTCTCAACATTACCTACCTTACTATGTTGATTCCATGTAGTCGACTGGCACATGCACACCACTTCACAGTCATATGATGCTATTACCTTCTACACCATTTACAGCACTAAAAGTAACCAGTGTGCTCTTTTAAGGAGAAAACCACAAACTTTTCCAGTGAGCTCGTTAAGCCATTTTTAAAGCTATATTTCGCTATTATTGATTTCAAAATTTCTAAATTTGTACCATGCCACTGTTCGGACACTGTGTGGATCGTCTTTCACATGTACTTTTCACCCATTCACAAGCTAGCTCCGTACAACTGGTACCCTACAACCAAGACCTTCTTTCACTCAATGAAACATTTTGTTGAGTTTCAGTGTGGGCATACTTGTCTAGCAAATACCCTATCGGCTTACGTAGCACTGCAGAATGGAAGGAGAGCTTTGAGTTTATGCTTTTCTGTCAGCTAAATCAGTTTCCACTTTTTTATTACCAATGAATGTAGATCTCATTTTTTGCCCTTAATTTTACAAATATTCATATTGTGTAACTGCACACATTGAATAATTACAATATTGTAAGAACCTCTGTTATCAATAAGCAGACTCCTCTACATATACAAATTTTTGTAGTGAAATTCTCCTTTCTTTTAATAAAGCTTCTTTATTTAAACAAGCTCTTTACAGTCTTTGTTCTGATTCGTAACTGCACAATAACCTTATAGCCATTTTTCCACTCAGAAAGACAAAACAAATTTATCTTCAATATAAAAATTGTCACAATCACTCAGTTATTTTACATCAACAATGAAGTCCACAGATTACACACACAGACATGGTTAACAACAAAAGATCTTTTAACTTTTTAATGCAAACAATATCAAAATAAAAAGAACGCAGGAAGAGAGACTGTGATATAGGGAGGTACAGAAGAAAGGAGACAGGGGAAGGGTGAGAAAGTAGGAGGAGAGGCAACTGGAGTATTTAGATGTCTTACATTATAAGTTATGTTCTGAAAATTAACAGTAAACAAATTTAAGACTTTTACTTTTTAATCCAAATTTATATCAACAGCAAATAAATACTCATGTAAATTTTACACCATATGAAAATAACATTGCGTTCACTCTGCAAAATGTTCAAATGTTATTTACACTTCTGGCCATGCACAACTAAGGTGTCACTTGCAACCAGCACAGATTTATACAAGTTTCTTGGCTTCAAAGAAACTCTTCAAATGACGCATTTGCCAAGCCCCCATTGCGAGCAAAATGACTGTCTGTGTGATCGACCACCAAAGCACTCGCTGACTGGTGCTCTCACTTGTTTGGCGGAATCTCTCTTCACGAAACTGTAAGTTAAATAAGAAACAAAATTGACATGTTACAGCTACAATGATATGCTGATGTGTGCTTGCTTCCAAGATATCATTTCAATGTTTCAATGATGAACAGTAAGTTCATTCACTGGGTACAAGTTGTAGCTCATAAGCCTGTCCACTACTACTAATACTACTACTACATAGTGAATCATTGGCTTTAGTTACACTGCTATTCATATAAAGCAAGGAATCAGACACTACCAAGAGATAAACACATGTCTCATATTCTTAGAGGCACTATACAGTTACAAATAATTCTTCCACCAGTGATCTTTACCAAAACTTAATGTAGCATTGCACTTCCTGTCAGATATCAACACACTGACAGACCAACAAGAAAAATGGATTCAGCTTGATCTTCTGTCATTCATTTCATTGTCTTGTGAAACAATGCCATGAGATCCATTAGAAACAGATAATTAGACAAAATTGTGATGCACGTGTAATTTGTGAAACAGTTTGATGAACACATGATCGGGACAGTTTTTCATAAAATAGATATTGCTTGCTCTAACATATTACAGCTGATCCAAAAGTCAACATCTGTCACCAGCAACTCCCACAAACAGGAAAAATAAGATGACCCCACTACAGGTCATCCAATTTTTTTTCATATAATGTATATATTGGCACAGAACTGCTGAAACACACTTAACAAAACCATACTTACTTAATTTGGTCTGTGTGACTTAACGCTATTGCTGCGATGCAATGTACATAACTTATTACTTCCTCCCACATAGATCTGCCACAGTGATCATGATGATATTGGATGTCGCATGGAGAGCTCTACTGACAACCATTTTTCCCCTACACCATTTTTAAATGGATATGGAAAGAGGGGGAAGATAGTGGTAACAGAAGTGCTTTTACTACACATCATAAGGTGGCTTATGGAATAGATATTATAAATACAAAACACTGTACACAAAACAGAACTACCATTTATGGCAAACAGCATCCTTCACTAAACAGTAATTTCATTCAACATGTGAAACAATTATGATTACACACTAATCTGTAAACTGCAAAAAATTACTCTGAGGAAGTCCAATATGAAAATCACTTCATTAAGAACTAATGCTTAAATTGAGGCCGTTGACGTGTGTACAGGAAAAAGTGATACTACTGCATACTAACCTATATAATACAAGTGTGGGGCAGTGTTTTCTTGGAACTGTTTATGGTTTTTGTTTCCTGGAAATGATCTGTAATGCCTCAATTTTACTATCCCCACATCCCATACTAACTTTACTATTCCCACATCAGACACTGCTCACAAAACATAAATTTAAAAATTCATCAATATTTGGTCTAGGGAACTATACTGGAGAACACGGTGAAATGAAGTTTCCTAATTTCACAAAGATTCCAAGATAGTAAAAGGTCAAATTGTAATTCTGAACCCCACAAAATATGTTGGAATCACAGCTGTGCAAGCCAAGAAGTAACAATACCTTTGATGTGCTATCAACATTTGTACAACTTTCCGGCAATTCACGGTTCAAACAACTGAAGTTCATATGGAATACCAACGTCTACATCCACATGGATATTCTGCAAATCACATTTAAGTGCCCAGCGGAGGGTTCATCAAACCATCTTCACAATTCTCTTATTATTCCAATCTTGTATAGTGCGTGGAAAGAACTAACACCTGTATATTTCCATACAAACACTGAATAACCTTATTTTATCATGCTGATCGTTTCTCCCTATGTAGGTCGGTGTCAACAAAATATTTTTGCATTTGGAGGAGAAAGTTGGTGACTGGAATTTCATGAGAAGATTCCGTAGCAGCGAAAGACACCTTCTTTTAATGATGTCCAGCCCAAATCCTGTATCATTTCAGTGACTCTCTCTCCCATATTTTGCAATAATACAAAATGTGCTGCCCTTCTTTGAACTTTTTCAATTTACTCCGTCAATCCTAGCAGGTAAGAATTCCACACCACGCAGCAGTATTCCAAAAGAGGACAGACAAGCTCAGTGTAGGCAGTCTCCTTAGTAGATCTGCTACATTTTCTAAGTGTCCTGCCAATAAAACACAGTCTTTGGTTAGCCATCCCCAGAACATTTTCTGTGTGTTCCTTCCATTTTAAGTTGTTCATAACCGTAATTCCTATTTATTTAGTTGAATTTATGGCCTTTGGATGTGACTGATTTATCGTGTAACTGAAGTTTAACAGATTCCTTTTAGCACTCATGTGGATGATCTCTCACTTTTCATTATAAATAATGAAAAGTGAGAGATCATCCACATGAGTGCTAAAAGGAATCCGTTACACTTCTGCCAATTTTCGCACCATCTTTTCTAAATTGTTTTGCAATTTGTTTTGATCTTCTGATGACTTCATTAGTCAATAAATGACAGCGTCATCTGCAAACAACCTAAGACGACTGCTCAGATTGTCTCCCAAATTGTTTGTATAGATAAGGTACAGAGGTACAGCAAAGGGCTGATAACACCATATTGGGGAATGCCAGAAGTCACTTCTGTTTTACTCAATGACTTTCCGTCAATTACTACGAACTGTGACCTCTCTGACAGGAAATCACATAACTGAGACGATATTCCATAAGCACAAAATTTCACTACAAGTCGTTTGTGTGGTACAGTGTCAAAAGCCATCCAGAAATATTGAATCAATCTGAAATACCTTGTTAATAGCACTTAACACGTCATGGGAATACAGAGCTAGTTGTGTTTCAAAAGAATGATGTTGCCTAAATCCATGTTGACTGTGTGTCAATAGACCTTTTTTTTTTCTTTCGAAGTAATTCATAATGTTCGAACACAATGTATGTTCCAAAATCCTGCTGCATATCGACGTTAATGATATAGGCCTGTAATTTAGTGGATTACTTCTAATACCTTTCTTGAATATTGATGCGGCCTGTGCAACTCTCCAGTATTTGGGTACGTATCTTTCGTTGAGCGAACGGTTGTATATGATTATTAAGTATGGAGCTAACGCATCAGCATACTCCGAAAGGAACCTAAATGGTATACAGTCTGGACCAGAAGACTTGCTTTTATTAAGTGATTTAAGTTGCTTCACTACTCCGAGGATATTTACTTCTATGTTACTCATGTTGGCAGCTGTTCTTGATTCGAATTCTGGAATATTTACTTCGTCTTCTTTTGTGAAGGCATTGGAAGGCTGTGTTTAGTAACTCTACTTTGGCAGCACTGTCTTCGATAGCATCTCCATTGCTATCGCACAGAGAAAGCATTGATTGTTTCTTGCTGCTAACATACTTCACATACGACCAAAATCTCTTTGGATTTTCTGCCAGGTTTCAAGACAAAGTTTCACTGCGGAAACTATTATAAGCATCTCGCATTGAAGTCCACGCTAAATTTTGAGCTTCTGTAAAAGATCGCCAATCTTGGGGATTTTGCGTCTGTTTAAATTTGGCATGTTTGTTTCTTTGTTTCTGCAACAGTGTTCTGACCTGTTTTGTGTACCAAGGAGGATCAGCTCTGTCATTCGTTAATTTATTTAGTATAAACCTCTCAATTGCTGCTGATACTATTTCTTTGAATTCAAGCCACATCTGGTCTACACTTATATTATTAATTCAGAAGAAGTGGAGTGTGTCTCTCAGGAAGGCACCAAGTGAATTTTTATTTGCTTTTTTGAATAGGTATATTTTTCATTCATTTTTGGAAGACTTGGGGTTTACAATATTCAATCTTGCTATGACAACCCTGTGTTCACTAATCCCTGTATCCATTTTGATGCTTGTTATTAACCCAGGATTATTTGTTGCTAAGAGGTCAAGTGTTTTCACAACCATTTATTATTTGCATGAGCTCATGAACTAACTGTTCTACAAAATTTTCAGAGAATACATTTAGTACAACTCCGGATGATGTTTTATGCATACCTCCAGAATTAAACATGTATTTTTACCAACATATCATGGGTAAATTAAAGTCACCACCAACTATAATTGTATGAGTCGAGTACATGTTTGAAATCAATCTCAAGTTTTCTTTGAATCTTTCAGCAACTGTATCATCTGAAGTGGGAGATCAGTAAAAGGATCCTATTATTATTTTATTCCCGTTGCCAACAATAACCTCTGCCCATATTAACTCACAGGAACTATCTACTTCAATTTCATGACAAGATAAACTACTTCTAAGAGCAACACACACACCACCACCAACCGTGTTTAGCCTATCCTTTTGGAACACCGATAGGATCTTCGCAAAAACTTTAGCTGAGCTTATCGCCAGCTTTAGCCAGCTCTCGGTGCCTATAATGATTTCAGCATCAGTGATTTCTATTAACGCTTGGAGCTCTGGTACTTTCCCAACACAGCTACGACAATTTACAACTGTTATACCAATGGTTCCTGTATCTACGTTTTTCCTGTGTTCAGGCTGCATCCTTTGTGAATGAAGTCCTTCTTGTGTTTTTCCAAGACCCTCTAACCTAGAAAACTGCCCAGTCCTCAAAACACAGCACCTGCTACTCGTGTAGCCACCTCCTGCATATAGTGGACACCTGACCTACTCAGCAGAACTCTGTATCAGAGGTGCTTCGGTCCTGGTCCTGTCGACTATGCTGCAAATTGTCAGCTCTGCTTTCATCTTGCAAGCAAGACTGGCAGCCTTTACCACTTCTGTTAGTCACTCAAAACCAGAGAGAATCTCTTCTGATCCAAAGTGACACACATCATTGGTACCAACGTGAGCCACCACCTGCAGTTGGCTACACCCTGTGCTCTTCATGGCATTTGAGAGGACCCACTCCACATCTGGAATGACTCCACCCGGTATGCACACGGAGTGCACATTGGTTTTCTTTCCCTTCTAGGCAGCCATGTCCATAACGCACCTAATAGTGGAGCTCCCAACTATCAATAATCCCGCCCTCTGTGATTGTCCGGATCTTGCTAGCTGAGAGGTTTCCTCTGAAACAGGGACAAGTGACGACATCTGGCTCAGCAACAGTGTCGGCCACAGACAGCACCTGGATCTTGTTTGTCAGACAAACCGAGGAGGCCTCGCGTGCGGCCACCTGGGAAGTATTTTGTAACCTGCTGGGCCCCGGGACGACCTCCCATTTGACCACAGGTGAGAGGATGACCTCAGTGCGAGCAATAACTGAGCTGGCTAGACCAAATGGAGGACTCAGACATGCTGGATGTCCTTTGGATCCCCACAGCCAGCCCACAACAGTTGTGCCCATCCACTGCAGCCTCAAGCTGTGTAACCATAGCCATCACAGACTGGAGCTGTGAACAAGTGTCACCAACTCGGCTCTCAACTGCAGACAACAACCGCAGTCCCCATCCATACTAAAGACCGTGAAAAACTAAACTATGCAGATAAATGGACTGACACCTGCTGAGCAACTCTACTGTAGACACTGATGGAAATGCAAAGCTGTGTCTAATAAATTAGATCAATACGCAGAGATTCAAAAACCTAACTACCGAAGCACTCAGGTGAAACTAAATAATTTGCCCCTGATTAGGAACTTCTAATATGTGACAAAATTGGTTTACTTTCCAATGCAAATGAAAACACGAGAACTTTGGCTATTAAATATTAAATTAACATGCACAAACTCACGGAACTAAACTATTAAAGCATACAGATGATATTACAAAATTCGCTCCTAGTTAGGAACTCATAAAAGTCACAAAATCTGTTACTTTCCTGTTGCTGCGTGTGTCTCAGCTGGCTGCTGCTGCCTAACAATATGGAAATGATAGATTGCTACTCACAACATAGGGGGGGGGGGGGGGGGGGCAGTGAGTCGCAGACAGTCACAATGAAAAATAATGCTAGAAATATCCATCTTTCAAAGTCCTTCATTACAAATAATAAAACAATACGCACTCACGTAATTATAAGACATACAAACACGGCCACTGCTGTCTCCGGACATTAAGGCTGAGGGTGACACAAACCCTTGTAAGGATCGAAGTGTCAGGCCTTGAGACCCAGAGATGATGGTGGCCATGTTTGTGCGAGTTGTCTTAATGTGAAGGCTTGTGAGCTTTCTACATCTGATACTACGCAATTCATGCTTTATATACAAAATTACTTGAATGCTTATGCACTAGCCTTATCAGTGTATTGTCTACTTGCCCAGCATATGCAGTAATTCTTTATCACACATCATGAAGCTGGGAAAAATTCTTTATTTAGTTGTCCGATAATTTGGTCAGTCCCATCTAATGAAAGTTATATGCACCTTAATGCTTATTGCTAAAACTTAAACAAGGTACTTGGGTTAACCACATAATAATAGAAAATGTAATAACTTGAGAAGTAATTGATATATTTATTGATGGTACGTTTCTGCATGTATGGTAAATCAATATGTTTTTTACACACGTAATACACCTAGATATGAGCACAATTAGTGGCACAATAGACATGTAATCTATATACCACTTCTCTCCAAGTGCTTTTCAACATTGCTGGTGTAACATTTGCAATAACTACACCGATGCAATGGTGCAGATATGGTAAATCACAAACTGGTGTCTGGTACACTCGATTCTGATAAACCCCACATAAAAAAATCAAGTGGCATAATGTCTGGGCTTCTAGGGAGCCAAGCAACTGATTGATAACAACTGCCAATCCAGCTGTCTGAAAACTCATGATGCAAGAAATCCTTCAACATTCGCAAAGTGGTATAGTGCGCCATCTTATTGAAAGATTATGTCATGAGGAAGTTGTGGTGTAGCATACAGTTCCAACATGTTTATGTATGTTATTGCATTAACCGTAGGCTCTGCGACAAAGAATGGGCCTATAATCTTGTCCTTCAACAATCCACACCGCAAATTCACTTTCAGACAGTCACGTTTGCGCACTGGAGAGGGGATGGGGGGGGGGATGGGGGGGGGGGCTTTCAGTTCCCCATATGTGGAATGTGCATGTTTATCTTGCTGGAAGTGTGCAACGTAGCCTCATTTGAGAAATGGATGAAATCACTTTCATGCATTTTTGCCAGAATTGCCTCCCTGAATGCCTTCTGTCACGGCCTTTCTCAGGCTTGATTTTGTGATGAAGTTGCAGTTTTTATGCCTATAGGCACACCCTTTAATGGACAAAATCGTGTACTGCCAAATGAGATAACTGTAACTGCTTACTTGCTTGTCAGATTGATTTATGAGGACTCCGCTGGAAGGATATGTACTGATTAATTCAATAGCAAGCTCTGGAACTCTGTGTTTGGCATGGTGGCCGACATTGAAAGCAAACTCCCAGTTTCCCGAAGCCACTTGTCCCATTTCTGGATGTTACGTAAATGAGAACATCATTAGTTGATTGCAGTCCATACTGTGTAACAGACTTTAGTTCCACAAGAGGAAGCTACAGAATGCCTTCTGCTGTGGAGTCCACATGGTTACTGACATGCATTTACATGACGCAAGCAGCCACACACATGCACACAAGGATACGAACTGCCGAACAAACAGAAAACATTTAGAGTTACCATACATGTGGAAGCAAACCTCCAATAAATTACTTCTCAAGTCATTACATTTTATATTATTGTATGTTTAACCCAGACACCCTGTGTTTAGCATAACACAAAATCACATACTGAGATTACTGGCTAGATTGTGATGAAAATTAAATCATAACAAGAAAGTGGAACTGTTTGTTTCGGATCTGTATTTCATTTCTACAGTTGCATGCCATCTTAAACACTCATTCATTTTTTATATGTATAAAAATGTAACATTATAATATATTGACCCCATCCAACAGTTTTGTCAACCTATAACTCGACACCACATGTTTAGTACCTGAAATAACAGAAGGCAACAAAACTGCTCATTTTAATTGGTAAAAGTAACTCACCCTTTGGTAATTCTGTTCTTTTGCTATCTGCTCAACTTGATCAAGAAGTTGACGAACTCTGAGCTGAATCTCAGAAAGCTTTTCCTTTTGTGCAACATTGGCGTAGTCCACAGCATGTTCTCCAACTTGTATGTCTAGGTGCACCCTCTTAACAAATGGAAAAAGAAAAAAGAAATGAGCTTTATAGCATGGTGTCTATATGATGGTATAGGAAATCAGCTATTGGTATGTCAAGATTAATTCCATTAATGAAAACAATTCAAGGAAAATGTCATGACTCCAAAATATTTGATAGTAAAGTACAGTGAAAGAGTTCAGAATTTGGATAACTTGCTTGATAATTCCTGATAAACACAGTTTCTCCTTATAATACAAAGAACACTTCTTATAACGGTCCCCATTTTGGTTTGTTGTGCTTCTTTGTAAAAAAACTCGTCCTTAACAAAAAACATGATGATGAGTCATACAGAGTTTTTTCATATTGGTATCAATTCAACAGATGAGCATGGCTCAAAGATGTGTGACACAAAGCCCTGCAGGTCACATCTTTAACTGAACACTTCAATCTCTCTGAAAATATGCCAAATGTGTTGCAGTCTGCCATTTATTAATTCACTTTAAAATCCAAATAACTGATAGGCACTACACAATTTTCAACACACATCATCATACCTGACAATACAGCGGAGATCCTGAGTCGCAAATAGGCACAATTAAAAGACTCTCACAATTATAGCTTTCGGCCATTAAGGCCCTCTTCAACAATAGACACACGATATAGTGACCAACTTTGTAGAGCATGCACTAGCCGGCCGCGGTGACCGTGCGGTTCTGGCGCTGCAGTCCGGAACCGCGGGACTGCTACGGCCGCAGGTTCGAATCCTGCCTCGGGCATGGGTGTGTGTGATGTCCTTAGGTTAGTTAGGTTTAAGTAGTTCTAAGTTCTAGGGGACTTATGACCTAAGATGTTGAGTCCCATAGTGCTCAGAGCCATTTGAACCATTTTGCAAGCACTAGGTAGAGAATGCTCCTCCTGCCCCCTGTGCATGGAAAAACCCTGTCACTGACTTTCAACCCATCTGTGTAGGATGCATGTCGAATTGAGATAGTTATGGAGAATGGTGGGATCAGCATTTTCCTTGGGGTCACAGAAGAGGTGCAACCAAATCATAGGAGTGGGTACATGACATGGGTAGGAGGGGAGGGGGAAGGGGGGCAGGGTGGAGGGGGGGGGGGCTGAGAGGGAACTCTGTATATACAGGCAAGAGAGGGCAGTTGGCGGTCCTTGCAGAATTGTATCCCAGCTGGTCCATCCATTTTTTGGCCACTCGCAAACAGTTTAAACTGTTTGCTGTGAAACAGCATTGAGTAACATGGATGGATAGGCATCTGATACACTGTGACTGCATAGTTTGCCAAGAGTTGCTGGCATCTGGATCTCAGTGGTGGGATACCAATTCCACCAAGAGGCTGTCAATGGGGCTTGTACAGAAGGCTCCACTTGCCAACCACACTCCACTGTGGTGGACATCGTCTAACAAGCTCAATACTGATGGTGCTGCCAACTCGAGGCAACAGATTCACAGTCGATGCAGGATAAAATCAAAGGTTTGTAGACTTGTAGAACTGTATGCTCTGTGCCCCAAAAGGTGCTGCTGAGAAATCTGAGGGTCTTCAGTTTCTAATGTACATAAGACAACCATATTAACTTAATGTCAAACAACAGGCCTAAAAATCTGAAATTTTCAAGAACTTCATGTAACAGGTCACTGAAATAAAGTTATTGGTGAAGGTGCACAGTCCTGAGTTGACAAAAGTGCATGACAAGTTTTCGTGGGAGAAAATAGATGTCTATATTACATACTTTCTGTATGACCCCTGGAGTTGGTGTTCTGCAATGTGCAGTGACACAGAACTGTAATACAGCCCAGTTCATCCACATACAGTTATGGTGCGACGAGAACGGCAGAATTCGGATAAACTTTCAATTTTTTCTCCTTTCCCTGTGAGATTTTAGTTTCTTGTCTTGACTTTTGGGACAAATGAGCACCATTCTTTTCTAAAACATGCAGCCTGTGGCTCTTTCAGGCACTGGTTGGTAGTACAATACTAGTCTCTCTCATCCTGGGAGGGTGACATCTTCGTAAGTGTCGTCCTCTTCCCTGATGATGCTGGAGAAGGACAACTTGGGTGAGTTTGGGGGTCAATGGAGCCAATGTCCCTTCCCCAAATGAGAAAAAGGCAGTGACATGTGGATAAGGCCAGGACGATGCCATTTAAGGCCTGGTCATCATCCTAGGTGTGGATTTTGATACAATGCCTCCAAAGTTTGAACTCATATCGATTGGGTGGAGTTGGTCAAACTGTTTCTTAGCATCTTGATAAGTTAGGCTGACAAGTGGGGATTTTCTTCTCTGTTTTGAAAACTGAACATATCAGTGAACGAAGGGGATGGTGCCAAAGGCAGTTTACATACATAGGGGCCTGTCCGTGATGTGGGCACTCATGTATTCTCCTTCTACATGGTCTAATGCATACAGTTGGACATGTGTCCACATCTTTGTCACCTAAAACAATTTGACATCACACGTGTAGAACACAACCTTAACTTTCTCAAGATAAGTATTTCTTCAAAGTCTAGGATGAAAGCTCCAGTGTCCACCCTATTATCCTTTGGTCCTCCCTGAATAGAATGAACAAAATGTACTCCAGGCCACTCGAGGTTAGAGTGCAGTTCTTTGTCTCTCTGTAGTGTTAGAGAAGTGTCTATGATTGGTTAGCATCCAAAGTTTTGATCAACAGAGATCCATTTCTTAATTTCTCCATAGCAAAAACTTCTTCAAACTTACTGTCAATAATTTCATTAAAAAATGGTAGCTTCATTCCAAAAGACTCACTGTCAGTTTTGGACCATTCCAAGAACTGGGCAAAGTGTCCACATCCATTTCTCCTTGCCTGATCCTCATCCTCTATGGTGTGGCCATGGATGGAAACAACATGGAGTTGTAAGCCTTTGCATTAAAAAATCTTGTTTTCTATTTGCTGAGAGGGCTGTATTGGTACAAATGCTGGTATGGATGAATTTGCTCGATTTAATTGCAGACTGTCCACCCTGACGCTTTCATTCCAATCAGACTCTCCCCATGGGCACCACAACATAGACTAGCTGGCATGGTAGTCATTGTCTGTAGTCTCTGTGCCCGGACTGGAGAGGCACCTTCTTTCTGGCAAACATGGGAATGTAAAACTTAGGCATCAGCAGTGTTATCCCTGCATTTTCGGGGGCTACAACAGTCATGTGGTATATGATGATCCCACCCATGACGGATCGGCTATGGCACTAGATTTTGGATGCGACCATAAATCCCTTTTGAATAGTGGGTAAAGTGCCCTTCCCCTACAGCCCACACTTCTGTGAAATTTAGGAAAGTGGAAGTCAAGCCCTAAATGGAGACAATACGTAATTAAGCTGAAAAGGTTAAGTAAAAGTTTGAAAAATAAGCTAAAAGAGACAGGTGTCATAATAATAGCTGAGTCATCATTGTAAAAGCTTGACTAGGCATAAGACTGCTTCCAGTCACGTCTTACAACACACTAGGAATTACCACAGGTCCATTCTAGTCCCCAACCCCCAGGCAGGTAACTATATTAAAATAAATGATTATTTTATACATCCCAAGAATTTGTGTTTTTAATTGTATTATACACTTAGATAGCTTAAAAATATTTTCTCCTTCAGTGAACAATTACAAAATGATTTTATAAATGAATCCAATTGCCTCCAAGCACATGCTCAAAGAACAAAATGCATGACCATTTTCTGATACTACAATCTTTTGAAACTAATAAGAAATAAGATAGCAAACGTGAACATACGAGGTCTGTTCAAAAAATTCTGGAACTTTGTTCACAAAATTTTTATACGCTTACCTTTTATTTATTGTGCATGGTCTCTTTCGAAATACTATCCTCCATAATTGATACACCGCTCCCAAAGCTGTTTCCACTTTCGGAAGCAGTGTTGGTATACCTCTCGCTGAATCGCACGAAGCATCATCAGTGAATTTTCTTTTATCTCATCGACTGTTACAAAGTTTTGTCTTTTCAATATGGTTTTCAACTTTGGAAATAAAAGAAGTTCGCAAGGGCCAGGTCTGGAGAGTACAGAGGATAAGGCAGCACAATGACTTCATTTTTTCTGCAATAGTCAGGCATTATTGTGATGCAAGAGCCATGAATTGTCTAGTCACATTTCAGGCCACTCTCACAGTTCATCCTTCAAAGTCAAAGAAAACTATCAGCATGGCTTTGACATCTCACCTGAGTTGATGAGCTTTTTTTTGTCTCTGAGAACCATTCCAGACCCATTGCGAAGACTGAACCTTGGTCCTAACATCATAATCCTAGACCCATGTCTCATCACCAGTTATGATTCTCTTAAGGAACATCTTGTTCTCATCTGCACGATCCAAAAGCTCGTCACAGATTGTGAGGCAAAAGTTTTTCTGGTCTTGACTCCTGAGTCATGGGACAAACTTGACAGCAACATAACGCATTCCAAGATACTGTGTCGGGATTTCATGACATGATCCAACCGAAATGTTACATTCTTCTGCAATCTCTCTGATAGTCAGTATTCAATTGGCATTCACTATTTTGTTGATGTTTCTGAAATGAGCCCTGTCAGTAGACGTCAAAGGGCGTCCTGAATGAAGATCATCTTTAACTTCCATCCAGCCGTTTTTAAACTGCGTGAACCATTCATAACACCGAGTACGGCTTAAGCACTCATTGCCATAGGCTTCCTGCATCATTTGGCGTGCCTGTAAAAGTATTTCTTGAGTTTCATGCAAAATTAAATGCAGATGCATTGTTGCTCTAAGTTTGCCATCTTGAAATTCGCAAACTGTGCGACACAATGTTCTACTCAATACAGTACTGAACAATAACTAACATACATACAATATTGAAACTTCTGGAAGTTACACATTAAACACACCATTGGTGCAAAATTACAAGTGTGTGGAAATTTGAACAGATCTCTTATAGTTCATCAAAATTTACTTGTCGTGTACGCAATTTTTATTGTATGGTATTCATCATCGTACTCAACCAATATCCTTTCTGTGACTGGAATGCTGGAGCTGACTCATTTCTCTACTCTTGTAGTCGAGTCACTGGTTTCTTGTGATCCCACTCCTGGACAATGAATTGTAAGTGAGCCTGATGGACATGAGAACCACCTCTAGGACTGTTAACAATGATTTTGTTGAAACTGAATAAAAAGTTCTCAAAGTCTATAAAATTGCAACAAAATGGTAGTTGATACTTTTTGCTCCACTCTACCATTTTGTTATGTGCTACTTCCACTTTTAAAATCAGCCTTGGCCAGTATAAATCATTATGTTTCTATGTGGTTAGTGACAGTTTTAATGAATATTTTGTAAATTACAAAGAGGAGACTGACAGGTTGAGCATATTTTGTGTGTCTGACTCCTCTCTTGTCAAATAAAATAATTAACAGCATGTTCTAGTTTTGGAGAAACAGCTTCCTCTGGAGACATTCTAAAAATATTTTTCCTAGTTCCTTTTAAGTTACTTTGCCTCTCGAGTTAATCATGTCAACTGCCTTCGTCCTCTTCATACCTTGCTTGGATTTACACACTTCAACTGTCATTTCTTATGGAACATAATTTTTTTCACTATTAACTATCTTTGTTTCTGTTTCAACCTGGCACCATAACTGATGGAACATAGTCATAACCAACATCAGCTTCTATTTTCTTTTCTTTGTACTACAACTGTTTCCTGTGACAAATTTTCATTCCATCTTCTCACACCCTCTCAAAGATACACTGATATGCCATAACATTATGACCATGGTCATCTCCACAAATGCCACCATCAAGGGGAACATTGGCTTGAAATGTGCAGCACGCTAAGGGTGCAGGCTGGTGTGAGCACTATTATGCTATGGGTGACATTCTCCTGCGCTTGCATGGGACATGTGGTAGTAATGGAAGACACACACTGACATCTGCAAACAACCTGCATCCCTTTATGCTTGATTTCTCAATGAAATAATTTACCAACAGCCGTATGTATTGCAGAAATTTATTTTATTAACTTCTTACGTGCTACCAGTTTTGGCATTACATCGATACCATCTTCAGGCCCCAAACATCGATGTTTGCAAACCACCTCAGTCTGTGCCGCCTGGCCACCAAGAGGTGTTGCATAATGATTTGATTCATGGATCCAGTTATATTGCTCCTTCTGCGTATAGTGATTTTACGACTATGACGTGTGGGGCCTGAAGATGGCATAAATGTAATGCCGAAACTGGTAGCACGTAAGAAACTCATAAAATAAATTTCTGCAATACATACGGTTGTTGGTAAATTATTGCATCAAGAAATACATGCCAGCCGTTGTCCCACGGTCCATAATGGATCAACGAAGAGTTTATGCTTGATGTCTTCCCTGACAGCAATGTCATCTTTCAGAAGTGTAATTGTCCATGTCTCTGGCCAGGAACTGTGCTACAGTGGTTTCAGGAGCATTGTAATGAACCCACATTGATGTCTTGCCTTATGTAAATCCTATGGAATGCAACTGGGTCACTATCAGTCACCATCTCCATGCAAGCAAATCAGCAGCCTGTTATTTATGAGGATTACATGACCTGTGCCTAGACATGTAATGCCACATACCTCCACAAAGCTAGCAACAAACTGTTGGATCCCTGATACATAGAATCAACAATGTATTTTGTTCCAATGATGGACAAACAAGCTATTAAGCAGGTGGTCATAATATTTTGCCTCATCAGCATATTTCCTAATAGCTTTGTTTGGTTCTGTATGTAGAAAGAAGGAAGACTGGGTTTAATATTCCATCAACATAGAAGTCATTAGAGACAGAGCACAAGCTCAGATGGTCTCAAGGATGGGGAAGGAACAATCCTGGCATCTTCCTGGAGCAATTTAGGGAAATCACAGAAAACCTACATCTGGATGGCTGAATATGGGTTTCAACCATCGTCATTCTGAACGCAAGTCCAGTGTGCTAACCACTACGCCACCTTGCTCAGTTATTCTGTATGTATCCCCATTACCATCTGCTTGAAACTCTCACTATCTGTTTAATTGTTGCCTTCTTTCGTTTAAGATTATCTTTTCTTTTGATTTCTTCATATCTACATTTTGTAATTTGCTTTAGTACCTTTGTTAAATAATTTCCTATTTTGTGTGCGACTGAAAAACCTCCATTTCTTCTAAGCTGAACTCGTTATTTTTTTTTACTCTGACATATCTGCCTGTTCTTCAAAAAATACTACAATCTACAATTCTGATCTCAGCTTTACTCTGCATCCTGAAAGTCTATGACCCTTGAAATTCTACAGTCGTTTAGGACCATTATAAAACATACAATTTCTCTGATTGATAAAATGCATTTATGACCTCTGTCATTTATGGTGTCACATATGAAGCTACCCACTGAATGTTCATTCTAAAGTGTTTGTCCTACTGTCACTTGAAATTCCTCTTATCATTTTTATTGGATTTGCTATTGTTTATCAGATTCTATAACTTTTCTTAGAGGTATTGACATCATCAGAATGTCAATATAGTGGTGCACAGACTGGTATGATTGTTACATTCTCTTGTTTATTTTTAAAGCAGGTATTGATTTTCAGTCAGATTCTTTCAATATTTGTATCAGTACTCAGACTATAATGCCAGATATATTATTATGGTACAATATATTAAACACATCAGATTGTGATGAAAATGTAGTATATTTACTACACTTTGGAAACCTTCTTATAGTATGTGCAAGAGGTTGCAGAAGAAAAGACAAAAATGCACTATGTATGAAATTTGTTTTGATAGAAAAGAAGTGCATTATTTCTCCATTTACACATTACTTACTAGTTGTGATCCACTGAACCAGCTAGTGCTGTTGGAATACAGGCATATCACATGCTCGCCTGGGGTCTGCGATGTGAATGAAATTCTACCCTCAGAGCTATACACCTACAAAAGAAAAGGCATCTTAAGATTTTTAGACAGTCATGCTGTTCTGGCAAGAAACACACCAGAAACACTTTCACACATGAAATAATGAGTAGAGGTAATACTATCAACTAACAACTCATGGAATTACTCATCCACTCTAGCTACATTTTCCACATGCTCTGTCGAATTCAACAATATGTTCAGTAATAGTCTTTTAGAGTGTAAATGACATAAATAAATGGTTGCCTACAATAGTTAATACTGCCATCCTCTTTCTGTTTATGCACAAGTTGCATCTCATTCCCACCTAATGATGCACTCAGCACAATGTATGAATGAATGAGTGTATACTGCAATCACATCAGCAACCAAGTGAAGCTTGTGTCTCATAATTACAGCAGCACTGTCCACTGTACCTTTTCTGAGGGAAGTATATGAAATATTTAGGTACAAACATCAAATAAAAATATAAAACAAAGTATAACTATTTAAAGTGTGTATTAGTTTCCCCTGCAAATAAGAAATACAAGATTAAAGAAATGCTGCCATTTTTCTAAGCATACATTTTACTCTGGCTAGCTGCACTTGTAAGTGTCAAGAGGAAATTGAGGTTTTATCAACCAGTATTTGTATCAGCAATGATTTGTCCTTGATGCTATGAGGCAGATACAGAGGGTAAGGACACGCCACTCTAAACTTGAAAGTCAAGGGGAAAACTGCCTATCTCACACAGTGATGTTGAAAAGAGAAGCAGGACTTGCATCTTCCACAGCATCAGCAAAATTTGAAACCGATGTCCAAGGTGAACTAATGCTTAAATCCGTAATGCAACTGCAAAACTTAAGTTGAAGTTGACTAGTAAATTGGTAGATAATCATAACAGAATTAGTAACTATAGTACAGGGTGTCCAGGTTAACCACATTATAATATACACTGAAATGACAGAAGTAATGGGTTACCTCCTAATATTGCGTTGGATCTCCTTTTACTAGTGTAGTGCAGAAATTCAACGTAGCTTGGACTCAACAAGTTGTTGGAAGTCCCCTGCAGAAATATTGAGCCATGCTGCCTCTGTAGCCATCCATAATTCTGAAAGTGCTGCCGGTGCAGGATTCTGTGCACAAACAGATCCTTTGATTAGGTCCCGTAAATGTTCTACGGGAGTCATATTAGGTGATGATCTTTCGCTCAAATTGTCCAGAAAGTTCTTCAAATCAATTGGGAACAATTGTGGCCAGTGATATGGCACACTGTCATCAACAAACATTCCATCGTTGTTTGGGACGATGAAGTCCGTGTATGGCTGCAAATGGTGTCCAAATAGCCAAACACAACCATTTCCAGTCAATGACCAGTTCAGTTGGAACAGAGGACCCAGCCCATCCCATGTAAAGGTAGCGCACACCATTATGGAGTCACTCCCGTTTGCACTGTGCCTTGCTGACAATTTGGGTCCATGCCTTCATGAGGTCTGCACCACACACGAGCCTGTCATCCACTCTTATCATCTGAAATTGGGACTCATCTGACCAGGCCACAGTTCTTCAATCATCTAGGATACAACCAACATGGTCACGAGCCCAGGAGAGGTTTTGCAGGTGGTGCCGTGCTGTTATCATAGGCACTCACTCACGTCTGTCATTTCCGTCATATCCCATTCATTAACACCAGATTTCACCAAACTGATACATTCATCGTACGTCCCACAATGATTTCTGTGGTCATACAATGCAATGTTGCTTGTCTCTTAGTGCTTACAACTCTACACAAACGGCACTGCCCTCAGCGGAGGCTGTCTGGCCCTGGATTGTCCATGGTGCAATGTAATGCCTGAAATTTGGTATTAAGGCACACTCTTGACACTGTGGACCTCAGAATACTGAATTCCCTATAAATTTCTGAAATGAAATGTCCCATGTGCCAGTCTCCAACTATCATTCGGTTTCAAAGTCCGTTAGTCTGTTTATTTCCGTCATGCGGCCATACTCACATCAGACACAGTTTCACTCGAATCACCTGAGTACAAAAGGCAGCTCTGGCAATGCACTGCCCTTTTAAACCTTGTGTACATGATAAATACCGCCATTTGTATACGTGCATATCATTTCCAACAATTTTTGTCACCTCAGTGTAAAATGTAATAAGTTGTGATGTAATTGAGGTATTTATTGATGATATGCTTCTACAAGAATGGTAACTCAATTGACACAACAGACATCTAACCTGTACTCCACTTTTCTGCAAGTGCTTTGCAACATTGCCGTCATAACATTTGCAATAGCTACACGAATGCAAAGGCACACATCTGGTAGATTACAAACTAATCACTGATTAACTTCACTAGAAAAAAATCAAGTAGCTTAATGTCTAGGCTTCGGGGGATTGGGGGGGGGGGGGGGCAATCGATAGACTACCTGTCCCACTAGAGCAATCCGGGAACTCATGATCCAAGCAATCCCTCAATGCTCGCAAAATGGAATGGTGCACCATAGAGATTAGCACAGTAGCTCTTTTTAACAGGACTATTCCTTGTGAGGTAGTTCTTACTGGACTAGCTTGATGAACTAGTTCAAATGAACTACCCAACAAGTTCACACAGTTCAGAACTGCAGCCCGAGCTGAACT
Source organism: Schistocerca cancellata (assembly GCF_023864275.1). Classification (NCBI taxonomy): domain Eukaryota; kingdom Metazoa; phylum Arthropoda; class Insecta; order Orthoptera; family Acrididae; genus Schistocerca; species Schistocerca cancellata. Next base: position 573,220,182 of record NC_064626.1, read on the forward strand.
AAGTGAACTAACGATACGGTTTTGGACTTCTGATCAGACACAGTTTGTACATTTCACCATTAGGCTTTCAGAACTATGGACACTTAGGTCCTGGGAGTGGAGTATACTCACATATCAAGGGACAGGAAATTTATCTGTGCACATTCCAACTTCCAATAGGTAGGGGAAGCGAGGAGTAAAAGAACTATAGTTCACTAAAAAAAGAAGACTGCTCTGAACATTTCCTTTCATGGACTAGTTCATTTCAACTAATTTGGTCATGAATTACACATCCCTAGGGCACCATTTTGTTGAAAGATCACATCACGAGGAAGTTGTGCCACAGCAACAGCCCTAACATGGCTATTTACATTGTTGTGTTAACTGTAGGCTCCATGAAGAACAATGGGCCTATAAAACTCTCTTTCAACACTCTACATGGCACACACACATTCAGAACACCCCATGCTGGATGTGTGGAATGTAACCTCATCCAGGAAACAGATGAAATTGCAAACAGCCTCATTTTCATCCATTTTTGTCAGAATTGTCTCCACAAATGCCTTCCATCACAGCTTATCCTCAGGAATTACTCTGTTACAGTTTGTGTACAGACTAAAGCATGTACTCTCTAACAAGGTAACTATAGCTACCTGCTTGCTTGTTGGATTGACTTAATACAGGCTCTACTGGAAGGACATATGACTTAATTCAACAGTAGTCTCTGGAACTGTGTGCTTGGTGTGGCGGTCAGACATCATCAAAAACTAAATCCCACTTTCCTGAAGCCACATGTCCCATTTCTTGATTGTTACGTTAGTGAGAACATCGTCAGTTGTCGCAGTCCATACTCTCACTAAAAATTACATTAAAGCAGTGTAACAGACTTAAGCTCCACAAGAGAAAGCACACAGAATACCTTCTGTTGTAGAGTCCATGTGGTTACCAATCTGAGTTTACGCAAACAAAGCAGCTACGCACATGTGCAAGTGGTATCAACTGCCACAAGCAAGCACAAAAAACATTTTGTTGAAGCAAACCACCTTGATTACTTCTCTAGTCATTAACTTTTATATTATTATATATTTAACGTGGACATCCTGTGTATCACAGAAAAAACACATCATTAAAAACTGGAATCTTCAACAATGCTTCTGTGCCTGATACAGTTTTAAAATATTGATAGAACATAAATGCTAGAAAATTGCTGATGGAAATGTAGTTTTCCAGTTTCTGATGTTTTACAATAATAATGCTGAGTGTCAATGAAATTTGGTTTCTTGTTTCTTTTTATTTGAAGCATGCCTGGAGTACATTCAACAATCAAAGACTGTGGAAACAATCAAAAATGTGATTATAAACATTATCCTCACATAGTTTACATAGGCTTCTAATTTTTCAGTCTTTCAGGATATAATCAAGTTTATAATTTCAGAGCTATCAATGATTCCTTGTACATGAGATTTTCTTAACAATTACAACCTCAAAAAAGTAATTATTTTTTATCTGTATGTATGTACCTGTCTGCAATCCTGGTACACATTAAATTCTTGCACCACAACACCATAGCACACTGCTACAGGAGACAAAACAAAATGGCCTTCTAATTAGTCGGAAAGCAACCACCTCCACCACACGAATACACTTGGCCTAGAGGCATGCATTGCTTAGAACAGTACAAATCCGCCAGTACCACAGGTGGACATGGGAACATGAATGGATGCCTTTCATCTATGATATGGCATTGGGCTCTCTTCGTGGACAAATGCACGACTTGTCAGAAGCTAGATCACCATTGTCGCAGAGTTTGGTGGTGGCCAGTTACCAATGTATGTCTCAGGCATACAGTCCCATGTGTTCAGTGGGTAAGTCAGGTTTTGGGCACTTCTCACTACTCTAGAGAGAGGAGACTGGTTGAATCTTGCAGTGCATAGTTGCACGGATCCTGCTCTCCGTTGGATCTTCTCTACTTCTTCTATCAACCCTATCTGGTACAGATCCCACACTGCTGAGCAGTATTCAAGCAGTGAGTGAACAAGCGTACTGTAACCTTCTTCCTTTGTTTTTGGACTGCGTTTCCTTAGGATTCTTCCAATGAATCTCAGTCTGGCATCTGCTTTACCGAAAATCAACTTTATATGATCATTCCATTTTAAATCACTCCTAATGCATACTCCCAGATAATTTATGGAATTAACTGCTTCCAATTGCTAACCTGCTATTTTGCAGCTAAATGATAAGGGAACTATGAATTCGCAGCACATTACACTTGTCTACATTGAGATTCAATTGCCATTCCCTGCCCCATGCGTCAATTCGCTGCAGATCCTCCTGCATTTCAGTACAATTTTCCATTGTTACAGCCTCTCGATATACCACAGCGTCATGCGCAAAAAGCCTCAGTGATCTTTCGATGTCGTCCACCAGGTCATTTATGTATATTGTGAATAGCAACGGTCCTATGACACTCCCCTGCGGCACACCTGAAATCACTCTTACTTCGGAAGACTTCTCTCCATTGAGAATGACATGACATGGGCAAACCTTTATGAGAGATAAAGCTCTACTGTAAGCTCATACTGAGAAATATTTATACATCATCATAACACTTAAGAACATACTTAAGTAATATACCTGCAGTTTTAATTACAACACTTACCAATTATACACGTAAAAAAGTTCCGTTTATGTATAACAAAACATTGTTTTTAACAGTTCATTCAAGAAGTATAGATGCTTAATAACTTCTTCACCCACGCTTTTGAGTTGAAACTTCATATAATGATGTGACCTTGGCATCTGTATAGCAGATTATTTTACTTACTCTTGATAATAAGACTTTATCATCAGGATCTCTTGCTTCAACATGCATCCCAATTCCTGGACTTGATGGCATAAATCCTCCACTTTTGGGATCATATAATTCAACCTTGTAGTTAACTGAAACAAAATATCATATTCAAACAAATTATAACCACAGCTGACACCATAAAGCAAAAAATCAATAGCATTTCAGAAATCACTTTGGCAGAATACTGAATGATAACTCCCACTATTGTACACATTGAGATTATGCAAAAGGTAGGTAAGGAGAGCATGATCCGCTGCAGTTGCAACCAAAGGGGGGGAAAAAAAAAGGAATGGCCTCATCTAAAAATACAATTTTGCCTTTCTCTATTTTTTTGTGGCTTCAGCTAAAAACAATTACAATAATTGGTAGAAACCTTGAAATATTTACAAAAATGGAGCACTAGATTATGGTTTCACATCACAATGACAGCAAGGTCACCACAGACTGAGCACCAATTCTGACTGTACAATAATGGCGAAGGGCATCAGCCTTTATCAAAGGGAACATCTCAACTCTACCTAAAGTGATTCAGGATACTTTTTTTAAAAAACACACCCTTAACTCTGGACAGCTGAACAGAGATTTTAACCTCACTCCTCCCAAATACAACTGCAATTCACTGCTTTCATTAATACTCAAGAGCGATTTCAAGTCAAAATGCACGAAATGGAAAAATATAGGGGAGCATATATAACACACACGACAGTAGTTTAATCAGAATAAAGAATAACATCCTATATTGTAAGTTATTTATGAAAATGTGCATGTGCACACACACTAACACATGCGAAATATTGTCCTAACTGTGCTATTCAGGACCACTCGTTGGGGGGTCTAGTAAACAACATTAGCCACGAATACATTACTTGAAAATGGTATCATGTGTTACATAGTGCCTGGAATGTTTTAGTTTGTATCTTTCAGTTTTAGATCATAGTTATGAATTTTGTTCACAATGTCTTGCTTAGATTTTGTGGGTGGTGGCTCACATAATTTTATTTACTATATCTACATAGGCCTAGTGGAGCTGGTGAGCATTGAGAACAATGTTTTGGTTAGTATTGCATACTAACTGCACAGGTTTTTTATGAAGGTGCAGTGACAGACTAATCTGTAGGGTATCCTGATGCCCCTTTAGATTCAAAGGTGATAGTTTGGTTACAAGCATTATAACATTCTTTTTTATATGCATTGAGCATGCCATAGTTACATTTATGACCATAATGGAAACCCCTACTTTCTCACTGTACCTGACTTTTTGAAGTTTTAAATGTGTTAATCACAAAAAAAATAATCCTGTGTAGGTTCTATTAGACTGTCAATTTATATTTTGCTAATGTTTTCATACTGTTATTGACACCATCTGTTCTTCATTTCTTGACGCTTATATCCCAATCGTGTCAATAGCGCCATTGGACTATAAACAAGGTATTGCACTGTTTTAACACATCACCCATTGCTATTATGGCCTTCAGTCCAAAGACTGTTTTCATGCAGCTCTGCACACTACATAGTCCTGCTGTGAAAGCCTCTCCATCACTGCATAACTAGGCCTACTGCACCCTAAATCCATTTGAACCTGCTTACTGTAGTCAAGCCTTGATATCCCCGTCAACTTTTTATCCCCAAACTTCCCTTTACTACCAAATTAATTATTCTTTGATGTCTCAAAATGTTTATAAACCAATCCCCTCTTTCAGTGAAGTTGTCATACAAATTTCTTCTCCCCGATTCAATTCAGTATCTCCTAATTGGACATCCAATCTACCCACCTAACCTGTAGCACCACATCTGTAGCTTTTCCTATCTCGCCTGTACTGTCGATGTTCCACTCCCCCATGTAAGGATACACTCCAGACAAATACTTTCAGAAAAGACCAAACACTTTAAATTTATATATATTGAGAAACAACACATATAGTGACAATGAATCACACTGATACACTGCTGGTCTAAGGTGCCAGCTGCAACTGACTGTGGTAACCAATGGTTGAAGTAGCTGAGCAACGTAATTTTGAACACAACTGAATGTGTGACCATATTCATTCCATAGTTGATTGTTACTACAGTAACATACCACATCTCTCTTTATCGGAAAAACTTTTCTTCCATTATTACTTAAATATTATGAACCAAATTAGAAACTTGTGATCAGTGAGAGAGCCAAGCAATTATTTTCATTCTGTTTTATTTAAGTATTTGTGAATGTGCAAAGTGTACGATTTCTCAGAGACATCATCCAGTTGTATGATGTTGGTTAGCAAATTTTATATTTGTTTCTTCAGTCTAGTAATGTTGCATTTTTCAGTTTAGGTTTAGATCCTTACTTAATAAACACAGGTGACTTATCTTAAAATACGTAAAGGTCACATCCTTCAAGCAGATAACCTAAAATACACAAACAGATGAAGGAAGAAAAAAATATACAATTCACAATGCCTGCTTAAATCTACAACTGCTGTTCTACAACGTGAGATCCTGTCAGCAGTGATGTGCCCCTTTCAATCTCTGAATTACATTTCAATCAGAATAACATGATTGAGAGCTATTTGTTTAAAGGACAACTATCATAACAACCACTCAGGGAATCAGCTTGGTCACACCAGTCATATTCAAAGATGTCATTTCACTCTCCTATGTCAAGAGCTAGTTATCAAAGTCAGTTACATACAGCACTTTAAGCTAGTACTATAACAAAGTGATTCACTGATACTGTCTGTTCGGTTTCTCAACACGGTTTGTTCATTTTATGTGACAGAATATATTGAACTAACTGCAAAGTACACAGGAAATCGACAAGGCTGTTAGCATCCCCCTAAGTAAACCCAATACTGCTCATTCACAGGGAGCATGTGAACATACACAAAACTGGAGTGAACAGATGTTGCTGTTGCAGCCAGGTCTTGTGCATTGGCCAAGGCAAATGTCTTATATTGTCCCCTTCCAACTGTGATCACTTTGTTATTTTGATCAAGGCTCATCTACTCAGTTTATTAAATGGATGTAGTTTCAAGTGGAACTTAAGTCATAATGTATCCTCTTATTTTCAGATGCAATGTTCTTGTAAAGCAGTGATTATGTTCCTAAAAATTAATTCTACAGTTGAAAGACCACCACAACACGCACCAACACACAAATTTCAATAACTAGGTTTACTATAAATTTCAATTTTTGGCATTTATTTACCTGGAGGAAACTTTGGGTGGTAACATCAGGGCGTGTGTGTAGCTACATTCTACTGTTGTTCCAGAACTGTTGGGTGAGTAAATGGGTACAAAATGTGGATTAACAGAAACCTCTGATACTGCTTTGCTAACTCACAACCACACTGGCATCTTTCACTGTAGCCAAGGCATCAGGCATTGCTACAGACCAGTAGGCCTATGTCATTATAAGTTACATTCCAAAAAATAATACAGTTCTAGACACAAAAGAAATATTGTCAATGTTCTGTTCTGTTGTTCTGTTTGTGGACAAATGACACCACTAAAAATAAGTAAAAAGACTGCACATTTGGCACTTAGGTTATGCACATTCCTGCCAGTAAGCCACGATTGCCTAAGGCCACTACACTACTACATTAAAAAATAAATAAAAATAAAAGATACAACTAGAGATACAAGAAGAGAGTCAGCAAAATGAAGATCACAAAATGAGTAAACTGTATTTCATAAAATAATGAATGCTTGAAAGATACAGTAACTGAAATAGACCAAGCAGCACCTGTTCCTGAAAATGAGAAACATCCTTATTTGTTTCATATGGCATACTTTAAAGGCATATACACAATGAAGGATTTAAACTTTCTCGACTTAAAGAAGAACCATGTAATCAATATATCTGAAAAGCATTTTTCCCTGGGCATACTGCAGACCTCTTCCATAGCATTTTTCCCTTGACATAACATAGGCTTCTTTGACAAATTTTTCCTTACTTCTTAAAGTTACCCATATTTGACTAAAGTCTGTCCTAAATGTAAATTAAATTTAACAAAATGTACATTATCTTTGTTGGTAGTGTTCACCAACCTGTACACTTAAAAGTTCAGCATTCCACAGTCAAACTAATGAATATTCAAATAACATCAATTGTCGCTTTCCATTGATTTTGAGTACTCCTCACAAAAGATAAATATTAACGTTATTAAAGAAGTATGATTGATAATAAAGAATTGTCTCCGATTCTTAAACATCACTTGTAACGTTTACACAAGATAAAGGAGAGAGAACGACGATTTTAAGAAACAATATTGTATTACACACATTACTAACCTATAACTGTGGTTTCGTCCGGTATTTCTTCAATAAAACACTTGCGCTCAGTTTCACCAATGTGAAAATAAAGACCAAATGTCATCTCACAAAGCATCAAAAATATGCCTAAAACAATCAAAACCACCTTCATGTTTTGAAATGATAAGCACAACCACACACACTCTCACAGCCACAACACTGGTTTGACTGCCCAAACAGATTCGACCGAAGACAGACCAATAGCTTTACACGTCACTGCAACACGTGTAGACAGTTGACAGCTCCGTCGTTATCGTGGTCGAAGTGAAACGTCACGACGAACTTCTTTGAATCGCGGAGAAATCGTTAAAGGGACACTTACACGTTCAAAAATATTGTCAAACAGTCAATATATTAACGGTCTGAGGGCGCGCTTAGACTATTTTCAGTACTAGAAATATTGACGAGAAGTATTGATGAACGTCAAAATATTCTCAGTACTGTCAATACATACTGTACGTTAAAATTCACGGTGAACCTTCATTTGTCCTTTATCTTGCACAATTCTCTTCGCTACTATTTTCGGCCAAATGGTCATTATAAAGTATAAGCTGGCACGAAAGGCTGGACAGTAAAGTCATAATAAGAGTAATTTGCTCTTTTGACCCCACTATAGCAGAAATTTTTTAAAGTACCATAATACATCTTCATCTACATTGATACTCTACAAATCACATTTAAGTTTCTGCCAGATGGTTCATCGAAACACCTTTATAATTCTCCCTTATTCCAATTTCGTATAGCACGCAGAAAGAAAGAAGACCTATATCTTTCCGCCCGAGATTATGTTATCCTGGTGATCGTTTCTCCCTATGTAGGTCGGTGTCAACAAAATATTTTCACTTTCGGAGGAGAACGTTGGTGATTGGAATTTTGTGAGAAGATTCCGTCGGAACGAAAAACGCCTTTCTTTTCATGATGTCCAGCCCAAATCCTGTATCATTTCTATGACACTCTCTCGCATGTTTCGCGATAAAACAAAACGTGCTGCCCTTCTTTCAATTTTTTGGATGTACTCCATCAGTCCTATCTGGTAAGGATCCCACACTGCGCAGCAGTATTCTAAAACAGGACGGACAAGTGTAGTGTAGGCAGTCTCCTTAGTAGATCTGTTACATTTTTCAAGTGTCCTCCCAACAAAACGTAGTCTTTGGTTAGCCTTCCCCACAACATTATCTATATATTTCTTCCAATTTAAGCTGTTTGTAATTGTAATACCTAGGTATTAATTGAATTTACAGCTTTTAGATTAGACTGATTTATCGTGTAACCAAGTTTAACGAATTCCTTTTGGCACTCATGTGGATGACCTCACACTTTTCGTTATTTAGGGTTAACTGCCAATTTTCGCACCATTCAGGTATCTTTTCTAAATCGTTTTGTAGTTTGCTTTGATCTTCTGACCACTTTATTAGTCAATAAACAAAAGCGTCATCACAACCTAAGATGGTTCCTCAGATTGTCTCCCAAATCGTTTATATAGATAAGAAACAGTAAAGTGCCTATAACACTACCTTCAGGAACGCCAGAAATAACTTCTGTTTTACTCGATGACTTTCTGAGAATTACTATGAACTGTGACCTCTCTGACAGGAAATCGCAAATCCAATCACATAACTGTACACAGTGGTACCTCTAATACCCAGTAGCACGTCCTCTTTCATCGATGCATGCCTGTTTTTATCGTGGCATACTATCCACAAGTTCATCAAGGCACTGTTGGTCCAGATTGTCCCACTCCTCAATGGCGATTCGGCGTAGACCCCTCAGAGTGGTTGGTGGGTCACATCGTCCATAAACAGCCCTTTTCAATCTATCCCAGGTATGTTTGATAGGGTTCATGTCTGGAGAACATGATGGCCACTCTATTCGAGCGATATCGTTATCCTGAAGGAAGTCATTCACAGGATATGCACGATGGGGCGCGAATTGTCGTCCATGAAGACGACTGCCTCGTCAATGTGTTGCTAATATGGTTGCACTATCAGTCGGAGGATGGCATTCACATATTGTACAGCCGTTACAGAGCATTCGATGATGACCAACCCATACGTCGGCCCCACATAATACCGTAATAAAAGAGCAGGGAGCCTCCACCTTGCTGCACTCGCTGGACAGTGTGTCTAAGGCATTCAGCCTCACTGGGTTGCCTCCAAACACGTCCCTGACGATTGTCTGGTTGAAGGCATATGCGACGCTCATTGGTGAAGAAAACATGATGCCAATCCTGAGTTGTCCATTCGGCATGTTGTTGGGCCCATCTGTACCGCACTGCATGGTAATGTGGTTGCAAAGATGGACCTCGCCATTGACATTGGGAGTGAAGTTGGGCATCATGCAGCCTATTGCACACAGTTTGAGTCGTAACACGACGTCCTGTGGCTGCACGAAAAGCGTTATTCAACATGGTGGCGTTGCTGTCAGGGTTCCTCCGAGCCATAATCCGTATGTAATGGTCATCCACTGCAGTAGTAGCCCTTGGGCACCCTGAGTGAGGCATGTCATCAACAGTTCCTGGCCCTCCGTATCTCCTCGATGTCCAAACATCACTTTGGTTCACTCCAAGATGCCTGGACACTTCCCTTGTTGAGAGCCCTTCCTGACACAAAGTAGCAATGCAGGCACAATCGAACTGCGGTATTGACCCTGTAGGCATGATTGAACTATAGACAACATGAGCCGTGTACCTCCTTCCTGGTGGAATGACTGGAAATGATCCGCTGTCATACATGGTTGTTTACTGCTTTGGGCGGGTTTAGTGACATCTCCGAATCGTTCAAAGGTACTGCTTCTGCGATACAATATCCAGAGCCAATATCTGTCTTCGGGAGTTCTGGGCACAGTGGTGATCAAAACGTTTATTGATATGTGTAATATTAAGAATAGGACTTTATTTAAAAAAGTGTTGTATTTTTCATTCATGCCAAGACTACTACATACATCGTTCAGTTCAGGTCTTTGAGGAGTGTCTTTAACCAGCTTCTGGCTTACTCACTATGGTCTTGAAATCAGATTTAGTGGATTTTATATCTTGTTCAGCATTAACAGTTAAGGAAATGGACCATTTCACAGTTTGAGAGACAGTTGAAGTACAAGGAAATTGCATGTTTGGGCGAAATTTTTTAAAAGTAAGCTCACTTGCTCATTTTTTACCCAAAAATTAAAAAAATATAAATTTTATTGAAAAATCTGTATAAAATTAAGAGAAAAGAAATGAGAGGAGGATGGTTTTTCCTTCAGTTCCCTTTTTCATAAAAAATCACCTTTAAACAAATAAGAGAAATGGGCTCCATCTATTGAATTTTTAAAATGTTCTACATATTCAATAATTTTTTATTTTTAGCGCACATAAGATAATTATGAACTGTTTTTTATATATGTAAATTCAATTTCTTGGTAAAAAGATACATGTATAATGATAGCCATATTTTTTATACTTATCCTTATGAAATTCTTGAAAATTTTCATTAAGGAAAAAATAAATTTCAAACTAGGAATATACTCTACTATGACAAGTAAAAAAACACAAAATTAAATTTTGGTTGAATATTTACTACTAAAACACAGTTTTTTCAGCAAAACGCCCATCTCGTTTGGAGAAACCGTGGATCACACAAAGCAGGATTATTTAAAATGCTGTATTTGAACAGGATTTAAATCATAAAATATCACTGAGAAACATTTAATGATTCTAATCCACTCACCTAGCATGCTGAGCTACTGACCCTTGGCTTTAATTTTATATCTCTTTCAGTGGAAGCCCAGCATCATCTCGCGATAGCTAATCAGTCTGCGCTGCGTGGGAGTAGCCGAGCGGTCTAAGGCTCTGCAGTCATGGACTGCGTGGCTGGTCCCGGCAGAGGTTCGAGTCCTCCCTTGGGCATAGGTGTGTGTGTTTGTCCTTAGGATAATTTTGGTCAAGTAGTGTGTAAGCTTAGGGACTGATGTCCTTACCAGTTAAGTCCCATAAGATATCACACTCATTTGAATTTTATCAGTCTGCATGATACCACCTGCAATGTTATCTTTATCTGATTTCCTCTCCTGGTTACATTGAAGACACATTTGTCATATTGTACCCATTCACAGTAACTCATTTAGCAACAGTATTCCAAATAGATCGATTTTCATTCATTTCTCAGCCAAATATTAAACAATTTTAAAAATTCAAAGTGCTAACATAAAAAGAATTATCCATAAAAATTACAATGTATAAAATTGAATAAATAAAATTTTTCAGTTCAAAAATTATCAGGTAGTATCTTATGCTAAGTGTCATATGTTAATTTTTTTGTACCATACATGACTACATATGTTACATTATTTGCAGGAATTATTTCATTAAAAGTTGCAACTAGTTTCACTGCTGTCTTCTGACTTATAACAATATTTTTCAATGAGTCATATTAATTGCACACATTGAATAATTTGTTATGAAATTATAATGACTAACATCTACATCTCCTTTCAGTAATGTAACACTTTTAAAATCGAGAAAAGCATCATACGCTTTCTGAAAATTGTGTGGTGGGTAAATATTCCACATTATGTGAGGGAAAACTTCGTTTCTTCCATTTTTAAGGTATATGATCTGTAGCTTAACGTGATCTAATAATGAAGCACCATTTTTTTCGATAATTTTCACCATTTTTTCGAAAAGCAAAAAATATGAATAAGGCATATCAAACTCATTATGGTAATTGGTGATATCTAGCTTGAAATTGTTCTTCCCACTTAATCTTGCTATGTCAACAGTTTGCAGTTGATAAACGTATGTAGGAACTTAGGGATTTTTCAGTATATTTTCTAGTTGTTCATGCTCATCAGTCAGTTCGTATTTAAGAATAGGCACACGAATTTCCGTAGATTCGACTATAATTTTGCCTTCATTTGGTAATGTACCTTTTATTTCATTCCAGCATCACTGTAATGAGCCCATCTACGGATAGAATCTCCTGCACTTGACCTCCAAGTACAAATTACAGTAAGCTCACCCAACCATATAACTCACCTATAATCTTTCACAAATCTACCAACCATTCCTAGTGGATAAAGCACCTCATTTTTCTTAATCTTTATTTTTTGGTGATTAAGTATATGTCCTTCTATACTTACTTTGTCAGGAAGATATGATTTCAAATGCAACAAAACAGACGATGAAATCAAATGATAATCAGTTCTAGACAGAGTATTTTCTTTTTCTTTGTGGTTATAAAGTCAAATAGCTTTCCCACATAATTATTACTTAATTTTTAATTGACTTTTGCATCATATGTTGGGTAATCTGATCCACAAGCTTTAACTATCCTTATGCTCATATACAAGTGAGCATGATTAGGGTGAAGACATCCATCTGCTATATTTATGTTAATTTTATTAAACTTTATAGCTACATTTAAATTATTTTGGCTTTTCTCACTCACAAGCAATTAGTGAAACTGATACCTGCCAATTTTGTTCATTATTTATGGTTCAAATGGCTCTGAGCACTATGGGACTTAACATCTGAAGTCATCAGTCCCCTAGAACTTAGAACTACTTAAACCTAACTAACCTAGGGACATCACACACACCCATGCCCAAGGCAGGATTCGAACCTGCAACCGTAGCAGTCGCAGGGTTCTGGACTGAAGCGCCTAGAACCGCACGGCCACCGCGGCCGGCCATTATTTATTTACAATAAAATTTTATTAAGATATTTCTAAACTAATTGTCTCAGTAACACCACTGAAGTCAATTAAATTATCATTTTCATCAGTCATAGTAATTTCTAAATCCTGAATAGTATTAAAAATTGAAATTCAAACGGGAATGTGGCTCATGAGTTAGCAGTCCACCAAAATCAGCATTAGGTTTGAATGAAGCAATAATATTAGTATCTCTATGAAAATTATCCGTATATTTCACAAGCATTACTCAGCTAAATCAAAATTGATATTAATCAACTAAAATGGAAGAATTTTAGTAATATCACAAGCAACAGCCATTTTACTAGCTTCAATAGTTTGACTGCTAAATCCAAGCACACTTCCAATACTATATTTTTTAACTGTATATAATTTAACATCACTCTCGATAATTATTCTATTTAAAATTTCGTCTGCTTCAGTCAGTACATTAGATTGTTTTGAATGAATAAATTTTTCCAGCCTTTTCAAACTACTGAGCCCGCCAGAAAAATGTATACAATCTTTGTCAGGCTCTATCGAGATATTGATGTTGTTCAATTTGAGTTACAAATGTGTTGTAGTATAGTCTTTGGCTTAACAGATGTTAGTGCTTTAATCTCTCCCTCGGTATTGAGAAAACAAGATGGAGCACGCTTGACATTCGAGCAATGAAATGTATTGTGAAGAGGTTCTTCAAGTTTGATAACGCCGCTGAAGTGCAATATCAATGGAGGTGGGAGTTTGGAACAGAACTGCCAACCCACCTAACAATTAAACGCATCACTGACAAGTTTGAACTGCATGGAACGATTTGTGATATTCACAAACGAAGATCGAGAAGACAGCATACAGCTACAAGTCCTGCTTAGCTGGCTCTCATGTTGGAAACGTTTGTTAATTCTCGACAGAATTTTGCAACGCAATGTGCATGTGAAGTGGGTGTTAGCAATACAAATGTGCAAAGTGGAAAGTATACATTCCATGATTACTGCACGTGAATAATGATGACGATCTTGATTGCTGAATGCAATTTTGCGAATGGCATCAGAAATTATAACTGATGATCAACAATTTGTGACAAAGGTAGTGTGGAGTTATGGGGCACAATTTAAACCATGGAACCGTGAATCGGCATAACAGTGTGTACTGGGCATTGGAAAAGCCACATGTTTATGTGGATAAAGCGGTCAGTCAACCAGGGGTTCATGTGTGGTGTGGACTACCATCCACGGGCTTACTAAGACCCTTTTTTATGTCACTGGAGAAGTGTATCTGGAAATGTAACACACATCTATTTTGACAGGTATACATGCGCTTTATGGAGCTGATGAAGAGGTCTTCTACCAACAGGACGAGGTGCCACCACACTAACACCTCGCTGTACAACTTGCCTCAATGGCAGTTTTCCAGGACACTGGATTGGACGAAGATGGCCTATTGAGTTCCCTCCATGGTCGCTAGATCTAAGACCTATGGACTTTTACTTGTTGGGAACTGCCAAAGACAACGTCTATTGATGTAAGCCATGCATGCTGGAGGAACTTCGCCAGGAGATTACAACAGTAACATGTGCAGCGATATCCACTGTAAAACTGACTGATATACTTGCGGCGACCGCTCGCTGCTCTGTTATGTGTATAGCCGCCAAGAGTGAACATTTTGAACATTTAAAGTAACCATATGCTAAACTGAAGGTTATACAACATGTGTGATCAATTATTAATGTAAAATAAACATGTAAGTAATACTTGTCGTTCCTTAAAGTTTGTATACATTTTTCTGATGGGCTCTGTATATTGGCCAATCGGAAATTTCATTGTATCTCCATCACAGTATACTTTATTATTTTTTGTGTAATATTTGGAGTCAGAAATGCTGTAAAAACCCATCTAGTGCAAAATTAGTGTAACTTTCTCGAGTAAGTACAGTCAATCTTTTTTTGAGAACAGATGATGACAATGAACTGAAATAGGTGACTCATTCAACATAAATAAAAAATTATTTAATTAAATGAAAATTGATTGGAAACCAAAAACACGAATTCTAGAGACGAAATCAAAAAATAAACATGGTAAGCTTTTAATAAATTCTATTTCATGTGAAATAATAGAACCAAGTGTATGTGGAAAAACAACATTAATGATTCTACCTCCAGGATAGTTAACCTGGAATAAGATAAATGTCTTGCATGTTCATTCAAAAAGCTTATATGAACCGAAATCTCAAGAATTTTAAAAATGAATAGAAAATTTGAAGAGAAAAATAAGATTACTGCTTTTATTGAGGATAATGATGAAATTATAATGCAGAACCAGTGCCAAGACAATTCACTAGTAGTACTTGAAAATCAGAATGTAGTAAGAGAATATTTTACTATAGGCAGACATAAAGGAATAGCTTGTTTATTGTGCTCAGACATATTCTAAAATAACTAAATAATTAGTCAGAGATAATCTAAATTCTTTACATATTTTGAGAGAAGACAACACAAATTTAAATCATATTTATCATGAGTTTGTTGGAGGTGGTTTAAAGTTTGATAATTTTGAATCAATGTGTAGTAACTGTTGGAATGATAAATTTGGATGTTTCATGATGGACATGACTAAGAAATCTAATGAAGTGAAATACAGATGGCACATAAAATATTTCTTATAATAATTTTATTATTGTTTTTTAAGTGCTTTAAGGGGAGCTGGAGTTGGTCAAATCCAAAAAATTACGATTTTTTTGCTACCGAAAATTAATTGGAACATTCCTCTTTAATGTAAACTTTGAATTAATGTTCTACTCGCCCTAGAAGTGGAGTTATTACCATTTTCCCCCACACCTGCAGAAGAAATGGGCGGCCGCTGAATGCATCTAACACCCTCTCGTGACTTCCTGGCGAACTGCTTGGGATTTTCTCGGCCTGTTACGCATACAGCGCCTTATGTTACGCATACAGCGAGTGTGCAAGGGTTGGCTACATTGCTTTCTGTGACAAATGAAGCGCTAAGAGCGCGGAACATCGTCTCTTTGCTGTTTACCGTTTCGAATTATTCAGTGTTGCGCCTGTTGTTGGTAGTATTATACTTCTTGTGTAAAGCGTTGTTCTGGTTACGATGCCACGTTTTAGTAACCGTTTATATAAGAAGAGGAAGAACGTAGGGAAAAGAAAATTAACACTAATACCAAAGGTGCGATACTACACTTACTGACACAGTGCGTTCTTCTGCTAAGCAACACATGGCCGGCCATAGCCCTGAGACATCTTCTAGCAAGAAGGTGACTGGTGGAAGTGACAGATTTCGTGAATATGTTAGTGACAGTGATGATATTAACGAAGTACTGAATATTGGATTATTATCTTCTGTACTGAAAGAAAGTGTTCTGTGCAAAATGTGTTCAAGTGTAGGAGTGGGACTAGAGATAACAAAGCACTTTGGTTTAGCTTGTGAGATGAAGATAATCTGTGCATGTTGCAAGTATCAAGTGACTTTCTACAATTCACATCCCAGTCTCTTTGGTGAAAATGGACGATCTAGAGTGTTTGATGTGAATGTTCGACTTGTGTATTGTCTTCGATCCATTGGAAAAGGGTCTGCTGCTGGTAAACTGTTTTGTGGTATTATGAACTTGCCATCACCTCCAAGCAAATTTGGGTACTAATGTGAACTGGTAGAATCCTCTGTTGAAGATGTGGCTTTGAAAACCATGCAGGAAGCAGTGGAGTAATCTGTAGAAATGAACGGTGGTTCTAGGGATTTGATAGTGGCATTAGATGGTTCCTGGCAAAAGAGGGGTCATAAATCCCTGAATGGGGTTGTAACTGCTACTTGTGGTGATAGTGCAAAAGTGATAGATGTTGCAATATTATCAAAACATTGTAGGTGCAAAAATAAAATCAATAAAATCAAAGGAGAGCACAGTGGAACCTGTGAGGCAAATTTTAGTGGATCAAGTGGAGCAATGGAAGTGAATGGAGTGAAACAAATTTTTGAACGTTCAGTTCCCAGATACAACGTTAGATACAAATACTACCTTGGGGATGGTGACTCCAAAGGTTTCAAGACTATAGAGGAACTGAAACCGTATGGAAATGAATTTGTAGCTGAAAAGTTGGAATGCATTGGGCATGTGCAAAAGCGTATGGGTGCACGGCTTCGAAGGCTCAAACAAACTTTGGGTTCAAGTAAGCTCAGTGATGGAAAGACAATAGGAGGGAGAGGCAGGCTTACTGATGAGGTGATTGAACGTCTACAGAGATACTATGGGTATGCTATAAGGCAAAATATTAGTAATTTTAGTGACATGCGAAAAGCAGTGTGGGTATTGTTCCTTCATACTGCCTCTTCCAATGAATACCCTCAACACAGCCTGTACCCAAAAGATTCCTGGTGCAAATATAATGCAAAAAAGGACTATGATCACAAACATGGTTTGCCAGCAGCTGTGGTAAATGCAATAAAACCAATTTTTCATGACTTAGCACAGCCAGAATTGTTACACAAATGTGTACACGGAAAGACACAGAATCCTAATGAGAGCGTAAACAATTTGATTTGGAAACTGATTCCTAAAAGGGTGTTTGTAAGCATAAAAACACTGCACTTTGGCATTTATGATGCAATAGCAACCTACAACCAAGGGAACAGTTTGAAGTGTGAAGTTCTAAAGGCTTTAGGATTTACAGCTGGGGTGAACACTGTACAAGCACTAAGAAATATTGACAGAGAAAGGATAAGAGGAGCAGAAAGAAGAGAAAGGCATATGAAGTATGATGGAACAACAGGCCAGAAAAGAAGACAGAAGAGGAAGCTTTTGGAGGATGAAGAAGAAGACCCTGATAATCCATCATATAGTGCAGGAATGTATTGAGAAACTTTGATAGCCATTTCCTGTAAATTAGAATTTTTCGAATATAAGGAACATTTTCTCAAAATCCACTTAAGCTGGAGAGATGAAATTTTTATACAGCACTCCTAGTGGTCAAACTTACATTGTAACACAGCCATTTGGCAATATGTTCAGTAGTTTCATTTCAGTTTAATTGTAAAGCAATTATTTGTGAAAAAAATTGGGTCATTAATAAAAAACATAATTGGAAGGAAACTAGAAAAGATACTCCAAAATCCCTCTGTCATAACTGCAATACTAAACCACTCTATATGTAAAAAAATTCAAATTTTTCTATTTGGTAGTTTATTCATAAATGTTCCTCAAACTTAGTGATTTTAACATGGGCAGCATAGGCACCTCTGGCTCCCCTTAAAAGATGATATTGCATACCTATTAGACCATGATAAGTGTAAAAGAAGATTTCAATACCCTCTTAATTTTTATAGTCATAACAGAAAGATAAACATCTGAAAACAATTTATTTATGTTTTTAACATCTGTAAATATTTGGAAAGTATGACCCAGAAGTTGTTTAAAAAAGCTAAATGAAATAGGAAAAAATTGAAGAATTACATGAAGAATTTACAAAAATGTAAGAAACAACTGAAAATAGAATATGAAGAGTATAAAAACGAAGACGAACGTGTTACTGATGTAATCGAAAAACTTAAAGAAGAAACGAAGGATTAGGTGATAATGTTCTGAAAGTAATTGAAGAAAATACAGAGATTGAAAAACAAATGGTTCCTTATAGTGGTGATTTACCAAGATACCAAAGTCCACAATTTGAATGGTCTGATAATCATCCTGCTTAGTATGACAATACAGTAAGTGAATCAGAAATATAAGATGCATTGAAGAAGTATGAAGAAGAGGTTAAAATCATAAAAAATTAGAACAGCTACTCATGGTGCTATTAAAAAATATATATATGTGAAAAATTGATAAAGTATATTAAAAATAGTGAACACTAATGCTTGGATTGGGACCAGTCAGTAGTTATCCACTTGAATTCACTGCAGATATGATAATGATCAGTGGAAAGCCATATGAAGGTACACATGGACTGATGAAGCTTTTAACTAAAAGCAGATTACTATAAATGATATGAATGAAATTTTGATGATGTTGATTTATCAAATTATGCAGATATATTATTTCTTTCAGGAACTTTATATTCTGATCAAATCATGATAAAATAAAATCGAGGAAAGGTAAAGAATACATTAAAGTAATAAAAGAAACTGTTAAAGCTTTTTTCCCATGACTAAGAATATAACAAATTAATCCAGATGAATTATGTGATTATTCTGTAAACGAAATTTTCGATGTTGCTCACCCAAAAGAACAGAATCAGATGATTCACATTATTCAGATTCAAAAACAGGTGACAGCTAAATTAAGCAATATACAGAAAAACTAACTGAATATATTTAGATGAATGATGTTAAGAATTTAATCGACAGATTAGCAGTAATTCATGGTGAAGAATTAGCTGGAAATAAAAATTATCATAATCAAAAATTAGGAGTAACACAGATGTTAACGAATACATTATCAAACATCAAAAATAAATTTCACATTGGATTAGATTTCTCAATAATATTTTTCGCACATTCTGGCGAAAAAGGCTTAGTTAACACTATGACTGACAAACTACCATTTGAAACACATCAACCAGCCTACAATTTTGTGGTCCAGAAACCAAATTAAACGAAACATTAACTAGAGGAGGTCAAGGAATAAATTCACTAGATACAGCTTGCAAAAACATGATATTCTGCGTAGACATAAGAAAGATTTCAGAACAGGACAAGAAGCAGATACAGAGCTCCAATTAGCCACAAAAGAAAGAATGCATTGTTTGATGCTCCTCTTTGTGAAAAATCAGTAGTAGCAGCAGTCAGAGGAATAATGTATGGAAAAAGAAAATTACATGTTGGTTTAGAGCTTGATGATAATGGTTAGAGTTCACAAAAATAATTATCCTTATAACATTTTCATCTATATGAATGAAGAACTTCACTACTGATTGTACTTTGCTACCTAGCAGCAAAACTAATCCAAAATCAATTAAAATTAAACTGAATAATGATCATTTACAAAGCACTGATAAATTCTTAACAAGAAAAGAGAGACAAAAAAACTGGTGGCAATTTACTCATACACTAGGTATTCTTGTTGTAAAAAATTGAATGTCTAACAAAACAGAAAAAAAGGTTCAGGACCAACAAAATATGAAAGTGGTTTTCTTCCACTACTTTGGTAGCATCACCATATCTAGCAACTACTGGTTCACAAGCTGTTGTAGCAGCAGGTATTGTGAAAGGAAATAATGGGCAAGAAAAAGGGGATGCAGAATTAGAAGAAAAAAAAAGAGACAAAATTTTGCGATGGAGAACAAAGGGAATGAAACAAAAACTTCCAAATGATTGTATCCTAATGCATTAAGGCAGATTTTAGTGCAGTCGTTAGGCATTTGTACAGGTTAGTTCATACATTCTTTGTGTGTTTCCCTTGCGTGATCTAGGCACAGACTCGTGTTTCAGTAACTGTTGTTCAACATTGATTAGAATGGACAGGGACTGTGATTCCTGTGTTCGGGTGAGGGCTGAGTTGGCATCCCTTCGCTCACAGCTGCAGGCGGCGCTGACTTCAGTCGCACAGCTTGAGGCTGTTGCCAATGGGCACCACTGTGGGGATCCAGACTTGGATATCACAGGGATGTCAACCTTGTCCCGTCTGTTCCCAGATCGGTCTGCCGCTGTGGTTGCCCCGGTTGGTGCCCGTAGTGGGGCTGAGCCCTCACCTGTGGTTGATTGAGAGGTCGTTCCAAGGCGTGGCAGGCAGCAAAAGACGTCCCCGGAGGCCGATCAGAAAGCCTCCTCGGTGCGTCTCTGGCTGTCTCTGGCTGAGCTAGATGCTGCTGCCTGCCCTGTTTCAGAGGATGATTCTCAGCCTTCAAGGTCTGGGCAATCGCAGAGGGTGGGCTTATTGGTAGTTGGGAGCTCCAATGTTAGGCGCATAATGGGGCCCCTTAGGGATATGGTGGCTAAGGAGGGGAAGAAATCCAGTGTGCACTTCGTGTGCATTCCGGGTGGAGTCATTCCTGATGTGGAAATGGTCCTTCCGGATGCCATGAAGAGCACAGGGTGCAGCCAGCTGCAGGTGGTGGCACATGTCAGCACTAATGACGTGTGTCGCTTTGGATCTGAGGAAATTCTCTCTGGATTCCAGTGGCTATCTGATTTGGTGAAAGCTGTCGGTCTTGCTTACGAGATGAAGGCAGAGCTCACCATCTGCAGCATCGTTGACAGAACCAACTGCGGACCTTTGGTGCAGAGCCGGGTGGTGGGTCTGAATCAGAGGCTCAGACGGTTTTGCGACCATGTTGGCTGCAGATTCCTTGACTTGCGCCATAGGGTGGTGGGGTTTCGGGTTCCACTGAATACGTCAGGAGTTCACTACACTCAGCTGGCGGCTGCATGGGTAGTGGATGCTAAGCAGTCTTTTAGGTTAGAAGGCCTCGGGAAAGTACGGGGTGGGCTGCAATCTCAAAGGGTGCATGGCAAATACAGGACGTGCTTGGATCAAGGAACAGTCAGAATTGTAGTTGTAAAGTGTTGTAGTTGTGCTGGGAAAGTCCCTGAGCTTCACGCGCTAATAGAAAGCACAGAAGCTGAAATCGTTATAGATACAGAAAGCTGGCTAAAGCCTGAAATAAGTTCTGCAGAAATTTTTACAAAGTCTCAGACGGTGTTCAGGAAGGATAGACTAGGCAGAATTGGTGGTGGAGTGTTTATGTCTGTCAGTAGTGGTTTATCTTGTAGTGAAGTCGAAGTAGATACTCCGTGTGAATTGGTATGGGTGGGGGTTATACTTAACAGCCGAACTAAGTTAATAATTGGCTCCTTCTACCGACCCCCAGACTCTGATGATATACACTCCTGGAAATGGAAAAAAGAACACATTGACACCGGTGTGTCAGACCCACCATACTTGCTCCGGACACTGCGAGAGGGCTGTACAAGCAATGATCACACGCACGGCACAGCGGACACACCACGAACCGCGGTGTTGGCCATCGAATGGCGCTAGCTGCGCAGCATTTGTGCACCGCCGCCGTCAGTGTCAGCCAGTTTGCCGTGGCATACGGAGCTCCATCGCAGTCTTTAACACTGGTAGCATGCCGCGACAGCGTGGACGTGAACCGTATGTGCAGTTGACGGACTTTGAGCAAGGGCGTATAGTGGGCATGCGGGAGGCCGGGTGGACGTACCGCCGAATTGCTCAACACGTGGGGCGTGAGGTCTCCACAGTACATCGATGTTGTCGCCAGTGGTCGGCGGAAGGTGCACGTGCCCGTCGACCTGGGACCGGACCGCAGCGACGCACGGATGCACGCCAAGACCGTAGGATCCTACGCAGTGCCGTAGGGGACTGCACCGCCACTTTCCAGAAAATTAGGGACACTGTTGCTCCTGGGGTATCAGCGAGGACCATTTGCAACCGTCTCCATGAAGCTGGGCTACGGTCCCACACACTGTTAGGCCGTCTTCCGTTCATGCCCCAACATCGTGCAGCCCGCCTCCAGTGGTGTCGCGACAGGCGTGAATGGAGGGACGAATGGAGACGTGTCGTCTTCAGCGATGAGAGTCGCTTCTGCCTTGGTGCCAATGATGGTCGTATGCGTGTTTGGCGCCATGCAGGTGAGCGCCACAATCAGGACTGCATACGACCGAGGCACACAGGGCCAACACCCGGCATCATGGTGTGGGGAGCGATCTCCTACACTGGCCGTACACCACTGGTGATCGTCGAGGGGACACTGAGTAGTGCACGGTACATCCAAACCGTCATCGAACCCATCGTTCTACCATTCCTAGACCGGCAAGGGAACTTGCTGTTCCAACAGGACAATGCACGTCCGCATGTATCCCGTGCCACCCAACGTGCTCTAGAAGGTGTAAGTCAACTACCCTGGCCAGCAAGATCTCCGGATCTGTCCCCCATTGAGCATGTTTGGGACTGGATGAAGCGTCGTCTCACGCGGTCTGCACGTCCAGCACGAACGCTGGTCCAACTGAGGCGCCAGGTGGAAATGGCATGGCAAGCCGTTCCACAGGACTACATCCAGCATCTCTACGATCGTCTCCATGGGAGAATAGCAGCCTGCATTGCTGCGAAATGTGGATATACACTGTACTAGTGCCGACATTGTGCATGCTCTGTTGCCTGTGTCTATGTGCCTGTGGTTCTGTCAGTGTGATCATGTGATGTATCTGACCCCAGGAATGTGTCAATAAAGTTTCCCCTTCCTGGGACAATGAATTCACGGTGTTCTTATTTCAATTTCCAGGAGTGTAGTTGCTGAACAGTTCAGAGAAAATTTGAGTCTCGTAACAAATCAATACCCCACTCATACGGTTATAGTTGGTGGGGACTTCAACCTTCCCTCGATATGTTAGCAAAAATACTTGTTCAAAACCGGTGGTAGGCAGAAAACATCTTCCGAGATTGTCCTAAATACTTTTCTCCGAAAATTATTTCGAGCGTTTAGCCCACGAACCCACGCGAATTGTAAATGGTTGCGAAAACACATTTGACCTCTTAGCCACAAACAATCCAGAGCTAATGAAGAGCATCATGACTGATACAGTGATTAGTGATCACAAGGTCGTTGTAGCTAGGCTGAATACCGTTTCTTCCAAATCCACCAGAAACCAACGCAAAATAATTTTATTTAAAACAGCGGATAAAGTGTCACTAGAAGCCTTCCTAAAAGACAATCTCCATTCCTTCCGAACTGACTATGCAAATGTAGACGAGATGTGGCTCAAATTCAAAAATATAGTAGCGACGGCAATTGAGAGATTCATACCTCATAAACTGGTAAGAGATGGAACTGATCCCCCATGGTACACAAAACAGATCCGAACGCTGTTGCAGAGGCAACGGAAAATGCATGCGAAGTTCAGAAGAACGCGAAATCCCGAAGATTGGCTAAAATTTACAGACGCGCGAAATTTGGCACGGACTTCAATGCGAGATGCCTTTAATAGGTTCCACAACGAAACATTGTCTCGAAATTTGGTAAAAAATCCGAAGAAATTCTGATCGTATTTAAAGTACACAAGCGACAAAACGCAGTCAATACCTTCGCTGCGCAGTGCCAATGGTATTGTTACCGACGAGTGCGCCCCTAAAGCGGAGTTATTGAACGCAGTTTTCCGAAATTCCTTCACCAGGGAAGACGAATGGAATATTCCAGAATTTGAAACACGAACAGCTGCTAGCATAAGTTTCTTAGAAGTAGATACCTTAGGGGTTGCGAAGCAACTCAAATCGCTTGATACGGGCAAGTCTTCAGGTCCAGATTGTATACCGATTAGGTTCCTTTCAGATTACGCTGATGCAATAGCTCCCTACTTAGCAATCATATACAACCGCTCGCTCACCGATAGATCTGTACCTACAGATTGGAAAATTGCGCAGGTCGCTCCAGTGTTTAAGAAGGGTAGTAGGAGTAATCCATCGAACTACAGACCTATATCATTGACGTCAGTTTGCAGTAGGGTTTTGGCGCATATACTGTATTCAAACATTATGCATCACCTCGAAGCGAATGATCTATTGATACGTAATCAGCATGGTTTCAGAAAACATCGTTCTTGTGCAACGCACCTAGCTCTTTAATCGCACGAAGTAATGGCCGCTATCGATAGGGGATCTCATGTTGATTCCGTATTTCTAGATATCCAGATAGCTTTTGACACCGTTCCTCACAAGCGACTTCTAATCAAGCTGCGGGCCTATGGGGTATCGTCTCAGTTGTGCGACTGGATTCGTGATTTCCTGTCAGGAAGGTCGCAGTTTGTAGTAATAGACGGAAAATCATCGAGTAAAACTGAAGTGATATCAGGTGTTCCCCAGGGAAGCGTCCTGGGACCTCTGCTGTTCCTGATCTGTATAAATGACCTGGGTGACAATCTGGGCAGTTATCTTAGGTTGTTCACAGATGATGCTGTAATATACCGTGTAGTAAGGTCATCCGAAGACCAGTATCAGTTGCAAAGCGATTTAGAAAAGATTGCTGTATGGTGTGGCAGGTGGCAGTTGACGCTAAATAGCGAAAAGTGTTCCAAAAGAAATCCGTTGGAATTCGATTACTCGATATAGTACAATTCTCAAGGCTGTAAATTCAACTAAGTACCTGGGTGTTAAAATTACGAACAACTTCAGTTGGAAAGACCAAATAGAAAATATTGTGGGGAAGGCCAGCCAAAGGTTGCGTTTCATTGGCAGGACACTTGGAAGATGCAACAAGTCCACTAAAGAGACAGCTTACACTACACTCGTTCGTCCTCTGTTGGAATATTGCTGCGTGGTGTGGAATCCTTACCAGGTGGGATTGATGGAGGACATCGAAAGGGTGCAAAAAAGGGCAGCTCGTTTTGTATTATCACATAGTAGGGGAGAGAGTGTGGCAGATATGATACGCGAATTGGGATGGAAGTCATTACAGCAAAGACGTTTTTCGTCGCGGCGAGATCTATTTACGAAATTTCAGTCACCAACTTTCTCTTCCGAATGGGAAAATATTTTGTTGAGCCCAACCTACATAGGTTGGAATGATCATCAACATAAAATAAGAGAAATCAGAGCTCGAACAGAAAGGTTTAGGTGTTCGTTTTTCCCGCGCGCTGTTCGGGAGTGGAATGGTAGAGAGATAGTATGATTGTGGTTCGATGAACCCTCTGTCACGCACTTAAAAGTGAATTGCAGAGTAATCATGTAGATGTAGATGTGAGTAATCTTTACATGGAAAAGCTTGCAAATAATTTAATATTAAACACTTTTGTGGTGTTTTTATGACTGATGAATTAGCTAATCCTCCTAGAGAATACTGATCTGGAATAGTAACTTTAGATACATCTGGTGATGTTGATTGGATCTGTTATTATAAAACTTCGTATTCCTCCTCTTTTATAGTACAACTCACTTCAGCCAATTCCTGTGGAAAATTTCCTCGAAATGAATCATATTCAAATTTTGTATCTCGAGCGCACCGAGAATTCCTCGAGCCTCTAGTTCTCAAGCAATTCTCGAGAAGCTCACGAGAAACGGCTCGGCAGCGTGGGCCGGTGCGTGCCAGTTGGCTGCGACAACATAAGCCGCGCCGCTGTTCTATGAATTGAATGCCGCCGCTAGACAAACACGCCCGCTGCTCGCTATGCTCGTAACTAGTATGTCTCAGGTTTTATTCGAGTAAAGTTGTTATTCAGATCAATATGGACACTCGAAAACGAACATCATGGTGCTGGCAATACTTTATGGGTAATAGAGATAACGTTACTTGCAACATCTGTCGTAAAAATCTCTGTAATGTATCAAATAATACAATGGCCATGATTAGACATCTCAAACTGCAGAATTTATCAAGCAATAAAACAGCGACGTCTGTGGATACAGAGGCTCATTCTTCCAATAGTGTGAGGCAGACAAAATATCCAGGTACATATGGTACAAAAGGTGAATTCCATCCAAAAGTTCGGATAGTGTCCGAAGCGGTCCGCCATGTAATTTTATTGGACTAGTTGTCGAGCATAACGTATCCCCGTGCAGGAGCACTAATCTAAATCTTACGTATCTCTTCATACAGGGAAGTAAACATTAACAACAGCTTGATGAAGCACTAGTGGCCATGATAACAGACGATTTTCAACCGCTTTCAATCGTCGAGGACACTGGTTTTCGACGTTTTGTTTCACTGTTGGACCCACAATACTCGATACCAAATGGAAAAAAGTTGCGCCGCATGATTGAGGACGATTACCATAAACAGAAAGAGGCTGTAAACTTGGCTGTGGAAGACTCTACTTGTGTTTCTTTAACGACCGATTTTTGGACCTCATATATTGCTGTAACTGGTCATTTCATTAACACAAATTGGTGCCTGAAAGCTTTAGCTCTCGAGACATTCCGTTTCCCGGAAAAGCATACAGCGCTAAATATTGGCGAGGCGTTAGATAACGTGATTTCAAGATGGAACATTGAGAACAAAGTTGTAAGCATCACAACTGACAACGCCAGTAACATTATGGCAGCCGTACAACTTATTCACAGTGGCAACATAGATATGCAACATGTGCCTTGTTTAGCACACACCATCAATTTAGTTGTGAAAAGTTCTTTGAACAGCAACAGTGAGCTCTGCATAATGCGGGAAAAGGCCAGAAAAATTGTTAGCTATTTTAAAACAAGTTGCAATGCTAATGAAAAACTCCATGAGATCCAGGTTCTAATGAAAAAACCTGTTCATAAATTGATTCAGGAAACCGAAGCCCAATGGAACAGTATGTTTTATATGCTACAACGTCTAGTTGAGCAAAAGGAATGCATTGCAGCGTGTTTATCATCTTTGTCTTCAGGTGTAGAGAACCTCACAGCTGACAAGTGGCGAATTTTGAGCGAATTTTTGTGTGTACTGGAGCCATTTGAAGTGGTAACAAGTGAAATCTCAACTGAAAACTATACCTCTCTTTCGAAAGCTATTCCAATAATCAGACAGCTAATCCTTACCATATGCAATGGAAAATGGGCTACCACGACAGTGCAAGAGCTACAGCAACATCTGCACAACTCCCTAATAGCCCGGCTAGGATTAATAGAAACAAACAAAGTACATACCGTTGCAAGCCTAATTGCAGAGTGCACGAGTGTGGTAGAGACCGTACGATCTACTCATTCGGCTGCTAATGACACTAGCCAAGAGTACCATTTCGTACAAAATGCCAGTAGTTCCTTGTGGGCTTCTTTCGATGAAGAGGTTTCCAATAAAAATCTAATGAAAAGCGTTTGTGATAGCATAGACATGGAGGTACAACGATATTTGGAAGAACCATACCTACAACACACGGATAATGCTTTACACTACTGGAAAAAAATGGAAACAGTTCCCAGGTCTAGCTGCTGTGACAAAAAAATATCTTGCAATACCTACAACTTCTGTTCCCTGTGAAAGAATATTTTCGAAAACAGTACTACTTATAAACAAACAAAGAAGCAGACTAAAAGGTCAATTGGTTAATAAAATCACATTTCTAAACAAAAATCGATGGCAGTGCAGCAATGGGATGTAAAAATGCCTTCTACTGAACAACTTTTGTTTCCTTTCTTTCTTCAGTAAGTAAACGCATGTATGCAGTTTCTGTACATAAAAGGCTATAGCACTTCTCTTTTACATTCAAGCATGCATGCATACATGCAGAATGTACAAGGTAATTTATTTTGTAAGAATAAAGCTTCTGTTTCATGCGAATTATGTGCTTTGTTTTAAACAACAATTCTATGAGGTTTGTCTTATGAGACATATAGTAATATTTCAGTACACATTAATAACAGTAGTACAGTTGATATCATTCATAGAATTTCAAAGTTTTCTGTGCACATACGTACGACGAGTACGACCGCTGCAGCTCAGTGCTTCATGTAGTGAAGGTTTGTGCAATTTCTCAGAGAGCGTAGCACTGTCAACTTCTCGAACATACCCGAGACAGTCTCGACAAATTGCATTCGCGTTGCGCGTTTCTCGATCGCCATCATAGCCCATCCCTAATTAGATTACTTGGATTTTATTTTATTTAAAGAAAATAATTTTTATGATTTTTGTAAAATATTATTAATTTCTTCAGAGGAACCCAAATGCCTCTTTTCTGGAAATAGGTAGGTTTAATGTTTCTTACAAAAACTTAATATTGATAATGGAGAGCCTAAAAGTAATCGAATTAAAAGCTAGAGAAAACAGCTAGAGATAAAAGGTTATTCTAAACTCAGAAAACAACAATGTATAAATTTTATTGGCAACAATAATAATAATAAGGTGAATGAAAGAAAAAAAAATTGATTTTGAACAATAATATGAATCGTATTTAAAAATGAAACATAGAGAACTGTAGTTAGAAGGAAAATTACATTTACTTAATATGACTGAACATGTATAACAAAGTAACAAATATTACCTGAAGATTTTATCATAGAATTTCATGAGACAGTTGACTGGAGTCAAATATCAGGTGGGCATAAACTGCCTGAAGATTTTGTAAGAGAATTTCAAGGAAAATTAATTTGGGATGATATATCAATCTTCCAGAGTTTATCTGAAGATATGAAGAGAAAATTTCATGACAAATTAATTTGGGATGAAATGCCAGTTGAACAAAAAAGGCGAATATATTATAATGTAATTTTAACATAAAGGTAACTGCGATAATATTTTAAGTGATCAAAATTTATCTAAACCATTCACACAAAAAATAGTAAGTCTTATGAGATATTATCTACCACATAAAGGGTCGATCTGGAACAGCAATCGCACAACTTGCGTACGGGCCGCTAGATGTGCTGCGAGCGCATTTCGATCACAGGCACGCGTGTTGCATACAGGCCGCGAGGTACCGCCATGAGTGCAACTGTATGTAAGTCCCGACGGAGTTTGGACAGCTCTCATTTTTGTTGGCATCTTCTTTTTGGCTATTCTCTTATTTGCTTAGTTCTTATTCGTTTATGGCTCATGTTATTGTGCTCTCTTTCAGCCGTTCTGATTGTTTTGATTTACTCCCAATTGAGAAGTGCTCATTTTGGCATTTCACTTTTGCATATTACTCATTTTGCTAATAATATGATCTTAGCTTTTTACAGTTGAATTGATTAAAATAGTCTCATGTACTGTTTGTTCATTTCAGCCTGTTCATATTTTGATGTTCTTTAAATACTGCAATAATTATCGGAAGCATTTCTTCCTTTAAACTTGTGTAAAGTATTCTTGATGTAGGATTTGTTCTGTGACACAGGTGTAAGGTTTTGAATATATACACGAAACTGTGCTTTAAAAGGAATTTATTTTTTTCAGTATGTTCTACATCAGAAGACAATTTTGTGATGTGAGGGAGAAATTTGAGGGGCGAACCCATGGAAATAGTCCTAAGTGATCCTGTTTAAAAATAAAAATTTGTGTGACACTGAAAGACATGACACTGTAGGCACCGAAAATTTATATATATATCAAATTATATGTCACACACAGAAGAATATTTTTCTACATGTTGTATTGATCAAAATCATCAATTTGTGAGAACAAAACGTAGTAATATATTTCAGAAAGAATGTGCTGATAAATAGTTAGTAGATAGTTCTTCTTTTCCAGTGTGTAGAATTGTTGATAAAATTTGCAGCATGAGAAATATTTCCCAGACTGTTACACCTAGTGAAGATTTATTATGTTTAATTAGTTGTTCTCATGTGTAGTCATCCAAAATATTAAAATTACTGTGCAAATATCAGTTCTTAAAGTTCCTTTCATTGTTTGGTACAAGTTTACTGAATTAGAATTGTAATTAAGTCTTACCATTTCTACACAATTTGGTTCTCTATCTACAATTCTATACAATTGCCTCTGTACAGTTCTTCTTTGCATTCCAATTACATAATAATTATATTCAAAGTTTTTGTCAAATAATTTTAAAAGTATGAGAGTTGGTTCAAATCATCATTAGTCGTTTCAGGTACAAAATGAGATAATAATCTATTTATTTCTCTATTTCTTATTTGTACTATTTTTAATGCATTATCAACCAACTCAATTAAATGATGTATATTGTCATCTTAAATTTTAATTCCATCATCTTTAATTTGATTTAAATTTCCTAAGTGAGATTTTTTTGCATTGTTAGATTTCTGTCACTTGTTTTTTTCTTATTTTATGTACTCCATGTTTACAAATTGAAGGTAAAACTTCTTCACAAAACCAATCATGGACCTTTTCTGCAAAAGGCATATTGGATCTCATAACTTAAAAATACAGATAAGATTCATTGGTAAATATTGTAGAATTTTGTACATATTTAGGAAGCACCAAATAGGGACTACCAAAATTTTTGTATGTTTAACAATGTTTTTGTATTACATGGTCCTATCTTTGGATGGTCATATCCTAAAAATCAACAACTTGATTTGCATAAAATTATGGGTTATTCTTTTCATCAATAATTATAAATACTTGCTTACTACTATGTGTAAGCTTGTTATTAATAAATGAAGACACTTCTACTCTGCTTGTAAAAATAGTAGTTGGAGACAGGGGTAATGCAATAAAATATTTAAATGATTTTTTTATTTGTGTATTCCAATAACAGATGGGAAAACTCTAGTGAGTGATGTATTCTAAGAAGAATTAATGATATTTCAGAAAACGCATGGGCTTGGAATAAATTGTGAGTTAAGTGAAGATAATTTATATGTTATGAATAAACCTAGATGTGTTGTAAAAGTTGCAAATACTGGCTACTGAACTAGTATGTATAAGTGGAATAAGAAAAGTTGAAATGGTATTACAAAGGTGCAACTGAAAAGGTATTACAGGTAAGAAAAGCAATATTTCATTTATGGCAAAAGTGAATTAACATTCAGTTTCATCAGGGTACCAATAATTTTGGTATTTTTGTAATAAAGAAAGTATGAGTATACAATTATGACATATATGGCCATCGTTGTTCAAAGGATCTAGATGGGAAAAGTGCTGTGTTAGGTCTTGTATTTTTTTTTTTCACAAACGTGAATAATGATCCAATGGAAATTCATATGGATGATGAAGATTTGTGATACTTGGAGACTGATGAGAATACCCCAAAGGATAATGAAGATTTGTGATACTTGGAGACTGATGAGAATACCCCAAAGGATAATGAAGATTTGTGATACTTGGAGACTGATGAGAATACACCAAAAGATGAAACAAATCTATTTGAAGTTTTAGATCATGAAACTGGTCATGTGTTAGGTCTAGAGCACACTGATGTTTACAGAGGAATTTAGAATTATCTCAAAATGATATTTATGTTATTCAAAGCTTGTATGTTAAAGCAACAGCAGCACAATCAACTATTCCAGAAACTGTACCAATTATGTCACCTGAACCAACTGAATCACAGAAGCATTTTGATCACTTGCTATTTATGGATGGAGATTTCTATATCTGTTATCAGATGTGGGTGTGTAGGTAGAGATATGAAATCTCAATTAATAACTAATTGGTTATCATTCTTACCTTGCGATCTACAAAAAAACAGATTGAATATATCAAAGACTTCATGGTGAAGTGGTGTTATTTGATGATCATATGATTACATATATATATTTTTTTTTCATCCTTTAAAATTAACTTCAGGATATCCTAAACCAATATCTAGTACAGAATTATATAAAAAGAATTTAATAAATGGTGTACTCAACACATATGTACTTAGAACATTTTCATTCTTTAACGAAATTTTCTATATGTAGATAGATGAATGCAATTTTAAATATACAACACAAGGAGTTATAACAAGAGAATTTCCAGGAATACCTACTGTAATGAATTCATGTTTAGGTACATTAATGGATCGTTATATTTTTCAAGGATGATAGTTTCTATGAATATAATAAATTCACCCAAAAGTAGTTACAGCTGGTTCCAAGAGATTTGTCAGTATTTGGTATTGACAGCAGTAAAACATCAGGATTAATTCCAGAGGTAATAACTGTTTAAAAGAATGCACTGCAAAAATTAGAACATTTAAATTTTTCAAGTTCCTAATAAGAATTTTTTCTAAATAAATGGCAGCCATCAGATCTAAAACATGAAAATATTGTGGAGGTGGAAAATCAATTGACAATTATTCGTCACAGAAATATAGAGAAGATAGTTATAGAACAATTTTAGGCAATGTATAAATGAATATCTTATAAGGGACCATTATAGTAAAAGAATTCCTTGTGCTTGTGAAAAAAGTATATACATTAGCGTTATAAAATTCGCTTAAAACGAATCCTGTGTGAAGAACATAAAAAAATATTATCATCGATTAAAAATGATCAAAACATAGAAAAACGATTAAGAAAATACAAATTCAAAAAATTGTGCAAATTGTCAAGAAATTAAAGATAGATTGTCGTTACCCAAACCCATCTTGTAAAGACAAGTTTACCAGTAAATGTAAAAAAGTGTACTAAAAAAATATCAGAATAAATAATCTGGCTGAGCCTTTTTTAAAATTCCTTAACAAAACTTTTAGGGTTGAATAAGAGACTCAACTGGATCAATTCGTCATTGCCCAACTTGGTGACCATTGTAAAAAAAAATTTAACTGGACATAGTAAATTAACTAATGCTTTTCTAATTTCACATATTAATAGTCACCAGGATAGAAATTTTTGGAAACAATTTACTTATTCTAAAATTGGAAATGAGGTTAAATTCTTCAAAATAATGAAAGTAAAAACTACAAGAAATATCTCCTTTTCCTACTTAAGCATTTGAGGATTTAAGAAACAGAAGAACAATTAAATTCTTATCTAGTCGATAAAGCTTTTGCAAAAAAACTAGAAACTATAAATTATGGGAAGAATCTAAACTTGCTTGACACAAACTACTTCTTGAAGGCACCAAAACCAAAAATTATGAAAACTGTTAAAAATTATCTTAAAATAAATCATGGGTCGAAATTAAAATTTAAACATTTTTGTGAGTACAGAGTGTAGACAAGTGCAAATATTATGGAACTTCGATTTCGAACATAAAACTATAAATTCACCAGAGAGAGAGAGAGAGAGAGAGAGAGAGAGAGAGAGAGAGAGAGAGAGAGAGAGGGAGGGAGGGAGGGAGAGAGAATTAATAAAACATTTAAAAAGGCAAACAAAATATCATATCAAAAGTGTCTAATTTTCAAGCTCAAGAATCAGGTTGCTCATTAAACAGAACAATCAGCTCACAGTTTGGAATTACTACATACATTCCATTAAAATGTTCGTCTTATATTGACTTGCTTTAACAGTAAAAATATGAAATCTTCTATTAATGTAAAAAAAAGATACAAAATGTTTACTATGGTCCATAGAGACTGCATTATATTCTGTAAATAAAAACGCAGGTAGAGTCACAAAATATAAATCTGTTGATCTAGATCAAAAACTTGAAAACTTTAAATTTCCTTTAGTGTTTGATAATATACCAACAATTGAGACTAGAATTAAGGTATCTATTAATGTTTATTCATTTGAAGAAAAAATTAAGTATATCCATTAAAAATGAAACGTAAGAAAGAGAAACAGAAAATCGCGTTGTTTCAAAAATGGTGAAAATTCACACTACTGTTACAAAAATAGATAACTAAGCTTGTTTTGAATAAGGAAGGCAGGAGGACTGAGTTTAATGTCTCAAAGAATTTGAGGTCGTTAGAGACTGAGCTCAAGCTTGGACAGCATCAAGGATGGAGAAGGAAATCAGTTGTGACCTTTCAAAGGACCTGTCCCGGCATTAGGATGGCCGGACACAGGTCTGGACCATCAACCTCCCAAACGCCTATCCTGTGTGCTAACCATTGTGCCACCTCACTTGGTGTGGGCTTGTTTTGAGTCAAATTACAAAACATGAAGTAAAATTTATTTGTAATATGTGTTTACTTCACTTCAACAGTAAGAAAAAAATTAGACATTCACACATCAAACTGTTTAGTTAACAAATCAATAGAAGTAGAATTATCAGAGAAAGATTCATATGTAAATTTTAAAAATTATCAACAATCACAGAATGTTCCATTTATTATTTATGGAGATTTTGAAAGTTTGTTGTTAAAGATGAATCATTGTCAACTGAATCTCAAAACCTCATATACAATGAAATATCACAAACATGAACCAAGTGGTTTCTGTTAGTATATTAAATACATCAATAGACACTACATGGATCCAGTCATACATCAAAGAACAAATTGTCATCAAAAATTCATTGACTGTATGAAAAAAGAGGTTGAAGAAATTGGAAGAACTTATTCTGAAATTGGAGGAATGATGCTATTAACACCTGAAGAAGAATCTAAACTCAAGATCTAAAATGTTTACATTTTGTAGATGTCATTTGACTGGAAAATATATAAATCCATTAAACTACAAATTGAAGTTTTGTACCAGTTTATTTACATAATCTTTCACGATACAATTCTCATTTGTCTGTAAAAGAACTTTGTTATGATTTAAAGGATATAGATTGAATACCAAAACTGAAGGCAAATGTATTAATTTTGGAAAAATGACACAAAATTTCAATATGAGGTTTACTGACACTTTTCAATTCATGTCTTCAAACCTTGACAAAGTTTCATCAAATCTCAAAAGAGTACAATGAAAAATATTAAGAAATTTTTTCTACAAAATCTATTCAATCTAGTGAGCAAGAAAAGTGTTATCTATATGATTATATGCATAGTTGAATGAAATTTGAAGGAACACAGATTCCATTAACAGAAGAAGCTGAATGACTGTGAAATAAGATATGACGATTGTAAACGTATAAAATTAGTTTGGGAAAAATTTAATTTGTAGCTGCAGTTTATGGCGGGTAATGGCTCATCGAACATAGGTCGGTATGAGGTGGAGTGTACACTATTAAGTTAAGCAGTGGTTTTGACTTTGTACATATGTACTGTTTGTGTTTTCCTTTTCTTTTTCATTTATAAATGTATTGCTATGGTGTTCTTTTAATCATTGACAAAGGTCTTCTTAGGCACTTGTGGGTTTTATTGTTGTTCTGAAGAAGGTGTAGTTATCTACGCCGAAACCTATGTTAACACTAGGTGCTTTTTTCGCAATTGAGGCGGATTTTTAATTTTTTTAATATATTTCCATTCTGCGTAACAACACTCTGAGAGTTTACATTAATGATTATGAATTTGTAGATGAATGAACTTTCACTAGCACTATTAAGTAATATTCTGTAAATCCTATTTCCTCATCTCCTCTTAAGAAGAGTTCGAAACATGTACAAAAGCCTAATTCACAACTGCATATAAAAACCAGCTTTTACAAAGTTTTGCTGATACCATTCCAATTTTTAATGGGAGAAATGTGGAAAACATGACACGATTAAATCAATGGCAAAATTAAGTGGTTCCAGATTGGCAGGTATTTACGCCCTCTCAAATTTCGTGATTAAAAATATAATGGGCATAATATCATTCCCTCTCTGCACACTTATAAACTGGGTGTTTGTTTGTGATATTTTTCCAGAATGCCTAAGAAATACAGCAGTAATCCTGCTACACAAAAAGGGTGATAAATCCTGCACTAATAATAATCATCCAGTTTCTCTGATACCTATTTTTTCGTAAGTGATTATTATATACAAAAGGAAATTTGCATGTGTTTGTAAAAAAAGTCTCTGTATGTTTTTAGGTCCCAGTTATCAACAGTTAAAGCTGTTCAAAATGTTTGTATTGTGTAATGAAGGCACAATAATGGATTTCATTTGATTCTGTAAACCATAGAATATTACTGGAGGAACTATGGCATTACAGCATCAGGGACCAGGAACTCTCCCTCATTAAATCCTATCCCAGTAACAGGAAACAAATTGTAAGCTACAATGGTCAAAAGCCACAGTTTCTGAGTGTTACTAGAGGTGTGCCTCAGGGTTCGGTGCTTGGGCCATTACTATTTGCAATATTTACAAAGAACCTGACTCACAGTTATGTCATGCAAATTTGTGCTTTTCACACATGATACAAACTTCATCAATTCTAGGACAGACATAAATGAACAGAAGGAGAAAAGATTTTCTCAGACTATCCAATATATGGTTTAAGCAAATAAATTACCTGTTAACTATGAAAAGATTGTAAATATTTCTTTCATCTTACCCATTGTTGATGTAGAGCTCATTTCTACCAAACTCATTGGCATATACCTAGAGACAAAATTAAGTTGAAAGGGTCACATAGACAATATATGACGCAAGCTTTCATGAGTTATCCATCCACTGAAAAATTACACACATTCATTTCTGAGAAAGCGCTGATTAACTCGTAGTAGTAGTAGTAGTAGTAGTAGTAGTAGTAGCAGTGGCAGCAGCTTAATTCATCCGTAGATCTCTTTTTACAAGGATATGGGACATGTCAAAGTATTTACAAGTTAAGACCAATTAAAAATAAGCTAATTCATATACACATACACTTAT
This sequence comes from Schistocerca cancellata, assembly GCF_023864275.1. NCBI lineage: Eukaryota > Metazoa > Arthropoda > Insecta > Orthoptera > Acrididae > Schistocerca > Schistocerca cancellata. The sequence goes on from NC_064626.1 coordinate 573,256,902, forward strand.
AGACTTCTAGTTAGAGACATTAGATTTGCCGTCCTGAAAAGCTGAGTCAGCTCTAAAATGAGTGAGATGTTGAGCTCAGAAAGAGGAAGTGGTGTTATTATTGTGCTGTGCATAGCTTTGGGATAAGTTTTTCTGGAAAAGGAAAAACATACTGTGAAGGTGTTATGTGGAATGTTGGATGTTTTATGATCATCATAACCTTTTTTTATCAGACACCTACTCTGTTTTATCTAAATAATCTTTCATTGTATTAAATGTATTGCATAACATGTGCTTTTTTCGCTGCCTATTTTAAATAAGTGTATTTCTGCAATGTCTTTTATCTCTTTTGGTGCTTTATTGTACAGTTTTATTCCTTGGTAGCAAATGCTATTTTGAGTTTTATGATTATTTTTGTTGGTAAAAGTAAGTTGAGACTAATTCTTGTTCCATGATCATGGACAGAGCTGTTTGTGCAGTAATTACCAATGTTATTTTTTATGTGTGCAACTCACTGGTAAATGTATTCATGTGGAGCAGTTAAAATCCCCAGAGTTTTGAACATATCTTTACAATGAGTTCAACTGCTATTTGTTGTTATTATTCTTATGGCTCCTTTCTGGAATTTGAAACTTGTGTTCATATTTTGTGCACTTGTTCCCCAAAAAAAGAGTGCCATAGCTAAGAATTGATTGTACATATGAATAAACATATAACTAAGAGCACTGCATGTTACACACTGATGATAGGATCCTAAGGGCATAACATGCTAATGACATTCTGTTTGCAAGTACCTTAGTGTGTTGACATCACTTCAACTGAGAGTCAATATTCATTCCTACAAATTTTGCATTTGTTACACGGTCTACAGAAGGGGCCATCTACATTTAATTTGACATTGCCGTTTTCCCTCTTCAAACTGAAATTCATAGCGTTAGTTTTCTTTATTTTCAACATCACTTTATTGCTTATTGACCAATCGTAAACTTCCTTGAGAGTGTCATTTGCTTTCTCTGTGCGGAGTTCTCTTGTTTTCTCAGTGACTATAATATTGTTGTCATCAGTGAAGAGAATGTTTTCACCATGAGTAACACTAGTGGGAAAGTCATTTATGTATATCAGGGAGAGTATTGGCCCTAATATGCTATCTTGCGGAACCCCTATATTAATGTAGTTTGGTTCTGATAAGTGTTTTAGTAAATGTTTAGATCTATTTGAAGTATGTGTTATCTCTACTCTTTGTATCCTATCAGCTAGGTATGTTGGAAACCAGTCATTAACTACCCCTGTTATTCCGAATGCTTCTAATCTAATAGAATCTTGTGGTCTAATGTATCAAAGGCCCTAGAAAGATCCAAAAATATGCCTGTGACACATTCATCTTTGTCAAGAGCATCAAGTACAACTTTTGTGAATTTTACTATGGCTGACTCTGTATTTTTGCCACTTCGGAAACCTACCTGTGATACGCTTAAAAGACTATTTATTCAGATAATTCATTAATCTGTCTTTCATAATTGCTCCTATTATTTTTGAGAATGGTGACAGGAAGGAAATGGGCTGGTAATTTTCTATGTCTTCTGCATTACATTTCTTAAGCAAAGATACAACTCCTGCCTATTTTAACTGCTCTGCGAATGTCCCTGATGTGAAGGATTCATTTATTATATTTGTTAAGGGGCCTTATATAATCCCTATGCATTGTTTCAGTACACACACTGGTACTTCATCTAAGCCTACTGACTTTTTATTTTTCAGTTTTTGAACAGTTTTACCAGCTTTATTCTCTGTGGTAGGATGTAACAACACTGTATTCAGTGCAACATTATTTATAGGTATTATATTTGTTTTGTGGAATTTTTGCTGTAAGTTCTCTGCAATACTGGAAAAATGCTTGTTTACATGTCTAACTAAGTACTGTGGATCATTTATTACCTTATCTCCCTCCATTAGCAGCATGTTATTCTGCATTTGCTTTCCTCACCTCATTTCCTTTTCTATACCATCCCAGACTGCTTTGCCTTTATTCTCTGCTTTATATATTACTTTGTCATTAAATGACTTATTTTCAACAATCAGAAACATCCTATAGATCTTTTTGTATCTATGATAGATATTTCAGAATTCTGGATCATTGTGACTTTTTCATGGAACTGAGGTATTTAAGCGTTTGGGAGGACTTCTTAATACCTGCTGTTTTCCATCTGTTTTTATGAGATGTTGATTCAGAGATGAATACTTTAGGGAATGCCTTTTCAAATTTCAGTTTAAATAATGTGGAGAATTTCATATTCACATTGGTTTACTTGTACACTTCATCCCAGCTTTGTTTTGCTAGTACTTTTGAAAATCTTTTATTTTTATTTCTGATAGATGTCGTTTGTAGGCAGGTAGTTTAGGGAATGACTGGATGCCTGATTTTACTGTTGTTATTTGACAGAGGAGGTGTGATAGTCTGAGATCTTTTACAGCTACATCACATTTTTCCCTGTCAATATTTGTGGCCACATGATCAATTACTGGTACAATCATTGTAGTAACATTTGTTGCACTATTGACCAATAGCTACATGCCAAAACTCTGAGAATTACCTATTACAGATTCTTTCATTGCTACCTAAGCAATGGCCTTCTTCTATGAGGTAATTCTCCAGGACCCAGGAAAATTTTTATTTGGCAGAAGAAAGCCATCAGGCACCTCTTTTGAATCACCAAAAGAATTACAGATAATGCCAGTCCATCTCTCATTATATACAGCTGCCTTTTGTACATAAAAGAAAATCTTAACAGTTACAACCTTAGGCAGTCCATTCATAATCATAATATTTGTCAGTCATTAAAGGTAGACATATGGTACCTCATACTTTCTAAACTCAAGTTTAAAAAGACACAAGGTAGTTATGAATATGTAGAAATAAAGCTTTTAACAAATTGCCCATGCAGACACGTGCTGCCTCTTTTAATATATTTGAAAATAAGACTAAAATGGCTGAAAGGAAAAGCTTTTTATAAATTTAAAGAATTTGAAAACTCTTCAAAAGTTGATCTAATTTACTAAATAACTCATAATACTGTTCGTTTGTACGTTCTTTCTTTTTTTTTCCCTCCAGTATCTTGCCTTATGTATACAATGGTTATTCAAGTAACTAAATCATGTTCGGCTCATATTTTACTATTACCCACATTGGGAAATTTTTATGTATGATCTATATTCTTTTATTATATGAAACTTAGTAACTTAATAATGTTTAGTTCAACCATGTGAAGAAATCTTTGTGTGTACCTATGTTGTTTTATCATGTATGTTCTTTTATTATGCATTCTTTAATTATGTGTAGAAGGATAGTGTATGTGTGTTTCATAATGTGTCAATCATACTTTATAAAACCTCTTGTACATTAGCCATGATGGCATTGGTTCCATGTAGATGGATGAATATGTAAATACAATAAAAAAATGAATAGAATTATGATGGTTACAGCTGGAGTATATGTACTAAGTGCTGATATACCACAGCAAAGCAAAAATCATTTCTACCAGGAATCAGACCACCTACACAATCACATTAAGAATATTAAGAAGTAATAATAGTAAGAGACTTTAACGTACAAGTGGACTCTCAAGTAAATGATGCAGTAATAGGAAAATGTGAAGAAATGTTAGTTAATGACTCAGAAGGAAATCTTATAGAATTATCTAACCGTTTTAACTTGAGAATTCTCAACACATATCATTCACATAAATATGTTCACAGTTATGCATGGGAAAGAAGCCTCATTACAGTAGAAATCATTAACTAATTACATCATAACTAAACAAAGATAAAAAAATTGTAGTTTGAAATTGCAGTTATGCAGCGGAGACAATTGTGGATCTGACCTTAATTTTATCAAAGCTCGTCTATCCTTTAAGAGAAAACTATCAACAACAGGACAACTAACCAACCAAAGCAATGAAAAGAACTTGAAACAGACATCATACAAGCTCTTTCTCCCCTACCAATTCAGCATAAAGGATTTATTTCAACAAAGATTAGAGCAAAAACCAAGAATAATGCCAGGAGATAGCAATGTTGAAATATAATGTGAGAAAATTAAACAAGAAATTAGGAAAATTGCTGTGGAGGTTATGGGGACAGAGTAAGAGTGCAGACAAGTAGGAATATCTATGAGTATTGGATCTTACGACGTCAATTTGGTAAAAAAAAGTTATCAACTAAATCGCCTTAACAAAGACCAAATTACCAGACAATAAATCAGGAATTAAGGAACAGAATTACATCAGAAAGGCACAAGATGTGGGAATAGAAATGCACTCTGATTGCAACTTTAATAGTTAGATCACTAACTATAGAAGTGTAGAGAACAATTACAGGTATAGCTCGAAGACACCATTTGAAGAAAGGAAAGAACAATGGACATTAGAACAATTGTTGTCAATCGACTGAAATATCATGAGTCAAAGATCATATGTGGTTTCCAGTTTCAAGAAGGGGTCTAGAAAAATATGCATGCATGAATTAATGTGAACTGTAAAATGACTCACTTATTTGGCAAAATTACTTATGAGAAAATAAGCAGAATGTTTGCCACTATATTTTTGAAGACCGGAGTGGGTTTTGAAGGACAGATCCTGTACAAATAATCTCTTCATTTTACAAGAGAGAATGGAGAAATTTGTAACATTAGGGACAGAGTTATACTCTGCCTTTGTAGAGTTAGCAGCACCTTATGACGTAGTTCCCAGAAAAAGAAACTGTGAGAGGCTCTGAAAAATACAGACACAGATAGCCAGCTTCTAGAGACTATTATTGAAATGTATAGAAATTATGAGGTACTGATTAAATGGTAAGGTTATCTACTTTCAACTAGACATAAGTACCAATGCAAAATACAATCATAAAACAGCCATGATTTACAAACAGATAATCTCACCAATGTTATTTTTGCAGGTCACTTGACAGTGGCAATCACCATGAAACAGGCCTCTCATGTAAAATATTAAATTGCAGCTAGTTTTGGAGCTTTTATTTTCATTATGTCTTATAATTACAAACTATGCTTCGGATCCAACGGAACATAAAACATTGTTAATTTGTTAAGTTTTACAGATTAGCATGCTATTCTAGCACAAGACTAATATGATTTTGAATTTATGACAAGATGTGGATATCATGAACATGATAAATGGGGACTACAAATGAATAAATGAAAAATTGAATGTGTGTTAGCAAATAGCGACACTGGATTTAAAGTACTCATCGGTGACAGAACAGTTATGAGACAGAAAAATTTAAATATCTAGGGGCATATATCGACAAAAGTCTGTTGTGTCACACAGAAGTAAAATGAGAATACCACGAAGCAATAATTGGGTGTATGAACTATTTTTGGTGAGATGAGAACATTTCCAACAAGACTAAGAAAAGAATAAGTAGGCTAATGTTTGAATCTGTCCTATGCTATGGATCTGAACTGTGGATTTGAAATTATGACTTCAAGAGAAGACCCCCTTATGCAATATTTATGACTTTTTTATTGGTTATTAATAAAGCAATTTGAAATTACACAATAGTGTGAATAATTGTCCTTTTGAAGTCCCAACATATCACTCATGACAGCTTCTGTAAAAAGCCCACTATGGTTTCAAAACAAGTTCTGAGAGAGGCACAATTCAATGTTAACTAGCATTAACATAAAGTAATCAACACGGAAGTGACTCATTTGCACTTAGAATATGTGCACAATACTAAAGCAGTTAATAGCAGAAAAACCAACATCTTTGTACTTTAGCAACAGATCTGCCTACATTTCTATAAACACAGAAAATTATGTGGAATTCTGAGTCATCAGTCTTCTGCCTGGTTTGATGTGGCCCACCACAAATTTCTCTCCTGTGTCAGTCTCTTCATCTCAGAGTAGCACTTGCAACCTGTGTCCTCAATTATCTGCTGGATGTATTCCAGTCTCTGTCTTCCTCTACAGTTTTTGCCCTCTACAGCTCCCTCTAGTATCATGGAAGTCAGTCCCTGATATCTTAACAGATGTCCTATCATCCTGTTCCTTCTACTTGTCAGTGTTTCCCACATATTCCTTCCCTCTTCGATTCTGCACAGAACCTCCTCATGCCTTACCTTATCAGCCACCTGATTTTCAACGCTCGTCTGAAGCACCACTTCTCAAATGCTTCGATTCTCTCCTGTTCAGGTTTTCCTACAGTCCATGTTTCACTACCATACAATGCTGTGCTCCAAACGTATATTCTCAGAAATTTCTTCCCAACTTAAGGTCTATATTTGATACTTGTAGACTTTCCTTGGCCAGGAATGCCCTCTTTGCCAGTGCTAGTCAACTTTTGATGTCCTCCTTGCTCCATCCATCATTGGTTTCCATCATTGGTTATTTTGCTGCCTAGGTAGAAAAATTCCTTAACTTCATCTACTTCATGACCATCAATCCTGACGTTGAGTTTCTCGCTGTTCTCATTTCTGTTACATCTCATTACTTTATTCTTTCTTCGATTTACTCTCAATCCATATTCTGTACTCATTAGACTGACCATTCAATTCAGCAGATCAAGTAATTCTTCTTCACTTTCACTCAGGAAAGCAATTCATCAGCAAATCATATCATTGATATCCTTTCACCTTTAATTTCAATTCCGATCTTGAATTTTCCTTTTATTTCTATCATTGCTTCTTCGATGTACAGATTGAACAGTAGAGGCAAAAGACTACTCACCACATTTTTCATGCGCCATTTCGTCTTAGCTTCCCTGCACTTCCTATTTCATTCCTCAGCGACTTATATTTCTGCTTTCCTGAATTTCCCAGAACGTTTTTGCACTTCCTTCTTTCATTAATCAGCTGAAGGGCTTCTTCTGTTACCTATAGTTTCTTCACAGTTACTTTCTTTGTTCCTATGTTCTTCTTTCCAGTTTCTGTGATTGCCCTTTCTAGAAATATCCATTCCTCTTCAACTGTATTGCCTACTGGACTATTCTTTATTGCTGTATCTACACCCGTTGATAACTTCAAGTGTATCTTGTCATTCCTTAGTACTTCTGTATCCCACTTCTTTGCATATTGACCTTTCCTGATTACTCTCTTAAACTTCAGCCTACTCTTCATCAGTACTACATTGTGATCTGAGTCTATATCTGCTCCTGGGTACGCCTTGCAATCCAGTATCCGATTTCGGAATCTCTGTCTGACCATGATGTAATCTAAATGAAATCTTCCCATATCACCCAACCTTTTCCAAGTATACCTCATCCTCTTGTGATTCTTGAACAGAGTATTTGCTATTACTACCTGAAATTTATTACAGAACTCAATCAATCTTTCTCTTCTCTCATTCCTTGTCCCAAGCCCATATTCTCCTGTAACCTTTTCTTCCACTCCTTCCCCTACAATTGCATTCCAGCCCCCATGACTATTACATTTTCATTTCCCACTGCATATTGTTTTACCCTTTCAATACCCTCATAAACTTTCTCTATCTCAGCATCTTCAGCTTGCGATGTCACCATGTATACCTTAACTGTTCACAGTAACACACACTCCACCCATTTCATAATGAATCCTACTCCTGTTAGACCATTTTTGCTGCTGTTGATTGGTTGGTTTAAAAGAGGGGGAAAGGGACCAAACTACGAGGTCATAGGCTTGTTCGTAATAAAACAATGCCACAAGTGTGAGAATAAAACAGACGAGACATATAACACAAAACGGAAAGAAAGGAAAGACCAGCAGTACTGAAGGAAAGGTAACGAACACTAAACGGAACAAAAGAGGGCACGAGAACAACAGAGAGATATAAGGAACAGTTAGAAGAGAGTAAAACAAGGAAGCAGATTATACAGTGGCTGGCCGACCACAAAAATAAACAGTAAAAACCACCATTAAAATCTTCACCCTAAAAGCACTAGGGTGGAGGACACAGAGGAACAAAGGACAGGCAGTAAAACTCAGATCAAATGATAAAACCCACCCTCATGGACGAAATGTAAACCCAAATCAGCCCATGAGGCGTTGTCTGCTAAAATCAATGATAACGAGTCCGGCAACCGAAGGTGAAGTCACCGGGCAGCCGAAGGAGGACATAGCAGAATAATATGGGCCACTGTCAATCGGGTACCGCACCGACACTGAGCTGGGTCTTCACAGCGCACGAGGTAGCCGTGGGTCGCCCATGCAAAGCCGATGTGGAGCCTGCAGAGAACCACAGAGTCCCTGTGAGACGCCCTCATCAAGGACTTCCACACATTCATGGTCCCCTTAATGGCTCGCAGTTTGTTGTGCGAACTGAGATTTTGCCATTCTGTCTCCCAAAGCTGAAAAACCTTGCGGAGTAATAATGAACGCAGGTCAGTTGCGGGGATACCCATCTCCAGAAGTGGTTTCTGTGTAGCCTGTTTGGGCAGCCTGTCAGCAAGTTCATTTTCTGGGATTCTGACATGACCAAAGGTCCAGATGAACACCACTGAACGACTGGACTGTTCCAGGGCATAGATGGACACCTGGATGGATGCTACCAAAGGATAATGAGGCTAGCACTGGGCGACTGCTTTCAGGCTGCTCAGAAAATCAGTACATAAAATAAAAAGACTCCCCAGGGCATGAACGGAGGTACTGAAGTGCACGAGAAATGGCCACCAGCTCTACAGTGAATACACTGCAGCCCTCGGGTAAGGAATGCTGTTCGATAGGACCGCCGTGCACATAGACAAAGCCAACATGAACCTCAGCCACGTTAAAGTTCCAAACGAAGCTGCGGCCGAGGTGTACACCAAGGAGGCATACATGAACGGACCACAAGTAGTGTAGTAAAGGGAAGGACTCCAGTTCAGAGAGAGGGGACCATGTGCAAACCGCAATCTTTAGCCCAGATGTGGGCCGCCAATATGGGAGATGGACTGCTGTAGGCGGGAAAAGGAGACAGTAATTCGGATGTTCAGGGGAACTAGGAATGTGTGCTGTGTAAGTGGCAAGCAGTTGTGCACATCTGATATGCAATGGAGGGACACCAGCCTCCACTAATACACTGGTCACTGGACTCGTCCTAAAAGCTCAAGTCGCTAGTCGAACCCCACAGTGGTGCACAGGGTCAAGTAAATGCAATGCTGAAGGCACTGCCGAACCATAAATCACACTCCTACAGTCAATTTGGGATTGGACAATGGCTCTGTAGAGCTGCAGCAGCAAAGAGTGATCTGCACCCCAATTGGCGTTGCTCAGGCAATGGAGGGCATTGAGGTGATGCCAGCACTTCTGCTTAAGCTGACGAAGATGAGGAAGCCAAGTCAATCAAGCACTGAAAACCAGTCCTAGGAATCGATATGTCTCCACTACAGTGAGCGGATCGTCATTAACGTAAAGTGCTGGTTCCGGATGAACGGTATGACGCCGACATAAGTGTATGACACACGACTTTGCGGCTGAAAACTGGAAGCAGTGGGCTAGAGCCCATGACTGTGCCTTGTGGATGGCTCCCTGTAGGTGCCGCTCAGCAACACCAGTATTGGAGCACCAGTATTAAATGCAGAAGTCGTCTGCATACAGAGAAGGTGAGATGGACAGCCTGAAAGCTGCTGGCCACTAAAAATAGAGAGACAAGTAATATAGAGCGCTGCGGCACTCCATTCTCCTGGATATGGATGGAACTAAGGGAGGCACCAACTTGGACATGGAAAGTATGGAGCAACAGGAAGTTTTGGATAAAAATTGGGAGTGAGCCCCGGAGACCCCACTCGTACAATGTGGCAAGGATATGATGTCACCAGGTCATGTCTTATGCTTTATGTAAGTAAAAAAAGACGGCAACCAGGTGTTGCCATCTGGAAAAGGCTGTTCGGATGGCAAACTTGATGGACACAAGATTATCAGTGGTAGAGCGACCCTGGCGGAAGCCACCCAGACATGCAGCCAGCAGGCCACATGTCTCCAGGACCCAACCCAATCACTGACATACCATACATTCCAGCAGCTTACAAAGAACGTTGGTGAGGCTGATGGGCCGATAGCTATCCACATCAAGCAAGTTTTTACCAGGTTTGAGCACCGGAATGATGGTGCTCTCCTGCCATTGCAATGGAAAGATGCCATCACACCAGATCCGGTTGAAGATGACAAGCAGATGTTGCTTGTAGTCAGATAAGAGATGTTTAATCATCTGCCTGTGGATCCAATCTGGCCCATAAGCTGTGTCGGGGCAATGTGCCAGAGCACTGAGGAGCTCACACACTGTAAATGGGGTATTACAGGATTCAGTGCGGCGTGTAATGAATGAGAGGATGTTCCCTTCCAGCTGCCGTTTGAATGTGCAAAAGGCTGGGGGGTAATACTCCGACACAGAGGCTCGAGCAAAGTGCTCAGCAATTGCGTCTGTAGATAATACGCCATTTATGGTAACACCAGGGACACCTGTTGGGGCCTGGTACCCGAAAAGACGTTTGATCTTTGCCCAGACTTGGGAAGGTGATGTATGCTGCCCACTGGTCGAGACTTATCTCTCCCAACACTCCTGCTTCCGCAGTTTGATAAGGTAGTGAACACAGGCATGGAGCCATTTAAAGGCTATGCAGTGCTCCAGGGAAGGGTGCCACTTATGCCACTGTAGAGCTCGCCGACGCTCCTTAATTGCTTCAGCGACTTCTGGTGACCAGCAAGGGACTGCCTTACACCTCAGGCATCCTAAAGAGTAAGGGACCGCATTTTCTGCCGCAGAAACAATTGTTGTTGTCCCGTGACAACAGAGGTGAAAGTTTCCCAGTTTACTTTGTTTAAAGCCCATCTGGGCAGGTCTCCATGGACCTGATGCTGGGGCAGTGACAGGAAGATGGGGAAGTGGTCACTACCGCACAGGTCGTCATGTGCTCTCCAGTGGATACATGGAAGAAGTCCTGGGCTGCAAATTGATGAATCAATGGCCGAGTAACTACCATGAGCCCCAGTGTTTAAGAGGCAGAGATCGAACTGAGACAGTCAAGTTTCAATATATCTGCCTCAGCCAGTAAGCATGGTACCACCCCACAAGAGGTTAGGGGCATTAAAATCTCCCAAACGTAGGAAAGGTTTAGGGAGTTGATCAATCAGAGCAGCTAATACATTCAGGCCATCTGGAGGAAGATATATGTTGCAGACAGTTATTTCCTGCATCGTCATTCTGACAGCCACAGCTTCAAGAGGAGTTTGAAGGGGCACATGTTCACTACAGACTGAGTTTAGGACATAAAAGCAAACTCCACCTGACAGTCTATTATAGTCGCTACGATTCTTGTAATATTCCTTATAGCTGCGGAGGGCAGGGGTCTGCATTGCCAGGAACCAGGTTTCCTGGAAGGCAATGCAGATAGCAGGTATAAAGCTTAACAGTTGCCATAGCTCAGCCAGGCGGTGGGAAAAACTGCCGCAATTCCACTGGAGGATGTAGTCGTCATGAGACTGAGAAGGCATGGAACATTCAATGAGGCAGTTTACACCTCAGGGTCACCTGCTGCCACCAACGTTTTTCCTGGGCAGGATATATCCATTTTGTCTGAGGGCAGAGGATGCTGTTTTGATCGAGACTGACCCAGAACCCTCTTGGACAAGCCCTCCACCTCCCCAAACTTGTCCTCTAAATGCTCAACAAAAAACTGAGGCTTCATCATCATGAAAGATTCCCCATCAGCTCTCTAACATACAAGATACCAGGGCGAATAAGATCTGCTGTCATCCTTAGCTTGACGTTCCTCCCATGGTGTGGGCAGGGAGGGGAACTATATGGGATCCTACTTCTGTGCGATGAATTGAGCTCGTGATTACTTAGAAACTGCTAGTGTTTCACCACCAGCAAGAGATGATGGACTACTCTTCAGCACGTGTCATCCACCCTGATGCAACCCACTCCAACCAGAGGCCCTCCCCCACATGCGTCACCCAGCCACAGCAAAGGCCACCTGGCAGGATGGACATCTACCCCTTGGCATATGTGGGGAGTTAATGGTGCAGGCATCAGCAGAGTGATCCCAGTGTGGTCAGGTTGCTACAACCAACAGGGTACATGGCGGCCCCACCACAACGGACTGGCTACCGTGCTGGATATCAGGTGCAAATAAGTCCATGGTCATTGTCGATGCAGGAAGTGACACTGTATATTGCATGGTGGAAAACGCACCCAGAAAGGTGTCCTCGCCCAAGAGATGGAGAATGGGTGGGACTGCAATGCAACGACGAGAAAGTGGGCTAAAGATCTCAATGCACGATGGACATGACGCACCATGTGAGATGCCCTTCCCCAAATGGCTCGCTCTTCAGGAAAATTTTGAAGAATGGGGGTCAAACCCTACAGGGGACCATCACATAAAGGCCGAAATGTGTGGAACTCCTTTTAGTCGCCTCTGACGGCAGGCAGGAATACCTCGGGCCTATTCTAACCCCCGGACCTGCAGGGGGGGTTTGCTGCTGTTGATATGACCCTATACTCATCTCACCAGAAATCCTTTTCTTCTTTCCATCTCACTCCATGGACCCCTACTATATCTAGATCGAGCCTTTGCATTTCCCTTTTCAAATTTTTTAGCTTCTCTACCTAATTCAAGCTTCTGACATTCCACACCTCAACTCACAGAATATTATCCTTTCATTTATTATTCAATCTTTTTCTCGTGGTCTCCTCCTGGAGATCTGAATGGGGGACTATTCTACAATCTTTTGCCAATGGAGATATCATCATGACACTTTTTCAATTATACACCACATGCCTGTGGATACACATTATTTGTCTTTAATGCAGTGGTTTCCATTGCCTTCTGCATCCTCATGCCATTGATCACTGCTGATTCTTCCACCTTTAGCAGCAGTTTCTCCACCCCAAAGGCAAGGGAGTGCCCTGAATCTCTATCTGCTCCTCTATCCTCGTTGACAAGGCCTTTGGCAGAATGAGGGTGACTTCTTATGCCGAAAGTCTTCAGCTGCCAATGCCAATTTTTAAACAAAATTTAAGCGGTGGTCGGTTTAGAATCCACGACCCAAGATGTTTTGATTATGTATCAAAGCCGCTGTACCTAGACCACCTGTTCTTATGTGGATACCAATGAAATAAAGCCTATTATGGTCTCAGAATATTTTCTGCAAGGAGATATGGGCAAATTTGAGTTGGTTGCAGTGGAGAATATACCGCCTCAACTACAGCCTATTATGGTATAAGAATATTTTCTGCAAGGAGATAAGTATAAATGAAGTATGAGGGAACTGAGTATTGTTCCAGTGGAAAATATTCTACCTAGACTACTTGTACGTCTAGGTCTTTAAATTGTGTATTAACTAATGATGAAAGAGAAATGTAACTAAAGAAAGAGGTTTCCCTATTATCCATGAAACATTAAAATAAATGTTTATTGAAAGATTTTGTAAGAAAAATCAGTGCAGAAAGAAGCAGTGTGACAGTGGAAAATAAAAAAAAATCAACCTTTTTTTAGAGAAAAGATATATGGGTTTAATACTGATAAAAATAATAAAAGACATCATTGGATCTATGTCATAATTTCTCTCATTGTAAACAGACTAACCTATACCAACTGAAGAAGAAAATTTGGATTAAAAAAACCCAATGTAGTGAAATGTCACTTCTACCAAAATGGACTTTTGCACTCTTTCCAAACACATCCTTTGTGCTTGTGAACATTTGAATGCTAAACTAGCTATGTATTATGTCCTGTTCCATGGTGTGTACCGTAGTTCCTCCTTCCGATTTCTTCTATCATTTTCCTTTGTTAAGCAGTTTGGGGACATACTGAACCTAAATTATTTTATGAATATGAGAGAATTTGGGTTGTTCAGTTTAAGAGTAGGGATGCCACAGTTCGGTTATTTACTTACATAAATATTTCTTGTTAGTGACTTATATTAGATACATTTACACTGACACACTCCTCTCTCTCATTTCTGACCCTACAGGTAACTTTTCATTGACACTTTTGCCTTAAACTGACAGTCAGAATTCCCAATCTTGCCTTTAATCCATAAGATTAACTCACTGACTGTTAACAATACAGGTTGATCACTGTCACTGAAAAATCTACTTGTATGCTGCACTAACCCTTCACCAGACAGCATAGTAGCATGAAGCAGATTTCCAACCACTTTAAATTGATAGCCAGAGTTCTAAGAAATACTGTAGCTCTGAAATGGCTTTTTTCCCCTTGAAGCTGACATGTAGACTTCACCACAGTACTGCATCCAAATACAACACTCGCTAACTTAAAAAGAGAAGAGTGCTAGCTAATGTCTTGAGTACATCCGGACAGAGTGCCTATTGTATGTTGGACCACACATTACAGTTCCCTCAAAAGCTAGCTGAAATGGCTGATGGCCTTGGTGATACATCTAGAAATATTTTAAGAGAGTGGTGTCCCATGGCTAGTAAATATTTGTAAAGGTCATGATTAACTGCCAAAGCTGCTGATAAAAATTTCCTTAGGTTAGAACCAACTTTGGCCCACAGACCATTATCAGACATCACAAAACATTTACAACAGCTTGAATTACAGCTGCTTGGCATTCTTGTAAATACACTCCTGGAAATGGAAAAAAGAACACATTGACACCGGTGTGTCAGACCCACCATACTTGCTCCGGACACTGCGAGAGGGCTGTACAAGCAATGATCACACGCACGGCACAGCGGACACACCACGAACCGCGGTGTTGGCCGTCGAATGGCGCTAGCTGCGCAGCATTTGTGCACCGCCGCCATCAGTTTCAGCCAGTTTGCCGTGGCATAAGGAGCTCCATCGCAGTCTTTAACACTGGTAGCATGCCGCGACAGCGTGGACGTGAACCGTATGTGCAGTTGACGGACTTTGAGCGAGGGCGTATAGTGGGCATGCGGGAGGCTGGGTGGACGTACCGCCAAATTGCTCAACACGTGGGGCGTGAGGTCTCCACAGTACATCGATGTTGTCGCCAGTGGTCGGCGGAAGGTGCACGTGCCCGTCGACCTGGGACCGGACCGCAGCGACGCACGGATGCACGCCAAGACCGTAGGATCCTACGCAGTGCCGTAGGGGACCGCACCGCCACTTCCCAGCAAATTAGGGACACTGTTGCTCCTGGGGTATCGGCGAGGACCATTCGCAACCGTCTCAATGAAGCTGGGCTATGGTCCCGCACACCGTTAGGCCGTCGTCCGCTCACGCCCCAACATCGTGCAGCCCGCCTCCAGTGGTGTCGCGACAGGCGTGAATGGAGGGACGAATGGAGACGTGTCGTCTTCAGCGATGAGAGTCACTTCTGCCTTGGTGCCAATGATGGTCGTACGCGTGTTTGGCGCCGTGCAGGTGAGCGCCACAATCAGGACTGCATACGACCGAGGCACACAGGGCCAACACCCGGCATCATGGTGTGGGGAGCGACCTCCTACACTGGCCGTACACCACTGGTGATCGTCGAGGGGACACTGAGTAGTGCACGGTACATCCAAACCGTCATCGAACCCATCGTTCTACCATTCCTAGACCGGCAAGGGAACTTGCTGTTCCAACAGGACAATGCACGTCCGCATGTATCCCGTGCCACCCAACGTGCTCTAGAAGGTGTAAGTCAACTACCCTGGCCAGCAAGATCTCCATATCTGTCCCCCATTGAGCATGTTTGGGACTGGATGAAGCGTCGTCTCACGCGGTCTGCACGTCCAGCACGAACGCTGGTCCAACTGAGGCGCCAGGTGGAAATGGCATGGCAAGCCGTTCCACAGGACTACATCCAGCATCTCTACGATCGTCTCCATGGGAGAATAGCAGCCTGCATTGCTGCGAAAGGTGGATATACACTGTACTAGTGCCGACATTGTGCATGCTCTGTTGCCTGTGTCTATGTGCCTGTGGTTCTGTCAGTGTGATCACGTGATGTATCTGACCCCAGGAATGTGTCAATAAAGTTTCCCCTTCCTGGGACAATGAATTCACAGTGTTCTTATTTCAATTTCCAGGAGTGTAGTTTCTGTAATGACTGATTTTGTAGTTTAGAAGCCACTCATCAGACTAGATCTGTTGAATTAGAAAAAAGTGTTTGCTACAATTGTGCACTATTATATTTGGAATCAAGAAACAGTTAGGCTCCAGTTCTCAGCTGTGATACGAGTACAGCTACAGACTGGCAAGTTAAGAGTGTATCCTTTCCTGTGTTTTCCACATAGTATATTTATTAAATTTTGTGCATGTTCCTTTGTTTAAGAGAGTTAATCTCACATTTTTGTAAGTGTAAATTCATTCAGTCTCTAGTGCAATAGTTGCTCACTGAATAGCCAGCTACATAGCTCTTTAATGCATGTGTGTCCATCGGTGACACATCAGGAGGATAGCAAGTTGCATACCTAGGTTGGTTGGTTGGTTCGTGGGATGAAAGGGACCAGACTGCTACGGTCATCGGTCCCTTTTTCCAAAACTAAAACCACCCAAAGAGAATAAAAAACGAACAACAGGAAAGACGGCAGATGACACAGGACGAGAAATACTCCGACAGAGATCAGACAAAACAAATTAGAATCACACACAGTGTGACGGTGGTTGGCTGACCATAGAGAAAAAAAAAGGAAAAGCCAACCCCCGAGAACACATTAAAAACTCAGTTTAAAACTGGAGGCCAAAAGCCAGAATCAACACTAAAAAAAACAAACACTCAGATTAAGTGATAAAAACCCCCCGCCCGAATAAAACGCAAAACCAATTCCACCATTACAGAGTCATCTATTAAAATGGCAGGGAGCATGTCAGGCAGTGCAAACGTCTGCCTGAGCACAGCTAAAAGTGGACAGTCCAACAAAATGTGGACCACTGTCAATGCCGAGCCGCAGCGACATAGAGGTGGGTCCTCACGCCGCAATAAGTAGCCGTGCGTCAGCCGAGTGTGCCCAATGCGCAGTCGGCAAAGGACGACTGACTCCTTGCGAGAGACTCGCAAGGAGGAGTGCCACACAGTCGTGGTTTCCTTGACGGTAAGGAGTTTGTTAGGGGTGGTCAGACCGCACCAGTCATCGTCCCATAGCGCAAAAACTTTATGGCATAAGACTGCTCGCAAATCATTCTCTGGGAGGCCAACGTCCAGAGATGGTTTACTGGTGGCCTCTTTCGCCAGTCAATCAACATTTTCATTGCCGGGTATCCCAACATGGCCTGGGGTCCACATAAAGACCACAGATCAGCCGCAATGGGGAAGAGTATGCAGGGACTCATGGATAGCCATCACTAGACGAGGACGAGGGAAACACTGGTCGAGAGCTTGTAAACCGCTCAGGGAATCGCTACAGATAACGAAGGACTCACCTGAGCAGGAGCGGATATACTCTAGGGCTCGAAAGATGGCGACCAGCTCAGCAGTGTAAACGCTGCAGCCAGCCGGCAATGAACGTTGTTCGGAATGGTCCCCTAGAGTTAGTGCATAACCAACACAACCAGCAACTAACAAACCGTCAGTGTAAAACATGCCAGAGCCCTGATACATGGCTAGGATTGAATCAAAGCGGCGGCGGAAGGCCTCCGGAGGGACTGAGTCCTTCGGGCCCTGTGCCAATTCGAGCCAAAGGCAAGCGCAAGGCACACACCACTGGGGTGTATGCAGAAGGCCCCGGAAAGGAGGTGGAACAGGGAAAACCCCAAGCCCGGAGAGAAGCTCTTTGACGCGGACGGCGATCGAACAACCCGACCGGGGCCGACGTTCTGGGAGATGGACAACTGACTGCAGGAACAGGAGATGATAATTTGGATGCCCGGGCAAGCTAAAAACATGGGCAGCATAAGCAGCCAGTAATTGTTGGTGTCGTAACAGCAATGGAGGGACACCTGCCTCCACAAGTATGCTGTCCACAGGGCTGGTCCGGAAAGCACCAGTGGCAAGGCGTATCCCGCTGTGGAGGATTGGGTCCAGCACCCGCAACGCAGATGGGGATGCTGAGCCATAAGCCAGACTCCCATAATCCAGACAGGACTGGATTAACGCCTGGTAGAGCCGTAACAGGGTAGATCGGTCGGCGCCCAAGCATCGCATAGCATTTTGATGCCGCCAACACATCTGTTTAAGCTGCCGAATATGAGCCAAGTCAACCGAGCATCAAAAACCATCCCCAAAAACCTATGTGACTCCACCACTGCAAGAAGTTCGCCATCAAGATAAAGCCGCGGCTCCGGGTGGACAGTGCGTCGCCGGCAGAATGCATAACGCAGGTCTTGGCTGCCGAAAACTGAAAGCCATGCACTACAGCCCAAGACTGCGCCTTGCGGATAGTGCCCTGAAGCTGACGTTCATCAGCTGCAATGCCAATAGAGCTGTAGTAAAGGCAGAAGTCGTCAGCATACCTGGACGCTGAGACAGACGTTCCCACCGCTGCAGCGAGCCCATTAATGGCTATTAAAAACAGGCAGATCCCTGTGGCACACCATTCTCCTGAACTCGGGAGGAACTATGAGAGGCCGCGACTTGCACGCGGAAGGTACGATATGACAGAAAATTTCGGATAAAGATCAGCAGAGGGCCCCGAAGACCCCATCCATGAAGCATAGAAAGGATGTGATGACGCCATGCCGTATCGTACGCCTTCCGCATGTCGAAAAAGACAGCGACCACATGCTGTCGGCGGGCAAAGGCAGTACGGATGGCCGACTCCAGGCTCACCAGGTTGTCAGCGGTGGAGCGGCCTTTACGGAACCCACCCTGAGATGGAGCCAGAAGGCCCCGAGACTCCAGTACCCAATTCAACCGCCGGCTCACTATCTGTTCAAGCAACTTGCAAAGAACGTTGGTGAGGCTAACGGGACGGTAGCTGTCCACCTCCAAAGGGTTCTTGCCGGGTTTCAGAATGGGGATAACAATACTTTCCCGCCATTGCGACAGAAACTCACCCTCAATCCAGAGACGGTTGTAAAGGTCGAGGAGCCGTTGCTGGCAGTCCACTGAAAGGTGTTTCAGCATCTGACAGTGGATGCGATCTGGCCCAGGAGCGGTATCAGGGCAAGCGGCTAGGGCACTGCGAAATTCCCACTCATTGAATGGAACATTGTACGATTCTGGATGGTGGGTGCGAAATGAAAGGCTCCGACGTTCCATCCGCTCTTTAAGGAGCGGAAGGACAGGGGGTAATTGGAAGAAGCGGAACTTGGAGCAAAATGCTCTGCCAAGCTGCTGGCAATTTCGTTGGAGTCTGTACAAACTGCTCCATTCAGCGAGAGCGCAGGGACACTGGCAGGGGTCTGATAGCCATAGAGGCGTCGGATCTCGGCCCAGACCTGCGATGGAGAGACATGAAGGCCAATGGTGGTGGACACATCCCACTCCCAGCACTCCTGCTTGCGTTGGCGGATAAGGCGGCGGGCCCGCGCATGCAGCCGTTTGAAGGCGATGAGGTGTTCAATGGAGGGATGCCACTTGTGATGCTTTAGCGCCTGCCGGCGATCTTTAATCGCCTCAGCAATCTCAGGCGACCAACAAGGCACAGTCCTCTGCCGAGGGGACCCAGAAGAACGGGGAACAGAAGATTCTGCAGTAGTAACGATGCCGGTGGTGACCGACTGAACCACCGCATCAATGGCGTCATTAGAGAGAGGCTCAATAGCGGCAATGGTGGAGAACAAGTCCCAGTCAGCCTTATTCATGCCCATCTGCTAGGGCGCCCAGAAGAGTGACACTGTGGTAGTGACAGAAAGATCGGAAAGTGGTCACTACCACACAGGTTGTCATGCACTCTCCATTGGACAGAAGGTAAGAGACTAGGGCTGCAGATCGAAAGGTCAATGGTGGATTATGTGCCATGTGCCACGCTGAAGTGTGTGACGGCACCATCATTTAAAATGGAAAGATCGAGCTGTGCCAATAAATGCTCAATGGTGGTGCCTCGACCTGTTGCAACTGACCCACCCCACAGAGGGTTGTGGGCGTTGACGTCGCCCAGTAACAAGAAAGGTGGCGGCAATTGGGCTATCAGCGCAGCCAGGACATGCTGCGCAACATCACCATCCGGTGGAAGGTAAAGACTGCAGACGGTAACAGCCTGTGGCGTCCACACCTGAACAGCGACAGCCTTTAAAGGTGTTTGTAGAGGGACAGACTCGCTGTGAAGAGAGTGAAGGACATAGATGAAGACGCCACCAGACAGCCTTTCACAAGGTGCCGGTTGTTATAATAGCCCCGATAGCCATGGAGCGCGGGGGTTCGCATTGCAAGAAACCAAGTTTCCTGAAGAGCAATGCAAAAGAAAGGGTGAAGGCTGATAAGTTGTCAGAGCTCAGCTAGATGTTGGAAAAAACCGCTGCAGTTCCACTGGAGTATGAAATCCATGGTGTCTGAGGGACCGGCGAGATCCAGATCTTCAGCAGATGCCAGAATCTCGACCTCATCCTCATAAGCTGAGCTTGTAGGAAGTGGTAGGACGTGTGCCACCGCAATGTTGGGATTCTTGGGCACCTTTTTCTTTATCAGCTTATTTCGCTCTGCCTTTGGTGGTTCAGGCTGGGAGGGCTTCACTGGGTCAGTCTCAGGGACGGACGACGAGCGTGAGGCCCTACGACCAGGGACCGGTGGTTGTTTGAGCCACTTGCGGGTATCTGCTTTTGTACCGGTCGGAACTTGCGAAGGGAGGTCCCCAAGGGACCCCTTCCTGGTGAGAGGAGCCGAAGAAGTCTTACGTTTCTCCGGCTGGGAAGGGGGAACTGATGTCCCCGATGGTTGGGGGGGCGTTGCTCCTGAAGTAGATGGAGCAGGAGCAACAGGGAGTGAAGTGCCCCCCCACCATCAAGGGGGCAGGTGTGGTTCCCTGGCTCTGAGAGCTAACGGTGCGTGGTGCAGCTATGGGAACTGTAACAGGAGCGACAGTGCTACATCTACATCTACATCTATACTCCGCAAGCCACCCAACGGTGTGTGGCGGAGGGCACTTTACGTGCCACTGTCATTACCTCCCTTTCCTGTTCCAGTCGCGTATGGTTCGCGGGAAGAACGACTGTCTGAAAGCCTCTGTGCGCGCTCTAATCTCTCTAATTTTACATTCGTGATCTCCTCGGGAGGTATAAGTAGGGGGAAGCAATATATTCGATACCTCATCCAGAAACGCACCCTCTCGAAACCTGGCGAGCAAGCTACACCGCGAAGCAGAGCGCCTCTCTTGCAGAGTCCGCCACTTGAGTTTGTTAAACATCTGCGTAACGCTATCACGGTTACCAAATAACCCTGTGACGAAACGCGCCGCTCTTCTTTGAATCTTCTCTATCTCCTCCGTCAACCCGATCTGGTACGGATCCCACACTGATGAGCAATACTCAAGTATAGGTCGAACGAGTGTTTTGTAAGCCACCTCCTTTGTTGATCGACTACATTTTCTAAGGACTCTCCCAATGAATCTCAACCTGGTACCCGCCTTACCAACAATTAATTTTATATGATCATTCCACTTCAAATCGTTCCGCACGCATACTCCCAGATATTTTACAGAAGTAACTGCTACCAGTGTTTGTCCCGCTATCATATAATCATACAATAAAGGATCCTTCTTTCTATGTATTCGCAATACATTACATTTGTCTATGTTAAGGGTCAGTTGCCACTCCCTGCACCAAGTGCCTATCCGCTGCAGATCTTCCTGCATTTCGCTACAATTTTCTAATGCTGCAACTTCTCTGTATACTACAGCATCATCCGCGAAAAGCCGCATGGAACTTCCGACACTATCAACTAGGTCATTTACATATATTGTGAAAAGCAATGGTCCCATAACACTCCCCTGTGGCACACCAGAGGTTACTTTAACGTCTGTAGACGTCTCTCCGTTGATAACAACATGCTGCGTTCTGTTTGCTAAAAACTCTTCAATCCAGCCACACAGCTGGTCTGATATTCCGTAGGCTCTTACTTTGTTTATCAGGCGACAGTGCGGAACTGTATCGAACGCCTTCCGGAAGTCAAGAAAAATAGCATCTACCTGGGAGCCTGTATCTAATATTTTCTGGGTCTCATGAACAAATAAAGCGAGTTGGGTCTCACACGATCGCTGTTTCCGGAATCCATGTTGATTCCTACATAGTAGATTCTGAGTTTCCAAAAACGACATGATATTCGAGCAAAAAACATGTTCTAAAATTCTACAACAGATCGACGTCAGAGATATAGGTCTATAGTTTTGCGCATCTGCTCGACGACCCTTCTTGAAGACTGGGACTACCTGTGCTCTTTTCCAATCATTTGGAACCTTCCGTTCCTCTAGAGACTTGCGGTACACGGCTGTTAGAAGGGGGGCAAGTTCTTTCGCGTACTCTGTGTAGAATCGAATTGGTATCCCGTCAGGTCCAGTGGACTTTCCTCTGTTGAGTGATTCCAGTTGCTTTTCTATTCCTTGGACATTCATTTCGATGTCAGCCATTTTTTCGTTTGTGCGAGGATTTAGAGAAGGAACTGCAGTGCGGTCTTCCCCTGTGAAACAGCTTTGGAAAAAGGTGTTTAGTATTTCAGCTTTACGCTTGTCATCCTCTGTTTCAATGCCATCATCATCCCGGAGTGTCTGGATATGCTGTTTCGAGCCACTTACTGATTTAACGTAAGACCAGAACTTCCTAGGATTTTCTGTCAAGTCGGTACATAGAATTTTACTTTCGAATTCACCGAACGCTTCACGCATAGCCCTCCTTACGCTAACTTTGACATCGTTTAGCTTCTGTTTGTCTGAGAGGTTTTGGCTGCGTTTAAACTTGCAGTGAAGCTCTCTTTGCTTTCGCAGTAGTTTCCTAACTTTGTTGTTGTACCACGGTGGGTTTTTCCCGTCCCTCACAGTTTTACTCGGCACGTACCTGTCTAAAACGCATTTTACGATTGCCTTGAACTTTTTCCATAAACACTCAACATTGTCAGTGTCGGAACAGAAATTTTCGTTTTGATCTGTTAGGTAGTCTGAAATCTGCCTTCTATTACTCTTGCTAAACAGATAAACCTTCCGCCCTTTTTTTATATTCCTATTAACTTCCAAATTCAGGGATGCTGCAACGGCCTTATGATCACTGATTCCCTGTTCTGCACTTACAGAGTCGAAAAGTTCGGGTCTGTTTGTTACCAGTAGGTCCAAGATGTTATCTCCACGAGTCGGTTCTCTGTTTAATTGCTCGAGGTAATTTTCGGATAGTGCACTCAGTATAATGTCACTCGATGCTCTGTCCCTACCACCCGTCCTAAACATCTGAGTGTCCCAGTCTATATCTGGTAAATTGAAATCTCCACCTAAGACTATAACATGCTGAGAAAATTTATGTGAAATGTATTCCAAATTTTCTCTCAGTTGTTCTGCCACTAATGCTGCTGAGTCGGGGGGTCGGTAAAAGGAGCCAATTATTAACCTAGCTCGGTTGTTGAGTGTAACCTCCACCCATAATAATTCACAGGAACTATCCACTTCTACTTCACTACAGGATAAACTACTACTAACAGCGACGAACACTCCACCACCGGTTGCATGCAATCTATCCTTTCTAAACACCGTCTGTACCTTTGTAAAAATTTCGGCAGAATTTATCTCTGGCTTCAGCCAGCTTTCTGTACCTATAACGATTTCAGCTTCAGTGCTTTCTATCAGCGCTTGAAGTTCCGGTACTTTACCAACGCAGCTTCGACAGTTTACAACTACAATACCGATTGCTGCTTGGTCCCCGCATGTTCTGACTTTGCCCCGCACCCGTTGAGGCTGTTGCCCTTTCTGTACTTGCCCGAGGCCATCTAACCTAAAAAACCGCCCAGCCCACGCCACACAACCCCTGCTACCCGTGTAGCCGCTTGTTGCGTGTAGTGGACTCCTGACCTATCCAGCGGAACCCGAAACCCCACCACCCTATGGCGCAAGTCGAGGAATCTGCAGCCCACAAGGTCGCAGAACCGTCTCAGCCTCTGATTCAGACCCTCCACTCGGCTCTGTACCAAAGGTCCGCAGTCAGTCCTGTCGACAATGCTGCAGATGGTGAGCTCTGCTTTCATCCCGTTAGCGAGACTGGCAGTCTTCACCAAATCAGATAGCCGCCGGAAGCCAGAGAGGATTTCCTCCGATCCATAGCGACACACATCATTGGTGCCGACATGAGCGACCACCTGCAGATGGGTGCACCCTGTACCCTTCATGGCATCCGGAAGGACCCTTTCCACATCTGGAATGACTCCCCCCGGTATGCACACGGAGTGCACTTTGGTCTTCTTCCCCTCCCTTGCTGCCATATCCCTAAGGGGCCCCATTACGCGCAGTGGAAGCATATGTGGACGTCATGCGTACTGGATTCAGTCGTTCAAACTTACGCTTAGCCTCAGTGTACGTCAGCCTATCCAGGGTCTTGTATTCCATTATTTTCCGCTCCTTCTGGAGAATCTTACAGTCCAGCGACCAAGTGGGATGGTGCTCCCCACAGTTGACACTGATGGGAGGTGGGACACATGGAGTATCAGGATGGGATGGTCGACCACAATCGCGACAGATGAGGGCGGAAGCACAGCGAGAAGACATATGGCCAAACTTCCAACACTTTAAGCATCGCATCAGGGGAGGGATATAGGGTTTGACATCACAACGGTAGACCATCACCTTGACCTTCTCAGGTAATGTGTCACCCTCGAAGGCCAAGATGAAGGCACCGGTGGCAACTTGATGATCCTCGGACCCCGGTTGACGCGCCTGACGAAATGGACACCTGGTCGCTCTAAGTTGGCGCACAGCTTGTCATCGGACTGTAAAAGAAGATCTCTGTGAAATATAATGCCCTGGACCATATTTAAGCTTTTTTATGGGGTGATAGTAACAGAAACATCCCCCAACTTCAGAGAAGCGAGCAAGGCTCGTGACTGGGCAGAGGATGCTGTTTTTATTAAGACTGACCCTGACCGCATTTTAGACAAGCCCTCCACCTCCCCAAACTTGTCCTCTAAATGTTCTACAAAGAACTGAGGCTTCACAGACACAAACGATTCCTCGTCAGCTCTGGTACAGACGAGATACCGGGGCAAATACCTTTCGCTGTCATTCATAGCCTTTCTTTCCATGGTGTGACCAGGGAGGGGAATGATTTGGGGTCATGCACATTAGCCTTAAAGTGAGCTTTGGAACGCTTAGAGACTGCTGACGGGTGGCCGCCAGCAAGAGATAATGTACCATAGTTCATTGCGGGTCATCCGCCCTGATGCCACCTACTCCGACCAAGGGCCCTCCCCACGTGCGCCACCCAGCCGCAGCAATAGCCACCTGGCAGGATGGCCATTGCCGGTAGTCCTGATGCCCCAGGGAGATGGGCATCTACTCCTTGGCATATGTGGGGAGTTAACGGCGCAGGCATCAGTAGAACGATCCCTGTGTTGTCAGGGGGCTACAACCAACAGGGTACATGGCAGCCCCACCACAACGGACTGGCTACCGTGCTGGCTCTTAGGTGCAAAAATGTCCAAGGTCATTGTCGCAGCTAAAAGCAACACTGCACAGTGCAGCGTGGTAATCGCACCCAGGGACGTATCCTCGCCCAAGAGATGGAAAACGAGTGGGACAGCAAAGCAACGACGAGAAAGCCGGCTAAAGGTCTCGATGCACGACGGATACATTGCACCATGTGAGGCGCCCTTCCCCAATTGGCTCGCTCTTCAGAAGAATTTAGAAAGACGGAAGTCAAACCCGAGAGGGGACCATCACATAAGGCTGAAATGTTTGAGACTCCTTTTAGTCACCTCTTACGTCAGGCAGGAATACCGAGGGGCCTATTCTTACCCCCGAACCCACAGGGGGGGGCATACCTAGGATTGTCTGCTTTTATAGTACACTTCTTCAGTTGGTCTTGCTAGGATGGATAGGATGTGTGCATGCTGTGTGTGGATGCAGGAGGAGCTGGCCGCAGTCTGCGAACAGCTGAACACGCTGTTAGCTACAGTCAGTTACCTCCAGGCTGCTGCCTCAGCGTGTAGTGGTGGCAGAGAATCTGGCATGTTGCATGGGACACATCAGGAGTCACTCGTTTTGCCCACGGGCTCTGCTTCCAAGGCACCTACTGGTGCACACAACACAATGGATCCGCCTTCACAGCAGCATGAGTGGTGGCTGTAACATGTTCGCATCGCTCAAGGAAGAGGGCCAATGTGGAGACTGGCTGCCTGGCCTCGCCCATTTCACCCTGTGAGTGGACAGGTGGTCACTCCTTCAGTAGGGGCCGAGCAGGCACACAGGGTGAGGAGTTTACTGGTTATTTGGAGCTCCAATGTTAGGCACATTATGGAGCACCTTAGGCAGATAGTGTTCAGGGCTGGAAAGAAAGTGAATATGCACTCGGTATGTCAGCCAGTGAGCCTCATCTGAAATGTGGAGGTGGCCTTGCCTGCGGCTACTGAGCATGCATGGTGTAGCCATCTGCAAGTTGTGGCTTGCACCGGCGCCGACGCCGCCTGTTGCATGGGTTCTGAGGCCATCCTCAGTTCATACAGGCGGCTGATGGAGGTGGTGAAAACTGCTAGTCTTCTGTGAGGGTGCAAGCAGAGCTCACAATTTGCAGCACTGTTCAGAGTTGATCAGGGTCCTTCGGTTTGGAGCCAAGTGGAGGGTGTCAACCAAAAGCTTCGCCGTCTCTGTCATTGTCTTGGCTGCAGGCTGAAATGTGGAGGTGGCCTTGCCTGCGGCTACTGAGCATGCATGGTGTAGCCATCTGCAAGTTGTGGCTTGCACTGGCGCCGACGCCGCCTGTTGCATGGGTTCTGAGGCCATCCTCAGTTCATACAGGCGGCTGATGGAGGTGGTGAAAACTGCTAGTCTTCTGTGAGGGTGCAAGCAGAGCTCATAATTTGCAGCACTGTTCAGAGTTGATCAGGGTCCTTCGGTTTGGAGCCAAGTGGAGGGTGTCAACCAAAAGCTTCGCCGTCTCTGTCATTGTCTTGGCTGCAGGTTTCTAGATCTTCATTATTGTGAGCAGATTTGTAGGACTCCTGTGAATAGGTCAGGGGTGCACTACACAAAGGAAGCAGCTACTCGGGTAATAAGAGTACTTGTCTTTTTGAGGGTTTTTTTTATGCTAGAGTGGTAGTTTGAAATACTCTAATGAACACTCGTGAATTGATTCACAGCACGGGAAATCAAACAGCACTCAGAATAAAAACACATTGACTGTCAAAACTTTATCAGTAAGTTGTAGAAGTATTCTCAATAAAGCTCCCGAATTTACTGGCCTCCAGGAAAGTTCTCATGCTCAAATTATTCTTGAGACCAAGAGCTGCTGAAACCTGAAGTGGAAAGCTCCGAGATATTTAGAGAGTTGTGGGACGTTTATCAGAAAGACAAATTAGAGGACATAAGAGGAGGAGTGTTTATTGCAGTTGACAAAAATATTGTGTCTATTGAAGTCGAATTTGAGCTTGACAGTGAAGTCATCTGCTTGCAAGTAACAGATGTGGGCGAAACTAAGGTAATTGCTGGATGTTTTTACTTGCCACCCAATTCTGCTGTGAAAATTCTAGTGTCATTCAAAGAAACTCTACAGTCAATAGCATGTAAATACCCAGATCATGCAATACCAGTTGGAGGTGACTTTGACCTGCCAAGTATAGACTAGGATGTCTATGGATTCAATGCTGGGGGTACAGACAGGCAGTCATACAAAATACTTTTGAACACATTTTCTGAAACACACATAATGAAAATACGTTAGACCTTTCAGCTACAAATAGGCTGGACCTTATCGACAATGTCCAAATGGGGATTAGTGATCATGATGTCATTATAGCAACTATGATTAAGAAACTTAATAAATCAGTCAAGAAGACTAGGAGAGAGTTTCTGTTAGACGGAGCAGATAAGCTGTTATTAACATCTCATTTCCACAGTGAATTGGAATCACTTAGTTCCAGTAAGATGGATGTAGACGAATGATGATCAAGGTTTAAGCAGATTGTAAATCATGGTCTGGAGAGTTATATGTCTGGTAAGTGGATAAAGGATGGAAAAGACCCACCACGGTTTAATAGCGAAATTCACCAGATGCTGAGGAAACAGAGGCTGTTGCACTCTGGCTCCCAAAGAAGACGAAAAAATGACAACAAGCAAAGGTTTGTAGGGATTCATGCGTCTGTGAAAAGATCTATGGTTGATGTATACAACAACTACCACCATCACACCTTAGCAGAAGATTAGCCAGAGAACCCAAGGAAATTCTGATCATATGTAAAATCGCTAATCAGGTTTAAGGCTTCCATTCAGCCTTTGTTGACCATTCTGGTGTGGCAGTTGGAAATAGCAGAACGAAAGCTGAGGTTTTAAATTTCACGTTCAAGAAATCATTCACTCAGGAGAACCATACCACCATCAGACAGATTCCCATAAGGACAACATAGAAATAAGCATACCTGGTGTAGAGAAACAATTGAAAGATTTGAAAACAAGTAAATCACCAGGCCTGGATGGCATCCCAGTACCATAGGCATTGGCCCGTTACTTAGCTTGTTTTTATCATGAATCTCTCACCCAGCAGAAAGTCACAAGCAACTGGAAAAAAGCACAGGTGACTCCAGTATACACAAAAGGTAAAAGAATGGACCCGCAAAATTACAGACTATTTCCCTAACTTCTGTTTGCTGCAGAATCCTTGAACATATTCTCAGTTCAAATATGATAAACTTTCTTGAGACTAAGAAGCTTATGTCCACAAATCAGCATAGTTTTATAAGGCATCACTCTCGCGAAACTCAGCATGCTCTTTTCTCACATGATATACAGAAAACTAGAAAAGCAACAGGCAGATTGCATATTCCTAGATTTCCGGAAAGCATCTGATATGGTGCCCCAATGCAGGCTGTTAACAAAGGTACAAGCATATCAAATAAGCTCTCAGATATGTGACTGGCTTGAAGACTTCATAAATAATAGAACCCAGTATGTTGTCTTTCATGGCGAGTGTTTATCAGAGACAAGGATATCGTCACGAGTACCCCAGGGAAGTGTGATAGGACTGTTGTTGTTATCTACATAAATAAATGATTTGGTAGACAGGGTGGGCAACAATCTGCACTTGTTTGCTGACAATGCCTTGGTGTATGGCAAGGTGTCAAAGCTGAGTGACTGTTTCTGGTTGGTGTGATGAATGGCAACTCATTCTAAAGCTGAAAAATGTAAGTTAATGTGGTTGAGTACAAAGAAAAAACCTGTAATGTTCAGATACAGTATTAGTAGTGTCCTGCTTGACAGAATCAATTCATTTGAATATCTGGGCACAATGTTTAAAAGCAATATAAGGTGGAACGAACATGTGGTAGTGAAGGCAAATGGTCAACTTTGGTTTACTGGGAGGATTTTAGGAAAGAGTGGTTCACATGTAAAGGACACAGCATATAGGACACTGGTTCAACCTGTTCTTGAGTACTGCTCGAGTGTTTGGGATCTGTACCATGTCAGACTGAAGGAAGACATCGAAGCAATTCAGAGGTGATCTGGTAGATTAGTTACTGGTAAGTTTGAAAAATACACAAGTGTTACAGAGATGCTTCAGGAACTTAAATGGGAATCCCTGGAGGGAAGGTGACATTCTTTTCAAGAAACACTATTGAGAAAATTTAGAGAGCCAGAATCTGAAGCTGACTGCTGAATGATTCTACTGCCACCAAAATACATCGCGTGTAAGGACCACAAAGATAAAACATGAGAAATTAAGGCTCCTACAGAGATGTACAGACAGTCATTTTCCCCTCACTCTATCTGCAAGTGGAACAGGAGGGGAAATGACACGTAGTGGTACAGGATACCCTCCACCATGCACCATGTGGTGGCTTGTGGAGTATCTATGCACATGTAGAAATTACTTACCAGGTTAAATCATGACATCAAACTTGCAAAATGGTCAGGACTGAGCATTCCTTGTCAATGAATAAGGATGCAACCAGAATTCATCAGGTAAGCAAAAAGCCTTAAGCTTGTCTGAGAAATTTTTTAAAAACAGAGGAGAATCATCAAGAAATATCTGCCCAATCTAATGTGACATAAAACCAATAATGGGATGGAACACAGGCTTTACAACAGCCTACAAGGTGATATAAATCATAGCATCAAGCAACATAAAAACCATGATAAGCCAGTGCTGTCAAATGGCAATACAAATTACATCATCAATGCAAGAATGTACTAGACACTGCTCTCCTTCATGATATATTAACAGTTGGCACACAATGTTATGAGAGAAGACATTCTTTACACTGTTTACTGTTGCCACCTAGCTCAAGTGCAATGGAAAGTTCTGCGAGCAAGTGTATGGAGTGTCCGAGGGATCCCTGATGGCTCCAGGAATCGTAAATCTCTACATGGAACACTTTAAGGAGGTAGCCCTTCATCCCACTTGCTAACAACACAAGGACTTCTTCCACGCGTTGATATATTTGTGGTGTGAGAGCATAGCAGACAGGCACTGGATGAGTTGTTGGACCACCTAAACAGTATCAATCAAAGCACTGCATTCACTACAGAAAGGAACAAGAATGGTTGTCTCCCTTTCTTGAAAACAGTAATAAAGAAGAAGACAGACTGTACACTAGGTAATTCAGTATATAGGAAGAATACAAACACAGACCTCTACTGAGGTGTCACAAGCTGGCAACGCAACAGCAGTGACTACCATTCTCATACATAGGATGTGCTTCATTTGTGATAAGGAAAACCTCCCAGCTAAAATGCAACACTAGAAGGAACTGTTCTGCAAAATGGGTACAGTGAAACATATATTAGTAAGGCGTTCAAAAAGAGAAGAGACACAGTAAACTGTGGAGAGAAGGAAGAAGACAAAATACTCATTTACATTCCTTACTTGGGACTGTTGTTAGACAAAATTGCAAGGCTGCTTGAAAAAACCAACTTGAAAACCATCTTCCAACCACTGCATAAGAGGAAAGAGTATCTCAACCCTCTGAAAAACTAACTAAAACCGACTGTACCTTGAGTGTATAGCACCTTTTGTGGTTGTAGCCACCAATACAAACAGCAAACACAGCACTGTTTCTCAAAATGTTGTGAGGAGCACATCAGGACTGGAACACAGAGAAATAAGCAACAGCAAAACATAATAAAAAGGAAGAGTGCACTTTTGATTTCAGAACACTAAAGTGCTATGCCAAGCAATTGGCTATTAGGACAGCATTGTAAAGAACTACTTAAAAATTAGGATTCACGCGAATTTGGTCAATTAAGATGGAGGATGTCAACTTAATTCAGCATGGAAATCTGCGGTAGTGGTAATGTGAAGAGAGTGATCCCAGTAATGTCCAGCATGCAAATGGATCCAGAATGCCAGAGATTCGAGCACGGCTTCTGGTATACCTGTTACCCCCACCACTGCAACCTCGTCCCCTAGCCTCCTCACCACCAAGACAATACCCAGCTGCCCACAGCCAAACACATGGTGTGCACTACTAGCATAAATATTAAAACATCCAAAGTATCTCAACACTGTCACAAGAGATGAGTACAACAATCTTCAAAGCATCATGGTGTTTTAACATTGGCACCCACCCGGAAACCCGGGAGCTTTTCATCAGTAAATATATTACTTTTTCAGTTTTGGACAGATCTGAATAACTACTGTTACATATTTTTAATTATCTTTTAACTGTACTGGAAAAGAACAGTCCACTCAGAAATTTGTTAAATTCACAAACAGACAAATAGGCTAATCAGTACCTGTCATTAGCGAGCACAATGCCTGGTGCAGCCAGATTCACGGCGACACAAATGGGCTGTCCTGTACCTGCCTTTAGGGGTACAATGGCTGGTACAGTCGACAGAAGTATGCAAATATCTACAACACTCCTAGTTTTCAAAATAACAGGACCTTCTTCAGACAAAGGATTTGGTTTCTACTGACTAAAGGGGAGCAGGACAGGTCAAATTAAGAGGGGCCTATCTTGTAAGACGTTTAAGTGAGTCAAAGATGAAACAAAAGATACCAAAGAGTACAGGATAGTAACAGAGAGAGAGAGAGAGAGAGAGAGAGAGAGAACAATATAGTACATTTGTAAGCACTGTGCCAGCTTCAGGATTGATACAAGGGAATAATAAATTAAGGAGTAAACATGGATCTAGAAGAGAAAATAGCAAATGAGGAAGACAATACAAATGATGATAGTAATTGTATGGGAGGCAACCGGGGACAGGGGGGGGGGGGGGGTCGATGGCGAGGGGCAGGAATTACACTTATGGGGAATCAGGGAAAATACACGTTGATAAAAAAATTCAGAAAATGCCAATACAGGAAGGCAAAATGGGGCAAGGTGTTTTGGTTAGTATGTTTTAAAATCTGCGAAGGTGATGGGATGAGAGAGAATGTTGGGTTCCTATCTCTGAGTGGGAGGATATCACAAAAACTGACGACTTGTAGTGCAATCCCAAGAGCCCACATGGAGTAGAATGCACTCAGTATCTTGTAGTGCATGTTCAGCAACTAACTGAGCCGCTATTGAGAACTAATGGTTAGTGTTAATGGTTACTTACATGAAGGACCTAGGTTTAATAAATAGTGAACACTTAAGATTTCTTTGTGTTCAAAAGGTCTGGAACAGAGACCATTAAACCTCAAGAGGCATACTAAAATACAGCTTCATAAATTAAGCCACAAAACAGAAATCAAGCCATCAAAGTGGTATCAAACTGAAAGGCTAACGTTAGGCTAAGAAGCTGCATAAGAAAGCTACACACACACACACACACACACACAACACACTCACTCACTCACTCACTCACTCTTGATAGAAAAGACAACAAAGGCATTTAAATGCTGTGTATCTTGCCAGTAGTAGTGGTGGTGCAAAAGGGTCCATGCATGGGGTAGGTTTTATAGCAGGGACAAGTGCAGTGCTTGGAGCCTTGTGGAAGGAATGACTGTCTTGGAATTTGATGTTGATGTTGCAAAGGTTAGAAGGGTGACAAAGGGTGGTATGAGGAGTATATCAGGGAGAGATTATCTGCTACTGAAAGTCTTAGCCCTGGAACATATTGAGGCAGTTTGGGCGTGAAAGGTACTGAGTGATGAGGGGAATGGGTTGGCGGGTTGGGTTGTTTGGGGAAGGAGACCAGACAGCGAGGTCATTGGTCTCATCAGATTAGGGAAGGATGGGGAAGGATGTCGGCCGTGCCCTTCCAAAGGAACCATCCCGGCATTTGCCTGGTGCGATTTAGGGAAATCACCTAAAACCAAATCAGGATGCCGGATGCAGGATTGAACCGTCGTCCTCCCGAATGCGGGTCCAGTGTGATGAGGGGAATATTTCTCAGGTTTCTGGATGTATGGAAGTAGGAGCTGTAGTGGCAGGAATATGGATTTTTTTCCTTTCCTTTTTTTGGGGGGGGAGGGGGTTGTTTCTGGGAGAGTTGAGTAGTTGCAGCACAGAAATTTCTTTGCAAGATTATTGGTACAGATATTACAGGAATTACTCACTTCTTGGTGTGCTTTCCATTCTTTGTTCTAATATATGTGGACTTCATCTTCAAATTTACAGCTGTTTATGAAATTCTTCAAGTGCCAGGGTCAACAAAATTTCTTCTCATTTTACTAAGTTGAAAATCGTAGGCTTAACTCAATAGATTACAGCTCAGTAAATAATGTATGTTGAAGAATAAAATACAAATGCTACTCTTTTCACTCTGAATGTGTGACAACTATTTAATTATGAGGGCGTTCTGACAACTAACACCTCCCAATTTGTTATTCTGTTCTCAATATTGGTAGAGGTATTAAATGTCATGCATATTACTCACTCAACTTGCCTGCTTCACTGGTGCAGGTTGCAACCTCCGCTGCAACAGGGCTCCGAATTACAGCAAGTAACATGGTAGAGTGTAATGCACCGCGAGACCCAAAGAAAACAGAAAATATGATTTCAAAGAGTTTCTCCACATATGGAGCACCCTCTCTTTCAGCATGACAATGAGAGAGCACACACAGGCACTGTGACATCTGCACCAATCTAATGACCTGGGTTCACTGTCATCCATCATCCTCTTTACAGTGCCAACCTGGCCCCATCCAATTTTCAATTTTTTCCACAACTTTTCAAGGACCTCACTTTGATACTGAGCAGAGGTGAGATTGTGGCTCCATCAACAAAGTCAAACATTCTACAATGACAGTATCAACCAACTGGTCTCTCGTTGGGAGAAATATGTTCATCACCAGGGTGACTATGTTGAGAAATAAATATGTAGATGTTGAATGTTAATATAGTTTGTTTTATTTAAAAGCTTTAAGAGTTTTCATATAAAAAATTCAGAGGCATTACTTTTCAACACACCCTTGTACAATAGACACCTTTACTTAGTGCTTCCGGCTCTGCCAGTGGATTACAAAGACCTGTAATCTGCAAAAGATGCAGTATTTGAACAAGTTGGCACACTATCAACTCTCACACTATTGGTGGGGCAGCCACAGCTGTAAAAGTCGAACTGAATAAATAAACAACAACAGTGGCTGCCTTGAGAAGGTTTATTTGATCTCCTATTGGTTCACAACTAGTTTTCTATCTTTACAGTCACATCTTCAGTATAGTGTGCTCCAATGTGGGCTGGCCCACTCCACACACATCCTCTCAGTGCTCCTTGTGTCACATCTCACATAAAGTCCACAGTTAAGTTTTGAATGGTTGCATCTCTTACACTATGATCAGCATAAGGATAGGGGACATCTATGCTTTATTGAGGGCTAGTTTCCATGTCTAAAAAAGGTCAATTGTTTGGTACCTGACGATGTGGCTTTCAAGTGATGAAACTAGTTGTGAACCAATAGGAGATCAATAAATCTTCCCATGGCAGCTGTTGCAGTTATTTATTTATTCAAAGATAAAAATTTGCTGGTGTGTGAGATCTCTGAGATACTGTATGCATTTCATGCCAATAACAATCATTTAATATATTTATTAAATCTGAACATAAAATTTAATGTTAGATGTTGATGATTCATGTAAAATTCATTTACTAACTATTTTATGTGTGAAGATATGATCTGCCCTATACTTCAATACTTCATAATAAATAAACATTTCAGGAATCCAAGATTAAACTTCAGTTCTACATATAAAAAACCAAAACAGGTAACTACGCACTGATAGCTCTGTTCAATTTATTTTCAGCCACACAACATAAATATATGTGCACACACAAGGCATATATGCCAGACCCCCCAAAAGTAATACATCACAGTTTCTTTTTCCCTGCAATAATTATTCCAAATTATCTTTTAACACATTCTGCTATTCAATAAACACATTCCTTCTGCAAATAAGTTAGCACACATCAGTATATAAGCACTATGAAGAACCCATCCAGGTAATTCTGTTTATACCTTTTCCATTGGTGCAGAAAAATTGAATAAAACATAACAGCAATGATTAATCATCATTCTTGCACTTTTATGTTTCAAGTTCATTCAATTCATGCTCAAACTGTTGCCTTGTAACTGCAAAAGCATTATAAAATGAAACTGTTTTACTATTCCAAGAACTAAACAGTAAACAAAAATGAGGAAAGGCAACAATTTATCTAACGCTAATTCATGCATTGCAAGAGACAAATTTAAAACAGAAAATTGAACTAGCTTTCATGCTACCACTTTGTGCAGATCAAGTACTCCCCCCACTCATCTCTTTCATCTCCTGCACATTCTCATTTTCTCCCTCCACTCTGCCACCTGTCCCCCCCCCCCCCCCCCCACTCACTCCCTCCCTCACACACACACACACACACACACACACACACACACACACACACACACACACACGGAGATAAGGAACTAATGGGAGGAAGGAGACAAAGACACTGGTGGCTATTAAAGGCAGTAGCAAAATAGGGAATGAATAACTTAACTATCACTTGATAATGGAAACAAGGCTTAAGAAAAATCATGACACATTCACAGGATTTGTCAACCTAAACATAGTATTTGACTATGTAAAATGGTGCAAGCTCTTTGAAATTCTGAGAAAAATAGAGGTAATTTATTGGGAAAGCTGAAGAACATCAATATGTACTAGAACCAAGTGGGACCAATATAAATGGAAAAACAGGAATGAATTGTTTGTATTAAAAGGGTGTACAGCAGGGATGCTGTTTTTCAAAACCGTTCAATATATACATCCAAAGAGCAACAACAAAAATAAAATAAAAGCTCAAGAGTGGAATTAAAACTCAGTGTGAAAGGATATCAACAATAAAATTCACTGATGACATTACTATCCTCAGTGAAAGTGAAGAAGAATGGCAGAAACTGTTGAATGGAAATAACAGTCCAATGAGTACAGAATATAGACTGGGAGTAAGCCAAAGAAAGACAAAAGTAATCATAAGGAGCAGAAATGAGATTAACGATAGACTTAACACCAAAACTGGTAACCACAATGTAGAAGTAGTAAAGGAATTGTGGAGTTTTGCAATTCAGGGTACAGAATAACATGTACTGTATGAAGCAAGGACTAGCATGGGTAAAGAAGCCATTCCTGATCAAAGGAAGTCTACTAGTACCAAACCTAGGCCTTAATTTGAGAAAGAAATTTGTGAGGACATGTGATTGGAGCACAGTACTGAATGGTGAATCATGGACTGCAGGAAAACCAGAAAAGAAGTCAACTGAAGCTTTTGAATGTGGTGCTACAGAAGTATTTGAAAATTAGGTGGACTGATAAGATGAGAAATGAGGAGATTCTCTGCAGAATCTAGAAAGAAGGGAACATATGGAAAACAACAACAAGAAGATGGAACAGGATGATAGGACATGTTTTAAGACAACAGAGAATATCTTCTATGGTACTAAAGGGGTCTGTAGAGGGTAAAAACTGTAGGGGAAGACCAAACAAATAACTGAGGATGGAGAATGCAAGTACTAGTTTGAGATGCAGATGTTTGGCACAAGAGAAAACTCGTGCACCCAGGCCACATCAAATCAGTGAGCTGACTTACAAGTTTAAAAAAAAACTATCATTAAACTGAGGGGGGATGTGAGAAGGGATACCCTCCCCAAAATCCTACTACCAATCAGAGTAATATTCCATGCTACCTAGAAAATATCTGAATTCATCACTAAGTCGTCTTCCCTGTCAATTCTTCATTTCACAGAACATTCACCTGTGGATACACACAACAACCACATCCTATTGCAATGCAATTAAAGGATTTTCCTAATCACAGACAGAACCATATATGAAATTAGCACTCCCCTTAGATAAATTCCTATGACGACATATGTACAAGATGTTAATGCCGCCCCCCCCCCCCCCCCCCCAGAAAAAAGACCTCTGCACACAAGCACACGTGTGTGTGTGTGTGTGTGTGGAGAGAGAGAGAGAGAGAGAGAGAGAGAGAGAGAGAGAGAGAGACCCTGAATTGGAAAAAGGACAGCACCTCATGTGCCAGCGAAATTTTCTGTGTTGTTTGTTAATGGGTCTATTTGCTGCACCTATCAGCTGCATATGAATGGTTCAACATTTACATTTATAAAATGATATTATTTAGACCTATAATACATGACAAATTAATAAAATGCTGCAAATTTTTCGTTGGAACAAAGAACAATTCAACTTCGCTATTACATATACAGCACCTACAAAGAATGCAACAACAGTTATAATTACCACGGCAATAACAACGAAAAATAAGAGTAATGACTCTCAAATTGCTACTGTATTACAATTGGAAATGCAAAATCAGATTTCACACATCATTCTGTTCAAAATAATGTTATCACAAAATTATTCATCAATTTAAAAACCCTAATATTTATAAAAAGACTTTATTCCTTTAAAATGTTTTCTAATGGCACATAAGTGTCACATCTCTCATGTTTACATTATTTATTAGTTGATGGAAGTTAACAATAAATACGTAAAAGAAATTTGAATAAATTTTAATACTTGCAAGTAAAATTTATAAAATTACGTGTCATCACACTAACCACAAAACCCACAACACTGGTACAAATCCATAAAAAGAAACTGGAAATCTCATCAGTAAAAAGTAAATGAGGAGCAGTAGTTATTTGTGAACACAATCTATAAATTATTGAGCATCAGACATGCATTGTATAAGAATTAAGAATGACAATGAATTGAGGTAATAGTTATTGAACTGAAGTTGGGGAAGAATGAAGGACGCATTTGGTGGAATGTAATATCCAGGTGCGCTGATTCCACTACAGACAAGAACAAGCAATGAACACAGGGCATCAGACAGTCATATAAACACCAAGCAAAGTACCCTTGAGACAAATTCCATATATTAAGTGTAGCGTTAGAAATTTTTAATACAAGATTTGTGTGATCACAATCATTTGACATAACTATAGCAAATAAGCCATAGACCACACTTCAACAATACAGAGCATTATACAAGCAGTGAGAAGAAAAGTAACATAAATGAGGATATGGAACCCATGTTACTTTGACTGCAATAATGGTACTTTAGAATGCATTAGAGCATGGGTTACAACCGACATTGATAAGGTATATGTATAGAGCCAGTTTACAGGCAACTCTACACATAGCTAATAATTTTTAATAAACAAAATCCACATGATACTGACAACAAATAATCCATTAATTGTATTGAGCAACTGTATTTGTTTACTTCCAGTTTCTTCTAATCGTCTTCTGATGCAATCTTTTCTCAGTTTATAATATTTCTTTACTTAGCATACTTTATGTCAGTTTTTTTATATTTTTCAAACTCCTTTTTTTCCCATACTTTTCATACACTAATGTGATTGCTTTTTTTTTATATCTTGATCAACACCATAAATATCACGCACTCTTCACAACCACATTCTTGTTATGCTTTCAAAACAGATTTTTAGTTCTTCTTCAACTCAGTGTTCAGATAATAACTCTCTGTCAAAATATAACAAATGTTTTCATCATCGTGTATCATATTCCGACAGTGTCCCATATAAATGTTTCTTATTTTATATTTTCAGCAGTTAGAAACTGTCGAGAATTTAAAACAAATTTCTGTTTCCAGTTTGTCAGTCTTAATGCAAACACATGAAATTAAACATTTTTATGTAAATAAATAGTCTTACAGCATTTGAACTTTTGGTAACTGCTAATTATCAATACATTTTGACCATCTCATATCCTTAATTTATACCTACAGACTTTCAACAATAATTATTTTTAAAGATAACTATTTTTTATTAAATTTGTAGGTCAAATTGAGCTGACTGTGACATGATCATTCTGGAATTTATGTTACATAGCCAGGCATGTCAATTAACTGAACAACACATTATTTAACTTCTATCTGATTTTCAGTGACTAAGCACTGGCAGGCAGAATAAAGCCTTTTGTTAGGTCTTATTATTACAACAGCAATATATGATCAAAGAAAGTCTTCTGTTTCAAAAAGCATGATTCTAATGTATCATGATTGGTATCTCAAGTCTGCTCAGTTTCTTGTCTTGCTATTTGACAGTTATTTTTTTTAGTAAATGAGTAAATAATAATCAATTTTTGAAAAATTCATTTTGTTGCATTATGAAGACTATAAGCTACTATATATGTTGACAAAAAAAGATTTAACAACAGAAATATATACTTTACATCTACTTTCTGCATTTGCCTACCAGTATAAAATTGCTCTTTTGGACAAATTTTACATCATTCAGTTTAGAAATTACTTTGATGGAAATAACAGTTTTCATTAAGCATTAATGGTCATATTTTAAGTCCTTGTCTTGAAACAGTCCATGTAAACATCAGAGCTACTAATGGGAGGAACAATTAATAACAGAGTTGACATTTTTCTACATTTTAGTTGAGTTTACAATGTACTGAAAATTTGTGACAAGTTAAAAGGGTGTGTGCCACAGCAAGCTTTGGAACCCAGTTCATGCCTTTTGTAGGCAGTGTGATATCTAGAAATTATGGAGGGGAAACAAGTTGTCAATTCGGACTTTCATCCCATTGAGAGGTGTGCATGGACAGATGAGTTGGTAACATCAAAGGGAGGGATCCAAATTCATGCCACAGTTCAGGACAATTTTAACTTGTCTCAAATATTAAATTAATAACATAATTTGTGAATGAGTATTATATACACCACATGTACATCAGAAAATCACAGATTATTATTTAAGTTCATACTCAAAATGACAAATACAAGGAAAACATTTATCAAAAAAATCTTTACTTGACACACATGGGCCATTCCAGCTAATTAGCCCACAACAGAACACACACAGTAACATCAATAGTCAGAGCGCAGGAACACACACACACACACACACACACACACACACACACACACACACACACAAAACATTTCCAGTATAAGAGTTACGAATAATGACAAAGAAGAGTGTGATCCACAGACCATGAAATGATAATTCGTAGGAAGTTTACTTACAGCTTGTTACACAGACACACACTGTAGAAAATCAAGAAAATCGCTTGGCCCAGGAAACCCTAAATTGGAGCTTCAATGTCAAAACATAATGATTTTATTTTAATCACCTGTTTCAATGATTATCATCAATTAATTTGTATTCAATAATTTTGTATCTGGTGGTAGCTATAATAAATATCTATAATTAGAAACTAAGTGGGAAACTACTGAAGCTGCATCTCTAATTTAAATCCCACATTGTTGACAGATATAGTATCAGTATGAAAATATATCCAGGAATTGAATCCCATAAGTGAAAAATGATTTTAATTTATTTTTTTAATATACTTTTGTATTTAATGAGTAAAATTACAGAAAAACACAAGAAGCCTGGAATTTGACATTTATAATAATG
The DNA here is from genome assembly GCF_023864275.1 of Schistocerca cancellata. Classification (NCBI taxonomy): domain Eukaryota; kingdom Metazoa; phylum Arthropoda; class Insecta; order Orthoptera; family Acrididae; genus Schistocerca; species Schistocerca cancellata. Next base: position 573,297,641 of record NC_064626.1, read on the forward strand.
AACAGAAATAAATACATGTGTTGTATTAATTACTTAACATCATTGGGCAATCAAGTTTCTGACTACAAATCGAACAGTCTGGGTTTTAATCCCTCACCATTCCCAGACTTTTTCTGTCACCTATTGCTTCTTTCATCTCTGTCAAAGTCTGTTTATGTGAAAAATGCTGAAATGCAGTGTAATCCAGATTTCATGCAAAAGTATAACTGAATAAGTCAATTCAAAGGTCACAGGACCATGCCAAGTAAACAATGTGGTGTTCAAACTAGTCTTCAGACTGATAACATCTTTACTGAGTTTTAAGATCATTTTATAATTTGAAAAGGTCACTAGAATGCTTCAGTAATGTAAAAACATTTTCTTTTGGTCTTTAATGACAAGTGACTAATTTCATTAAGACCTTTTTTCTGTATAAGGATAATTTTAAGCATAGAACTATTATTTTCATACAAGCTTTTTTAAATCATTACATTAACAAATAAGGAGAACATGACTGAATCTCGGCCAAAACACCTGCAGTACTAACATCAGGTAATGTCTGAGTGTTTGATCCTTCTGGATATTATGATGTTATTCATATAACCTAGACTGCTATCTTTGCTTTTTCAAAATTTCTCAAGCTTACTGTTATTATTATTATTATTATTATTATTATTATTATTATTAATCAACAGATTGAGGACAGGTATATGTGAGGGCATGCTACACAAGAAAAAACAGATTGCAGTAAAGTTTGTACGACTGTCAATAGGACTTTTAAAAATCTACTCATTCTAATGGAAAATAACTAATGTATCTTTGTTCAACATTACAGCTGGTCCCAGAGCAGATTTTCTAGAGGTGGAGGTTTCTTGCCGTTCCTGCTGCAGTCTCTGACTTCCTTCGGTAGGACAGGAAGCACAAAAATTTCAAACTGACGGGTCAAATTGATTATCTTCTGTTTCTGTCAAAGTTTTTGATGCATTTAGACACACAGCTCGCTACAAGTTATCAAGCTTACATGTGCCTCCAAGAGATTAGAAATGCTAAGAAGAAGAAAATTTTCTAAAATCTAATGTCATCTTTTGATGACATGAGTGAATTATACATAAAACTGATCTTGTGTTTAGTCTTTGCTTTTTAAGACAATGAAACTATTAGAAGAGTATGGAAAGTTTTGAATACAACAACTGAATTGAAAGTAACGTTAGTATTGGTGGTTTTGACACGAAAAGTGTAAAAAACAAATTATGTAGAAAGAAATGTTGACAGAATATTTCTGAAACCACCTCAACTATGAAGACCCCATAGAAAGAATGGACCTTACCATCTCACCAAGAACCAACCAATTATTGATGTTACAAGTTTTGGAAGAAAACTGTGTTCTATACACATTCAGATGGACACGTACAGGTGGATCATAGAACATTAAAAATGATTTCTAGAAGTACTAGCTGAGCAATGAAACCTCAAAACAATAGAAATATAAATGAGAATTAAGGACATATTTTTTTCTGACACTTTTTAGACAAAAACCAGCGGCAGCTTCTTCAAACATTACAGTACAATTCAGCACAAAAGGCACTACTTCATATCTCTAGGAATCAAAAATTTGTAATGAAGTGTGCCACTCAGACTTGAATTTTTAATCAATAAATCATTCTTTTTTATTTTTATTTCTTGTAAACTGAGTAGCAATCAGATCATGGCATTGTTACATCATTTGTATTGTTGATTATGTGAATGGCTCACCCACTATAAAGTGTTCCTGTGTACTCCTGAACTGAAAAGTTTTATCCAAAATAAAAACAAAAGATAATACAGTACTTGTGTTAAATTATATATTGTGAATGATGGACTTTGGCTTTATTACAAATGTTCCTTCTCATGGTTACATACAAAAGTTAAATCTAAAAAGATCAGCTGGTAATATTATGCTTTTGAAATGAAAATAGACCTGTAATGAAGGTTTGGTAAGTATACATGGTGGCTGACAGACAATCTTTGGACTCATATATAAAGCAAATTTGGATAGTTCTATTGCCAAAACACCATGGAAAAAAGAAGATACTGTGAAATGTGGTTCTTAAGGGGGAGTACTGTTATCCACCACACTGCAATACCACTTGCGTTAACATGATATGGAGCCCATAAACTTGTCATATTGTTTGTCAACATTAACTGTACACTGAATTGAAAGCCAGATTTCAAGGTTTTGAAACTCAAAAGAGCAATGTGCAGGTGATGATTAACTTACACTGTTGGTTCATGTATTTCTTGTGATCACCAAAATAGCTTAAGAACTTTAGGGAGATTTTGAGCGTGAAGGAAGACTTTAACAACCCAGATAATTTCGGAAGTATATGCTGACTGGTAATTTCCTAAAGGTGATGCATAAAGCCAGTCAGGTTTTGTGAATAAAGCATATAAAAGTTTGAGATTAAAACCAACAATCAAATACATATATTTGGAGTCGTGTTTTTATCTAGCATATCAGAAAAATAATACCTAACAGTCACACAGTGAGAACAACCACAGTACATGTATGCACAACACTACTCAAATATTGGCTTAAAATGAAAATAATTTGTTCCTATATTGTTTTCTTCATAAAATAAAGTTGCAAAATTTTGGAAAGTAAATATCAAATATTCCCAGCTTCACAACAGTTTTCTATCAATTCAGGTGATTCTAAAATGATCTAGTTTAAGAAAGTCTAGTTAAACAACAAAATCTGTGCAAAATTTGTGAAGACGCCAGTTGTTTTAAAAAGTATATTTACGAGTTTAAAAATTCAGATATTTCATTAATGGCAATGCTTTCAAATGAATTCTTATTTTGTGACCTGCCGCCAGACACAAAATCATCCTATGTTGGAGAGGTTGGGAGTACCCAAGCCAAGTACATATGCAACAGCAGGGAATTTAATAATCTGAACAGTAACATCCATTCTAGCCACCTAGTTGGATTTTTGTTGTCCCTATATCTGAACAGAAACTCAGAAGTGCACTGCAAAAAGTATTTCATGGTCTGTTCATCACGTAATACATGTGAGACATGGAAAAATATATAGGTATGTACACAAGGTTGACCCAAAAAGTAATGCAACTTTTTCATTGGCAAATACCTAAAACACAATTAAAAATTATGTAGTCTTTGGCAAAATTTTCAGCCCACTGAGAGCTACAGAGTTTCTTGAATTTCACACCTGTGAGATACATGTTTTGTCACAGTAACACAACATTTGTGTTACATTTTACTGAAATTTAAGTTATTCGTAATATCATTTGTGATTTTTCAGATTTCATAAGAAGTGACTATATTGATGTAAAATGCCTGTTGTTACAGTTGTGGTACAACTATACAGCTGCTGTGCTGTTTGTGATGGATACTACTTTCAGACTTCGTAATACAAAACTATTCTGGCAGTGAACCTGGGGCAAAATCTTCAGGTCACTGATGAAAGCTTCCCATTGTAAATAACTTATCACTTTTCAGGATTGTTGTGGGCTAAAGGGAGAAAAACTGTGTTGCATTACTTCCTGGAAATTTTGCATATTTTGAAGGATGTACAAAACATGCTAATGACGTCAGTAAACACTACTTAAGAAGTAACATTAAACACTTTATACTTCAACCCTCAGTATTTACAGGTTCTCGTGCATGATGAATTTTCAGATGCTTATTGTGATTAGATTTAGTTGGAGATGCTTTGCCACAAATGTGGCATGTGTAGGGCCGTATACCTGTGTGCACAGTCATATGTTCCTTCAGGTAATAGCCTCTATGAAATAGTTTTCCACACACACCACACACATAATTTTTTCCTAATTCATGTTCACGTACATGGCGTACACAATTGTATTTATACACAAAGCAACGGCCACAGTAATTGCAAGTATATGGCCTTGTACCACGATGAGATCGTACATGAGCTGAATAGCACGATTCCCTGTGAAATGCTGCTCTACAGATTTCACATTTATATGGCTTCGCAGAACGTGCTGTATGGGTCCAGCGATGAAGCCGCAAATTCCATTTTGTGGTGAAACTCTTTGAACAAAGGGGACACTGGTGTGGTCGCTCTCCAGAATGTAAACGCATATGAGCCGAAAGTGAATTTTTAAGACAGACAGCAGAACAGACAGGGCACTCAACATTTTCTCCTTCACGTTCCTTCTGAGGTACATAACGACTATCATGAGCTTTGCGTATGTGTCTTGTTAGACTGACTGCATGTACAAACCTCACACTGCAGAATCCACAGGATTTTGGTTTTGCATCATGTGTCTCTTTGTGCCATTCCAATTTCTTTTTTGTATGGAATACTTCACCACACTGGCAAATAAAATCTTTAACTTTTTTCTTCAAATTCAGATGATGTCTGCAAAAAAATTCATAAACATAAGTTATATATATATAAGTGAAGACCTGTCAAGTGATAAAGCTGTGACGATTTATAAAACTTAGAATATTATCTACACTAATGCATGCCATAATATTACGGTAAAGAATAGACACAATAGTCTATACACAACTGAGGATGACACTGAGTTCAACATAAGCCTAAAACATTTCAAAACACATAACTAATAGAATGTAATAAATTATGAACTACCTAACATTATAATATCACAATTACAAAAATGACTCTGGATGGCTGTGTCATAAGTTACATACTTAGTAACAGAGCAGCAATTAATGTGAATAACTTCCAATAAATTTCGATTTTGTGCTACACAGGTTCCTATGTCTCCAATATCTACTGATATTTGGAAATGTGTATGACACTTTCAGTTTCTGTACCAAGTTTTGTGCGTCTCCTGCATAACTGAGTTCTGTGATGTCACAATGTTGTTAATATTTGATGTCTCCTTTATTTAAATCTATATTTCTGTCTTAACTTCAAAAATGAAGGTGTCAGTATTTGAAACTTGAGAATTAATTATATGTCTTCATGCGTGGGATTGAAGAAGCAAGAGATTTTTTACTTTTGTGGCAAATATCAACTTATACTCATTTATTGATATTTTATATGATTGTGTGGTAACACTTGGTTTTGTGATAAAATACTGGCTTAGATGATTAGCATAATATTAAGGACTACGATAAATTTCTGGTTCTTAGAATATTTTACTGTACACTTCATTTATTCTCTTACATCATCCTAAAAATTTTCTCCCTCACTCATTCACTTTCATATCATCATCATCATCATCATCATTATTATCATTATCATTATTATTATTATTATTATTATTATTATTTCTCTTTCCTGTCTCAGACGTTATGTCTGGTTAAAAATGGAAAGTGGCGCAGACCTTGATCAAGCCTGACTTCCTTTTAACTGTACGGTATATGTTATATAGCATTTAGGAACTTTCGGGTGATTGAACATGTATCAATAATTACGGATTTCTGTAGTTGTATATAAGTTTGGATGTAGCTGTATTGCGTTGATGTACTCATGGATATTGTGTGGTATGACTTCTGTAGTTGATAGTATAATTGGTATAATGTCAACTTTATCCTGATGCCACATGTCCTTGACTTCCTCAGCCAGTTGGATGTATTTTTCAATTTTTTCTCCTGTTTTCTTTTGTATATTTGTCATATTGGATATGGATATTTCGATTAGTTGTGTTAATTTCTTCTTTTTATTGGTGAGTATGATGTCAGGTTTGTTATGTGGTGTTGTTTTATCTGTTATAATGGTTCTGTTCCAGTATAATTTGTATTCATCATTCTCCAGTACATTTTGTGGTGCATACTTGTATGTGGGAACGTGTTGTTATATAAGTTTATGTTGTAAGGCAAGCTGTTGGTGTATTATTTTTGCTACATTGTCATGTCTTCTGGGGTATTCTGTATTTGCTAGTATTGTACATCCGCTTGTGATGTGATCTACTGTTTCTATTTGTTGTTAGCAAAGTCTGCATTTATCTGTTATAGTATTGGGATCTTTAATAATATGCTTGCTGTAATATCTGGTGTTTATTGTTTGATCCTGTATTGCAATCATGAATCCTTCCGTCTCACTGTATATATTGCCTTTTCTTAGCCATGTGTTGGACGCGTCTTGATCGATGTGTGGCTGTGTTAGATGATACAGGTGCTTGCCATGTAGTGTTTTCTTTTTCCAATTTACTTTCTTCGTATCTGTTGATGTTATGTGATCTAGAGGGTTGTAGAAGTGGTTATGAAATTGCAGTGGTGTAGCCGCTGTATTTATGAGTGACTGCTTTGTGTATTTTGCTAGTTTCTGCTCGTTCTACAAAGAATTTTCTTAAATTGTCTACTTGTCAATAATGTAGGTTTTTTTATGTTGATAAATCCCCTTCCTCCTTCCTTTCTGCTTAATGTGAATCTTTCTGTTGCTGAATGTATGTGATGTATTCTATATTTGTGGCATTGTGATCGTGTAAGTGTATCGAGTGCTTCTAGGTCTATGTTACTCCATTTCACTACTTCAAATGAGTAGGTCAATATTGGTATAGCATAAGTATTTATAGCTTTTGTCTTGTTTCTTGCTGTCAATTCTCTTTTCAGTATTTTTGTTAGTCTCTGTCTACATTTTTCTTTTAGTTCTTCTTTAATATTTGTATTATCTATTCCTATTTTTTGTCTCTATCCTAGATATTTATAGGCATATATTTTTTCCATCGCTTCTATGCAGTCGCTGTGGTTATCCAATATGTAATCTTCTTCTTTAATGTGTTTTCCCTTGACTATGCTATTTTTCTTACATTTGTCTGTTCCAAAAGCCATATTTATATCATTGCTGAATACTTCTGTTATCTTTAGTAATTGGTTGAGTTGTTGATTTGTTGCTGCCAGTAGTTTTAGGTCATCCATGTATAGCAAATGTGTGATTTTGTGTTGGTATGTTCCAGTAATATTGTATCCATAATTTGTATTATTTAGCATGTTGGATAGTGGGTTCAGAGCAAGGCAGAACCAGAAAGGACTTAATGAGTCTCCTTGGTATATTCCAAGCTTAATCTGTATTGGCTGTGATGTGATATTATTTGAATTTGTTTGTATATTAAGTGTGGTTTTCCAATTTTTCATTACTATGTTTAGGAACTGTATCAATTTAGGATCTACTTTGTATATTTCCAATATTTGTAGTAACCATGAGTGGGGTACACTATCAAAAGCTTTTTGGTAATCAATGTATGCGTAGTGTAGCGACCTTTGTTTAGTTTTAGCTTGATATGTCACCTCTGCATCTATTATCAGTTGCTCTTTACATCCTCGTGCTCCTTTGCAACAGCCTTTTGTTCTTCATTTATAATTTTGTTTTGTGTTGTACGTGTTATTAATTTCTGTGTAATGGCTGAAGTTAATGTTTTGTATATTGTTGGTAGGCATGTTATGGGGCGATATTTAGCTGGGTTTGCTGTGTCTGCTTGATCTTTAGGTTTCAGATAAGTTATTCCATGTGTAATTGTATCAGGGAATGTGTATGGGTCTGCAATGTAACTGTTAAATAATTTAGTTAGATGTGAATGTGTTGAGGTGAACTTCTTTAGGCAGAAATTTGCTATTTTATCTTTTCCAGGGGCTTTCCAATTGTGAGTACAATTAATTGCTTGGGTGACTTCATGTTGCAAAATTATCACTTCAGGCATCCGCGGTATCATCTTGCATGTGTCTGTTTCTGCTTGTATCCACCGTGTATGCCTGTTATGTTGTACCGGGTTTGACCATGTATTGCTCCAGAAGTGTTCCATGTCTGTTATGCTTGGTGGATTGTCTATTTTAATGTGTGTGTTATCTGTTGTCTGGTAAAATTTCTTTTGGTTTGTGTTGAATGTTTGGTTTTGTTTCCTTCTATTTTTATTTTTTTTGTATCTTCTAAGTCGTTTGGCCAATGCTTGTAATTTCTGCTTCTTTTCATCTAATTGCTCTATCGCTTCTTGTTGTGAGATTGTACCTAAGCTTTTTCGTTTTTTTTCTGACATTTCATTTCTTATAAATTGTGTTAGCTGTCCGATGTCTTTTCTCAGTTTTTCTATTCTGATCTGTAGCCCGTTTTGCCATGCTGGTTTTGTGGGTTTCTTCTGTGTGTTGGTTGGTTCTGATCTCTGCCTAGTGTGTATATTTAGTGTAGTTAGTGCTCCTATATAAACCAGTAATTGTAACTCTCCCATAGTTGTATTTTCATTTATTTCGTTGTGTATGATTGTGTTGATAGTTTTTGTTGTTGTTTCGACTTGTGGGTTATTTGGCGGTCTATGCAAGAATGGTCTAATGTCTGTATTTGTGTTTTTTTATTTTATATATGTCAGCTGAAATTTCTCTTCTATATCTAACATGTGTGTCACTTCATGTTCTATTTGTGCTTGTTCTGGTGGCTGTCTTTAAGATTTCGTTTTCCTCTGATTGTTTAATTGATGCGTGTTGTTCTTTGTTTGTTTGCTCTGAGATGTTTGAGTCCATTACTGTATTTTCTTCTTCTTCTTCTTCTTCTTCTTCTTCTGATTGCACATTATTTTGTTCCAGTATTTGTTGTACTTGTTGTTTGATGTTTTCTAATTCTGACTGGGGTATCCTGTTATTTTTGATTATTACACAGATCTGATCAGCTAGTCGTTGTTCTGTTAAAAAATTTTATTTCTGGGTATCTGGAAATAAATGTTGTGTATACTTGTGATCTGTATCCAGTTGTGTTGGTTCCTAGGTTAGTTGCTTGGTAATAACAGAACATGAGGTGTCGATTAACTTTATCTGACCATCTCATCCTCTGTCTGTTTTCCTTCTAGGGTGGTTGCAGGAAGCATATCCTGCAAAACACCTCTATTTGGATTTAAATCATTTTCCAGTTGGCTAGCAGTGTCGTTACCATTGTGGGCGGGTAGGGTTCAAGCGTCGTCCCCGACCATGAAGGCGCTTGTCCGAGGCTTCTTTAGTTCTGTCCTGAACCAAGTAATCACACTAAAAGGGGGGTTAGCCCTATTAGTAGTTCGTTCTTTTCGTCGCCTTTTACGACTGGCAGAACATACCAGAGGCCTATTCTTTTCCTGGGCCTCCACGGGGTTTATTATTATTACTATTATTATTATTATTATTATTATTATTATTATTATTTGAGTTCAACTTCCAGCAACTGACCAAATGAGATCTAAAGAAACCTTAAAAAAAAATTGGAAAGCTGAAAATTTCTTGAAGTGGTTTAACAGCCACAGAAAATGCAACTAACAGTGATTAGATAGGGAACTATCAAAGTATAGTTTTACAGAGATATCTGAATCCTGCCCCATAATACTGAAACTCATCTATGGAGATACATGAAACTACAGCACTCAACAAATCACTCTTGTAACTGTTTATCTACTTTGCATTTCATGCACGAGTGTCCTTGGGCTGACCATGAAATAACTTGAGTGTAGAGGAGGTCATGTGATGATGACAGTAATTGTTGGAATGGGTAGCAACAGTGTTTGTCAATGATAAATAGAAGTGGATATGACAACTACTGATTTATTTTAAATTATAGCCTACCACAACTGCTGACAGTTATTGGTAAGAAAATGTGCACATGACAAACCCATACTTCAACATCAAGAAACTTTTCCTTATTTTCCATTCAAAATTTGACCGAAGAAAATAGACAAAAGAAGTTATCTTTAACATTTTCATCTTCAGCTTCAGTTTTTACATGTAATGTAAAGTAAGTGAACTTAAAATGGGCACTATAGCTTGTCACTGCAAACAAGGTGTCCATGGAGGTGAGACAGTATGGGAGAGTGTAATATGGATAGAAGAGGTAATAATGATGTAATTTGCTATATTTGATGTGTATGGGGTCCTCAAGAAACTGTCAGTGTCACAAAGGTCAACATCCAGGAAGGTCACTTGCTGAGCAGAGGAGGACTAGGGTACATGACTGTAACAGAAGTTATTAAGGTTATGGAGGAAGAAAGAAAGGATGTACTCAGCATGTGTCCAAATCATAGATATATCATTGAATGTGAATGATGTTAGGGACATAGGATTCTGAATGGCTGGAAAAAAGATTCCACAAGATGACACATGAACGCCTGCCTCCACGGCCAAGGTCACTAACACGTCTGTGTGGTGGTGCTCGACCCGATGGTAAGTTGGTTCGAATTCTCATGGAGGAAAACATTTTCACTGCCAGTCTTTGGCCGGCATGGCGAGGACAGGGGGTGGCGTAAAGTTCCTGATTACCGGACTTTGTGCCAATGTCCTGGTTTAAATACTAAATCTCTCTGCAGCATCTCATGAAGTGGGGGCATGTGACCCAGTTAATGGTGATCCATACACTGGATGGGAACATTAAGCTCAGTGGCCCCCTTAGTGCTTTTCGAAAGCAGTAGATGCCAGCACTGGGTTTCGCCCAATCCCTTCTCTAACCATCTCCAACATGGACATGACACTACTCTATGCACACACCTGCTAGAGTCACCTACACTTAACAGATAATCTTATGCACATAATTCTCTTACTTCATGAAGGAAAGGTGCCTGCAGGCATGAAGGGTAGGGAAGACATTTCCAATTTGGAGATGAGCCTGTGCTTCAGTGTCTCCCAGCCATTCATGCCATATGACTTCACTCATGAATGGAAGGCAAAGACTGTACTCATTTCAAAGTCCCTAGCAGCATATGTAGGTGGTACCTTTCCAATTCTGGGTAAGAATGAAGAGGGGTACGGAAGCTTAAATTGAAATGAATTTTGTTTGATCCTATAGGATTACATGTAATGTAGGGCACTTCATTCATTACCACGTATGTCCTAAGGAGCTATCGCTGATTATAAAGAACAATATCCCTAAAATTAAATTAACAGTGTAAAATTCCTTTTGCACCACATAGGATTTGAGTTTGTTGAAAAGTTAGTGTCATTTTGAAAGTAGGTGCAAAGGTTAATATAACTAGATTTTTGAGGCAGTTTTTACATATTTCAAAAGTCCTTCTATAGCTGCTTTATTATGATTACAATGGAGTTTAGTTTCTTTCACACAGAATTAATACACTGTTTCCATTTCAGACCATTAGCTACAATAGTACCTAAGAATCTAGTGGGCTCTACTTCTTCCAGCTTTGCATCATCCACCTTTAAATTCATATGCTAAGATTTCTCTTTGTTTCTGAACAGTGAATACATAGTCTTTATCAGGTTTATAACCAATTTATTTTCCACTAGACTATAACGATGTTCTCTCTAGCTGTTCCACATTTTGGTACTGTTCAGTATTGTCATGTCACCTGCATTTAATCTTTTCTTTTCCTCCTCAATACCTACATCACTTACAAACAGATTAAAAAGCAGCAACTCCATTGCCAAATGCTACAGCACTTCGTATTTGACAGATTTTGTCTCTGATTGGTATGAGTTCTTACTGTTCCTTACTGCATAGGTACAACTGTAGGCTGTACACATAAGTTTTTCGGTGCAAAGGTGATAAATGCATTGGAGAGATATAAAAATATTGCAGATACATCCCTTTTCCATCTTATGACTGTGTAGCGTATTCTGGTAGAATGTAAATAATTTAGGAGTAAAGGAGACCACTCACTGAACAGATGTCAGATGAGCAACTGCTGATATTGTACATTTACCCTTTCTGAAACCATGCTCTCATGGAACAAGGATGTTGTGTTTATCAAGATAAACAACTAATCTATTATACATTAGCATAACCAGGATTTTTTAGGAACCTGATATCAGTGAAACTGTTCCATAGTTACTGGTGTCATCCTTATCTAATTTCTTATAGACTGGCACAGCCCTCCTTGCCTTCAATTTATCTGGAAAAATTCCATCTCTGAAAGAGCTATTTGCTCTGTCCAGCGATGTGCAATTGTTTCTCCATTTGTTAGCTTTACTAAGTAATTGGATGTTTCATCATTACAATCTGATTCTTTGCTTTATCTTTTGTGACTAGGTTCAAGACCATGGTTCTCTCTCTCTCTCTCTCTCTCTCTCTCTCTCTCTCTCTCTCTCTTTTTCTCTCTCTGAAAATCTTAGAACCTCTCCTTTTTTGACTGTCTCTTCCCACTTTTCATCCTCTACCACATTTGTATAAATATGAGAATATGTTTTTATTTCTTTACCATTCACTGAGACATCAAGCTCTGACGACCAACACCAGGCTGTAAGTATGACGTACGTGATTGATTGCTATCAAATAACTAAAATGTTGAGAACCACATGAAACTACATTTCCAAAAACTTTTTTATGCCCGAAGCAACTTACAAATTTCCTCTCACTCTGCAAAGTGGTCAATATTGCAAGTTCAACCTAAGCTGGCCGGAGAAATATTTTTGTTAGTATACTTTCCCAAATAGGACGGTGCCTTCTATAAGTATTGTGTGTTTTTTACTATGACAAATCTGGGTAGAGGTAGTGATCAAAATGTTGGAGCTCTGATAACCTCCAACTTTTCAAAGTGAAAGCATGCTCTTGAATATTTCAACATTTGTGGCAGCAACACTTATCACAAGGCTGCTGTAATCCTTGGCGACAACTTCGTTCACATGATGAACAAGACAAAAGATATGAAACATTCACTGGACCAAGACTTGGTGGAGCAGGTGGAAAATGTAGAAAATGCATAGTCCATATTATTGAGGCAGTGATTCTTTGCGGACATCACGAGATTGCATTAAGGGGACAAGGGGACTTTATGGCTATTGAAGTTAAAAAACAAGATGAAAAAAACATGGGTAACTTCCATACAATTTCAAAATATCACTTGAAAGGCAACAAAAACCAATGAGCAAGTTTAGATGAAAATGGTAAATGCAACAAGCATATTAATGCTCTAATCCAAAAGTAGATCATCACTTTCATCAATAATCAGCCCCTGGGAAAAGAGTGTTCAGCACATTAATGACGCCAAATGCATGATGGTTCTTGCAGATGAAACTGCTGACACTACTGGAATAGAGCAACTCTCTGTCTATGCCCATTATATTTTCCCGGATCTCAAGACCCATGAAGATTTTCTGCAATTTGTTACAATGTTTAATGTGATTGGCAAAGGATTAGCTGGATCTGGTGAAATTTGGTCTTGATGTGTCATTTTTCTGAGGACAGGGCTATGACAGTGCTGCACCCCTGTAGAGAATAGCCCATAGGTCTCATGCATTCATACAACAGGACCACCCTTTAGATGTATATTCTCATTGTGCAACTCATATTTCAATTTGGTAGTCACTGACTTGTGCAACATTCCATTTATCAGGAATTCACTAGGAAAACTGGAAATGGTACGTAATTTCTTTGGGTCACGAAAGTGCTGGCAAATATTAAATGATGCCCTTGAATCTTTAACCGCTGTTTGACTCACACTCAATAGAAGGATTGAGCAAATTTGCATCACACATGACTTCAAAGAAATGTATGGTTGTGTCGTTTTGGCTCCAGGGAAGATCCAAGAATTTGACGACAAGATATCCCACAATGCCACGATTTTGTGTTAGCAGCCATCACCAAAAGAGATTTTGTCGTCTGCTTGGTTTTACTTTTGGAACTGTTTTCACTGTATAAGCCCATCTGTCATCAACTTCAGCACCAAGATATAGATTCTGCAGAGTTTATCAACATTTCCAGGATCTCAGAAGGGAACTTCTGGCAATAAGAGAACATGTTGATGACAAATTCAGCCAGCTTTTCATAGAAGCCAACGAATTAGATTCGGCCAATGGAGTTGAAATCAAGCAACTAAGCATTTCTTCCAGGCAAGCACATCACGCAAATAAGGATACTGGTAATGATGTTGAGGATTACTACAACATGCCTGTGTTCACACCCTTTCTAGATGCCTCCATTAGTTCACTGCATGATCAGTTCTTGAACTTTTTAACAGCTTTAATTGTTTTCTACCACAAAAGCTGAAGACATTGGTATTACCAATACAGTTATGAAACTCCATTCATTTTATGCTCCAGATCCATTAGTCACCAATTTAACAATGACAGTGTCTTAGCTGAAACTCTTTCAACAATATGCAAGTCAACTGAAGCAGTTGCCTCAAAATGCTATAGAAGTTTGTCTGTCTGTGACCCTCAGAGCTGTCCTAATGTGTAATAGTTTCTGCAGCCCTTGGCAACTCTACCAGTGATGAAGTCCATGAATGAGTGCAGTTCCTCCACCCTAAAGAGAATCAGGACATACCTAAAGAATACAACTAGTGAGGAATGTCCCAATGGAATGACACTTTCACTCTGGAGCAGAGTGTGCACAGAATGAAACTTCCTGGCAGATTAAAACTGTGTGCCAGATCAAGACTTTAACTCGAGACCTTTGCCTTTCTCAGGCAAGTTCTCTATCAACTGAGCTACTCAAGAGTGGCTCAAAACTGTCCTCACAGCTTTACTTCCACCAGTATCTTGTCTCCTACCTTCCAAATTTCATAGAAGATCTGCAAAATGTCTGAATGGGCTCATCATGATGACAGTTCATTGAGAATGAAGGACTGAAGTCCAAACTGTGATAAGAGAGCACTGTCTTTCTTTTGTACTTCAAATTTCTAGTAAATGGTTTAATCATTTGTTCTGTTTTTAAGTATTAAAATATCAGACAAAAGCTGGTTTATACACTCCACTGTAAATTAACACAGGCCTAGACTATAAGAATAGGCAATTAACAGGATAGGTGCAGAAATTCTCTTAGCGACTGTATTATGTTCTATTAAAATTACTTAAACTTCATAATCTTATAAACTTGGTTTCATGATGTAATGCATGACCTCTATAAATTGTTTTCATAATGTCATTGGTGCTATAATTAAACAAATTTAAAACAATGACACACTTTATTTTTATAATTTTGGGCATGAAATTAGTATGGATCAGTAAAATTAATATTCAATTTGAGCTATTATAAAATGAAAGCTATAGACTCCACATCCCACAAAAAAATTGTAAATATGCAATTGTTCCTATTTGTCATTTATTTGAACTCCTTAAACTTCTCAATGCAATGAGACCGGCACTTTATAACAGAAAAGATGGTTGGTTTGAACTAATATTTAACCTTTGAAAAAATCAAGTTCACTTTAAGAAAAGGCGTATTTCCTACTCACGGCAAGCATTTGTGAAGCACACATGCTAGACTATGCTTCAGTAATGGGAGATCCGCATAAAGAATTTTGAAAGAAGTTCCACGATTTCAAGAAGATCTAGGTTGATGTTGACTACTTTATAGGACAAATCTCTTTTGGCCATTGATGTACTCAGCTACATCCAGCTTGAGCTGGTAAACTGACAGTATTGTACTTGAACCAAAGATCTATTTTGTTTAATTCTAGGACTACAAGGCTTTTATAAAATATTAGTTGACAAACCCAGCATTACCCAGACATTCATTTTGTCAATTTTCTATTAGAAACGAAAACAGAAAATGAGCTCTGTTTGCAGTGTAAGATAAAAAAAATTGGGAAAACACCTTTGAAATTATGCAGTTGACTCAATGTGAGACGATCCCAGACAATTTCTGTAGACTGGGCACAGCTACTTCACGTGTCAGCAACCCATTTTTGTAAACACCTGTATGGCAACATCTCTTCTTAGCTCTATAGCTATTTATTTTTTTGCCCACAGCCATTTGCACTTTGCAACTGAAAGCTGTCAAAAGTGCTGCCAGGTGCCAGATTTCATTGAGTTGATTGGACTGTATGAGTGTCACAGTAGCACAGAATAAAGTATTAACATTTTATGCATGATGCAGCAGCTTTTCACACAGTTCATTCTTTACATCATCATATCTCCTGATCTGTGATATGCATAACACACACACACACACACACACACACACACACACACACACACAAAGAAATTTACCAAACAGTGCCAACATCCCTATGCACCTTCACTCCTAAATTATTTACAAAATGCTTCAAATGGCTCTAAGCACTATGGGACTTGATATCTGAGGTCATCAGTCCCCTAGACTTAGAACTATGTAAACCTAACTAACTTAAGGACATCACATACATCCATGCCCGAGGCAGGATTCGAAACTGCAACCGTAGCAGCAGTGCAGTTCCAGACTGAAGTGCCTAGAACCGCTCGGCCACAGCAGCCAGGAATATTATTTACATTCTACTAGAACTTTCCTTACTATACTTATATCTCTGTGTTAAATGCCAGTATTTAATGTACTTAGATAAAAAGAGTAAAAAATAAAACTATTTTCAGTAACTGTCCCCCCCCCCCCCCCCCCCCAGTTTCTTCATTGCCTTTACATTATTTATTCAGTTCATTCTTTTCTCATGATCAAATCATTTATGGATTTTCCCATTAACTGTCACTCTGCACAGGAGTTAGTTTTGCTCCATATTGCTTCAATCTTCTGTTACTGATTTCAGAGAAATTATCCTTCTTTTGTAATTTTACTGACATTATGTTTTGAACACATGAACATGGTTAGTACTATCTGTTCCAGTTTACCAGCATGTCTCTTCTGGTACTTTAACTATTTATTAAAACAATTATACCAATCTTACTTAACCATTATGTAATATAGTAAATGGTTTCCCATTAGACACCATAAAGCAATCAACTTGAGCCATCTGACAGGAAAATGAAATAGCAATACATGCCGAATGTTGAGTCTTCATCTGAAGCCAACTCTCAGTATGAGAAAGGAGGATAAAACTAAAAGTAATATACATGGAGAGAATTGAATAATGTAGAATTCAGGATGGGATGTAATAATATTATGAAAGGGATAGTTGATACTCACCATACAACAGAGGTGCCGAGTTGCAGATAGGCACAACAAAAAGATTGTTGGATAGTGAGCTTTTGGCCAACAAGGTCTCCTTCGAAATTATACCACACACACACACACACACACACACACACACACACACACACACACAACAAAAGTGCGCGCACACACACACACACACACACACACACACACACACACACACACACACACCAGTGGTATTCAACCTGTGTTGACAATGGTGTGTCATGAATGACTGCCTGGGACACAGTGGATTTGTTTCGTTGTTAGTATCCAAGAAGACAGTTGTGGGAAATTTCATTTCTAATGTCAACCTGTGTGGCCTCTGAGGAGTACCAGCCTGTATAAGCAGACATAACCTCTAAGTTGAACTATCACTCAATGTGCCTAGCTCCAACAGTGACTGCATGTTTTCAAGCAGTTTTTATTGTAGTGCGACTTTCTTATGAAGATGATAAACAATGGAAAAGTTTTTAAATTTGTCAAGTGAAAGTAAAAAGTTAAACCGTGCTGAGGACAACAACAAAAGTGGTAAAGAAACTAGGAAATGCAATTATACATGATACGATGATAGATACTTGGATTTTGATCATATATCCAATGTTGTGAACAATGAAGAGTGTCCACAGTGTGTGTTGTGTTTAAAAGTACTTTCTGTTGAATGTATATCACTTAGCAAAATAAAGTGTTATTTAGGAAAATTATCATAACATGAGATGGACAGACTAAGAGAATATTTTTCTTAAAAAATGAAGCAAATGAAAGAACAGAATCATCTTTTTCTAAGAAGGCAAGAATCTCAAATGAAGCTCTTCCAGTGTCCTACAATGTAACTTACTGAGTAGCAAAATGTAAGCAAGGCCATACAATTCCAGACGAATTAATTCTACACTGTGCTACTGACATTATGCTTGGAGAGTCCAGAGCAAAACAGCTACTTTGACATTACAGTTAACTGTCAAATTCAAGATTTAGGAGAGGATGTTCATGAACAAATTATAGAAAAAAATTAAGGGGAAGGAAATTACGGAAGATCTTATTTCTTGTAAAGAAATAAATGCAGGTACAAGAGGCGAAGATTTGTTCGAAATAGTGGACAGCTACATGACAGAAAATGAAATTAAATGGTCTCACTCTGTTGTTGTGTGCAGCTCAAGTCAGGGCATTACAACATGGTCTAAAAGGACTTATCTGTGGCACAGCTCCTGATATTATGTGGACCTATTGCATTATATACAGAAAAACACTTGTTCCACAATATTTGCGTGTTGATTCAAATCAAGTACTTCAAACTGCCATAAATGTGATGAACTTCATTAAAACTTGTCCTCAGAAAGCTAGATTTTTGAGACAGATGTGTCATAATAAGGAGGCTGAACATACATCTCTCTTACTTTATAGCAGCATTCTTTAGCTTTCCAGAGCAAATGCATTACTGCACACTTTTGGACTTAGGTGAAAAGTCTGTTCTTACATGGAAGAAGAAAATTATATCACTGCTAAGTGTTTTTTACACTAATTTTCTATTAAAGGCTCCATACTTATGTGATATATTTGAAAAGTCCAGCTCACTGAGTATGTCTCTGCAAGGGCATAAAACTGATTCAACTTTCTGACAGTTTCGATCTTCAGAAAGAATATTCTTTTTTGGAAGAGAAAAATAAATAAAGGAGGAGAAATGGACTACATCCCATGTTTGGTGGGTTTTATAAATGACAGTGATATAGTCCTTCCTGTACATATTTTTTCTACAATTGAAGGACATTTATCTGAACATCAAGTTCATTTTGAAAAATACTTTCCTGAAAACTGTGATGGGTTTCAGTGGATTCAAAATCCCTTCAGTAATGATTTTCCTTCCGAGTTCAGTACTGCAAAGAGAAAGAGTTGATAGAATTGTCATCGGATTCTTCACTGAATGTGAAGTTTTCATCAATGACACTCAGTAAGAGAAGAGTTTCAAAGCTTGAGCAAGAAAGCACTGAAGGTAATACTTCCTGTTTGCAATCTCCTATCTTTGTGAGAGTGGGTTTTTGGCATTTGCTCTCATTAGCACTACGTAAAGACCAAGACTTTGTGTGGGGAAGGAAGTCAGAATTGTTGTAACTCATTTGGTTCCAAGATATAACAAGTCATGTAAGAAGATGCAAGCTGAAGTGTCACACTGAAGTGAATTTACTTTATTTGTAACTTTTTTTCATTAATTATTTCCATTTTTACAAGGTATTCTACAGGGGAGCCATGGAAACAACAGTTGGTCACAGGAGCTGTGAGCTCAAAAAGCTTGAAAGCCATGGGCCTGTATTTCCAAAGTCAAGGGGCAGGCAGGTTACATTCTGCAAGTAGTATCTCTGAGTGACTGTACTGTGACTTCATGTGACCAAATAAAGTTATATTTCTTACATTTTAAGTGTCATATTTAGAAAGATTTTATTCTTTATAGTAACATTACTGTACTATCTATTTAGGTACAGTACTCGTACGCTTCATTTTCTGACTGGCAATTTTTTTTAACATTGTTTAAATAATTTATTATACATACTCATTTCCACACCTAAATATTTATCATATAATCGTGTTTTATTTGTCTTGTGACTTACTGACTGTACATACATTATGGTATATAACCTAAGTGTTGACTGTAGTGTATAAGAATTTACTGTTAATTGTTTTCCCAAGTTTCCATATTGTTTATATACGAATGTGAGCATAAACCATTGGAGTTGTTGAAAAAAGTTAGTTGTGTTGTGCACTGAAGTAGTTGTGATAAATGGACTCATTGGGGGAAATGTAGTGGTGTGGGGAAATAATTATGTAACTGAGAATCTTCCACAGTAGTACAGAGTCTGTATGTGTGACAGGATAATAACTGAACAAGAAGGACAAATTATGATACTAAGGCAGAGTTTGATAATGCCACGAAAGAACTGGAATGGTTAAGGAAGGAGGGAAGGGTAACAAGAAATGGCAATTGGTAGCTGGAAACTGGGGTCACAGGAGCAGAACAGTCTCAGACAAAATAAAACTTTGCCCTACTACCTCAGACAATAAAGAGTGTCCACTAGATGTGAATGTAGGCAAGGCATAGTACACTTGCAATATGAAACCAGAAGTTTCAGACAGAATTTAAAAGTGGAAGTAACTTCTGCTGTTAGATAATAGTAATGGAAGTGGCATGAACCATTTGTTGTGGGAAGAACTAGAAATCAATAAACATATTACACCTTCTTCAAGCCATGTGTGCCATAGCCCAATGGTAAAGAATATAGGTTATTTGTGCAAAGATTTTTGAAATAAGAATCATGTTGTGATAATGGGTGAACCAGGAAACAGTAAAGGTTTCAAGGCTGCAGTGCTGAGAATGACCTGGAAAACTGAGTATCAGTAAAAACCATACAAGGCTTGAATTTGTTCCTGCTTTGAGTTATTATGATCAGCCCCAGTTTAATAGGTCTCTCAGTCCACTCAACAAGAGTCAGGTCAACTGCTTCTTCAGTTTGGTTTCTGTTGTTATTAGCAGGTAGGATTTTATGAGGAATGGCCTACAACTTAGTAGGAATGGGGAAACGAAATTGCCTCTGTTGATAGCACCATCTTTAACACTGGACACTGCCTATAGTTACTGGAGGTTTTTTTTTTTTATGGTTTTAGGGCGCAAAACTGCTATGGTCTTTAGCGCCCAGTCTGTGAATTGGAGAAACTAAAATTAGAAGGAAAGCTTAAAAAACCACTATAGAAGGGGGTTGGTTGTCCCCAAAAAGAGCTTCAAATGACTGACGTCATCTCACTGACACTAATAAACTCGAGAACGTGATCGGCTGAGCGCGTGTCATCTGCTAAAATGGAAGATACATCAAGCGACAGCTGTAGACGGACGCGTAATGGAGTAAAATAGGAGCACTCAAGTAAAAGGTGTCTTACCGTCCACAGCTGAGAGCAGTGGGGACAGAGTGGGGGAGGATCACCACTTAAAAGATGTCGATGGCTAAAAAGACAGTGCCCTATCCGGAGTCTAGTTAAAATTACCTCCTCCCGACAACGCGTTCGGGAGGAGGAGGTCCAAGCACAGGGAAAAGCTTTCATGTCCCGCAATTTATTATTGGAAAGTGTCAACCAACGTGCGTACCGTAAAAGAGTAACACGACGACATAAAACACTCCGTAGATCGGCGAAGGGAATCGTGCGAATAGCTGCAGCCTTGGCCGCTATACTGGCTACCTTATTTCCACAGATACACGCCCTCCCAAGTGGAGCAAGTGGAGGCAGTCCTGAATCCGGTGGACCAGAGGGTGGACAGGGTAGAGGGCTTGGAGACTGATGAGAGAGCTGAGAGAATCTGAACAGATAACATACTGTATCTGCTGATGGCGACGGATGTATTGGACAGCCTGGAGAACAGTGTAAAGCTCCGCAGTAAAAACTGAACACTGGTCGGGAAGCCGAAATCGATTTGGGGTGTCGCCAACAATATAGGCACTCCCTACACCTAACAATGTTTTCGAGCCATCAGTGTAAATACATGTGGCTTCCTTCATTTGTGCACATAGAGCAGCAAATGCCCGACGATACACAAGTGTAGCGGTACCATCCTTGGGAAACTGACAAAGGTCACGGAGCAGGCAGGTCCGGGGACGGAGCCAAGGCGGTGCTGTACCCCAACTTGTCAAGAAGGTTTTAGGAAAGCGGAAGGAAAGAGAATGGAACAGTTGACGGAAGCGGACTCCCGTGATAGTAGGGAGGAAGGGCAGCCTGCATACCCTAAATCCAAGGAGGCGTCGAAAAAAAAAAAATGTCATGGGCCGAATTAGCAGGCATGGAAGACAGATGGACAGCATAACGACTCAGAAGGACTGCTCGCCGACTGGACAGCCGAGGTTCAGCAGTCTCAGCATAAAGGCTTTCCACAGGGCTGGTGTAAAAAGCTCCAGACACTAAACGTAATCCACGGTGGTGGATAGAGTCGAGACGCTGAAGAATAGACGGCCGAGCAGAGGAGTAAACTATGCTTTCATAGTCCAATTTCGAGCGCACTAAGGCGCGATAGAGGCGGAGAAGGACCACTCGGTCCGCTCCCCAGGAGGTGCCATTCAGGACACGGAGGGTGTTGAGGGATCATAGACAGCGAGCCGAAAGATAGGAAACATGGAAGGACCAGCACAGTTTTCTGTCAAACATGAGACCCAAGAATTTATCGACGTCCAAAAACGGAAGGATGAAAGGTCCTAGATGTAAGGAAGGTGGAAGAAACTCCGTATGATGACAAAAATTAACACAAACGGTCTTACTGGGAGAAAAGCGGAAGCCTGTTGCGATGCTCCAAGAGTAGAGGCGATCGAGACATCCTTGAAGATGTCGTTCAAGAAGGCTGGTCCGCTGAGAGCTGTAGTAGATCGCAAAATCATCCACAAAGAGATAGCCCAAGACATCAGAAAGGAGACAATCCATAATTGGATTTATGGCAATGGCAAACAGTACAACACTTAGCACGGAGCCCTGGGGTACCCCGTTTTCTTGGGAGAAAGTACGGGAGAGAGTAGTGTTCACCCGCACTTTAAATGTGCGCTCTGCCATAAATTCGCGAAGAAAAAGGGGCAGCCGACCGCGAAAGCCCCAAGAGAACAGTGTGCGGAGGATGCCTGTCCTCCAACAGGTATCGTATGCTCTCTCCAGATCAAAAAATATTGCTACTGTTTTGGCGTTTCCAGAGAAACTAGTTCATGATATAAGTGGAGAGAGCAACAAGATGGTCAACTGCAGAACGATGCTTTCGAAAACCGCATTGAGCAGGTGTTAGAAGACTGCGAGACTCCAGCCACCGAGCTAAACGACAATTCACCATACGCTCCAAAACCTTACATACACTACTCGTGAGAGAAATGAGGCGATAGCTAGAGGGGAGATGTTTGTCCTTTCCAGGATTCAGAACAGGAACGACGATAGCTTCCTGCCATCGTCTGGGAAAAGTACTGTCGGTCCAAATTCGATTATAGAGGCGAAGGAGGTAACTCAGACTATGGTATGATAAATGCAGCAACATTTGGATGTGGATACCATCCGGTCGTGGGGCAGAAGTGCAAAAAGAAGAGAGTGCATGTTGGAGTTCCCGCATGGAGATAACAGAATTGTATCTTTCGCGATTTTGAGAGGAGAAAGCAAGAGGTCGCACTTCCGCTGCACGTTTCTTCGGGAGAAACACTGGCGGGTAATTTGAAGAGCTCGAAATCTCAGCAAAGTGTTGACCCAACAAGTTAGAAATTGCGACGGGGTCCACTAATGTATCATGCGCGACAGTGAGCCCAGAGACGGGGGAGAAACTAGGCGCGTCAGATAACCGTCGAATCTGACTTCAAACTACTGAGGAGGGAGTGAATGTGTTAAATGAGCTAGTAAGGAAGTTCCAGCTTGCCTTCTTGCTATCGCGGATGACGCGATGTCACCGCGCACGGAACTTCTTTTAGCGGATACAGTTGGCCAAAGTAGGATGGTGTCTGAAAACGCGAAGAGCACATTGCCGCTCACGTATTGTGTCACGGCATGCCTCGTTCCACCAAGAAACTGGGGGGCGCCGGGCAATTCGGAGGAGTGAGGTACTGAACGTTCCGCAGCTGTAAGAATAACATCTGTAATATGAGCGACCTCATCGTCGACGCTAGGAAAGTGACGGTCATCGAATGTCGCTAGAGATGAAAAAAGTGTCCAATCAGCTTGGGCAAACTTCCAGCGTCTCAGGCACGTATATGGCAGTTGTGGCTGCAATCTCTAAGTACATATGGAAAGTGGTCACTCGAGTGTGTATCAGCAAGGGCGAACCATTTGAAGCGCCGAGATAGCGGAACTGTACCGACCGAAAGTTCCAAATGAGAGAAATTTGTCATGGAGGCAGACAAAAATGTAGGGTCCCCAGTGTTGAGGCAAACAAGATCCACTTGGTGGAAGACGTCTATCAATAGTGAGCCACGCGGACAAGGACGCGGAGATCCCCAAAGCAGGTGGTGGGCATTGAAGTCCCCAACCAGCAAATAGGGGGGTGGAAGCTGACCAAGAAGATGAAGGAGATCAGCTCGTGCCATTGGTGTGGAAGATGGAATGTATACAGTACAAAGAGAGAAGGTGTATCCAGAAAGGGAAGGACGGACAGCGACAGCTTGGAAGGAAGTGTTTAACGGGATTGGGTGATAATGGAGAGTATCATGGAGAAATATCATGAGTCCTCCATGTGCTGGAGTGCCTTCAACAGAGGAGAGATCAAATCGGACTGACTGAAAACGGGGGAAAACAAAGCGGTCGTGGGGACACAGCTTTGTTTCCTGAAGACAGAAGACGACCGGCGAGCAGGATCGTAAGAGGATCGTCAATTCATCCCGATTGGCTCGAATGCCGCGGATATTCCAATGGATAATGGACATAGGGTGAACAGAAAATGGAAGAATGTGACCAAGGTTGCCGTCGACTCAACGACTGCTCAGAGCTTGCGACCGACAGCGTGGAACGGCACTGAGCCGAAGGGAGAAGATCCTGATCCATAGGTTGCTCAGGAGCAGCTCCATGTCACCAGCGATCGGCCGGTTGATCGGACGCCAGCAGTGCGGCTCGGCGACACAGCAGACGGCCGAGGGCGGTTACCGCCAGGTGGTGCTGTATATGAGACACGCCGTGGCGGAGGAGAGAAACTGGGTTTCTTATTAACCTACTTGGAAACATGATGTTCAGATGTAGGAGGAACCGATGGTTGTAAAGTTGGGGTACGTAAAAAATCTTCACGAGTACGCTCTTATTTGGAAGTCCAGGTGTCTGACTTTTGGGAACGAGATCATCACAAGTCTGCGTGGCCGCCTCCTTTGTTGGCCGAGGAGAGGCATGGACAGTGCTGTATTTTCCTGTCTGAGGCACAGTGGGCTTTCGACTGGCGAATAATTTTCAAGCAGCAAATGTTGACACCTTTTCCATCACTCTAATTTCCTGAATGAGCTTTTCGTCTTTAAAAATTGGGCAATCTCAAGAGGAAGCAGTGTGGTCACCCATACAGTCGATGCAACTAGGGGATGGAGGTGGACAAGCACACTCATGGGCATCCTTGCCACACGTAACACATTTGGCCGGGTTGGAACAGGACTGGCTGGTATGATTGAATGGCTGACACCGATAGCAACGCGTAGGGTTTGGGAAATAGAGGCGAACGGAAATTGTCTCATAGCCCGCTTTTATGTTCGACGGGAGTTGAACTCTGTCAAATGTCAAGAAGACAGTACGGGTTGGAACGATGTTCGTGTCAACCTTTTTCATGACTATGAACAGCCGTTACGCCCTGGTCAGACAAGTAGTGTTGAATTTCCTCATCGGACAATCCATCGAGTGAGCGTGTATAAACGACTCCACGTGAGGAATTTCAGGTGCAGTGCGCTTCCACCCGGACAGGGAAGTTGTGGAGCAGTGAAGTACGCAGCAATTTTTGTGCCTGGAGGGCACTGACTGTTTCTAACAACAAGGAGCCATTCCGTAATCTGGAACAAGACTTTACAGGACCTGCAATTGCGTCGACACCTTTCTGAATAATGAAAGGGTTGACCGTGGAGAAGTCGTGACCTTCGTCAGACCGAGAAACAACAAGGAACTGTGGCAACGATGGAAGAACTGTCTGTGGCTGAGACTCAGTGAACTTACGCTTGTGAGCAGACATAGTAGATGATGAGGAAACCATTGCGGAAGAATCCCCCATGATTACCAGTGTCTTCGATGGCGCGCTCTTCCCTTGTGGGGGCTCTCTCTGAGGGCACTCCCGCCTTAGGTGATTGTTCACACCTCAGGTCACACCTCCCGAGAAATGGACAGAGGGACCAATCGGCACTTTCGGAAGGTATCAGCTCGGGTAATCATCCCTCCCTGGGCCTGGCTGTTACCAGGGGTACGTTCGTGTCCTACCTGTCTACCCGGGGTGGGGAATTACGCGTTACCCTGTCACCGACTACGCATGAAAATGCGTGGGTTGGCCTTCAGACACGCACAGGGAGGAAAAAAGAGAAAGGGAAAAACAAAGAAGGGGAAAGGAAAGAAGAGAGGTCTCAAACGCTGCAGCGGAGAGAAGGGTAAAGAGAAGAGGTAAGGAAAGGAGAAGGACAAAGGAAGGATGAAGACGTGCAAGTAGAGAAAGCAAAGAATGTGTTACATTTGCAAGTGTCCATCTCTGGACGTAGGCACAAAACATACTCCCAGAGGGGGAGAAAGGGAAGGAAAGAGCCAGAGGTGAGGGGAGGGGGGCAAAGATGGGGGATAGGGAAGGATGCGGAAAAAGAAAGGTATGCAGCCTGGAAAGGAAGGAGGGCCACATTAGCTCGGGGTCCTGTGCTCGCTACGCACGTATCCACAAAAGAGTTGTGGACCCCCTGGGGGGAGTCACTGGAGTGAGTGCGGGGTAAACACAAATTTCAGACTAGCAGTATTAAAAAGAGTAAATATAATGGAAAATTTTGAACAATAAAGATGTGAAGATAAAATGAAAGTTAACGCAAATTTATTGTATTATTATATCAGAGGATTAAAATATTAAATCAATTAACTTCTTCTGTTTGTCTCCATAGCCAAGATCACTAACATATGCCTGTGTCATAACATTCGACTTGTATTGTATTAACGTAGAAATAATGGAGGGGCTTCGTCCCGCCGTAGGCCTCTGTGCTGCACAACCCCACGACAGGCTGCAGCAGTCCACCCACCCAACCGCCGCCCCACACTGAACCCAGGGTTTTTGTGCGGTTCGGCCCCCAGTGGACTGAACGTTTCACTGACATTGCTGAATGAAATTTTTATGCCTAGAGGTCTGTGAGATTGCACCTGGGGCAGAGTGAGACCGAAAGAGGGCCTGGGAAGCTAAGGGATGCATCCACTGGATGGCTCGACAGTTTCAAATCTAGACACAAAATCATATGGGTAGGCTAAGGATGTGTGA
This sequence comes from Schistocerca cancellata, assembly GCF_023864275.1. NCBI lineage: Eukaryota > Metazoa > Arthropoda > Insecta > Orthoptera > Acrididae > Schistocerca > Schistocerca cancellata. Next base: position 573,324,295 of record NC_064626.1, read on the forward strand.
GAAAGAGTGGCAACAGGATGGAGGACAATATTCTACAACATAACGTGTTCAACGCCGATGAAACGGAACAGTTTCATCTCGCACTGCCCTAGGAATCTGTAGCAATTCGAGGTGGAAAGTGCACTGGCAGAAAAAGGTGCATGGAAAGACTCACTGTACTGCTGTATGTGAACGTGTTAGGTGAAATGAAGAAGCCACTGGTGACTGGAAAGGCGGGAAAACCGCGCTCTTTCAAAAAACACAAACATCAATAAAGTTCCAGTCACATGGCAAAGCGATAAAAAGTCATGGACTATGAGTGGTCTTACGTAAGAATGGCCGGACTCTTTCAATATAAAATGAAAAAAGTAAATCGCCAAGTTCTCCTTCTCCTGGGCAATGCAACCTGCCACCTGAAAGTTAAGTTATCAAACATGAAATTGGCTTGGTTCCTGCCAGGTTCAACCTGTCCCACACAACCCATGGATCATAGAATTATTTAAATGTTCAAGCCCCATTCTGGGCGATTATTATGGATGCAGTTTCTTATTCTTAGTATTGAAGAAGCCGAAAGTGGATTTGCTCTTGGACGGTCGGTTTCTGTCCTGCGTGCAGGAAGTTGGATTGGCTTGGCAGTAAGGAAAAAAAAGGCCAAAACTGTTACCAATGGCTTCAACAAATCGGGGTCAGAGGGTCAAGAACGAGACGCTTTTGTGGCCATCCAATCTCAAGAAAATGCAGCAGCAACTGCTGAATTAATTAAAATGCGACACATTTCTTGTAGTGCAGATGACTACATTTGAAGTGATGAATTTCTCTCAACTCACTCCATTTTTTATTTCAGCAACAGATTTAATAGAAATCTGGAACACAGAAGATGGTCAGGAAGAAACAAAAGAAAAAACGAAACAAATTGATGCCCTATAAAAATTAATTCCTCTGAAGAAGCTTTTGCATGCATAAACGAACTTATGCGATTTGTAACACACAAACATTCTCCCAAGCTGTTGGAAGTATTCTATAGCGCAAAAAAATTGCGTAGGAAAAAACAATTTTGAACAGGAAATTCAGACGAGTTTCCTTCCTTGATATGTGATGAAAAAACTGAAATGTAAAGCAAATAAACCTGAGAATAATATGTACACACATACAAGAAAAAACGAATTTAATGTTAGCGTAAAAATGAAGAAATGCCGTATTATTTTCAATTAGTGTAACAGACTACTGCTTATTTGTATAAATACAGTAAATGAACATCTACTATGCAGGAGAGAAGGTATGTAAATGTGTGCATAATTACAGGTTTATGCTTTTATGCACAATACCTGACAAATCTTATGTAGCCTAGTGAGTTTTGTGTAATCCAGAAACTTGCGCAATTTCAAAAATTATTGTATTCCTGTGCGATTCTCTTTTGACCACGTTTTACTGTAACTCGGTGACTGACAAATTGCAGTAGCAGGTGACAGTGTTGCCAATGTGCAGCCAGCCACACTAGGCTTGCCATGTCACTTTCTTCACAAAAAAGGAAGATTTTTCATTGACATTTTTAACAACTCGTGCATTCATTTTTATTAAATGCACTTTTCGATCAAAAATCATTCACATTTTTGTCTTAAACTCTACTGCTTCATATCAATGTGGTATTTTGGAATTGCTTTAGCTTTATCTAGGAATGTACACCCATTCTTTAGTAGGTTGAAAAAGTCTTTACAGGACATGCCTAAGTTTATTACAATTTGAAGCTCTGATTTCATGAGTTCTGGTGAACAACTATTCGTCACATCAGTCCACTTCTTCATCATCATCATCATCATCATCATCATCAAAAACACTCAATCCATAAACGCATTTCATCCCGACATGCTTAGTATAACACACATGAGCCGAGAGACATTTGCCAGTTTTTGCTGAGGCACTGGTGTGGAGAATTTAACCCCTAACACACGCCATCACCACTCTTAGTGATACAGTCAGTAAAGTTATCTTTCACGTCACAAAATTCTTCATATAGTGAAACAAGTTTACTTGATCTTGGTTCCAACTGTGCATACTTACTAGCTGAGAGGTCATAGTGGATATCGAAATATTTTAACAGTGCGTCATATAAACAATCAAATTTACATCAAATCTTATAAAGGGGTGTTGATGAAATCTTTCTCCTTAATTTCTTGGTTTCAGTCCCATATAATATATCGTTCTTTGTGTGATCTTCTTATAGATCATATACACACTTATGTGATTCAATAATACTTAGCTCTCTTTTTCAGGTATTTTGATGCTGATTGCATTTGGCCTCCTACATTTGACACAAAATGCAAATATACGCACGAAAAAAGTTTTGCATCACCTCGGTTCCGAGTGTTCCGGAACCTGTACAGAAAATTGGAGTAGAGATCAACACAAACATCATTTCCGCCTTTTTATTGCATTATTACATGTTGTACCACCATACAGCAAGACCTTCAGAAGTGGTGGTCCAGACTGCTGTACACTTCGGTACCTCTAATACCCAGTAGCACGTCCTCTTTCACTGACGCATGCCTGTACTCATCGTGGCATACTATCCACAAGTTCATCAAGGCACTGTTGGTCCAGATTGCCCCACTCCTAAACGGCGATTCGGCATAGATACCTCAGAATGGTTGATGGGTCACGTCGTCCATAAATAATCCTTTTCAATCTATCCCAGACATGTTCGATAGTGTACATCACTGGAGAACATGCCGGCCATTAGTCGAGCGATGTCGTTATCCTGAAGGAAGCATTCACAAGACATGCATGATGGGGGCGCGAATTGTCGTCCATGAACACGAACACTTCGACAATATGCCGCCGAAATAGTTGCACTATCGGTCGGAGGATGGCATTCACGAGTCGTAAAGCCGTTACGTCGCCTTCCATGACCACCAGCGGCGTACGTCGGCCACACATAATGCTACCCCAAAACAGCAGGGAACCCTTCACCTTGCTGCACTCGTTGGACAGTGTGTCTAGGGCGTTCAGCCTGACCGGGTTGCCTCCAAACAAGTCTCCGACGATTGTTTGGTTGAATGCATATATGACACTCATCGCTGAAGAGAACGTGAGGCCAATCCTGACCGGTCCATTCGGCATGTTGTTGGGCCCATCTGCGCCGCGTTGCATGGTGTCGTGGTTGCAAAATGGACCTCGCCATGAATGTCGGGAGTGAAGTTGCGCAACATGCAGCCTATTGCGCACAGTTTGAGTCGTCACACGTAGTCCTGTGGCTGCACGAAAAGCATTATTCAACATGGTAGTGTTGCTGTTAGGGTTCCTCCGAGCCATAATCCGTAGGTAGCTGTCATCCACTGTGGTAGTAGCCCTTGGGTGGCTTGAGTGACGTATGTCATCGACAGTTCCTGTCTCTCTGTACCTCCTCTATGGTTCACTCTGAGACATCTGGACACTTCCCTTGTTGACAGCCCTTCCTGGCACAAATTAACAATGCGGACGCGATTGAACCGCGGTATTGACAGTCTAGGCATGTTTGAATTACAGACAGCACGTGTCGTGTACCTCCTTCCTGGTGGAATGACTGGAACTGATCGGCTGTCGGACCTCCTCAGTCTCATAGGCGCTGCTCATGCATGGTTGTTTAGATCTTTGGGCGTGTTTAATGACATCTCTGAACAGTCAATGGGGCTGTGTCTGTGATACAACATCCACAGTCAACGTCTATCTTCAGGATTTCTGGGAACCAGGATGATTCAAAACATTTTCTGTTGTGTGTACCTTTCAGGAATAATTCCTTTCTCTGGATCTTCAGCACAAATTCTGATGCAAACTGCTTTGGACAGGCATCAGTGCTCTTTATAACTGCCCAGTACTTAATCAGTCTGTTAATGACAGGAGTTAAGGAGAGCCATCTTGTGAGCAAATGCCTTAATATCTCAGACCACTCAAAACGCATAAATTTAAAAAAAAAAAAAAAAAAAAAAAATGACTAAGTCCACACGCCTTTTAGCTGAAGTAGAGAAACTGTTAGGTTTCAAAACATGATTCTCTACATCCATTTCCAGCTCTTCCATGGCATGCTTCATCACACTGTGAACGAAGTTGTTTGGACAACTTACTTTCTGCAGGTAGGGATTCTTGGTAAACAACCATTGATAACCACATTGTTTCCTGGCAAAATCCACCTTAGCATTGCCAGTACTATATGCTGTTAAATTATTAATATTTAATGAATGGCTCTAGATTATCTGCAATTAACTGCGGCACTGCATTTGAAGACTCATCAGGCTGTTGAGTCAATGTCAACAGTTTGTTCTGTGCGCCTACTAACAGTTCAAACTATCTTATACAATATATCTGGCTGAATTCCAATAAGCAGTTTGAAAATTGTATACACCAGGAGAAACTCGGGTCTCTCATTATCTTATACAAATTAGGAACATCTTTTTTGTCTCTGTTGGAAGCATCTGTTCTATTGAGGAAAGCTTACTACTTTCAGGATATTTTATCATATTAACAAAATCACTATCACTTTTAGGTGCTAATACGTTTTTCACTAACATTTCTGCCTTAGTTTTTCCACAGGAAAGTTTTACAGTTGCTTCTGAGTCTGCAAATCTATATGACATCAAATTATTGCTACAACCCAAACTTGCGTAAATCACATTATGTTTGGCTCTGTGTTACGAAAGTCCTAATTCACAACCTGTGACAACAGTGGCTTCAGATTTATTCGTGTTCACAAAATATTTTGACATTTCGTAGTTTGACTATTTGCTTTCTCCTTTAACTGATGTCTAATGTATTGGGCATATTGCTTGAGATCAAACTGTCCACCATAAGAAATGGTGAATTTCTTCCAGCTCAAAGTACACAAAGCATGTTTATCATAAGCCGAACCACGTCTAACCCATGTGAAAGTATCTTCCTATTTTTTTAAGTACATTTGACTGTACCGCTGCTGCTTGTAGCCTTTCTTGTTCACTGATGAACTGATTGCAATTCTCGAACAAAAGCAAATTAAGAAAACTATGGTATATACTGTACGGATTCCTGAAATTACCACTGCAATGAAGTTTTCAAACATGTGTATAACATCAGAATCGGAAATTAAGCATATCGACAACACTATAGGTTGTGCGATCGAGTCAACTTAAGAAGTATCACGCTACACACAGCCAAATGTAAGATTTATATCCGAACGATAATAAATATAATCAAATTTAAGTACTTTTCTTTTTATGTACATTAAGAGAAGGAACTGTGTTGCGTTCTACGATAGGCCAGCGCCAGGAAGTATAAACGGAAGATAGTGCTTTACAGGGATATAAAAAACGTAAGGCAAATCAACAGGAAAAAAAAAAAAAAAGTACGAGAAAAACGTAAAGCTAGCACCACAGCGAGCAAGTAGCGCTCTAGCGAATCCTGCCTCGGGCAGGGATGTGTGTTATGACCTCAGGTTAGTTAGGGTTAATTAGTTCTAAGTTCTAAGGGACTGATGACCCCAGATGTTACGTCCCATAGTACTCAGAGCCATTTGAACCATCTGAACCTACCATTCGAGTCATTGAAGCAACAATCACAAACTAATTTTAATCGCAGTACATATATTCGCACGCAACCTGTTTGACCATTCCTATTTGCCTAGAACAGGCTCGCTTATTGGCAGCACGTGCGCAGTTTGCCAACACCTGCAAGTCAATAAACCTCGTTACTTCACTATTACATTATATCATGTTAAGGTGCTACATTTTTCAATGTTGTAATCGTTGCATTTTTTTTATTTTTTTTTCTTGCAAATAGAAACTCCCTTTTTCTTGCTTCATTGTATTTTATTTATTCTAGACGCGTTTTGCCTTTTTACTTTAAGGCATCTTCAGTGGAATCTAGAATGATAACTTTTTTATACTGGTATGTAATATTTGTAGTTTATAAAACTCCACATCTTGCTTCTTACGTAAATAAGTGATCACTTACAGTTAATGGAGTTGTTGGCTAACATCTAGGACTCCTCTCATCTTGTCACATGTTAGAGGTTGCACTATAACTTCACTTACGAAACGTACGCACATTTTCACGTTACGAACTTTTCCGAATTTTCATGATCTTTGCGCTAATTAACGTGAAGCACTATTATTCTTTTGTCACTATTATCCATTTCATAATGACTGACGCTTGACTTTGATCTCATATTCTGGTCACACTGCATTACGAACATCGATATGTTATACCTTTCCACAATCGTCGAAATGTCTACTTTTATGAAGTGTATGAATATTACATCTTACATGAACTGAGGGCGACATGCGCGGCTATATTTAAGAGAAACCATGCTTTTTTCTAACTTTTGTCGGCGAGTGCCAAATTAAAGGACTCGTAAAAATCAAACCATAATTAGGAAAAAATTTCCTTTGGGCAGTTTGAAGATACATTCTTGTTCTATATACAGGCAGATTATATTTTCTGATTACTCGTTTCATAGCTATAATCACAGTCAATAAAATAACCCGGCCTATTATGCCTTGATCGAAGGGATTTCACTTTAAAACCCGACGTTTCGACCCCATCTGCGGAGGACTTTTTCAAGGGGGACTCTAAGCTTTGCTGAATGTCCGATTCACACCCTGGCTCGCTACTGACTACGACAAAATTCCGCTTGCGCGAGCTTCCGTGCAGTGGCGTGGGCACATGGTTGGAATACGCGAGCGCAATTGGCCGCTGTTGACTGTCTTCGTGCGCTGTTACTATCATCCCGTAGTGGAAGACGTGTACATCTTCTTCAGCACCGGAATCCAAATTTCATTCAGTTTCACGCCCACCTCCTTCCTATTAAAATTCTTGGGATGTTCCACAATTTCTACGGCCTCTCTGTATAGCCTTTCGTGGTATCCGCTTGTGGCTGTCAGTACTTGAGTCCTATCAAAATGAATGTTGTGTTCTCCTAGATGTAAAGCATGTTCCGTAACAGCTGATCTGTCAGTCTCCCCTCTTCTGCTATTACTCGTGTGTTCTTCGAGTCGTTTTTTGACAGTTCTTTTCGTAGTAACCATGAACATCTCTCCACAACTACACAGAATCCTACAAATTCCTGCTTTTTCCAGCGGTTGGCGAGCATCCTTGACTAATTTTAGGTGGTCTTGTATCTTCCGTATGAGTGTGTAAATTACCGCTATGTTTCGCTTTCTCAAGATTTTTCCTACGTGGTCAGTCACGTCCTTAATGAATGGCAGGAAAACTTTCGATTTCACAGGCGCTTGGGGATCACTATGATTTCTACGCGGTGGTCTTAAAGCTCTTTACATCTCAGCGAACGAATAACCATTCTTGCGCAATGTACTGGTGAGATGTTTTAATTATGCGTCAAGCAGGTTTCGTTCGCAGATTTTCCTTGCTCTATCCTCCAAAATTTTTATGATGCCTCGCTTTTGTTAAGATCGTGGTTTGATTCCCGGTGTAGGTAAACGGTCTGTGTGTGTGGGTTTTCGGTAAACTGTGTGGCCCAAGCTACCATCTTCATTTATAAAAACTCCTCCTCCTCCTCGGTAAACAATCTTCGGAGTGATCCCGTCCAGAAATTTGTGAGAATGATCCAGTCCCTACTTGCCATGCCGCCACAAAACTTATCATCCACGTAACGGAACCCGATATTCGGTTTCTTGTTCGCAGTTTCCTAAGCCTGCTTTTTTATGGAAAAATACGAAGAGCAGGCACTGGAAACTGAACAAGAAACCAAATATTTGGTTCCGTTACGTGAATGACATGACTAGAAAATCATGTTTTAAGAGAAGAGTTTCAAAAATGGTTCAAATGGCTCTAAGCGCTATGGAACTTAACATCTGAGGCCATCAGTCCCCTAGACTTAGAACTACTTAAACCTAACTAACCTAAGGACATCACACACATCCATGCCCGAGGCAGGATTCGAACCTGCGACCGTAGCAGCCGAGTGATTCCGGACTGAAGCACCTAGAACCGCTCGACCACAGCAGCCGGTGGGAAGAGTTTAAGAGAGTGCAGAAAACACTATCCAGCCCTGAGTTCGTGAGCAACATTGCACTATTTTCTGATGTCCCTGAAGAGATTAGTATCCTCCCACAGTACCTCCAAAAGAACAGTGTTAATATTCCCTTACATACGTCAATTACGAGATCAATAACAGCCACTGAACAACTGAAGGAAATGCCAGGAGCTTGCATGAAGCAAGCGGAGAAAGCTTTTTCTGAAGGTACTTCAAAGACGTTTCACTGGTTCCCGGAAGTGGACAGTAAAAAATGGCTATGACATTGTGAGACCATGGCTAGAAGTGGGAGAAATCCTAAGAAAAATTAGTGATCGTTTTTTTTCTTTCTTATCGAAATGCAAGAGAACGTTTCAGAGATTATATAGACAACTGTGGAGAGAACATTCAGGAAAACTTGAAAGCAGTTTTGTTTGTGTTCATACACTCCCTGTCAGCACATCGACTGTGAAAGAGACGTCACCACAATGAACTTAGTCATGACAACACTGCGGAATTCGCTATCTGTTCGCCATCTCTCATCCATGTTCATTGTGTGGCCTCTTGCTACATCTCTGGGACCCCGAGGATGATAAAATATGGATCAAAACCCAAAGGCATACCGAGGGCAACCAAGGCAAGAAAGCTAATCTGCACATGCAGCAGTCTGACTGGTACTGCAACATATGGGAGCTTCTTTACTTGAGCCTACCTATTATTTTTGTTAGGAATACAGCACTGATTCCAACAGAAGTAAGATTCATCATAGCCAGAAGATGAAGATATGTGAAGCTCAAGAAGTAATTGCACATAACATTAATTACTGTGCTGGAGACTTACAGCCAAAAGATTTTCAAATGCCTAGCACAAGGAAGCCATGTCCTGAATGCTTATGTCGTAGGCTTAGGTGTTGTGATGAATTCCGAAACACTGAAACAATATAAACGAACAAATATACTTCTAAAAGTACAAGACTGAGCTAATTAAAAATGGATAGCGGCTACACCATAATATTTATGAAGCTGGAATCTGATGTTGATTCATGAACAAATTTCACCACAATTGGAGAGGGTCGAGGGGGGGGGGGGTTGTTTAAATTTAAGCCACTTGACAAGGAATGATCCTAGTGTCAACAGCGGTGCCACTGGACAGTCGATGACTGAAAACGGATGATTTGGAGTGATGAAGTGCGCCACATTCCATGGCAATCCGATGCAAGGGTCTTCATTTGGTAAATGGAAAACGTTACCTGCCATAATGTGTAGTAGCTACAGTGATGTTACAGTATGGTGGTTTTCGTGCTTAGGGTGAGATCCCATTATTGCGCTTAAGAAACGATAAATGCAAATTTTACAGTACTGTGTACTATGTATAATAGAGTAACAGTTCGAAGTTGATGATTGATCAGAATGCACTGCACCCTGCCATAAAGCAGTATCTGTGTAGCAATGGTTTGCGGACAGAAACATTCCTCAAATGGAAAGGCAGGCCCAGACTTCCGACCTGAACCCAATGGGTCATCATTGGGATGAGTTAGAACATCAACTTCACTCCAGACCTCAGCGACCAGCATCACTATCTCCTCTGATATTGGCTCTTGAGGCAGAATGGGCTGCCATTTCCTCACAGACATTAAGAAACCTCATTGAAAAGTGTACCCAGGAGAGTTCAAGCCTTCATAAAGGCGAAGGGTGGACACCTCCGCTATCAAAGTCTACTACTAGACGTCCAGATAATTTTGAACAGGTAATGCATATACAGGGTGTCTGGAAAAAAGTTTCGCAGTTTTACAGAGGATGTAGGGTACATCAAGAGAAGAAAAAAGTTCGTATAAACACTGGTTGTGAACCTCATATCTTCCAAGTTACAGCCTACGAATGTACAAGGAGATATCTGGCGCACTGAGCACTTTGGCACAAGACAAATGAGGTAACAGTATACATACTGGTCATTTATGCAGCACAACGTTTTTGCATTGATATCAAGCATACACCCCACCTAAAAACATGTACAGTATTGCACAGTGTACTAAAGAACACAGTGTACCAGTAAAGTGTGTTATTTTCACAGGTGTACCCATAATGTTCAAATGGCACATTGTTTGTTGTGACACGGCAGTACATAACTGTAATTTGTTTCTGTTTCTGTCACTGGACATATGACTCCCAATAGAGGTCTACTATTCAACACAGGAGATGGCAGATATGGTCCTTTGCTACAGGTAAGAAGATGGAAGCAGCCTAAAGGCATGTAACCTGATTGTTGCAAAATCCTCCTCCTGTCTCTCTCTATCTGTCCATCCCCTCCTGTTCCCCTCTCATCCATGCTTTCTCCCACTATCCATCCCCTCCTGCCCCCTCCCCCCCACCCCCCTGTGCATTCCCTCCTCTACCCATCTCAATCTTCCCCCCATCTCCCATCCACATGCTTAGTGCCTGATCAAGTCGGTGAAGCAGACCAATACTTCTATAATATGCCTATTGTTCAGGGCAGCCTACACGTCAGGGGATTCACAACTGTGTACAACCCCTGACATAGAGGCTGCCCTGCAAAGCAGGTCGATAAGGCACACCAGGGGCTAAAACACCTTGTCCGCTCACAAATCCGCTTCTGTGGGAGTTAGAAGGTTCTATCCCCAAAGTGCATATATCTGTTAATTTTGCTGTTAGTATGTCCGTTAGTATTTCACTTAGTTGAAATCGATACAGATGTTTGTGATAAGATGCTGGATATTTGTTACCCACAGCACTTTAGGTACTGTGGCTTTCTGGGGGATGTTTCTGAAATTTAGACCTCTTAAAGCGACATTAACTTTCTAATGGCATTTTAGAAGTGTGAATACATTTGTACTGACGAAAAATGAAACTCCCATTTGCACTGACTATCTATTATTATATGTTTAACTAATTAAGTTAAATATTATATCCCAGTTTACAATTTGTTACAAAATTGAAATTACAGTATGGTGAACACACACAAATTTGAACTATAAGAAAAATCATAATTGTTACAATTTACAGTTTATAAAAATATCCAAAGCTTTGAAAGGTTTCCATTGTACTTCCCTTCTCTCTCTCTCTCTCTCTCTCTCTCTCTCTCTCCCTCTCTCTCTCTCTGCCCCCCCGTCCCCCGAACAGTTCAGCACCAAGTTCGTCTGCAAACAACTGCAGCTCACGGCTGTTCTCTAATGAGGCGTCATATAGAACAAAGTTTTCCAATGATTACTTTAAATCGATTAACACTTGTCATTTTCTTTATTATGTCACTTACACAAAGTTCAAGCCTATGATTACAGCAATGCCAAAAAAAGTACATGGGAACTTGTCTTGAATAAGAGCCCCAACACCAGGTTTTCATCCAGTCATCATTGCAGCTCGACCACAAGTCACAGAAATTAGTCTACTCTTAAAATCTTTTCCTCTAATTCATTCTTTTCAAGGCACTGAACCACAGCATGAAAATGCCAAGAGACGTCACACTTTTGAGATCAACTAGGTCAAAAAATAAATTTGGAGGGAGAGGGGGAGAGTCCGTCTCAAGTTTGTAACGCCAATTTTAATGTATAATATTTGAGTTGATTTTTTGCTGAAAGTTTTTGATTCATCCATGATGACTGGATTGTACTATTTTCTTTACAATATGTTTTCTCATTTCTGCACTGATATGGTTGTCATGTTCACACACACCTTATTCAAATGTAAAATTCAGTCCATATTTAATCCACTGAGATTCTGAACATCGACCACTGAGCTCCTGAACATGGATTTCTGATTCACAGTTGTTGAAAGATTGGTTCTCTTTTGCAGCCTTATGGCAGTATGAAAGATTCTTACTGTAATGTCTCTCTTTTCATATGGTTTTCAAACAAATGTTTTCCAACGTTTCTTGTTGGGACTCTGTTCAAATTTTTATGGTTGCTCCATCCACAGCACTATCTTTCACTTCGGCAAACCTCACAGCCCAATTTTGTGTGTCCAATAAGACAAAGGTATGTTTTTTTTACAATACTCTCTTTTTTGAAGAGTTCAACGGTCTGACCACTGTTTATAACTTTTTTTGACGCCCTCAGTACAAGAAGATGAAGTGACACTGGATGAAGCAGGCAATGGTGTGTCTGCTTAAACTGTTTCCATTGATTGCAGCAAGCATTTTTCAGCTTCATTTCATTTTTGTTTTTTAAGTAAACAACTGGTTATTTAAGCCATCGTACACAACAAATGACAACTTCACACACTTTGATTTTACAATGTTACTCAAGAGAATTGAGCAAGCTCAACAAAGTAGTGACAGGCAGAGAAGGCACTCGATACACCGAACCAATTCAAATTGAATAAACTGAGTGAAATGACATAATAGTAGTATAGCGGAGCTTGTGAAGAGTGGTGGGCCAGACAAGGATGAGGAAGAAGAGTCAGCTGGTCGCAGCCCCATCACACTGCCTGCCACTGCGTACATTTCTGTCGCCCACAATGTAAGTGTAGATAAAGTACAGTCTAGTCTCGCACCAAGTAGGTATAGTTTAACATAGCTATAACCACAGGAAAAATTATATCCTACCACATCTCAAAATCTACACTTCTGATTTGGCGAACCACAGCGTATAGTCACAAATCAAGCACTTTACATACACACTGCAGACAAGAGTCATGGGATAGTGATATGCACGTATACAGATAGTGGTAATATTGCAAACACAAGGTATAAAAGGGCAATGAATTGGCTTAGCTGTCATCTGTACTCAAGTCATTAATGCGAAAATGTTTCAGACACGACTATGGCTGCATGTGGGAGTTAACATACTTTGAACATGGAGTGGTAGTTAGAGCTAGGTGCATGCGACTTTCCATTTCGGAAATCGTTTGGGAATTCAATATTCCGAGATCCATAGTGTCAAGAGTGTGCCGAGAATAAGAAATTTCAGGCATTACGTATCACCACGGGCAATGCAGTGGCCAACAGTCTCATGTAACGACCAAGAGTAGCGGCGTTTTCATATAATTGTCAGTGCTAGCAGATAATCAAAACTGAGTGACATAACCACAGAAATCAATGAGGGACGTACGATGAAAATATACGTAAGGGCAGTGTGGCGAAATTTGGCGTTAATGGGCTATGGCAGGAGACGGCCAATGCAAGTGCCTTTGCTAACAGCACATCGCTTGCAGCGCCTCTCCTGGGCTGATGACCATATCCATTGGACCCTTGAAGACTGGAAAACTGTGTCCTGGTCACATGAGTACCAATTCCAGTAGGTAAGGGCCGATGGAATTTGAGTGTGATGGAGACCCTAGAAAGCTATGGATCCAGGTTGCCAACAAGAAGTTGTGCATGCTGGTGGTGGCTCGATAATGGGTGTGGGCTGTGTTTATATGGAATGGACTGGGTCCTCTGGTCCAGTTGAACTAGTCATTGACTGTAAATGGTTATGTCCAGATAATTGGAGACCATTTGCAGCAATTCATGGACTTCATGTTCCCAAACAGTGATGAAATTTTTATGGATAACAAGGACACATCCTAAAGGTTACTTCGTTCACAAAATGCTGCACCAGTAGCACTTTTCCAGTTATGTGACAGCTATGGAGGCAGCATGGCTCAATATTTCTACAGGGGACTTCCAACGACTTACCGAGTTCATGCCCTGTCGAATTGCTACATTACATCGGGCAAAATTAAGTCTCACACGATATTAGAAGGTATCCCATGTGTGTATATATACTGCCTGATTAAAAAAGTGAAGCATCCAAGAGACATGGGCCTATTCAATGAACGTAACTTTGTACACATACACTCAATTAGTACTTATGTAAATGATTATTGTTGTTCTCTGTGACAAGTAAAACAGCAACTGTGAAGCAGTAGTGTTGTTACTGATTTTTGTGGGGTACAAAGAGGGTGTGAACAGTGTCATGTATTGAGTGATCACAGTGAAGGACACAGAGATGCCTTGTACAAGTGTGAGACAATGGTAATAGCACCTCACAGAATTTCAAAGGGGCCATATTGTGGGTCTCCATTGGGTCAGACGGACATATTGTTTATGAACCAGAGTTTTGGTGCATTCATATGCTACAGTGGCCCACTGTTTACCTGCAAGCAAACGTGAGGGCAGGCATACTCACTGTGAAGGGTCCAGTCAACCATGTCTGATCACAAAGAAGGACTGCTGCATCGTGCACCAAGCACATTGTAACTCCTTTACATTTGCGCCTGCAATCTGAGAAAAGCAATGGACTCCCTGTAACATTCTGTGTCATCCTGCACCCTTGGCCAGAGACAACCAGCTGACAGACTTAGGAATTACCATCCTATGCTCAGGCTGCCATTAACACCACAACACAAACAGCTGCATTTGGAGTGGTGGACTGACTGGGAAGCATGAGTCGCTGATGAATAGTGTCACACTATTTTTTGCAATGAATTGTGGGTCTGCACAATCAGAAATGACCATCAGCGTGTATGATGGCGACCTAGGGTTCTTCCAATGTTTTGGAGAAGTGCACGCCACACACAGCACAGGGACATCGGGTCTGGCATCAGGTCTTTACTGGTTGTGATTGAGGAAGCTCTGGTGCCACAATAGTATGTCATGGACGTCCTGGATCCTCATATGTAAACTCTCATGTGAGAATATTGTGGTGCTGTTTTTCAACAGGACAATGCTCGTCCATGTAACATGTCTCTATGAACTTCTGTGCAATTCTGAGGTACCCCCGTGGCCAGTTAGCTCCATCCTAGTACCAGCGTTACAGCAATTGCAAGCCTGCTTGTTTCAGGAGAGCACAAAATGGCTTGAAGATACTTTTTGCAACTGAATCAGTGCATGCATTCAGCCCTGACCACATGCACTGTCATACTGATAAGTAGGCTCATAGCGCTAAGTACTTTCTAAACTAGACTAGATTTTGTCAGTTTTGTAATAGTTATTATTTCATATGATCGAAGATCCCGTATAACGTTGACAAATTTACATATGTAAATTTGAATTAATAAGGCAGAATTCGTAATTTTATTTCTCGAGAAAGTTGAGGTATCGAGATTCGAATTATATATGGAGTCAACGCTTGCAAATTTGAACCTCTATAAATAAACTTTCTCGAGAAATCTAACTAGATTGTCCGGTCCTTTGAAAAAACCTCGACGGATCGAAGAAACGCAGTGTGTTTTAGTACACTCGATAAATCAAATCTAGTGTCATGACACGGTGTCCATGAACACTCAACAATTCGAAGTCAATGACTGTCTGACTCTCGATAATTCGAATTATTTCGTCTTTCGACTCTTCGTGACACTCCTTTGTTCACTCAACACTGACTGCATCTCACTAAATTTATAATCAGTTGTAAAACTGACTTCAAAAATGTACCTACAAGCGCTAGATGCTCGCGAAAATGAAGCAGGTTGCTTAGGTTTTGGAGTGTGAAATGAAACCAAAAAAGATGTAGAGGAAACTTTCGGGATTCCATCATCCGCACTTCGACACTCAGCAGCAGAAAGATAAAATTACTGAAAAAATATAATACGAGGGAGGAGTGGACCCGGTAAGGTGAGTTCTTGCATCTTTAAGAATACTTACTGAAATAGCTTGGTCAACGGGGAGGACTTATCGAATGTTATATGCATAAAGAAAAGGCGAAGTCATTCACTGTTAGTCTCGGCATTGAAGGATACCCTGCAAGCGAGAGATGCGTGCAACATTTTTTAACCTTTAATTTCTCTGGACGTTGACAGGAACGCAGTTACTATGGGGTGGTGGGATGGGGGTTCTCAGACCGCCTTTTTATTTGTATGTGCGAAACCAGTGTTTTGCTGAACATTTTTTTCATGACTTCCTGCCGTTCATTACATTTCTTAGACGTAGGCAAATGTTTTTCGTTTTTCGAACTGTTCTGCGTCTGAGGCTCATATTGTATGTGAAGTATTCTTCTGATGGTACCACTCAAATCTCGTGGTAAGCGCCCAATAAAAAGTCTGCATTTCATATAAGGCTCAGTATGATCTCTTGCTAGAGTGTCCATGAAGATCAATCTCGTCATTACTTCTGTCTCTGAATAATCTTGGTACACCACATAAAAATTCAAACCACAAGCAACATCCACTAATATGAAGAAAAGGCCAAAGGCCATCTTTTCGTGTGGTGACTTGATGAAAAAGCTGTACAACTCTTGTCGAGACAGTTCACACCACCTTTCGTCGTGTCGTAAATCAGGATCTCAGATTTTCGGGATTCAGGACCGTTGTTTACTCCATGGTGCATAGAAGAGATCATTATTGCACCTTTCGTCTTCTTTGACACAAAGGAAACCAGTATCATGCCTTCTGTAAAATCAAACAGTTATCACACCGCGTAACTTATTAGGCAGGAACTGTTGTGGTATCTCCTTTTCATTTCTTTTTAGCATACCGACGTACGTGAGGCCGGTTTTTGAAAGTTCATTGACTAGTTCTACTGATGAGTACCGCTTGTCTCCTGTAACATTTCTCCGTGTGTTTGCAATATATTTCAAAAGGTTCCATCAGTCGAAGAACAGCCTGTGCGATCTTTCTCATTGTTTGAAAGGGTGTGATCATCACTGTCTTTTCCAGAATAAACGTACGAGCATCAGTCAAGCATGCGTTTGTTTGGCATATACGTTCGAAACGCACAACTACCACGAAAAGGTACACAGTTGCACCTACAGAACGGCAAAAGTTGACTGTTTTCAATGAAACGCAGAAAGATTTCTGAAATTGCTTCTGACTTGTCTACTTTCTTTATCTCGTCCCGATCATCTGGGTTATCAAATAGTAACAAAAATAATAAAAACACAACTCTTTCTTTACTAACAGAGCATCTTAAATCATTTCTTCCTGCTCCGTCGGTTGCAAACAAGCTGTAAACCGATTCTTTCTCCGGTTTGAAAATGGCTGAATACACTAATTGTCAAATTAATACCTTCAACGTCTTGTAGACAGGACAAGCGATCATTTGCGTACTGTGCTCTAAGATTAAAAATTTTCAGATTTGTCCATAGAATGATTTAGTCTTGGGTAAAGAACAGTTTCCGTATCTTCAAAATAGCAGCAGGGTTTTCTCAGAGACTTTTCGCCGTCTGTCGCAATCCAGGAATCTGCAAGAGGATGTTCTGTTGCCTTGTTCTTGCCTTAGATGGCGCCTGCTGTTTTCTCCAGCGAAAATGTCTCTTTTTACCGAAGAAGTAAGAGTCTCCAACGCCATCCGCAGCCACATCATCGTCACTTTCAGCTTATTGCTGTGAATTAGTGTCGTGATCACTAAATGTCTCGAAATCAGGATCATTACTTCTGTCTTATAAGCCTTCACCCAAGCATTCACTGAGATGTTTAACATCCATCTCTGTCTTACGTAAAAGATGTTGCAAAGAAGGTCCAGCTTTCCCGCCATTGAGAAACAGCAGCATTCAACAAAACGACACGCGAACACTGGTACTTCTGTGAGACCTCTGAAGGTCCATATATAAGAAACAAAGAGCAGCAACAATGCAAGAGTTATGGCACGTGTATCTTGCCGTCAAATATGAAGGTACACAATGTACATTTCGCTTCAGAGGATTGTGTGAAATATCACGGGACAGAAAAATCGTAGCAGTCTGAGAAACGGTCCACAGTAGTTCAGGGTTAATAAAAACCTATAACGTTCTTTTCAAATAGATGAGTGGAGAAGGTTTATAGATAGTTTGTCCGGTATGGAGAACTATACCTGGAATTTGCTGCATGATTTAACTGACGAAACTGAAATTTGTTTTCTCTACCGAACATAGACTTTTAAAGAAGAGAAATGTCATGGAGAGAAAAACAGCGAAGAATGCGTAAATGACAACATAGTTTTTGAATGAGTTGCTGTTGAGCCTGGATAATGACATGAAAAAATGTAAAAACTTCTACTTTTTCTCGACAATTTCACAGTAACCTACAACCTCTGGATATCGTAAAACTTACTTTTTCTCTGTGAACATCACATCTAAATTACAGTCGCTTGTCCAAGGGGGAATTATTCAGAACTTTTAAAAACTTCGTATCGCAAAGAAGATGGAAAATGGTCTGAAGTATAATACAACAGTTGCAGCAGGAATGACAGTAGACGTTGGGACCTATTGCGTTTCTCTCACAAAGTGGAGTACATTTCTGCTTATGGTCAGCTGATCTCCGACAGCTGTGGAAACGCTATATTGACCTGCGTGTTATGGCAGTACGCTGTTTCAAAGGCCCAACGGCTACCCGATGCTATTTCAAGACAATGGCGCATTCAAGATTTATACAAACACATCACCCTCATAATTAAATGTCATTTAATGATGCATCAATGATATAAGCGTTCAGCAGGTACTGTGATACATGACAACGGACGAAAAAACATGTCTTTGTCGTGGCGTAGCAGATTACGTTGTACCTTGTTTTGAAGCTGGAGTGAGCGGGCCTTCTACATTTACGAACTTCATGTCTACGATTGCTTTCTATTCATGATCTCTGTCGAGTGCGTGGTACAAATGTTTTAAATAGTAAAAATTATAGTGCTTACATCAATAACATGTTGTCAGGAAGGCAATTTTGAACTTTTTCTGTTCTTGAGTGCGTAGTTGCATTGGTAACACGACACATTTGGCCTCGTTAATGTACATAGTTTCGGTTGATGTATTTCGAATAACCAAGAAGAGATGGACTGGATGTGAAAAGGGTGCTTTTGTAATGCATTTTATTCCACTTTTACTATACTTGCATTGACAGCGAAAGAAGCGCGAACTCCTAAACTACTGCTTGTTTGCTTACTGGCACTACTTCTTGTTAGTCACATTTTCAGTCTTCAGTTCCTATGCACAACATTTTTTTGTAAAAAATAAAACTTACCTACGCGTTCTTTGTTAGCCCATAAACGTGTGCAATGAGGAAATAAGCAAGACATGCTATCGTATCTTGTGCATGTCAACAAAGAGAACTATTACTGGAATGTGAAAGAAACAGAACTGCATACAGGTATACCTCACTGCAGAATGTGGTCAGCTCACCGCTCTGCCAGCCGTTGTCAGCTAAGGTGACCGGTGCCGCTACTTCTCAATCAAGTAGCTCCTCAATTGGCCTCACAAGGTCTGAGTGCACCCTGATTTACACATTACCATAATAGATAATCTTTAATAGATAATCTTCTGCGAAATAGGAGTAGTTATCAAATTTATTTTCCTGTCTGTCGTTATGTACGACACTGATCCTGTTGAAGTGCAGTGGACTATTTACAACTTCACGAATGTATAACTATACTGTGACACGGAGAGCCTGCTCCTCGCAAGCCGAGCAGCAGGCAGGCAGGCACGACGATAAAAGTTACAAGTACGTCTTCTGCCAAAGCCTTCTTCAAACAGGACGTAAAACACATATACATTCATTCAGTCACGCACACTGAACTCACAAACTCTCCGGCTGTTCTAGCCATAAACTGTTTTGAAAGGGGGAGAAAATGTGAACAATGAATAATGATCGGCGGAAGGAATTTAGGGCATGAGATGATGCCCCAACAATCAGCGCAGTTTCGTAGTGCGGGGACCAGACCGTCGATACAGCGTGACTAGGATGATGGAGTCTTTTGGATCTGGAAGGCAACACAGGAATGAAGAGAAAGAACGGACACTGAGTAAAGATAGACAAATCTAAAGTCAAATGACAAATAAAACCACTACGATAAAAGTAAACACTGAAACCATAATTTATGTATAAAAAGAAAAATGTTGCTTGAACGGCTCCACTTACGAATGAAACGTGATTCCTTTAAATTGGAGACAACGGTCGGATTGATTAGTAGAACTATAACCAACGCAAGCTAGCACTTTTGATGAATCAACTACGTCTTCATTTAATAGAAGCACCTAACTCAGTCGAAACTGGGCATAGGCACGTCAGAGTGACGTCACGGAGAAGTATCACCGGGGTGAACCATGGAGGTATGAATTTGGCGAGCCTAATGTTTTGGGCTATTTCAGACGGCGGTCGTCGGTTTCAACTCCCTTCTTGTTTCACCTCCATGGGCGTAGTACTGTACATAAAGACGTGGATTACAGAGTCGAGAAAAGTACGTTGGCTTCTTGCTTTATTCATATTTTTTTTCATCTTAGCGTTTTTAACACATTTTGGGTCTTTTTACTAATGTAAAACATGTATGTTCGGCGGTATTCGATGTTATTTTCAGTTATGTCTGGTTAGAAAACAAAGGATAACATAAATATGTTGCTCGGAAACTAAGAGTACAGTTTATGCTACGAAAGAAACAAGCAGCGATAAAATTTATATTCCCCATTGCTATGGCGTCTCCAAAGTTGTGAAGGATACGTTTAAAGCAAATGTCGTCAGCAGAAACACACTGAAAACACAAAGGAACTGGTATACCAGCCTAATACCGTATAGGGCCTCTGTGAGTACGCAGAAGTGCCACAACACGCGTGGCGTGGATTCGACTAACGTCTGAAGTAGTGCTGGAGGCAAGTGACACGAAGCCCGCAGGGCTGTCAATAAATCTGTAAGAATGAGGGGATGGATATCTCTCTTGATCAGCACGTTGCAAGACATCCCAGATATGCTCAATAATGTTCATGTCTGGGTTGGTTGGTGCTGAAGGGACCAAACAGCAAGGTCATCAGTCCCTTGTTTCAAATGTGGTCCATTCCGATAGTGTGATATCTCAGAAAAGTCAGAACGATAAAAGGGAAAAAACTAAAAAATGTAAAAGGGCAGTCATGTTGTCAATGGTAAAAACAAAATGAGGTAAGCCAGCAAGAGAGCGAACCCAACGCTATGCTAGAGGCAGGAAATATCCCACCTCTGAAGCAGCAGAGGCAAGACCACCTGCAACTTAAAAGATGCAACCGCTAGAATGTAGAAGTGGGTATGGGAAAAGGAGACTAACTAATCCTAAAAAAAAGATAAAAAGAGAGTAAAAGGGGAAGAAAAGAGGATCTCGGCCAGGGAGGGGAGTCGGGAATCTCCAAACACGGCTTACAGTGGGAGATACCCCAACACTCACCGCCCTGCCCCAACACCAGAGAGAGATTAAAAACCTTAAAACTGAGAATAAAAACCACTTTCGCGGAGGAAACCGAGAACCAGGTCGATCATCCGGGAATCGTCAGCCAACATCAAAGGTAAAGTGAGGGGGAGTCTGTACTTAGCACGCAGAGCCAAAAGAAGGGGGCATTCAACCAAAATGTGGGCTACTGACGAAGGCTCCACAACCACAAAGTGGGGGTGGCTCATCAAGCAAAAGAAAACCATGGGTCAACCTGGTATGGCCGATGTAGAGATGACACAGTGTGGTTGAGTCCTTTCGGGAGAGGCGAAAGGAAAAACGCCATGGGCCTGGTGTCACCTTAATTGCACAAAGTTTATTAGACAGGGAGGTAGCCTCCCATGAGTTGGCCCATGATTGTGCGAAGTGGGATTTGATGTGAAGCCGTAAATCCGCTACAGGAGGGGTTACAGAAAACGGGGGTAAGTGACTGCTCCCCCAGCCAAACGATCAGCGAGCTCATTACCCGGGATACCCACATGGCCAGGGACCCAAAGGAAGTCAACGGAACAAGCAGCACGGTGAATATCAGCGAGATGGTCATGGATGGCAGAGACCAAAGGATGGCGGGAAAAACACCGGTCAATAGCCAGAAGGCCACTCATTGAGTCCGTAGATAACAAAACGCGGTTGTGTTGGGACTGTTTAATAAAGGTAAGGGCCTGGGAAACTGCAATGAATTCCGCAGTAAACACTCCACATGTAGGTGGCAGCAGATAATTTTCTGTTCCAACAGAGGACGTGAAGGCATATCCCACATGATCAGCAGATTCAGAGCCATCAGTGTAAAAAACAACAGCATCCCGAAACTCCCATACAATTCGGCGTAAAAAGGAATGGAACACCATTGGGGGGATGGAATCTTTCGGACCTCTGAAGAGGTCCATCCGAATTCGAGGCCGAGGAACTAACCAGGGGGGGGGGGGGGGGTGAGGGAGCGAGGAAGACAGGATAAAGAAGGAAGCTGAAAATCACGGCAAAGAGACGCAAGGCGGAGCCCAACCGGTAAACCCGCATGACGGCGGGAATCAGGTGGGTGACGTCCATGGTCTTGGAACAGGATAGAATAGGAAGAATGAGTGGGAGAGGAACGGACAGCGAGTGCATAAGACACCAGAAGCTGGGACCGCCGAACAGAAAAGGGGGGGGGGGGGGGATCCTAGCTTCAACCAGGAGACTATCAACAGGGCTAGTAGGGAAGGCACTGGTGGCCAAACGGATACCACGATGGTGGACTGGATCCAGCAGGTGCAGTGTGGAAGGAGCAGCCGAACCATAAACTTAACAACCATAGTCCAAGCCAGACAGAACTAAAGCACGATAAAGACGGATAAGAAGGGAGCGGTCCACACCCTAAGGCGAGTGGGCAAGGAAGTGAAGGACATTGAGTTTACGGAAACATCCTACCTTCAGAAGTCTGATATGGGGCAGCCAAGTGAGCTTGTTGTCGAAAAGAAGACCCAGTGGGACAAGGGCAATCGTTGTGCATCGAGACAGAGCTGTGGATCAGGGTGGATCGTAGTACGGCGACAGAAGTGGACCACCCGCGATTTTAAAGAGAGAATTGAAACCCGTGTGAGAGAGTCCATGCAGAGGCACGCCGTATACAGTCAAGAAGTATATTGCTCCCTCCTACGTATATCTCGCGAAGAGACCATGAGGATAAAATCAGAGAGATTAGAGCCCACACAGAAGCATACCGACAATCCTTCTTTCCATGAACAATACGAGATTGGAATAGAAGGGAGAACTGATAGAGGTACTCAAGGTACCCTCCGCCACACACCGTCAGGTGGCTTGCAGAGTATGGATGTGGATGTAGAAGCACATGTAGATAGCTCCCTGGAGCTGCCGCTCTGCAGAGGCCATCGGAGAGGAACTAACCCAAATGCAGAAATCATCCACATACAGGGCAGGGCGACCAAAGGACCGACAGAGACCACAAGTCCATCGATAGCAACGAGAAAAAGAAGTACACTCAAGACAGAACCCTGTGGGATGCCCGTCTCCTGGGTCCGTGGAGAACTAAAAATAGTACCAACCTGAACCCTGAATGACCTATAGAACAGGAACTGGCGGATAAAAATCGGGAGTGGGCCCTGAAGACCCCACTGATGAAGTGTAAGTAAGATGTGATGGCGCCAGGCCATGTCATAGGCCTTGTGAAGGTCAAAAAATACTGCAACCAAATGGCAGCGCTGGGAAAAAGCCTGCCGAACAGCGGATTCCAAGTGAAGTAAATGATCGATCTGAGACCATCCCTCTCGGAAGCCACACTGGTAAGGCGACAAGAGATCCTGAGATTCGACGACTCAATTGAGCCGACGGGCTACCATCCATTCAAGTAACTTGCAAACAACATTGGTCAGACTAATTGGCCGATTGCTGTCAACAAATAGGGGGTTCTTACCAGGCTTAAGGACAGGAATCACGATGCTATCCCTCCACTGAGAAGGGAAGTCACCCTGGAGCCAGATACGGTTAAACACCTGGTGAAGATGTTGCCGTTGTGGAGCACTGAGATGTTGAAGCAGTTGGTTACGAATGGAGTCTGGGCCAGAGGCCGTATCATGAGAAGAAGAAAGTGCGGAAGGAAATTCCCATTCAGTAAAAGGTTCGTTGTAAGATTCTGACTGACAAGGGGTAGAACATAAGGTGGAGGCTTCAGCCCGCTGTCTCCGGTGAAGGGAAGCAGCCGGATAGGAGGCTGATGCGGATGCCATTGCAAAATGGGTCGCAAGATGTTCCGCAAGAATCAACGGGTCCGTACAAAGGCCATCTGGGAGGTGAAGGCCTGGGAGGGTGGACTGCCGATGGCAACCTTGGAGAGAGCGAAGTGTAGCCCATACCCATGACATAGGGACAGTAGAACCAAGGGAAGAAACCAATCTTTCCCAACATATCCGTTTGCTCCGTTTGATTAAATAACAGGCTTTAGCACAAAGGAGTTTAAAGGTAATAAGGCTGGCAAAGGATGGGTGCCTCTTACGGTGTTGCAAAGCTCGACGGCGATCACAGATGGCAATGGCAATGGCCGTACTCCACCACGGGACTTACCGATGACGAAATGGTCCAGATGAGCGCGGTACAGCAAGGCCAGCAGCGCGAACAATCGCGTCAGACACGTAGGACGTCATCAATACAACCCGACAAAGAGGGAGAAAACACGACCTGTGCAGTGTATAGACGCCAATCGGCGCGTTGGAAAGACCAACGAGGTAACCTGTCCATCGGGGAGTGGGAAGGGAGAGAGAGAGAATCAATGGGAAATGGTCATTATCACAAAGGTCGTCGTGTGGCGACAAGTGTATTGAAGGGAGGAGAAAGGGAACACAAAGAGTAAGATCAATGGCAGAAAAGGTACCATGACCGGCACTGAAATGAGTAGGGGAGCCATCATTAAGAAGGCACAAGTCGTGGTCTGTAATAAACTGATCTAAGAGAAGACCTCGTCTAGATGGAAATTCTCTGCCCCACAACGGATGATGAGTATTAACATCGGCGAGAAGGAGGAAGGGAGGAGGAAGTTGCTGAAGAAGGGCAGTTAAGGCAGCAGGTGTAAGAGTCCTGTCAGGAGGGCCCCGATTTCGGCAGAAAACACGGAACCCACAGAGGGTCAGTGAGTGATCATCAGTAAAATGAGATTCCTGTAGAACCACACAAGCTGCAGAGTAAAACGAAATAAGGGATTTCAATTCTGGAAGGTGATCGTAGTATCCATTACAATTCCATTGGAGAACCACAGAACGATGATTTAAATGGGGGTTGAACAGGCTAAAGCCAGTCATATCGCCGGGTCACCACCAGTCACTGACAAGGAGGGGGGCGACATCCATGACCGACAGGTCAGAATCTGGATGTGAAGCCGGAGATGGGACCTCTGGTGACACCAGAGGCTCTTTGTCCCGGGACTTGTGTTTCTTCTTCTTTTCTGTTTGAGATCGAGGAGGGTTCTCTGTGTAGGTTAAACGATCAAGGGACTTATACTCCTGCATCTTCTTTTCCTTCTTATATACTGATCAATCTGGTGAACGTGGAGAATGATTGCCTGACAATTAACACACACAAGAGGGGGAACACAGGGACTCCCCTCATGGAGTGGACGTCCACAGTCACCACAGAGAAGGGCCTGTGAACAGCGGGAAGACGTGTCCAAAACGCAAGCACTTAAAACACCTCACAGGAGGTTGGATGTATGGCTTCACATCACATCGACGAACCATAATCTTTTCTTTCTCAGTGAGGGTATCCCCTTCAAAGGCCAGGATAAAGGCACCAGTATCAATGCGATTGTCTTTAGGACTCTTCTGGACACACCGAACAAAGTGAACACTCCGTCATCTGAGATTGTCCCGAAGTTCCTCATCAGTTTGAAGGATGAGATCCCTGTGAAAAATCACACCTAGAACCATATTTAGAGACTGGTGGGGGCAATGGACACGAATTGTTCCAAGATGGGTACAGGCACGAAGGGCAGCAGACTGTTTTGATCAGCAACGAACCCGACCACATCTTGCTCAGGGAGTCCACTTCGCCAAACTTGTCTTCAATGTGTTCCACAAAGAATAAATAGTTTAAATGGCTCTGAGCACTATGAGACTTAACTTCTGAGGTAATCAGTCCCCTAGAACTTTAGAACTACTTAAACCTAACTAACCTAAGGACATCACACATCCATGCCCGAGGCAGGATTCGAACCTGCAACCATAGCGGTTGTGGGGTTCCTGACTGTAGCGCCTAGAACCGCTTGGCCAGAAAGAATAAAGGTTTGGTATTGGTGAAAGTATCGCCATCAGTCCTGGCGCAAACCAGATAGCGGGGGAAAGGCTTTGCCCCTAGCCGACGGGCCTGACCCCTCTTCCCAGGGAGTAGCCATGGAAGGGAAGGCCGAAGGGGCAGGAGAAGCAGCACTAGAAGAATCAGTTCCACACAGAGAGACGGCCGCAGAAGAATGGCCAGAGTTCTGGGTCTGTATGCGTTTCATTTGCATAGTGTCCGCCCTGATACCACCCACTCCGATCAGGGGCTCTCCTCATGGGCGCCACCCAGCCACAGCAAGGGCCTTCTGGCACGGCAGCCATTGCCGGAAGTTCCAATGCTCCAGGATGACGAGCGACCACTCCAAGGCATGCATGAGGAGGTCACAGCTCAGGTATCAGAAGTGTGATCCCTCTGTGTTCAGGGGGCTCATAGCGACCCCACCACACGGGCTGGCTATGCACCCTAGCATCAAACAACGACGTGAAAGAAAAGGTGGAATGAACTAGGAGGGCACACATCGGAGACACTAGGTAAGGTGCTCTTCCCCAAATGGCTCACACTACGGAAGAGAAATTTAGTAATGGAGGTCAAACCCCAGAGAGGGACAAGGTAGTGCCAAAAGGAGGTGGTGATTACGCAACAAAACTAAATTGCAAAACCAACATAAGCAAGGACATCAAGAGAGGGAGAGGAGAGGGCGAAGGGGAAGGAGCAAGGAGAGGAAAGGAGGGGAAGGGGAAAGAAATGCACACCCCTGGAAAGAAGGAAGGCTGCAATAGCTCGGGGCCCCGTGCTCGCCACGCACATATCCACAAAAGAGTTGTGGACCCCCTGGGGGGTTCATGTCTGGGGAGTCTGGTGGCCAGCAGAAATGTTCAAAATCATAGAGTGTTCCTGGAACGACTCTGTAGCAATTCTGGATGTGTGGGGGGTCGTGTTGTCCTGCTGGAATAGCCCAAGTCCGTCAGAATGCATAATAGACATGAATGGAAGCAGGTGATCAGACAGGATGCTTATGAATGTGCCACCTGTCAGTCGTACCTAGACTTATCAGGGGTCCCATATCACTACAGCTGCACATGCCCCACACAGTTACTGAGCCTCCAGCAGCTTGAACAGTCCCCTGCTGACATGCATCCACTCGATACAATTTGAAATGAAACTCGTCTTACCAGACATGTTTCCAGTCATCAACAGTCCAATGTCGATGTTGAAGGACCCAGACGAGGCGTAAAGCTTTGTATCGTGCAGTCAGCAAGGGTACACGAGTGGGACTTCGGCTCTGAAAGACCACATCAATGATGTTTCGCTGAATGGTTCACACACTGACACTTTTTGATGGCCCAGGATTGAAATCTGCAGCAATTTTCAGGATTGCACTTGTGTCATGTTGAACTATTTTCTTTAGTATTCGTTGGTCCTGTTCTTGCAGGATGTTTTTCTGGCCGCAGCGATGTCGGAGATTTGACGTTACAGCAGATTCATGATATTCACGATACATTCGTGACATGGTCGTATAGCAAAACCCCCACTTCATCTCTACCTAGGAGATACTGTGTCCCATCGCTAGTGCGCCGACCATAACACCACGTTCAGACTCACTTAAATCTTGTAACATGCCATTGTAGCAGCAGCAACCGAACTAACAGTTGCGCCAGGCACTTGTTGTCTTATATAGACGTTGCCCACTGCAGCGCCGTATTCTGTCTGTTTACACATCTCTGTATTTAAACACGCGTTCCTACACCACTTTTTTTGGGGCTTCAGCGTATGTTTCTCTTTGTGAGAGGAATGCATGAATGCATTGGCCAGCTCCAACGTCTTGTGCCATGAGGATGGATGGATGGATGGATGTTACGCCGGTGAAGACTGTGGACTGTTTCTAGACAAGTGGATGCATAAAGAGTCAAGAATAAGTTTCAGCAATAAGAAAGAGACGAAAATGACTGATTTCCATGTACCTGGGGGTATTCTCGCGGACTTTGCAGGACAGAAAACAGGAATTAGTTTTTCATACCAAGGTTGACCATTATCCACAGACTGATAGGAGATTCTGTCTGGTAGTTTCCACACGAGCGTGGCCGCGGTCTGACTGTGACCGCAAATACTCAGAGCGAGCAAATTTCGGTCGAATGGGGTGAGCAGAGTTCTTCATAACAGGCGCTATCGTTCTTGGAAGGAAGAAGGAAGACTGGGTTTACACGTCCTGTCGACATCGAGATCATCAAAGACAAAGCACAAGTTCGGATTGTGTCATGGATGAGGAAGGACATCGGCCGTGCCGTTTCAAAGGAATCATCCCGGCATTTGCCTGGAACGTTATAAGGAAATCACGAGAAACCTAAATCTGACTGGCCGGACGCAGGTTTGAACCCTCGTCCTCCCGAATGCAAGTCTAGTGTGCTAATAACCGCGCCGCCTCGCTCTGTCTTCTTTCTTTCAAGCCTCATTTACACAGGTGTGAACAGAACCAAACATAAGCGAACGAGCATTCGCACACAATTCGCAAGTGTTCACTATCGCTTGCTTATCATGGAGGGACTGTCCATGGTGTACGGCCACTGTAAAGAAACTTCTAAAGAAACAGATTGCTGTGTAATAGATATAAAAGCATAGGGCTACAATATAACATGTTTAGGTGTCAAGAGAGTAATTTGTGAAGCCTTCAGTGACTAGCAGAATACTGTCTGGTCGTGTGTGAGGCCTGTTAGCGGCACCAAAGTTAGTGTTCAGTCCTTAGAGAATGAGACAACTGAAACTGAGGGTAGCAAAGCAAAAGCTGAAATGCTTAACTCCATTATCAAATGTTTCTTTACAATGCAAAACCCAGTAGAACTGCCCCAATTTAATCCTTGTACCACTGAAAAGATAAGCGAAGTAAGTATTAGCGTCAGTGGTGCTGATAAACAGCTGAAATCGTCAAAATTTAACAAAGTTGCAGGGCCTTATGGAATCCCTATCAGATTCTATACTGAATTTGCGGCTGAGTTAGGTCCTCTTTTAATTATAATCTATTGTAGTTCCCTCAAACAAAAGTCTGTGCCCAGTTTTTAGGAAAAAACAGAGGTCACATACGTCTACAAGAAGGGTAGTAGAAGCGGCCCAGAAAACAACCGTCCATTATCTTTGACATCGATTTGTTGAGAATCCTGGAACAACTTCTGATTTCAAATATAATGAGGCATCTCTAACACAATGATCTCCTACAAGCCAACCAGCAAGGATTCCGAAAACATCCATCATGAGAATCCCAACTCCCACTTTTCTCACATGCGATTCTGAAAGCTTTGGATCGAGGCACTCAGGTAGATTTTTTTTGTTATGGTTTTAGGGCGCAACACCGCTACGGTCATTAGCGCCTCGTCTGTGACTTAGGAAAAGCTAAAAAACGAAACTGGAAACCAGCAGCAATGGGAGCAAAACTAAAAAAAGCGGGGAAACCAAAAACAGAAGGAAAGCTTAAAAAACCACTATAGAAGCGGGGTTGTTTGTCCCCAAAAAGAGCTTCAAATTACTGACGTTATCTCACTGGCACTAATGACCTCGAGAACGCGATCGGCTGATCGCGTGTCATCTGCTAAAATGGAAGATATATCAGACGACAGCTGTAGACGAGCGCGTAACGGAGTAAAATAGGGGCACTCAAGTAAAAGGTGTCTCACCGTCCACAGTTGAGAGCAATGGGGACAGAGTGGGGGAGGATCTCCGCTTAAAAGATGTCGATGGCTAAAAAGACAGTGCCCTATCCGGAGTCTAGTTAAAATTACCTCCTCCCGACGACGAGTTCGGGAGGAAGAGGACCAAGCACAGGGAAGAGCTTTCACGTCCCGCAATTTATTATGGGGAAGTGTCGACCAATGTGCGTGCCATAAAAGAGCAAATCGATGGCATAAAACACTCTGTAGATCGGCGAAGGGAATCATGCGAATAGCCGGCCGAAGAAGAGAGAATGCAGCCTTGGCCGCTATATCGGCCGCCTCATTTCCACAGATATCAACATGTCCTGGGATCCAGAGGAACGCCATAGAGACGCCCCCCAAGTGGAGCAAGTGGAGGCAATCCTGAATTCGGTGGACCAGAGGATGGACAGGGTAGAGAGCTTGGAGACTGAGGAGAGAGCTGAGAGAGTCGGAGCAGATAACACTGTATCTGCTGATGGCGACGGATGTATTGGACAGCCTGGAGAACAGCGTAAAGCTCCGCAGTAAAAACCGAACACTGGTCGGGAAGCCGAAATCGATTGGGTGTGTCGCCAACAATATAGACACTTCCTACACCTAACGATGTTTTTAGCCATCAGTGTAAATAAATGTGGCTTCCTTCATTTGTGCACATAGAGCAACAAATGCCCGACAATAAACAAGAGAAGGGGTACCATCCTTGGGAAACTGACAAAGGTCATGGAGCAGGCAGGTCCGGGGCCGGAGCCAAGGCGGTGCTATACCCCAGATTGTCAAGAAAGTTTTAGGAAAGCGGAAGGAAAGAGAATGGAACAGTTGGCGTAAGCGGACTCCCAGTGGTAGTAGGGAGGAAGGGCAGCCTGCATACCCTAAATCCAAGGAGGCGTCGAAAAAAAATGTCATGGGCCGGATTAGCAGGCATGGAAGACAAATGGCCAGCATAACGACTTAGAAGGACAGCTCGCCGATTGGACAGCGGAGGTTCAGCAGTCTCAGCATAAAGGCTTTCCACAGGGCTGGTGTAAAAAGCTCCAGACACTAAACGTAATCCACGGTGGTGGACAGAGTCGAGACGCCGAAGAATAGACGGCCGAGCAGAGGATTAAACTATGCTTCCGTAGTCCAATTTCGAGCGCACTAAGGCGCGATAGAGGCGGAGAAGGACCACTCGGCCCGCTCCCCAGGAGGTGCCATTCAGGACACGGATGGTGTTAAGGGATCGCAGACGGCGAGCCGAAAGATAGGAAACTTGGTAGGACCAGCACAGTTTTCTGTTAAACATAGGACCGAAGAATTTAGCGACGTCCGCGAACGGCAGGGCCTAGACGTAAGGAAAGCGGAAGAAACTCCGTACGACGCCAAAAATTAACACAAACGGTCTTACTGGGAGAAAAGCAGAAGCCGGTTTCGATGCTCCAAGAGTGGAGGCGTTCGAGACATCCTTGAAGACGCCGTTCAATAAGGCTGGTCCGTTGAGAGCTGTAGTAGATCTCAAAATCGTCCACAATGAGGGAGCCCGAGACATCAGGAAGGAGACAATCCATAATTGGATTTATGGAAAATGGCAAACAGTACAACACTTAGCACGGAGCCCTGGGGTACACCGTTTTCTTGGTAGAAAGTACGGGAGAGAGTAGTGTTCACCCGCACTTTAAATGTGCGCTCTGCCATAAATTCACGAAGGGGCAGCCGACCTCGAAAGCCCCAAGAGAACAGTGTGCGGAGGATGCCTGTCCTCCAACAGGTATCGTATGCTCTCTCCAGATCAAAAAATATCGCTACTGTTTGGCGTTTCCGGAGAAAATTGTTCATGATATAAGTGGAGAGAGCAACAAGATGATCAACTGCAGAACGATGATTTCGGAAAACGCATTGGGCAGGTGTTAAAAGACTGCGGGACTCCAGCCACCAGGCTAAATGGCAATTTACCATACGCTCCAAAACCTTACATACACTACTTGTGAGAGAAATGGGGCGATAGCTAGAGGGGAGGCGTTTGTCCTTTCCAGGTTTCGAAACAGGAACGACGATAGCTTCCCGCCATCGTCTGGGAAAAGTATTGTCGGTCCAAATTCGATTATAAAGGCGAAGGAGGTAACGCAGATATGGTATGATAAATGCAGCAACATTTGAATGTGGATACCATCCGGTCCTGGGGCGGAAGAGCAAGAAGAAGAGAGTGCATGTTGGAGTTCCCGCATGGAGAAACAGTATTATAGCTTTCGCGGTTTTGAGAGGAGAACGCAAGAGGTCGCACTTCCGCTGCACGTTTCTTCGGGAGAAACACTGGCGGGTAATTTGAAGAGCTCGAAATCTCAGCAAAGTGTTGACCCAATGAGTTAGAAATTGCGACGGGGTCCACTAATGTATCATGCGCGACAGTGAGCCCAGAGACGGGGGAGAAACTAGGCGCGCCAAATAAGCGTCGAATCCGACTCCAAACTTCCAAGGAGGGAGTGAAGGTGTTTAATGAGCTAGTAAAGAAGTCCCAGCTTGCCTTCTTGCTATCGCGGATGACGCGACGGCACCGCCCACGGAACTGCTTATAGCGGATACAGTTGGACAAAGTAGGATGTTGCCAGAAAATGCGAAGAGCACGTCGCCACTCACGTATTGCGCCACGGCATGCCTCATTCCACCAAGGAACTGAGGGGCGCCGGGACAATTCGGAGGTGTGAGGTATTGAACATTCCGCAGCTATAAGAATAACTTCTGTAATATGAGTGACCTCATCGTCAACGCTAGGAAAGTGACGGTCATCGAATGTCGCTAGAGACGAAAAAAGTGTCTAATCGGCTTGGGCAAACTTCCAGCGTCTCGGGTGCATATATGGCAGTTGTGGCTGCAATCTAAGGACACATGGAAACTGGTCACTCGAGTGTGTATCAGCAAGAGCGAACCATTCGAAGCGCCGAGCTAGCGGAACAGTAGTGACCGAAAGCTCCAAACGAGAGAAATTTGTCGTGGAGGCAGACAAAAATGTACGGTCCCCAGTGTTGAGGCAAACAAGATCCGCTTGGTGGAAGACGTCTATCAATAGTGAGCCACGCAGACAAGGATGTGGAGATCCGCAAAGTGGGTGGTGGGCATTGAAGTCCCCAACCAGCAAACAGGGATGCGGAAGCTGACCAAGAAGATGAAGGAGATCAGCTCTTGCCGTTGGTGTGGAAGATGGAATGTATACAGTACAAAGAGAGAAGGTGTATCCAGAAAGGGAAAGACACACAGCGACAGCTTGGAAGGAAGTGTTTAAGGGGATTGGGTGATAATGGAGAGTATCATGGAGAAATATCATGAGTCCTCCATGTGCTGGAGTGCCTTCAACAGAGGGGAGATCAAATCGGACTGACTGAAAATGGGGGGGGAAAACAAAGTGATCATGGGGAAGCAGCTTTGTTTCCTGAAGACAGAAGATGACCGGCGAGTAGGATCGAAAGAGGATCGTCAATTCATCCCGATTGGCTCGAATGCCGCGGATATTCCAATGGATAATGGACATAGGGTGGACAGAAAATGGAATGTGACCAAGGTTGCCGTCAACTCAACGAATGCTTAGAGCTTGCGACAGACAGCGTAGAACGGCATTCAGCCACAAGCAGAAGATCTTGATCCATAGGTTGTTCGGGAGCAGCTCCTGCCACCAGCGATAGGCCGGTTGATCGGCCGCCAGCAGTGCGCCTCGGCGACACAGAAGACGGCCGAGGGCGGTTACTGCCAGGTTGTGCTGTAGATGAGACACGCCGTGGCGGAGAAGGAGAGGAGCTGGGTTTCTTATTAGCCTTCTTGGAAACAGGACGTTGAGATGATGGAGGAACCGATGGTTGTGAAGTTGGGGTACGTAAAAAATCTTCACAATTATGCTCTTTTTTGTAAGTCCGGGTGTCTGACTTTTGGGATCGAGATTTAGCAGAACCCGATGAAGGGTGAGCCATAGAGGAGCAGGTTAGAGTGGGGAGGTTGAACGGGCGATCTTTGCGCTGCCCGATCTGACGACTGTATCACTAAAGGTGAGATCACAAGTCTGCATGGCCGCCTCCTTTGCTGGCCGAGGAGAGGCAAGGACAGTGCTGTATTTACCTGTGTGAGGCACAGTGGGCTTTCGACTGGTGTATAGCTTTCGACTAGTGTATAACTTTCGAGCAGCAAAGGTCGACACCTTTTCCTTCACTCTGATTTCCTGAATGAGCTGTTCGTCTTTAAAAATGGGGCAATCTCTAGAGGAAGCAGCGTGGTCACCCATACCGTTGATGCAATGAGTGGATGGAGGTGGACAAGCACCCTCATGGGCATCCTTGCCACACGTAACGCATTTGGCCGGATTGGAACAGGACTGGCTGGTATGATTGAACCGCTGACACCGATAGCAACGCGTAGGGTTTAGGATGTAAGGGCGAACGGAAATTATCTCATAACCCACTTTTATGTTCGATGGAAGTTGAACTCTGTCAAATGTCAAGAAGACAGTAAAGGTTGTAACGATGTTCATGTCAACCCTTTCCATGACTCGATGAACAGCCGTCATGTCCTGGTCAGACAGGTAGTTTTGAATTTCCTCGTCGGACAATCCGTCGAGGGAGTGTGTATAAACGACCCCACGTGATGAATTTCAAGTGCGGTGCACTTCCACCCGGACAGGAAAGGTGTGTAGCAGTGAAGTACGCAGCAATTTTTGTGCCTCGAGGGCACTGACTGTTTCTAACAACAAGGTGTCATTTCGTAATCGGGAACAAGACTTTACAGGACCTGCAATTTCGTCGACACCTTTCTGAATAATGAAAGGGTTGACTGTGGAGAAGTTTTGACCTTCGTCAGACTGAGAAACAACAAGGAACTGTGGCAACATTGGAAGAACTGTCCGTGGCTGAGACTCATTGAACTTACGTTTGTGAGCAGACATAGTAGATGATGAGGAAACCATTGCAGAAGGATCCCCCATGATTACCGGCGTCTTTGATGGCGCGCTCCTTCCTTGTGGGGGCCCTCTCTGAGGGCACTCCCGCCTTAAGTGATTGTTCACACCTCAGGTCACACCTCCAGAGAAACGGACTGAGGGACCAATCGGTACTTTTGGAAGGTATCAGCTCAGGTAATCAGACCTCCATGGGCCTGGCCATTACCAGAGGGTACGTACATGTCCTACCTCTCTACCCGGGGCAGGGAATTATGCGTTACCCCGTCACCAGCTACGCATGGGAATGCGGGGTCGGCCTTCAGAGACGCATAGGGAGGAACAAAGAAAAGGAAAGGAAAGAAGAGAGGTCTCAAACGCCGCAGAGGAAAGAAGGGTAAAGAGAGGTTAGGAAAAGAGAAGGACAAAGGAAGGACAAAGACTTGCCAGCAGAGAAAGCGAAGAAGAGAGACTGTTTTACAGTTTCGAGCGTCCGTCTCCAATGTAGGCACTAAACATACTTCCAGAGGGGGAGAAAGGGAAGGGAAAGGAAGAGGCAGAGGCAGAGGTAAGGGGGGGGGGCAAGATGAGGGATGGGGAAGGATGCGGAAAAGGAAGGTATGCAGCCCGGAAAGGAAGGAGGGCCACACTAGCTCGGGGTCCTGTGCTCGCTACGCACGAATCCACAAAAGAGTTGTGGACCCCCTGGGGGGAGTCAGGTAGATGCAGTATTTCTTGATTTAAAAAAGGCGTTTGACTGAATACCACACCTACGTTTATTGTGAAAAATACGATCATATGGGGTATCAAGTGAAATTTGTGACAGCACTGAGGACTTGTTGGTATGAAGGGCGCAGCACATTCTCTTGGGTGGAGATACACAAGTAACTTCAGGTGTGGCTCAGGGAAGTGTGCTGCAACGCTTGCTGTTCATGTTTTACATTAACGATACTGCATACAATGTTAAAAATACCCTAGGTCTTTTTGCAGATGACGCTATTATCTATAATGAAGTACTATCTGAAAGAAGCTGCATAAATATTCAGTCAGATCTTGATAAGATTTCAAAGTGATGCAAAGATTGGCAATTTGCTTTTAGTGTCCAGAAATGTAAAATTGTTTACTTCACAAAACGAAGGAAACGCGGTATGCTATGACTAATATCAAAACTAATAAAACCTGGTAACCTATGACTAATATCAATGAGTCACTGCTGGAATCGGCCAAATAATGAAAACGCCTGGGAGTAACACTTTGTAGGGATATGAAATGGAATGATCGCATAGGTTCATTCGTGGTACACTTCGGTTTAGTGGTACAATACTGGGAAAGTGCCATCAGTCTACAAATCACTCTAGCGACCAGTTGTAGAATAGTCCATGTGTGTGGGGCCTGTGCCAAATAGGACAAACAGGGGACACTGAATGTGCACGAAGAAGGGCAGCATGAATGATCACAAGTTGAAGGGCAGCATGAATGATCACAAGTTTGTTTCATCTGTAGGAAAGTGGCCCAGAGATACTGAAGAAACTGAGCTGGCAGACTCTTGAAGAAGGACATAAACTATACAGAAGAAGTGTACTAACAAAGTTTCAAGATCGGGCTTTAAATGATGACTAAGAATATACCACAATCCCAAATGTATCGCTCACATAGGGATCGTGAGGATAAGATTAAAAAATTACAGCACACAGAGGCATTCAAACAATCATTCTTTCCATGCTCCATACATGAATAGAATGGAAACAAACCCTAAAAACTGGTGCAATGATACGTACCCTCTGCCACGCACTTCTCGATGGTTCGCAGCATATAGATATAGAAGCAACTGCGAAAAAATGTTTACACAGAAAAGGGGCAGGGTGGATAACGAGTATAGCGTGCTAACTATACTAACGCAACATTTTTTTTGTGCAAATAATTGTCACCCTGGTTTTACTAGATAACAATAGATATAGCCACCACCCAAAATTCCCATAATCATGTAGGATTATTTTGTCTAACGAACGCGCTGTTTTCGACAAAGCCACCAAAATTACGTCGGAAAATAAGAATATAGGTGTCTGCGCTTAAAACGGGAGTTGCAGCTCCAGCCTTCCTTTGCATTATTCCACAACTTTGCACACATTTCGGGTTGACGCTTCTCGCCGATTTCTTTTACAACTGAAGAAATTTAAAAACAGAACTCTAATTACCGACGATCAACATTACCTAAAGAATGTTTAGCATGTACACACTGATTATAGTGCACGCAGAATACCGTGGCCGGTAGATGTGTAGACGGCGGGGCACGAGTGGGGAGAGCGTTGGGGAGGAAGTGCCATTCTGAACTGAAGCCTACACTCACATTTTTCGTAAATAGAGTGCAAAGCGGGGCCCCTTCACGGCCACGCTTGCCTGGTGACCGTTCAAAAAGACGTCCTCGTCTTTGGTTAGCATCTGAAACGAATTCCGCCGAAAAGGCAGCGATTTATTTCGCCTGGTTTGTTAACCACCTGTAACTTTCAGAGAAGTGCCACGAGTGGGGAATTTTGAGTAAAACCTACACATTTCTCTTGTTGCCATGTTCAAATATGCTTCTTTTGCCAAAACTCTGCGAAGTTTACACAGTCTCACTTCACTAATATTTCGTGCAGACGCAACTGTGAGAGAATTCTGAAACAGGGGCTTAGTAAGTTCATTAACTGAGGAACGGATGAAACGCAAGGTCAGCACCTTATGGAAAAGCACCTCTTCGGTACAAAATAAACATGTAATGACTTACATTGTTCCAAAACCCGTTGAATGTCTTGTTTCACCAGCTATCGATAGCCTTTAAACATTATATTCCTTCACCGGAAAAGTCTGTAGTTAGTGGAATAACACGGCAGATAATGAAGATTTGCATAATACCCATACGACAAAATACTCTACTATTTGGGTGCCATCATTTGCCAGAATCTCATTCCGATATCTCAAATCGTTTATGAAATATGAGGAATGTTGTGCATATTTCACTCCGGCTTTATTGGTGGCGCGGTGCAATCGCAAATGAGTACGCTACGTCAGATCACATTTCTACATATTGGCAACAGATAGAGACCTACACCCCAGTCTAAAGAAAAATTCAATACGTTAGCTAAATTTCATACGCAGCAACAGATTATGTAATTCCACCAAACGCAAAATCTTATCGACCCCTATTTTTCATTGCAGACTTTTTCGAATTTCGAGCAATGTCTTACATCCACGTAAATATCACAACTATGGCCATTAACGAAATGATAGGAACATCATAATGAACCTCACAAATAATGCTACATGTAAAGCAAAAATGAATTGTTTTACCAAATAGTTCCAATAAAATGATTTGACAAAGACTGCAGTCTGCAGGGCATGCGCGACCATTCTGCCATCGCCGACCGGCCGAAAGAGGGTAAACGTTTGTCGGCCGCCTCTTTTGAACTAACGACGAAAGCTGGCCACTGCGTATCGGCCACCGTATCCTGCGCGACCTCTACCAGCAACTAGAGACATTTATGTTAGTACTGCTCCACATTTCAATAGCTGCCATATCTCAGATAGTTCTGATATCTGCGGTGATATATGCGACGCACCTCAGAGGCTTTATTAAAGTGTGAGTAAGGAAAATAACGTCAGTAAATTATGATTAAAACGAAACGCGAAATACACGAACGATCTGTCACATACGCTACGGCACTTTATTAAATCTGCTATATAGTTTGTTAGAAGGTATACAGCGTGATGATGGGAAAGGATTTTTATTGCTTACGTTATTCAATCAAAAACCTCTAAACTAACAGTGATACCTGAGCAACGTAATTGTAACTACTAAGAATGTAAGCAAACTAGAGGTATCAGGTCGTTCGTATATTTTCAGTTCTAAATAGGATCAGCTGGCATTCTACAGGTCGGAGCATGAAATGTTAAGATCCCTTAATGAGGTAGGAAGGATAGCGAATTTAAAATGGGAAATGGACAGACTGGAGTTGGATATAGGTCATTAGTGATGTGAGGTGGCAGCATAGCAAGGACTTCTGGTCAGGTGACCCAAAAATGGGTAACGAATGAGTAGGTACAATGATGAATAATAAAAAGGAATATACGTAAGGTACTATGCGCAACATAGTGAACACATTATCGTATCTAAGATAAGCACAAAGTGAACACTCGACACTACACAACAAGTTTATATTATGCTAAGTTGCTCTGCAGATGATGAAGCCATTGAAATAAAGAAATTATTCAGATAGTTAAGGGAGACGTTAATTTAGTTGTGATGGAAACTAAAATTCGATAGCAGGAAAAGAAATCGAAGAAGAAAAAAATAGCAGGATTATTTTGTCTAACGAACGCGCTGTTTTCGACAAAGCCACCAAAATTACGTCGGAAAATAAAAATATAGGTGTCTGCGCCACTGGGCGAAACGACTAAAAGGAAGCTACCTTTCAGAATGTTGCACAGAGCTTAATAATCGCTAATAGTTTGTTTAAAAACGGTGAAAGAAGGCTGTATACATGGAAGAGATATTGACACACAGGAATGTTTTAAATAGATTACAAAATGATAAGAGATTCTGAAACCATATTTGACACTGCAAATTATTTTCAAGGTTGGACGTGGAGGCTAAGCGTAATTTATTCGTTATGAACTGCAGACTAAAACTGAATGCAGAAACCAGACTGCAGTTATAGGAGTCAAGGGGCATGAAAGAGAGAGTTGTAGCCTATGTCCGATGTTTTTCAATCTGTAGGTGGAGCTTGCAATAAGGCAAGCCAAAGAAATATTTGGAGAGGGAAGTCAAGTTCAGGGAGAAGAAATAAAAACTTTAAGGTTTGTTGATGAGATGGTCATTGTCAGATATAACAAAGGACTTGAAAAAGCAGTTGAATGGAATGCACAGTGTCTTGAAAAGAGGTTAGAAGAGGAACAAAGTTAAAGAACAGTAATGGGTAGTATTGAATAAAAACAGGCAGGAATTAGAACAGAAAATAAGGCACTTAAATAGGTGAAGTTTGCTGTTTCAGCAGCAGAATAATTGATGAGAGTCAATGTAGAGAGGATGTGAAATGAAGACTGACTACAGCACAAAAGGTATTTCTGAAAAGGAAGTTTATGTTAACATTGAATATAAATTTTACGGTTGGGTGGTCTTTTCTGGACGTATTTGCTGAATCACCTTGTACAGAAGTGAAATGTAGATGATAAATAGTTCACACAAGCATGGACTAAGTAGTTCTAAGTTCTAGGGGACTGATGACCTCAGAAATTAAGTCCCATAGTGCTCAGAGCCATTATTGAACACCTCCCAACACGGCGTCGGGCTTCCTTTCACACACCGCAGTGCGGCAACTCGACGGAGAATGGACTCAACAAGTCGTTGGTAGTCCACTGCAGAAATATTGAGCTATGCTGCCTCCACAGCCGTCCATAACTGCTTAAGTGTTACCCGTGCAGTATTTTGTGCACAAACTGACCTCTCGATTATGTCTCATAAATGTTCGATTGGATTCATGTCAGGTCATGTGGGTGGCCCAATCATTTGCTCAAATTGCTCATTCTGTTCTTCATATCAATCACGAACAATTGTGGCCCAGTGACATGGCACACTGGGATCCACAAAACTTCCATCGTTGTTTGGGAACATGAAATCCAAGAATGGCGCAGAATAGTCTGCAAGTAGCCGGACAATCATTTCCAGTCATTGACTGGTTCAAGCTGGACCAGAGGACCAAGTCCATTCCATGTAAACACAGCCCACACCATTATGGAGGCCCCACCAGCTTGCATAGTGCCTGTTGGCAACTGGGGTCCATGGTTACATGTGGTCTGCACCACACTCAAACCCTACCACCAGCTCTCACCAACTGAAATCTGGACTCATCTGACAAGGCCACGGTTTTCCAGTCTTCTAGGTTCCACCCGATATGGACATGAGAGCCTAGAAGAGGCGCTGCAAGCGATGTCGTCCTAATGGATACAATCATCGTACGTCTCACATTGATCTCTGCAACCATTTAACGCATTGTTGCTTGTCTGCTAACACTGACAACTCTGCGGCATTTGCAATATTTTACTCAGTGTTGCTTATCTGCTAGCACTGGCAACTCTACGCAAACGCCGCTACTTTCGATCATTAAGTGAAGGCCGTCAGCCACTGCATTGTTCGTGGTGAGAGGTAATGCCTGACATTTGGTATTCTCGGTAAACTTATGACACTGTGAATCTCGGAATATTTAATTCCCTAAACGATTTCCGAGATGGGGTGTCCCATGCGTCTAGCTCCAACTATCATTCTGCGTTCAAAGTCTGTTAATTCCCATCGTGAGGCCATAATCAAGTGCGAAACCTTTTCACATGCGTCACCTAAGTACAAATGACAGCACGTCCAATGCACTGCCCTTTATACCAACTGTGCATGTGCATATCGCTATCCCACGACTTAAGTCACCTCACTGTACAGTGCACCTTGACTGCTTGCTGCTGTTCAAACTATTTCACTAACTAGCGTATAGTTATTGGTGTTCTACGTTACTATAGTATTAATTCTGTTATTCATGTTAATATTTTCATTACATTCTCTCTTTTGGCAGGGAAAAGTTCTGATTAAGAAAGTAAACTAATCACTAATTGCACTGTACAAGCATATTTTGGCTCATCACATTTGAAGAATAACATGTTACTATATGTGTCTTTTTTATTACTATGTACTTTAATGAATCACCTACCTGTTGCTGTAAAACTTTAGTACATGACTTAAATCAGTGGCTTTTCACTGTTTGCAAGAATTTAAGTAATTTTGATTACTACAAACCTGTTTTTATGTTGTATGAGATTGCTGTACCGGCGAAACGTCTCACAACACAAATCGCATCTAATAGGAGCTTCTCCAGTGTGAACATTAGTATGTTCAGTCAGTTTTTGTTTGGTTATAAATGATTTGTCACAAACACCGCACTTAAATGGTTTGATTCCTAGATGCCTGTTTGTATGGAGGTTAAGGTTCTGATGTCTCGTAAAGAACTTTCCACAATATTTGCACTCCAGAGGATGTATTTTTAAATGTGCACGGTACAAAACGTCGGTGCTGAAAGCTTCCTGACAAGTTGGACAGATATGACAACCCCGTTTCTTTCTGAGTTTGTGTGCTGTGTGCACATGTTCTTTCAAATCATCTTGTGATGTAAAAACCAAAGCACAGTTCACTGAAATGCATTTAAATTCTTGTTTAACTGTGTCTTCCGGACCATTTCCTGTCTGCGTCTCACCTACTGCAGGCTCTGGTTTGAGTTTGGCGACTAAACTATCACTTGTTTTTATTTTTTTCTGATCAGGGTCCACATCCAATACAGGAGTATCAGTTTTCTCAGTCTTAATCTTCACCGCTGATGAACTACTTGGACCATTACTGTCAGGCGTCCTTGCAGCAGACAAGCTCTCAGCGGAAGGAACGCATAGGTCTACATTTTTATTTTCTACTTTCACAGTTTCTACAAGTTCTTCCTTCACAGTAGGAGCACTGTACACGTCACCAAATTGTTTATCCTTACGTACTTCTGTTGCATCCGTGTGGAACCTCCTACGATGAACTCTCCTCTCCTTAGGACAGTTGAATATTTCAGTGCAAGAAAGACACTTGTACACTTTCTTCATTTTACCCTTCTTAGAAACACTTTCTCTTACACTACTTTTGGCAACCGGTAGGTCATTTAGTGGTCTACTTGTTTCTGTATCTGATCCATCTGATGCGCCCCAGCTCTCTCTTGCTAGCAGATCATACGAAGTCGAGACATCTCCATCGTTGTAGCTCTGTAACAAAAAAGAACAAATAAATTTCCCACATACATGTCGCCCTCCCTCTTATTCTTTATACCGCTACTATCATCGTTTGAAGAAATACGCAAACAACTCTGTTTTAAAGGAATGTAAGATTTTTCAAACACGTATTACACGATTATGTGAAACAAAGGCATTTCAGAGTGATATGATACAAAAGGATGCCAGTAAATGATACCTAGTAAAACTAAAATAATTGTGCAACAGGCTTCAAAGAAAATTACTCCACGAAGAAGTGATGTAAAAAGGCAAATCTCCACAACTTTTCATGCAAAAAATATATAACAATATTTAAAATTAATGTGCATTGATTTACGGTAAGTGAATAATTCCATCTGCATCTTCCTAGGGCTTGCCCCCAGTTCTTGTCATGGCAACTCTGTCTTAAAGCACGGACTATATCTTGTCATTTAGTTAATTACCTTACTGATAACAAAACGGCTTAGCTCAGTGTCCACATGTCGAGACAAAAATCTACCTGATCAGTGCTGCATCTGTAGGTTTACAAGTATGCTGAAGATACAGTTCGTGACCACTGCATAACACTCACAAAACCAAAAAATCTACACAACTTGAATCTGATCTACACAGATTTTGAATATGTCTGTTACAATAGGGGAAACATGTGGAATGACTAAGCATTTGTATTAAAAAAACATACATTACACTAATATGAATGTAGGCCAACTTTTTTCTTAACTTGTTTCGACTGCGTGAAACCCAAGGTATCTACAAAACTAGTAATCACTTTATTCTGTTACTGTGTACTTTAATGTCAAAATGTTCTAAGCAAAATGATAAAAAATATGGAGAGTGATAACAATTAAAGAAATAACTTCTTGTATTTGTTTCCTTGTCGCAAACACAGCTAATGAAGGAACGCGTTCATTAGCAATAACTGTATGAAAACTGTTTGCACGTTTTGTGATACATTTTCCCTTTGGAAATTCACTTTACAAACACAACGCGATAATTTTTCATTTTTGTATGTCTTCGCTTTTGTGACAATGTTGACTGGAATACACTCTTCGAAATTCTGTAAGGTAGCAGGGATGAAATGCTACCTACAACCTGTACAGAAACCGAACTGCAGACATACGTAAGAATCTCTGGCTATGAAAGTCAGGCAGGGTTCTAGCTTGTTCGCGAAGTTACTCTATCTGTACACAGAACTAGTATAGTAGTAGGGGAAATCAGAGATAAATTAGGAAAGGGATCGAAGTTTAGGGATAAGGAGGACACACTGAGGTTTGCCGATGACACTGCAATTCTGCCAGAGACGGTAAATGATTAAGCAGGTTAGTTGACCGAAACTGACAATTTCTTTAGAAAAGGTTATAAGATTATCAGTTAAAACAACAAGGGTAATGCAACGCTGTGGAATCAAATCAAGTAATTCTGAGGGAATCTGATTAGAAAGGGAGACACTAAAAGTAGCAGATCTGTTTTGCGATCGGGAAGAGCATATCTGAAAGAGGAATTTGCTAGCACGGGCTTCAAATTTACGAGTTAGAAATTCTTTTCTGCAGGTGTTTGTCTGGAGTGTACCCTTGTACAGAAGTTAAACGGGGACGATGAACAGTCCAGACATAAGGAGAACAGAACTTTTTGAATGGGGTGAAACAGAATAATGCCCAGATAAAAGGTTTAATAATTACTGAAGATGACTGAATGAAATTGAGGAGAAAATAAATTTATGGCACAATATGACTAAAAGAATGGATTAGTTGATAGGAGACATCACGAGACATCAAAG
Source organism: Schistocerca cancellata (assembly GCF_023864275.1). Classification (NCBI taxonomy): domain Eukaryota; kingdom Metazoa; phylum Arthropoda; class Insecta; order Orthoptera; family Acrididae; genus Schistocerca; species Schistocerca cancellata. The sequence goes on from NC_064626.1 coordinate 573,368,235, forward strand.
AATGGTCAGTGTGGTAATTGGCGTGAAGTGTGGAGGCGTAAAAATTATAGGACACCAAGAATTGACTATAATAAGCAGGTTAAAATATATGTCGGTTGCAATGGTTATGCAGAGATGAACAGGCCTGCACAGGATACTCTCGGTGGAGAGCTGCATCAAACCAATATTCAGACTGAAAACCACAATAAACAAAATAGACAACTGTAGACTTGATACTAAGCGGGTTTATACGCTACAGCATATATTTGTGATTTTCTGAACCTCGTTATATCATGAACTGTATAAAGCAACTGGCTGTATCCCGCCAATCGTTGCCGTGGCTCAGTCTCGTTAAATGGAAAAGAAAGAAAGCACTCATTTCTAGTGTGTATGGGAATTGGACATACGGCCTAATCTCTTTCTTTCCCCTGTCTCTGTCCATCTCCTTCTCCCCGTCACCTTATCCACATCCTCTTCCTCATTCCCCCCCCCCCCCCCGGTGTCCACCTCCTCCTCTCTCCATATTCTCCTGCCCCCTCTCTCTTCTCTGTCCATCTACTCGTTTCTGTTCTCGATATCCATTTCCTCCCACTGTTCCGTCCACCTCCTCCCTCTCTCTGACCTTGACCTTTGATTATTGTTATTGCAATTCAGATTCTGTAATCTGAATGTTTAGTAAACTATCGTTTAAAATTTGAAGTAGGTCGGTCCAGAACTTCTTGAGATTTTTGCTAACAGCGTTTCACTATTATACATTGTCTATAATAAAATTTGTAGCCTACGTTTGTCCATAAATATTTATATATTTGTTGTTATTGTGGTCTTCAGTCCTGAGACTGGTTTGATGCAGCTCTCCATGCTACCCTATCCTGTGCAAGTTTCTTCATCTCCCAGTACTTACTGCTACCTACATCCATCTGAATCTGCTTAGTGTATTCATTTCTTGGTCTCCCTCTACGATTTTTACCCTCCACACTGCCCTCGAATGCTAAATTTGTGATCCCTTGATGCCTCAGAACATGTCCTACCAACCGGTCCCTTCTTCTTGTCAAGTTGTGCCACAAACTCCTCTTCTCCCCAATCCTATTCAATACCTCCTCATTAGTTTTGTGATCTACCCATCTAATCTTCAGCATTCTTATGTAGCACCACATTTCGAGAGCTTCTATTCTCTTCTTGTCCAAACTATTTATCGTCCATGTTTCACTTCCATACATGGCTACACTCCATACAAATACTTTCAGAAGCGACTTCTGACAAATCTATACTCGATGTTAACAAATTTCTCTTCTTCAGAAACGCTTTCCTTGCCATTGCCAGTCGACATTTTACACATTTATATAATTTATATATTATATATTTTATTATATATTTTATTACATAGCCGATGTACATCCGAATGATCACTAGAGTATCGTGTAAAAATTTGGAGTTAATCGATCATGAACTTTTCAGATTTTTGGTACAAGCGTGATAACCACCTGTCAAGAGCCTGAATAACCACCATTCGCAGGGCGAGACGTGCAGGATGAAGGGTACTGAGGTCCTGGAAGGTATAAACTGGGATGTGGAACCATGCCGACTCCAGTGCTGTGGCCGGCTGCGCTAGGTTTCTCGGTTGAGGAACCATTGCGCGAACACCCCGATCGAGGGTGGTGCCACAGATTCTCGATTGAGTTTAAATCCAGGGAGTTTAGTAGCCAGGGGGGTACAGTAAACTCATCCTGGTACTCTTCGGACTACACACGTACACTGCGAATTGTCACGTTGCATTGTCCCGCTGGTAGGTGTCATCGTGCCAAGGAAAAACAAACTGCACGTAGGGTTGTATGCATACTTGTGTTGATCCACTGTGCCTTCCAGAACCGTAACACTTCGTTCTGGTTACAGGACATTTGCTTTCAGACGTTTCACGCCGTACACGCCAACGGCCATCTGTGCAACGGTGCATAAACCTCGATTCATCTGAAAAGTCCACCTGCCGCCTCTCAGTGGGCGTCCAGTTGCAAATTGTAGAATCCGTTGCCGATGAACAGCAGTCGGCACGGGTGCATGAACCACGTGCCGGCTGCGGAGGCCAACACGCAGCAACGTTCGCTCTTTGTTCACCTGGATGGTCAGTTGCTCAACGGTTGCACGTCTGTTCGCCCCTACACGTCTCCGCAGCCGTCGTCCATCCCTGTCATCTATGGTCCACGGTGCACCACAGTTGCCTCGGCACCGGTTTTGGACAGCGCCTTGTTGCACGGTATAGTTTAACAATGACACCACGTAAAACAGTTTACAAACTTAGCCGTTTCGAATATAATCCCACCCTTGACCTGAAAGCCAATGATCATGCCCTTCTGGACGTCAGATATATCGCTCCGTTTTCGCATTACAACAACGACTGGACTATTTTCCGCGTGCTGCCCCCGTCTCCGTGAGCTCTGTCTGATCGAACTTTAACGTCCAGTGTTTGCATCAAATCCTTGCACGTTTTCATCGTCTATCTCATACATGCAGAATATAAGTAATGCTAGATTTTTCATAAAAAGATTGAAATATTTCAGTGTATGACATTTATTTGCTAAACTGCAGTGTCTTTGTTGCTTTGATTTAGGAGGGTGTCATATGAAAACCTTAAATATTTTTTAAAATATTATTTATTGTGCAGAAGTGGTACAAAGTTTTATCACTTTTCAACACCATCATCCCCACGCTTAATGCAAGTACTCCAGCGCTTACAAAGTGCATAAATTCCTTTAGAAAAGAATTCTTTTGGTGGTCCGCGCAGCCACTCATGCACCGCGTGGCGTACCTCTTCATCAGAACGAAACCTCTTTCCTCCCATTGCGTCTTTTAGTGGTCCAAACATGGAAATCACTTGCGTAAAGGTCTGGTGAGTATGGTGGATGAGGAAGACACTCAAAATGTAGGTCTGTGATTGTTGCAACTGTTGAACGGGTTGTGTGGGGCCTTGCATTGTCATGTTGCAAAAGGACACCTGCTGACAGCAATGCACGTCGCTTTGATTTGATTGCAGGCCGCATATGGTTTTTTAGGAGATCTGTGTATGATGCACTGGTGACAGTGGCCCCTCTAGGCATGTAATGCTCCAAAATGACGTCTTTTTCATCATCACCTTCCCTGCTGATGGTTCTGTTCAAAACTTCTTTGGTTTTGGTGATGTAGAATGGCGCCATTCCTTGCTCGCTCTCTTCGTTTCTGGTTGGTGGAAGAGAACCCAGGATTTTTCCCCAGTAACGATTCTTGCAAGGAAGCCGTCACCTTCTCGTTCAAAGCGCCTGGCCGGCCGGAGTGGCCGAGCGGTTCTAGGCGCTACAGTTTGGAACCGCGCGACCGCTATGGTCGCAGGTTCGAATCCTGCCTCGGGCATGGATGTGTGTGATGTCCTTAGGTTAGTTAGGTTTAAGTAGTTCTAAGTTCTAGGCCACTGATGACCACAGCAGTTAAGTCCCATAGTGTTCAGAGCCATTTGAACCATTTTTTTCAAAGCGCCGAAGAAGTTCTTCACAAGCATCAACACGTCGTTCTCTCATTTCAGGAGTTAGCTGCCATTGCACCCATCTTGCAGACACTTTGTGAAACTGAAGCACATCATGCACAGCGTGGTGTGCTGACCCATGACTAATCTGTAAACATGTTGCAGTGTCATTCAGTGTCACTCCGCGGTTTTCCTTCGCTATGGCTTCAACTGTTGCAACGTTCTGTGGAGTCACAACTCGTTGTGCCTGACCTGGACGAGGAGCATCTTCCACTGAATACGCACTGATTTTTAACAAAAAACAATTTGCTTTATTGCTATCACATAAGTAGTAGTGCAGTTAACGTCATTTCTCCGAAGTTCCTAATATTAATGCGAACTTCCTACGCATTCCCTAGACTTGATGCTCTGACAAACATGCATCACCGTACTGAACCTTCATTCGTCGATGAATTTCAATGGTTTCACACCTCCACTACGCAAAAACCGAATAACAGAACGCTGTTCTTCCCTGGTGCAAGTCGCAAGTGTGGCGGCCATCTTTATACTCATACTGCGATGGTATGTGTGCATCTGCACTATGCTGCCATCTACAGGCCATTCTGCACGCTGTTTGTAGAACGCTTACCAACTTGCAGGATAAGGACGTGAAATTTCGATTTGTTACTACAAATTTAAGGTTTTCATTTGACTCACCTTCGTACTTTGCAATGTCCTTCAACACATGCACGCATTTCTGAAGGAACAGGCACCGCAGCGATCGACAGCCGCATGAAATATGAGAATCATTCGCATTTGTGAATACGTCTAAACTTTGGCGGCACTATGCACTGATGACAAAATCTGTGCCGGGACTATAAACCGGACCTTCCGTTTAACGCGAACGTTCGGCCACTGCAGCACCCTCCCCGGCCTGACCCAAGCGTCCACATGTCACCACTTTCGTCTACAATCCATATTCGCACAGCTACTTTGAGCCCCTTACTGGAAGAGGCGTATGATTAAAGTCGAAGCCCAGTTACTAAGAAAAGGATTCGAACCTAAGACCGTAGAGGTCGCGCGGTTCCAGACTGTAACCCCTAGAACCGCTCGGCCACTCCGGCAGGCCCCAGTTATTAGGGCCGACTGTTGTGACCGAGCGGTTCTAGGCGCTTCAGTCTGGGACCGCGCGACCGCTACGGTCGCAGGTTCGAATCCTGCCTCGGGTATGGATGTGTGTGATGTCCTTAGGTTAGTTAGGTTTAAGTAGTTCTAAGTTCTAGGGGACTGATGACCTCAGATGTTAAGTCCCATAGGGCTCAGAGCCATTTGCACTATTTAAACCAGTTATTAGGCATGAAATACTAAACTTCAGTACCTGTGTTGTTCTAATGTACTTTGGAACACACTTTGAAAAGAAAGTTATTTTTCTTCGAAATCATGTGAAACTCTTGACAGGATCGTTTTAAATTACACAAGATCATCTTTGTGACTGTATTGGTTTGCAATTTATTGCATTCATTTGTCGAATTTCCTATTGTTTCCGATGTCATAAATCACTAAGAAGGCAGCCGCTGCACTTGTCGCATTCATGGCGATCTCGCTCGCACTGAGTAACCGGCGATTATGAGCGAACGCCCGTCGCGGAGTTACGCGACACCACCTGGAACAGGTGGTGTTGAGAGAAGTCTCGTATCGATTGAGCGCGGTTGCCACGTGTGAAGATGGAATGGTTTGCCGCGCACGAACTGTTCACGAGATCGTCCCACGCTCACTATTTACTGCGCAATAATATTGTGCAAGTATTTTGCGCGAAAATGAGAGACCAAGAACGGCACAATATTATTGCGCAATATTTAACGAGCGGGACGCGCCATTTAAAACTCCGCCTTCGAAGTGAACGTGTCGGCGTTCACTACTGCTATTGCAATTGCTACGTGCTGCAAAAAGAAAAGCTAGAGGAAGGCGCGATGAATGAAAAAATGGCTTGGAATGCTTTCTACAAAAGTCGATATTAACAAAAGAGAACTTGCAGCAGAGCCAGCCCGCTGCAGCATTTTTTTTTTTTTTTTTTTATGGCTGAACGAGTAATCTTTCAACGAATTGGAGAACTTCGTTACACCTTGTGTACACAGAAAGGATACTGTTCATATACTAGTGCTGGAAGCTATCTTCTTATATATACCCTAGTAGAGTAAGAAATTATCGCAGTTAATCAGTTGGTAGATCTGTTCAAGACTGAAACCAACAGATAAACAGTTGCATTTAAACATTTTTGTTTGGTGCTTCTACAGCTAATTACTCAATAAGTATTAAGAATGTAATCAAACTACACCCCTCAACGTACTTCAACAGATGATTCAGCTGTCTTTCATGATATATTCATATTTGAGGTCGCTGTCCCAGTTGTTTGTATGTCCCCAAATCACGTAGTCTCGGTAGAAGGGCCTTGTATTATATCACACTTGCACGGTACAATATATTAAGCGAGCTTCAGTATTTTTAAAGCTCTGCAGTCTCCAATATATTTCGTAAAACGTCAATACCGCTCTCAGGCGGTCAGAATGGGTCAACAGAAGCGTCCGATCTTACCCGTCGGCTTTGACCCGTGACGTAAGCGTGTTGTGGTGTGTGACGTCATTACGGCGCGGAGTTTGATTTGCGATTGTGGCGTGTTTGTAGATGTCTTGTTTTTGTTTGTCGTGCTCTCTGGTGGTGTGTTCATGGTTTTCGTTTGTTTCGTGTGGTGGGGTCAGTTTTCTGTTGCTCAGGTGTTGGATTTGAAGCGGAATTTCTATTAGTGAGTTTTTTTTTTGGTTATTTATGTATGTTTTGTGTATTGGGTATAGGTTGGAAACATCCGATCTCACGCGTCGGCTTTGACCCGTGACGTAAGGGACCTACACATTGATCTGTAGCGTAGCCCTGAATACGAGGTTAGGTTGGGAGTTTTTTTTTGGAATGCGGCCGCGGCAGCGGCCGCCTATGATTCGAAAATATTGATTTGACACTAATGAACATGTATACGTAATATGAAGCAATTTGATGAACATATTGATCTGTAGCGTAGCCCACTTGAGGTTAGGTTGGGAGTTTTTTTTTTGAAATGCGGCCGCGGCAGCGGCCGCCTATGATTCGAAAATATTGATTTGACACTAATGAACATGTATACGTAATATGAAGCAATTTGATGAACATATTGATCTGTAGCGTAGCCCACTTGAGGTTAGGTTGGGAGTTTTTTTTTGGAATGCGGCCGCGGCAGCGGCCGCCTATGATTCGAAAATATTGATTTGACACTAATGAAGCCTGTGGGGCGATGGGGGGGCACTGCAGACTCCCCCCCCCCCCCCGCATAACGACACATGATGATCAAATTTTGAAAAAAAAAATGAAAAATTTTTTCCGTACCTGCTAAACTGCATAAGTGCCGATGTATGTAGGTGTAAGGGAAGCTTTCGTTTCTTAGTTTTCTATTGGGGGATGTGATCGGTAGGTTCTGTTGAGCTATATAGGTTAAGGGAAGTGTCCGATTATGGATAGGAATGTGTTTTTTGGTATTTGGTCAGTTTTGTGATGTTGATTTATTTCGTTGTTTTGCGTGGTTTTGAATGGCGGTCGGTGGCTACATTTCTGTATATTTAGTTTCTCCGCACCCAAAAACCCCTAATTTCCCACGCTTGTCCCGTTACAGTCATTAGGCTTTTTGTGAAACTTGTGTATTTCAGTGTTTACAATACGTATGCGATGTTTTTATATCCGCCATATTGGAATTGTTTATAGTCGTTTCCGCGGTATTTGTGACGTCATGGGTCAAAGCCGACGGGTAAGATCGGACGCTTCTGTATTTCCGTCAGAATTACAAAACTCAGTACTGCGCAATAAATATCGAACGTGTGAGGGGGCCCCTGCGCGACGTCCGCTTTCAGTTGATTGGCTTACAAAGTGTGACCACTGGCAGTACGGCTTATTCACATATTAGGAATTTTGAAGTTACTCTAGCACCAATGAACCTAAAACATGCTAAAGAATCGAAGACCAAAGTATTGTAGATGCCATAAATATTAATATCTAGATTTTGTTTCACTTTCAATTCCCTTAGGAAGTTTGTACAAAATGTAGTTTACTTACAACAATGATACAATTTAATGTATAGTATGCTGTGTCTCATGAATTTAGTTCATTTTGTAATTTTTTTCAATAATACTTGATTTTTATTATACCTAGTTACAAAATTATGGAATTTGGTAAACCTGCGCACAAGAAACTGTAGCCAGGCAGCTTTACAGTGGGAAGGAGGGGGGGGGGGGGGGGGGGCGCAGCTTTGGCCGTTCTGCCAGAGGGCACACTGTCACCTCTACACAGGTTTTCCCCTAAGGCCCCCTCTACAGCGAAGCGAACACAAGCTAAAGCACAACAGTGAATGAGTGTTCTCTCTGATGTAAACGCTTGGCACGTGGTGTTCGGGAGCGCGCAGGTCGCATTCGCAAGTGTTCGCTTGTGATCCGCTGATTGTCGGTTTTAAGCCTCGGTCCACGGTTGACTTTCTTGTCGCAACTGACTACTTCAGACAAGTGTTTCTATTGCAGTGCCTTTGGCGTTTTACTCCTGTACTGAGTCTTGTCTGTTTGGAGCGGTCATTTTCGTTTACACGTCAGTGCCACAATTACCGATGTTGAAAGAGCTGTCTGCTTGAAGTTTGGCATCTGAATAGTGAAAATGAGGTTATGAGGGACTACGCTATTTATGGAACAATAAAAATGCAGTAACAAACTGAAGGAACGTGCAATGTGAGTAGAATTTATTAGCGAGCAAAGCAGAAGTCATAGTGGAAATACTTGTCAAAGGTTATGTGCTAAATTGTTCACACTCCTGAGAACTGAAAGAATAGGAATAGTGTCATCGCTGTTTCAGAAAATATACATTTGCTCCAGAAAATACTTACTTGCAAATACATCAGAAAATATTTACAGCACAGTAAATAGCGGCTTTTTGCTTCATCCTGTTTTCTCGGTAAGTGCCAAATAACAACGAAAATTATTTTTCTCATCCAATAATTCTGACTTTTTCACCAATGAAATAATTTTCATTAAAACGCGTTTATCTATTTACGTCGTTTATCTATTTACAATCTTACTTGTTCATAATGTAGGTTTTTTCTGCAAAACGTAGAAACATTTTGCTTTCAGATCTTTCCTGTCTGTTGTTGGAGAACACTAGTAGGAAAAAATAGCAGGACCTTCTGCAACTTTTCGATGCATCACAAAACCGAGCTAACAACATAATAAAGATTAAGAAGACATGAAAGCACAAAATCATTTTCTGTAATAGGAGTGAGATCGACAGAACAAGTTATAATATCCCATGTTAGCAGACGCCGCTATAGTCCGAAACTAGTACTTCACACTCGGCACCATAGACCATAGATAACACAGACTGCGCGTGACGTCACTGCACTGAAACCGGGGTCAACGAGATACACGGGTCTGGCAACGAACTTGTGACAAGACCTGCAGGATCACCTGCTGTGACGTACCCGCCACGGCCTGTCTTTCTCGTGGGCCTCGATTGAAACCAACATCTAAGTCACGTGACTCGGGGCAGGACGCTGAGTTTCTGTTACGCACGGGGTATGGAGTTAACAGCTAAAGTTTTTCTCATTTACAGCTAAAATCAAGCATTGATTTTAACAAAAAAAGCCAATTTGCTTTTATTGCTATTACATAAGTAGTAGTGCAGTTAACCTGATCTCTACGAAGTTCCTAATATTAATGCGATGATTATCGTTTTTACTTGTGACCAGGTGAAACGTAGTGACAGTTCTGTTTACAAGAAACAAAATTACAGTTCAGTGAATACCTGTTTTTGTTGCACTGTGAGTCCTTTAGTCCACTGTTACCACAGTAGTAGTAGTAGTAGTAGTACACAAAATATCAGTTTGGCACCAACATTACTTTTCTGACGATTCCTCAATAAAACGTGTGAAATGTTTTGTTATGCTTCTATAAGAAATGAAATCCATTTATAACCATAAAGTCCGGATTTTGTGCAAAATAACCATTTATATTTTATAACTTTTGCCACTTAGTGATGGCTGCATTTAAAGCAAATAAAATATTGCCAGTTTGCGCTAAAAGAACCTCCTGAGGGAACTTCATCTTTAGTTCTGTACGACGCTGTCAAAGCATATTTGCGGCACGAAGGACTTTCGTACTGACATAAAAACTCACTGAAGACCTGCTAGAAGTGTTTTCCAATGCTGTGATCAGTCGTGGAGGAACAGAATGTCAATCCACCAGTCTGAAGCTGCTTCCAAGAGAGTTTTGGTACACATTCAGATTGGTACATCTACTTTTGCTAATTGCTCTGCCACTGTAATAAATAACGACTATAATTACATACCTCATCAAGTCTCCTACACTTTTTATTTGGCTAGGAAACAGAAGGGAAAAAAAGGACTAGAGTGCCACATTTAGCAAATTTCACCATGTTCTAAAATTTCTAGTAACGATATCTCGAACAGAAAAAAAGACGTAGCTTATCTATTACATTTAATGATCACGCTTATCTGGGTAAAAATGGCCCAGAAAGTATTTGTCAAGCGTCAATTTTTAGTCTCAAAACACTTTTAAGAAATTAGTTACCTCAGATTTGGAGGACATAACGAATACGTTTTCCTTCAGCTGAATAAACATGTTGCAAACAGCCCTCTCCTTGATAATCACATTCATCAACTGAAAAAGTTGTATTCGCTGAATGTTGTAAAATAAGGGCAAGAAGCTACACCGTCCACAGAAAAATAGTTTTGTTTAATAAATATTGATTTTGTGATTGTTTTGAAAAGAGTTACATCATACACGTGAGATGGCACTTTTAGCTGCAGAAGTCAAGTCACCTACAGCTGAACAGTTTGTGTGAAATAAATTAATGAGTTTGTGGTGAGTCCCATTCTGTAAACCTCTATATTTTTCTTGAACTCTTTCGCTGACAAGCGTCTAATTCAGTATATCAGTTTCCAGACTTCTGTGCCTTAAAACTGTTATCTTAATTTTTGATATGATAGAACAATTTTTTCCACAGCAACAAATATTGGATTAAATAAAGTTGACTCTATAAGGTGTGTGTTAACTGATACAGCAATAAATTTCCACAGTACAAGAATATAAGATTTATATAAATGCTGTTGTTCTACGACACCAATGTTCGTAAATTAAGTGCTTCTATTATTATCAACAGTTCTTTAATTTGTCTTTTGTGTCCATTGCTGTCCTATGGAATCTGTTGAAGTTCTTGGCATCAGGCCAGGAACGGTAAAGTTTCAGTCATGAAAAACCATTTGTCCCTGACAATTTACCAGAAAAAGACAGCACTCTATGTACCTTATTGCAGATCTTAAAGAAGTCAATGCATTTCTATGAAACTGATAATCCTGTTAAACAGAGGCTGTTTACCTAATAAGGAATTATCCTCTGAGGCAGGGTACTTAAAATGAATCTAGTGTTTTTCACCAGAATTGAACACCAAGATTACTGTGAAGAGCAGATAACCATCAACTGTGCAGAATGCTTTTCAAGACACTTGGCACTCTTCACACTCCCCAATACATGTACTCCTTAATTGTTGTTCTTGCAACCAATAAAAACGAGTTTCAGGTGAAGTATGATGTACACAGTCACAAGACAAGAGATACACAAAGTTATCTTTATGTACACCTTGGCTTTTTGCAGCGTGCTCGGAGTGGAGCTATGCACGGGAATTCCTGACAATTTAAACGAAAAAATCAATTAGCCACTCTTTCTAGAAATTATCCGAAGATCTAGATAAAAGGATTAAAAAAGTGTCAGTTACACGGCTGGTAAGGGTGTTCTTTGTAGAACTATATGTCAAATAGTAATTTACAGATGGAATCAACTATTCTGTTTGATAAAAACAGGGTAATCAAGCAAATATCAAGCTGCCAGTTGGAGATAATCAGCAACTGTTTAGTATAACTGTGGAGGCAGCATCTTCTTTCAGAATAGCAACTTTCTTATAAATTTTCTTAGTCGAATTTATTTAGCGTAGGCATGAATAATACTAATCAATACAATGGTAGCTAGATTAATGTTAATACCAGAATAGGTTAAGGTCTACAATTTCCTTGCCTTTTATAAAAAAAAAAATGGTTCAAATGGCTCTGAGCCCTATGGGACTTAACATCTATGGTCATCAGTCCCCTAGAACTTAGAACTATTTAAACCTAACTAACCTAAGGAAAGCACACAACACCCAGTCATCACGAGGCAGAGAAAATCCCTGACCCCGCCGGGAATCGAATCCGGGAACCCGGGCGCGGGAAGCGAGAACGCTACCGCACGCCCACGAGCTGCGGACTTGCCTTTTGTTAATGTAAATTGTGACTCAATCTACATCCCTGAAGGTTCTCCTTCATGGGATTTTGACTCTGATCAGATTTTGTGCTTTGTACTAGAAACATAAGTAATGACCTCCATATATACAGGGTTATTACAAATGATTGAAGCGATTTCACAGCTCTACAATAACTTTATTATTTGAGATATTTTCACAATGCTTTGCACACACATACAAAAACTCAAAGAGTTGTTTTAGGCATTCACAAATGTTCGATATGTGCCCCTTTAGTGATTCGGCAGACATCAAGCCGATAATCAAGTTCCTCCCACACTCGGCGCAGCATGTCCCCATCAATGAGTTCGAAAGCATCGTTGATGCGAGCTCGCAGTTCTGGCTCGTTTCTTGGTAGAGCGGGTTTAAACACTGAATCTTTCACATAACCCCACAGAAAGAAATCGCATGGGGTTAAGTCGGGAGAGCGTGGAGGCCATGACATGAATTGCTGATCATGATCTCCACCACGACCGATCCATCGGTTTTCCAACCTCCTGTTTAAGAAATGCCGAACATCATGATGGAAGTGCGGTGGAGCACCATCCTGTTGAAAGATGAACTCGGCGCTGTCGGTCTCCAGTTGTGGCATGAGCCAATTTTCCAGCATGTCCAGATACACGTGTCCTGTAACGTTTTTTTCGCAGAAGAAAAAGGGGCCGTAAACTTTAAACCGTGAGATTGCACAAAACACGTTAACTTTTGGTGAATTGCGAATTTGCTGCACGAATGCGTGAGGATTCTCTACCACCCAGATTCGCACATTGTGTCTTTTCACTTCACCATTAAGGAAAAAATGTTGCTTCATCACTGAAAACAAGTTTCGCACTGAACGCATCTTCTTCCATGAGCTGTTGCAACCGCGCCGAAAATTCAAAGCGTTTGACTTTGTCATCGGGTGTCAGGGCTTGTAGCAATTGTAAATGGTAAGGCTTCTGCTTTAGCCTTTTCCGTAAGATTTTCCAAACCGTCGGCTGTAGTACGTTTAGCTCCCTGCTTGCTTTATTCTTCGACTTCCGCGGGCTACGCGTGATACTTGCCCGCACGCGTTCAACCGTTTCTTCGCTCACTGCAGGCCGACCCGTTGATTTCCCCTTACAGAGGCATCCAGAAGCTTTAAACTGCGCATACCATCGCCGAATGGAGTTAGCAGTTGGTGGATCTTTGTTGAACTTCGACCTGAAGTGTCGTTGCACTGTTAAGACTGACTGATGTGAGTGCATTTCAAACACGACATACGCTTTCTCGGCTCCTGTCGCCATTTTGTCTCACTGCGCTCTCGAGCGCTCTGGCGGCAGAAACCTGAAGTGCGGCTTCAGCCGAACAAAACTTCATCAGTTTTTCTACGTATCTGTAGTGTGTGTCGTGACCACATGTCAATGAATGGAGCTACAATGAATTTATGAAATCGCTTCAATCATTTGTAATAGCCCTGTATTCAATATTGTTCTGGAGCTTACAGATTAGGCAAACCGACGAAAATCTCAGTTGTGAAAGTGTTCTATGTCACAATCCTTGCAAAGAGGTTTCTGTGAGTTGAAAGTTAGGTTGAATGTTGATCCTTGGAAGTAAAACTTTATAAAATAATAAGGATTTTAAGATGACATAACGTTAATATCGAACTAAGTACAGACGTTTACTTTATAATCAACGTTTTATAATCTGTTACGACATATATCGGTTCGGTTTCTGAGTGGACTACGCACAAGTCACAAAATAAAGATGCTTCCTTTGCGTAGAAAACAAACATTATGTACATAAAGGGATTCCATTTCTTAGAAAAGCGTAACAAAACATTTCAAATGTATTGTTGTGGAATCGTTTTGTCTTCTCCTGTGAAAGCGGTGAACTAAAACATTCACAGTGCAACGAAAACAGGTATTCACTGAATAATTGTGATTCTGCTGCTTGCAAACGAAACTGTCACTACGTTTCACTCGGCCACATGTAAAAGCGATTACCATCGCACTAATATTTGGAATTTCGGAGAAATTAGGTTAACTGTACGACTGCATGTGTAATAGCAAAGCTTGATTTCGGTTATAAATGAAAAAGATAACAACTGTCAACTCCACTTCACATAGCTCGTCACGATGGAAACTAGGCTTCCTGCTGCGAATCACGTGACTTGGATCTTGGTTTCAAACCTCAACACGGCAGAGAGAGGGGCGTGCGCAGCCTATGTTATTTATGGTCTATACATTATGGACGTCACAGACACGCTCGCGTTATGAGTGGTTGCTGATTTATAAGCAGGCATGGAAGTATTAGTCGATTTTGACCACAATTTCGCTCGTGTAAAACGGGCTTTAGACGGAACAAACAGGAGTTCGCGTCCTCTCCGCTTCGGCACTAAATTCAGTGATCAATACAGTGCACTCGTGTTGCCACAGTGTGCTGTTTATCGCGCGCGAATTGTTGGTGTTAATTTTCGTTCAGTGTTTAGTATGGTGATGGAGTGGTCGGATGAAAACGCACTTAGGTTTCTAGAGGAGTGCAGATCCCCTAGGTGCTTGTGAGACCCTAAAGATCCACAGCATAAAATGCCCACCAAAACATGATGCTTGGCAAGAAATTGCCGAATTACTGACATTGCCAACAGACGAATTTGAGAAGAAAATGAATTCACTACTGTCGTCTTTTTGGTGTTAAAATCTAGGGAATGGGGGCACTCGAAAAAAAGGGAATTCGATGTAGTTTGCCTTCAAACCGGTGTGATATGATATACTCTACTTCCCCTTCCAAATCTACAAATACTGCATAAATATATAATGTGATGCACAAACGTTGTGGTGTCATCTCTCTCCTGTTTTTCGTTTACTACTGTTTCTTGTATGTGCTATAAGAGAAATAAAAGCCATCAAAATAAACAGGTAACGAAGACAGATGTAAAATAAAAATAACCGGAAGACCTGATCATTCTCGCGGCTTACATTCACGGTATCTGTCTCAACGTCACAGTTTCGTTACTATTTTACGAAACTTAAATACAGGAAGAGAATAAGTAAACATTGTTTTCCCTCCGGAAAAGATGTGGCTGGTCTTTCTTATATTTTAACATTGCCCATTTTAGTGATCTTTGTAGAATCCATGAGTGTTACGCGTATGGTATTACATACTTCTGGAATTATTTGGGAAACAGAGATGCAACTGGCATACGAAACATTTTAAGCTAGCGTAACTGTCATCTGTTGCAAAAAATTGCAGTTTTTGTTTTGTTTTGGTTTTAGGGCGCAAAACTCCTATGGTCATTAGCGCCCGGTCTGTGACATAGGAAAAGGAAAAAAAAAAAACAAAATGGAAACCAGCAGCAATGGGAACAAAACTCAAAAAATTGGAGAAACTAAAAGCAGAAGGAAAGCTTAAAAAACCACTACAGAAAGGGGTTGGTTGTTCCCAAAAAGAGCTTCAAATGACTGACGTCATCTCACTGGCACTAATAAACTCGAGAACGCGATTGGCTGAGCGCGTGTCATCTGCTACAATGAACGATATATCAAGCGACAGCTGTAGACGGGCGCGTAACGGAGTAAAATAGGGGCACTCAAGTAAAAGGTGTCTTACCGTCCACAGCTGAGAGCAGTGGGGACAGAGTGGGGGAGGATCGCCGCTTAAAAGATGTCGATGGCTAAAAAGACAATGCCCTATCCGGAGTCTAGTTAAAATTACCTCCTCCCGACGACGCGTTCGGGAGGAAGAGGTCCAAGCACAGGGAAGATCTTACACGTCCCGCATTTTATTATGGGGAAGTGTCGACCTATGTGCGTGCCACAAAAGAACAACACGACGACATAAAACACTCCGTAGATCGGCGAAGGGAATTGTGCGAATAGCTGGCTGAAGAAGAGAGACTGCAGCCTTGGCCGCTATATCGGCCGCCTCATTTCCACAGATATCAACATGTCCTGGGATCCAGAGGAACGCCACCGAGACGCCCCCCAAGAGGATCAAGCGTAGGCAGTCCTGAATCCGGTGGACCAGAGGGTCGACAGGGTAGAGAGCTTGGAGACTGAGGAGAGAGCTGAGAGAATCTGACCAGATAACATACTGTATCCGCTGATGGCGACGGATGTATTGGACAGCCTGGAGAACAGCGTAAAGCTCCGCAGTATAAACCGAACACTGGTCGGGAAGCCGAAATCGATTTGGGGTGTCGCCAACAATATAGGCACTCCCTACACCTAACGATGTTTTTGAGCCATCAGTGTAAATAAATGTGGCTTCCTTCATTTGTCCACAGCGCAGAAAATGCCCGACGATAAACAAGTGAAGGGGTACCATCCTTGGGAAACTGACAAAGGTCACGAAGCAGGCAGGTCCGGGGACGGAGCCAAGGCGGTGCTGTACCCCAAGTTGTTAAGGAAGTTTTAGGAAAGCGGAAGGAAAGAGAATGGAACAGTTGACGTAAGCGGACTCCTGGTGGTAGTAGGGAGGAAGGGCGGCCTGCATACCCTAAATCCAAGGAGGCGGCGACAAAAATGTCATGGGCCGGATTAACAGGCATGGAAGACAAATGGCCAGCATACCGACTTAGGACAGCTCGCCGATTGGACAGCGGAGGTTCAGCAGTCTCAGCATAAAGGCATTCCACAGGTGGTGGATAGAGTCGAGACGCCGAAGAATAGACGGCCGGCAACAGGAGTAAACTATGCTTTCATAGTCCAATTTCGAGCGCACTAAGGCGCGATAGAGGCGGAGAAGGACCACTCGGTCCGCTCCCCAGGAGGTACCATTCAGGATGGTGTTGAGAGATCGCAAACAGCGAGCCGAAAGATAGGAAACTTGGGAGGACCAGCACAGTTTTCTGTCAAACATAAGACCCAAGAATTTAGCTACGTCCGAAAACGGAAGGTTGACATGTCCTAGATGTAAGGAAGGTGGAAGAAACTCCGTACGACGCCAAAAATTATCACAAACGGTCTTACAGGGAGAAAAGCGGAAGCCTGTTGCGATGCTCCAAGAGTGGAGGCGATCGAGACATCCTTGAAGACGTCGTTCAAGGAGGCTGGTCCGCTGAGAGCTGTAGTAGAACGCAAAATCGTCCACAAAGAGGGAACCCGAGACATCAGGAAGGAGACAATCCATAATTGGATTTATGGCAATGGCAAACAGTACAACACTTAGCACGGAGCCCTGGGGTACCCCGTTTTCTTGGGAGAAAGTACGGGAGAGAGTAGTGTTCACCCGCACTTTAAATGTGCGCTCTGCCATAAATTCGCGAAGAAAAAGGGGCAACCGACCTCGAAAGTCCCAAGAGAACAGTGTGCAGAGGATGCCTGTCCTCCAACAGGTATCGTATGCTCTCTCCAGATCAAAAAATATTGCTACTGTTTGGCGTTTCCGGAGAAAATTGTTCATGATATAAGTGGAGAAAGCAACAAGATGGTCAACTGCAGAACGATGCTTTCGGAAACCGCATTGAGCAGGTGTTAGAAGACTGCGGGACTCCAGCCACCGAGCTAAACGACAATTCACCATACGCTCCAAAACCTTACATACACTACTCGTGAGAGAAATGAGGCGATAGCTAGAGGGGAGATGTTTGTCCTTTCCAGGTTTCAGAACAGGAACGACGATAGCTTCCCGCCATCGACTGAGAAAAGTACTGTCGGTCCAAATTCGATTATAAAGGCGTGGGAGGTAACGCAGACTATGGTATGATAAATGCAGCAACATTTGGATGTGGATACCATCCGGTCCTGGGGCGGAAGAGCGAGAAGAAGAGAGTGCATGTTGGAGTTCCCGCATGGAGAAAACAGAATTGTATCTTTCGCGATTTTGAGAGGAGAAAGCAAGATGTCGCACTTCCGCTGCACGTTTCTTCGGGAGAAACACTGGCGGGTAATTTGAAGAGCTCGAAATCTCAGCAAAGTGTTGACACAATGAGTTAGAAATTGCGACGGGGTCCACTAATGTATCATGCGCGACAGTGAGCCCAGAGACCGTAGTAAAACTAGGCGCGCCAGATAACCGTCGAATCCGACTCCAAACTTCCGAGGAGGGAGTGAAGGTGTTAAATGAGCTAGTAAAGAAGTCCCAGTTTGCCTTCTTGCTATCGCGGATGACGCGACGGCACCGCGCACGGAACTGCTTATAGCGGATACAGTTGGCCAAAGTAGGATGGTGTCTGAAAACGCGAAGAGCACGTCGCGGCTCACGTATTGCGTCACGGCATGCCTCGTTCCACTAAGGAACTGGGGGGCGCCGGGGCAATTCGGAGGTGCGAGGTATTGAACGTTCCGCAGCTGAAAGAATAACTTCTGTAATATGAGTGATCTCATCGTCGACGCTTGGAAAGTGACGGTCATCGAATGTCGCAAGAGACGAAAAAAGTGTCTAATCGGCTTGGGCAAACTTCCAGCGTCTCGGGCGCACATATGGCAGTTGTGGCTGCAATCTAAGGACACATGGAAAGTGGTCACTCGAGTGTGTATCAGCAAGGGCGAACCATTTGAAGCGCCGAGTTAGCGAAACAGTACCGACCGAAAGTTCCAAATGAGAGAAATTTGTCATGGAGGCAGACAAAAATATAGGGTCCCCAGTGTTGAGGCAAACAAGATCTGCTTGGTGGAAGACGTCTATCAATAGTGAGCCACGCAGACAAGGATGTGGAGATCCCCAAAGTGGGTGGTGGGCATTGAAGTCCCCAACCAGCAAATAGTGGGGGTGGAAGCTGACCAAGAGGATGAAGGAGATCAGCTCGTGCCATTGGTGTAGATGATGGAATGTATACAGTACAAAGAGAGAAGGTGTATCCAGAAAGGGAAAGACACACAGCGACAGCTTGGAAGGAAGTGTTTAAGGGGATTGGGTGATAATGGAGAGTATCATGGAGAAATATCATGAGTCCTCCATGTGCTGGAGTGCCTTCAACAGAGGGGAGATCAAATCGGACTGACTGAAAATGGGGGGAAAACAAAGTGATCATGGGGAAGCAGCTTTGTTTCCTGAAGACAGAAGATGACCGGCGAGTAGGATCGAAAGAGGATCGTCAATTCATCCCGATTAGCTCGAATGCCGCGGATATTCCAATGGATAATGGACATAGGGTGGACAGAAAATGAAAGAATGTGACCAATGTTGCCGTCAACTCAACGACTGCTCAGAGCTTGCGACCGACAGCGTGGAACGGCACTCAGCCGAAGGCAGAAGATCCTGATCCATAGGTTGTTCGGGAGCAGCTCCTGCCACCAGCGATCGGCCGGTTGATCGGCCGCCAGCAGTGCGCCTCGGCGACACAGAAGACAGCTGAGGACGGTTACCGCCAGTTGGTGCTGTAGATGAGACACGCCGTGGCGGAGAAGGAGAGGAACTGGGTTTCTTATTAGCTTTCTTGGAAACATGATGTTTAGATGTAGGAGGAACCGACGGTTGTGAAGTTGGGGTACGTAAAAAATCTTCACAATTATGCTCTTTTTTGGAAGTCCGGGTGTCTGACTTTTGGGATCGAGATTTAGCAGAACCCGATGAAGGGTGAGCCATAGAGTGAGCAGGCGAAAGTGGGGAGGTTGAACGGGCGATCTTTGCGCTGCCCGATCTGACTACTGTATCACTAAAGGGGAGATCACAAGTCTGCGTGGCCGCCTCCTTTGTTGGCCGAGGAGAGGCAAGGACAGTGCTGTATTTTCCTGTGTAAGGCACAGTGGGCTTTCGACTGGCGAATAATTTTCGACACATTTTCCTTCACTCTGATTTCCTGAATGAGCCGTTCGTCTTTAAAAATGGGGCAATCCCTAGAGGAAGCAGCGTGGTCACCCATACAGTCGATGCAATGTGGGGATGGAGGTGGACAAGCACACTCATGGGCATCCTTGCCACACGTAACACATTTGGCCACATGGGAACAGGAGTGGCTGGTATGACTGAACCGCTGACACTGATAGCAACGCGTAGGGTTTGGGAAATAGAGGCAAACGGAAATTGTCTCATAGCCCGCTTTTATGTTCAATGGGAGTTGAACTCTGTCAAATATCAAGAAGACAATACGGGTTGGAACGATGTTCGTGTCAACCCTTTTTATGACTATGAACAGCCGTTACGCCCTGGTCAGACAGGTAGTGTTGAATTTCCTCGTTGGACAATCCGTCGAGGGAGCGTGTATAAACGACTCCACGTGAGGAATTTAAAGTGCAGTGCGCTTCCACCTGGACAGGGAAGGTGTGTAGCAGTGAAGTACGCAGCAATTTTTGTGCCTGGAGGGCACTGACTGTTTCTAACAACAAGGTAATCTGGAACAAGACTTTACAGGACCTGCAATTGCGTCGACACCTTTCTGAATAATGAAAGGGTTGACTGTGGAGAAGTTTTGACCTTCGTCAGACTGAGAAACAACAAGGAGCTGTGGCAACGATGGAAGAACTGTCCGTGGCTGAGACTCATTGAACTTACACTTGTGAGCAGACATAGTAGATGATGAGGAAACCATTGCGGAAGGATCCCCTATGATTACCGGCGTCTTTGATGGCGCGCTCCTTCCTTGTGGGGGCCCTCTCTGAGGGCACTCCCGCCTTAAGTGATTGTTCACACCTCAGGTCACACCTCCCGAGAAACGGACGGAGGGACCAATCGACACTTTCGGAAGGTATCAGCTCGGGTAATCACCCCTCCCTGGGCCTGGCCGTTACCAGGGGGTACGTACGTGTCCTACCTGTCTACCCGGGGTGGGGAATTACGCGTTACCCTGTCACCGGCTACGCATGAAAATGCGTGGGTCGGCCTTCAGACACGCACAGGGAGGAAAAAAGAGGAAGGGAAAAACAAAGAAGGGGAAAGGAAAGAAGATAGGTCTCAAACGCTGTAGCGGAGAGAAGGGTAAAGAGAAGAGGTAAGGAAAGGAGAAGGACAAAGGAAGGATGAAGACGTGCAAGCAGAGAAAGCGAAGAATGTGTTACATTTTCAAGTGTCCATCTCTGGACGTAGGCACAAAACATACTCGCAGAGGGGGAGAAAGGGAAGGAAAGAGCCAGAGGTGAGGGGAGTGGGCGAAGATGGGGGATAGCGAAGGATGCGGAAAAGGAAGGTATGCAGCCCGGAAAGAAAGGAGGGCCACATTAGCTCGGGGTCCCGTGCCCGCTACGCACGTATCCACAAAAGAGTTGTGGACCCCCTGGGGGGAAAAATTGCAGTGGTAAGTGTTGTCCTCTATTCTGCTAATGTGGGTCATCGATAATTATGTCTTGCTTTGAAATCTTGGGTTCAATTCCAGCTAGAAGAAAGCGAAAATAGTCGATCAAGATGCGTAGGTCGTTTGGAATTAAGTTAGCGATGGTTGTAGCTGCAAATCTCTGAACAGAGCCAAACCACAACTTCTTTCACGACTGCCTAAAATTTCATACACGCATTTTTCTCTGTGTCTACGCCGTTTTGCTTTCCTGACCAAACAGCGTGCTCACTATGCAAGATAAACGAAGTTATACGTCCTTTTCTCTGTCACGCTATACTGTAGCGTTAAGCAACTTTACCGCGACAAATTTTTGGCGGCAGAAATCGGAGCACATCACATGCTTCCTCTTCCGTTCGCTCTGGTGCAAATGCTTATTCGCAGACAAGTCAGCTGCGCGCGCAAGCCAACCGCTTATCCGTCTAAAAGAGGGGCTTAACTTGCATCCTAGAAAATTTGTAACATGCTGTCCTTAATGTGCTTGTCATAGTCTAACATTTACGGTTCCTTCGGATGCGAATGCTGCAGGTGTATGAGCGGTTTCACAAGCAGCCATAGCCACTGAAATGCGGCGCTGCTGGCCGTATCGGTGTTGTGCTACGACGCGAGAGCCTACTTTCATTCCATAATGTCATATGGTATTATATTTTGGGGTAACTCGTCAAGTCAAAAGTTTTCAGAGTCCAAAAGCGTGTAATAAGTATTATTTGTGGAGTAAATTCACGAACGTCCTGTAGAAACCTCTTCAAAGAACTGGGTATACTAACTACTGCCTCTCAGTACATTTACTCCTTAACGAAATTTGTCCTAAATAATATACCTCTTTTTCCAACAAACAGCTCAGTTCATATATACAATACCAGGAACAAAAATGATCTGCACAAGGACTTAAAAGCACTTTAGTTCAAAAAGGGGTCCACTACTCAGGAACACTCATCTTCAATAATTTGCCAGCAAATATAAAAAATTTAGTTACAAATAAAGTTCAGTTTAAAAGGAGCCTGAAAGACTTACTAGTGGCCAACTCCTACTCCATTGACGAACTTTTTTAATAGAAACAAATGATGCATTGTATATACTCATACTACTAGTATCGTTATTTCAGCTTTTAAAAAAAATGACGTGTTCCACATCCACGAGGATCTCCTCAGCACGGATCTATGGAACGAAAAACTAATCACCACAAAAACTGGCGCCACTCGTGACTATGCGATGAACGTAATGGTAGCCTTCAGATTCCGCCACAACCCACACCACTATTTCAAATGCGCGATCGCAGTGCTGTTAATGCACGAGTCGTGTGCCGCTTTGCCCTAACGCGGTAGATGGTGTAAAGCGGAAGAGGCTGGTCTGTCTTTGGATACGGGACAGCACGGTCCAGACACCAATACAGAAGTTTTACCCACTGTCACTGAGAAGTGGCCTGCCATATGGTGGATGAAACACATCTATTACAGCAACAAGATCGCAAAGAAGAATGCGTGGTGGTTCATCAAATGGAAATTCGAAAGAAATTTCACTGACTTGCCCACAACACACAAAACTTAATCGGTAAGAAAACTAATTTCCTTTTCCAGCGAATATCAGTAATACACGAAATATTACACTTGCTAAAAATACTTTACAAATTCAATACATGCAAAGTTTTACTTCAAGCAAACATTTCCGCTGGATGTTAATCCTGATTTCAAATCTGATGTACATTTAAGTCATTTCCATGCCCCGCCATTTATGAAGTAAGCAGCAACGGTGTTCGGATGCATTTAGTAGCGTTTTAAGGTAGAGGGTTGTTTGACGAAGTTTTATAGAAGGCAGCAAGTGATTGTAATTTCTGCCAACTCTTGTTGAATATTTAATGACGTATCCACTTTTTGCTGAGTATTTTGCACGCTGTGAGACGAGGTTGCAGCGCACTAAAAAAAATAAGCTACTGCCACACAGGACGCGCCTCGCTTGGCGCCTAGGTTATCTCGCGACTCTCGTGTTGCCAAGCGCTTGGATGCTTGGTGGCCACACCGAAGCACCGATGCCAGCAGCCACATGCGTTTTACTCACTCACACTATTCAAATGTCTCTTCCAAAGCTGAGTCAGAACACGCGGGAACTACTATCACACTGAGTACCTAATATTAACTGTGAGAAAAGTGAACGTTGTGAATTGAAGACGTTGTACAAAACAAAATTTTGCAAATGTCGAGCTAAGTTTTTTGGTTATTTACGAATGAATGTAAAATTGTTCGACATCCTTTTCACGACTATTACACAAAAACTTGTAAACATGACAATTTGAAAACTGCATATATTAATGCTTCTTCATCCATGATGGAAAAGGAAGAAACTAAATTACATTATCATCAGTGTTTACACTGAGGTGACAAAAATCATGGATAGCTCCTACAATGGTCTCAGACCTCATTTTGCCAACGAAGTGCAGAAACTACGTAGCGTGGACTCAACATGTCATTTGAAGTCCCCTGCAGGAATTCTGAGCCATGCTGCCCCTACAGCCGTCCATAATTGCGAAAGTGTTACCCGTGCAGGATCTTGTGCATGAAATGACCTCTCATTTATGTCCCATAAATGTCTGATGGATGCCCATATCGTTCGCTCGAATTTTTCATGATATTCCTCCAGCCAATACGTTCCTCCAACCAATAGCAAACAATTGTGGTCCGGTGATATGGCGCATTGTGATCCATAAAAATTCCATCGTTGTTTGGGAACATAAATTCCATAAATAGCTGCAAACGGTCCCCAAGTAGCTGAACATAACCATTTCCAGTCAATAATCGTTTCAGTGGGACCAAAGGATCCAGTCTATTTCATGCAAACACAGCCCACACGATTATGGAGCCACCAACAGCGTACACAGTGCCTTTTTGACAACTTCAGTCCATGGCTTCATGGGGTCTGCGGCGCATTCGAACCATACCACCAGCTCTTACCAACTGAAATCGGGACTCGTCTGACCTGGCCACGCTTTTCCAGTCGTCTAGAGTCGAAACAATATTTGTCACGAACTTGAGGAGGGGCGCTGCAGGTGATGTCACGCTGTTAGCAAAGGCACTCGCGTAGGTCATCCGCTGCCATAGCCGATTAACGCCAAATTTAGCCGCACTATCTTAACAGATACGTTCGTCATACGTCCCACGTTGACTTTTGCGGTTATTTCACGAAGCGTTGCTTGTCTCTTAACACTGACAACTCTACGCAAATGCTGATGCTCTCGGCCGTTATGTGAAGGACGTCGGCCACGGCGTTGTCCGTGGTGAGAAGTAATGCCAGAAATCTGGTATTCTCGGCAGACTCTTGACACTGAGTACTGAATTTCCAAACGATTTCCGAAATGGATAGTCCCATGTGTCTAGTTCTAACTATCATTCCTCGTTCAGTCGTCATTCCCGTGGTGCGGCCATAATCACGTCGGATACCGTTTCACATGGATCACCTGAGTACAAATAACAGCTCCACCAATGCACTGCCCTTTTATGCCTTGTGTACGCAATACCACCGTCATTTGTATATGTGCATATCACTATCCAATGGATTTTGTCACTTCAGTGTATCACGTAGTATAGTCTTCCAAGCCACTAAATAACACGGCAGAAAGAACAAACATGACATTTCGCCTAGCTTCACGCCAAACGACCAGCTTAATCACCTAGCGCTCAGAGTGGCCAGTCTCGTTAAGTTCACAGCTGTACGTTTAGGCGTGCCGGAGTGGCCGAGCGGTTAAAGGCGCTACAGTCTGGAACTGCACGACCGCTACGGTCGCAGGTTCGAATCCTGCCTCGGGCATGGATGTGTGTGATGTCCTTAGGTTAGTTAGGTTTAAGTAGTTCTAAGTTCTAGGGGACTTATGACCACAGCAGTTGAGTCCCATAGTGCTCAGAGCCATTTTTTTGTACGTTTAGCATGGCGAGTAGCGAGGCACCTAGGCGCCATGCGAGGCGCGTCCCGTGTGTCCGTAGCCTGACGTGCATTTGCAACGTTGTTAGTCCGAATCCCCTTTTACACGATCGACCTCATTTTCTCAACTGATCGCTCGAGACAAGTGTGTGTACTGAGGCGCCCCTGACATTTTACTCCCGTACTTAAGTCTTGTCTGCTTTGAGTGGTCATTTTCGTTTACACGTCAGGGCCAAAATTGCCGATGTTGTGACAGCCGCCTGCTGTGCTGTTTGGCATATGGATGGTGAAAGTGAGGTTATGAGCGGCTATCCTTTATACGAAAAAATCTAAATATATTAATAAAATTTAGGAACAAGGAATGACAATAGAGTTTATTAACGACAAGAGCAGGATTCGTAGTTTAAGTTCTTGTCAAAGATCGTGGAATAAACTGTTCATACTCCTGAGAACTGAAAGAACAGAAACAGTGTCATCCAAACATTTCAGAACACATACATTTATTTGCTCCAGGAAATATGTACTTGCAAACACATAGGACAATTTGCAGAACGCAGTAAATGGCGTCATTTTGCTTTATCCTTTGTATCTTATTTTTTCGCTAAGTGCTAAATAACTATGAAAATTATTTTTCTCGTCCAATAATTCTGAATTTTTCACTCTTGAAATAATTTTCAGTGAAACACGCTTATCTATTTACATTCTTATTTGCGCATAGTGTAGGTTTTTTTTTTCCTCTGTAAAACGTGGATACTTCTTGCTTTCAGATATTTCTTTCTTGTAGTACGAAAAAATACCAGGACCTTATCTTTTCAATGTGCCACAAAAACATAATAAAGACTAAATCATTTTCTGTAACAGGAGTGAAATCGACCAGGAAAGGTTATAATTTTCCATGTTATCGGGCATCGCTATAGTATTTGTATCTGCGCACGCGCAATGTGCAGCATACTCGGAAATTTACAACTCCACACTCGGCACAATCTATACATCGTTGACGCTACAGACATGCTCGCGTCGTGGTTGGTAGCTGCTTTACACGCAGGCACGAAACGCGCAGGCACTTGGTGTAGTCGATTTTGACCAGATAGTCGTTTGTGTAAAACGAACTAACGCGCGTTTGGAGCGCCACTCACGCCCGGCAGCCGCGCCACTAACGCCAGCGGAAGAGCTGCTTGCGAACCACTAAGCGAAATGGCACCGTGGGAAATCGGCCACAGATGGCAAACTGCGGTGCGTATACACTTGTGAGCTACCTGCCGACGGTTTATTTGGCGAGAACAAAGGGGGCGCTCAGATCCAGTAATGAGGAGCACTGTAGCGCGCATATTACGCCACTTTTACACAAGTGAATTTGTTGTTTCGATCGACCACTCGTGGCAAAGTGTGTCTACTGCAGCACCCACAGCGTAGGCCTGTTATGCCTGAACTCAGGCTCGCCTGTCACGATTGGTCGCTCTTATCTGGACGTCGACGCCAACATTTCGGGTGCTTTGAGAGCCGTACCAAAAAGTCGATATTCCGTGTCATCAGTACGAAACTACCAGTGATAGAATATATTAATAGCCAAATTCAAATTCTCAGTGCCTGTTCTTGACAATGATTTATCTACGGAAACAATTTCCATACTGCTGAGAAACGAAAGAAAAGTATCGCCCTAACATTAGAAAACATCATTCATTTGCTCTAGAAAATAAATACGTACAAACACATCAAACATTAATTTTTACATGTAGATAACAACAAATATCCACCTTTGGCAATTGAATGTTTATTTTGTTTTTAACCAAACATGTTTCTACATCTACATCGATAATCCGCAAGTCATCGTAAGGTGCGTGGTGGAGAGCACCCTGTACCACCACTGGTCATTTCCTTTCCTGTTCCACTAGCAAACAGAGCGAGGGACAAGCGACTGTATCTGCCTCCGTATGAGACCTAATTTCTCTTGCCGTATCTTCGTGGTCCTTATGCGCAGCGTCAGTTGAAAGCATTAGAATCGTTCGACAGTCAGCTTCAAATGCCGGTTCTCTAAATTTTCTCAATAGTGTTTCTCTAAAAGAACGTCTTCTTTTCTCCAGGGACTCTCATTTAAGTTCCCAAAGCATCCCGGTAACACTTACGTGCCGTTCGAACCTATCAGTAACAAATCTAGCAGCCCGCCTCTGAACTGCTTCTACGTCTTCATTCAATCCGACCTATTACGGATCCCAAATAGTCGAGCAGTACTCAAGAATAGGTCCCACCAGCGTCCTATATGCGGTGTCCTTTGTAGGTGAACCACTCTTTCCTAAAATTCTCCCTATAAACCGAAGTCGACCATTCGCCTTCCCTACCACAGTTCCCGCATGCTCGTCCCATCTCATATCGCTTTGCAACGTTGCACCCTGATATTTAAGCGGAGGTGGAACGCCCTATCCTGACAATGTTAAATTTAGTGACTTGGCCTCCCTGTATTTCAGGAACCACTGTAGCCATTGACATGAAACTTTTACAGGACATTAAACTGTATGTTCTGAGTCTACTGAACTACAATAATTGCCTTTCAGCTACTGCTTTCGGAAATACAATTTTTTAATTTCATGGTTGAAATTTTGTGTACTTTTTTGAACGTTATCCAAAATAATTTTAATTGTACATAACATTATGTTGATCTTTTAGTTCAGTAAACTCAGGATATGTACGTTATTACTCCCTGGAAATTTGAATACTCTACTCGAAGTGGTTTCTGAGATTTAGGGACAAGTGCAACAGAAAATGTAAATTTTCAGGAACGGCTTCTGAAGTTTCAAAAGACTGTAATTCACTTAATATATGCTTAATTCTTTATTTTTAGTCACTCAGAAACAGCTTGCACCATAGTATATATCATCCTCTTGATCTTTTTTTCCATGTTTTTTCTTCTTTTCTTCTTTCTGGGCTCCTTAGTCGCCAACTGTACTGCATACTCTGCTTTATCAATGCGAACCTTGTCCATCAGTTCAAGTTCTCTCCAGGATTAATTCTCATATGCTGTAGCACTTTCACCCTACCAATGCTGTCATCATTAAAAGCAATAACAGCATCACTGACCCCCACCTTAGTGTCTTCATTCCAACAAAAACATTTTTTGGTAAGCGAGTCCATAAAATATTATTGAACACTCATTGGGATTTTGGATCTGACCATGCACACACTTCTTCAGTAATTCAGGATTTACCAGGTCTCTGTAAATAAGTTTTATGATATCAATGACTACTGCTGGGATGGAATGTTTATGACTGTATGAACTGTTTGCGTACTGGGCATTGTGGTAACTGCACCAAGAATCAGGTCGAGGAGGATAAAGGTGGTGTACTGGTTTTTCATCAGTTGACAGTCTGTGGAAGAAGGTAACCCATACTGCTTGCTTCATTTTCAACAAATCCTCACTATTATTTCTAACGGCCATCCCATAACACTGTTGTTCATCAATCATTGTCTGTCAGCCTGCCTCTTATGGTTTTACTATAGGAAAGTTTCTTGTCTCTCAAACTTTGTTTCAACTTCCTCGACCTAGTGCCCATCCTCTTCTGGACATGACCTTTGTAACACAGCAATCCACAGCAATATGGAAAAAAATACCGGTTTTATTAGATCTTGAAGTAATGCACGTAAAAATTAACATTTTCAACTGGTGTAGATTATGTTTTGAAAAATAAAATACTTCCCAAGCGAGTTTATAAGTGATATGTATATTATTTTATTCGGGAAATTGCAAATATTATAATGAAATAAAAATCCGAAATGTGGAAAAAATCCGTTCTAACTCCCCTTAAATGACCTGACTGTGTCAAGCAGGACACTAGTAACTAACATTAGAGCGTTTGATCTTCCCACTCATTCGCATTAACTTACATTTTTCCAGATTTAAGGCTAGCTGCAATTCATCACACCAACTGGTAATTTTGACTAAGGTCTCTTGTATTTTCCTACAGTCACTCAACTTCGACACCTTACCGTATACCACGGCACCATCAGCAAACAACCGCAAATTGCTATCCACCCTGTCCGCCAAATCATTTAAGTATATAGAGAACTGCGATCCTATCGCACTCGCGACTATAACCTTGTCTCTAATGAACACCCGCCGTCGAGGAAAACAACGTGTTCTATTATTTAAGAAGTCTTCGAGCCACTCACATATCTGTGAACTTATGGAATATGCTCGTAGCTTCGTTAACAGCCTGCAATGCGGCTCTGTGTCAAATGCTTTCCGAAAATCTAGAGATATGGAATCTGCTTGCTGCCCTTCATCCATTGTTCGCAGTATATCATGTGAGAAAAGGGCAAGCTGAGTTTCGTACGAACATTCCCTTTTGAACCGACAGTGCAACAGCCTCTGCTTGTTCAGCATGCTCCGAATTTCGTTGTTAAACTATGGTTGGTATTTTCCGTCCTTTATCCACATAACTCTCCAGAAAACGACATACAATTTCCTTGAACTCAGCCCATAATTGCACTACATCCATCTCACTGGAACTAAGTGATGCCAATTCACTGTCTAAGTGAGATGATAACTGCTTGTCTAACAGAAACTCTCTCCTAGCCATCTTGACTAATTTATAAAGTTTCCCAATCGTAGTTGCTATAATGACATGATCGCTAATCCCCGTTTCTATACTGACATGGTCGTTAAGGTCCGGCCTACTTGTAGCTAGCCGGCCGGCGTGGCCGTGCGGTTCTAGGCGCTACAGTCTGGAACCGCGTGACCGCTACGGTCGCAGGTTCGAATCCTGCCTCGGGCATGGATGTGTGTGATGTCCTTAGGTTAGTTAGATTTAAGTAGTTCTACGTTCTAGGGGACTGATGACCTCAGCAGTTAAGTCCCATAGTGCTCAGAGCCATTTGAACCATTTTTTGAACTTGTAGCTCCAAGGTCTAAGAGATTTCCACTGCGTGTGGGCTGCCGAGCAAGCTGCTTAAGAGTTTTCAGAAAACGTGTTCAAAAGTATTTCCCATGACTGTGTGTGTGTCCCCAGCAAACGCATAGACATCCCAGTCTATACTCTGTCGGTTCAAGTCGCCTCCAATTAGTATTCCATGATCAGGGCATTTACACGCTATTGACAATAGAATTTCTTTGAATTACTCTAGAACTGTCACAGCAGAATCGAGTGACCGGTAAAAACATCCAAAAATTTAATTGGTTTGACGCATCAGATGACTTCAGTCACTCAACTTCTACCTCAATCGAGAAAATTTTTTTGTCAACTGTAATGAATACCACCTCCTATGACTTCTAATCTGTTTCCGATATACGTTCCACGATTCGCTATATATCTCAGCACTTTCCACTTCGGGTTTCAGCCAGCTCTCGGGCCCAAGAATAATTTTAGCGCGTGAACTTTCCTGGAGAGCAGTAAATTCTGGAACTTTATTAAGAATACTCTGACAGTTTACTGATAAAATTATGACAGCCGACGTGTCTTTATTCTGAACGCCATTTGACTTCTCTTGACGCATATCGACTGGCGAGTGTTCATCAGAGCACTATACGGACCCGTGAGAACGGAAACGACACGGGGTTTTGCACATATCCGCTACGTCGGTCCCACCTCTAAGCAAGCGACCAATGAAAAGTCAGAATTGGGCGACCAGTGGGAAAGCGCTATGTTTCAATGGCGTGTATGCAAACTGAGTTGATTTTCGAGATTATAAACAGCTGATTTTTGTTGACCATCTGAAGCACTGCTACTTCTTTGAAAATTTACGTACTTATAAGTGAAAAATGCTTCCTCTGAAAATTAAAATATATTTGCGATAACTGTACTTGTTTGTGAAAATTATGTGTAATGTATTTTAGGTATTCCTGTTTTATACAGTGAAATCAGATAACCTATGCGTGTAGAAAGTGAAGTCTGAAACTTCTAGAATAGTTTCTGCCAGAAATGTTTGGTTTACTTTACAGTGCAGTAACAGAAACGAGCCCTATATCATGAATTCTATCAAGTGGACGCCAAATATACGAAGTGCAGTTACTTTAACAGAGTGTAAACGAGTAGCACTATATGGAAAATTGGCATTTTTCGTCGTAATGTTTGATACAGTGTTCACCTACGGCATATATACTGTACTTCGACGCATTTATTGTATCAAATTTTACATTTTGATTTAGATGTTGGGTTAAAAAATTATTCCGTTACCAAATACAGGCTCCAGTCACGTAATCTGGATCTCCTCAAGTTGATGCAACTGAGCCCTTATTTTTTTTTTACTTTTAAGTCTTTCTGTGTTACTATACACTCATTCTCTTGCTGATTCTAAGCAGGTAATAGGAAGACTTGATCAAAGAAAATTGAGTCTGTCTAAAATGAATAAAGCCTTTTGTGTAACTCAAAAACAGGCGAGTTGGAAGAATGTCTGTGAGCAGTTTAATCTTCCAAAAACAACTCTTACCAGGGTTTTTTTTGTGGTTTTAGGGCGCAAAACTTCTATGGTCATTAGCGCCCAGCCCGTGACTAAAGACAGTAAAAAACCGAAATTGAAAACCAGCAGCAATGGGAACAAAGTTAGAAAATTGGAGAAACTAAAAATAGAAGAATGCTTAAAAATCCACTACAGAAAGGGGGTGGTTGTCCCCCAAAAAAAGCTTCAAATGACTGACGTCATTTCACTGTCACTAATAAACTGGAGAACGCGGTCGGCTGAGCGCGTGTCATCTGCTACAATGAACGATATATCAAGCGATAGCTGTAGACGGGAGCGCAACGAATTAAAATAGGGGCATTCAATTAAAAGGTGTCTTACCGTCCACAGCTGAGAGCAGTGGGGACAGAGTGGGGGAGGATCGCCGCTTAAAAGATGTCGATGGCTAAAACGACAGTGCCCTATCCGGAGTCTAGCTAAAATTACCTCCTCCCGACGACGCGTTCGGGAGGAAGAGGTCCAAGCGCAAGGAAGGGCTTTCACTTCCCGCAATTTATTACGGGGAAGTGCCGACCAATGCGCATGCCATAAATGAGCAACTTGGCGACATAAACCGCTCCGTAGATCGGTGAAGGGAAGCGACTGAATAGCTGACCGAGGAAGAGAGACTGCAGCCTTCGCCGCTATATCGGCCGCCTCATTCCCACAGATACCAGCGTGTCCCGGGAGCCAGAGGAACGCCACCGAGACGCCCCCCAGGTGGAGCAAGCGCAGACAGTCCTGAATCCGGTGGACCAGAGGGTGCACAGGGTAAAGAGCTTGGAGACTGAGGAGAGAGCTGAGAGAATCTGAGCAGATAACGTACTGTATCCGCTGATGGCGGCGGATGTAGTGGACAGCCTGGAGAACAGCGTAAAGCTCCGCAGTATAAACCGAACACTGGTCGGGAAGCCGAAAGCGATTTGGGGTGTCGCCAACAATATAGGCACTCCCTACACCTAACGATGTTTTCGAGCCGTCGGTGTAAATAAATGTGGCGTCCGTCATTTCTGCACATAGAGCAGCAAATGCCCGACGATAAACAAGTGTAGGGGTACCATCCTTGGGAAATTGACAAAGGTCACGGAGCAGGCAAATCCGGGGACGGAGCCAAGGCGGTGCTGTACCCCAAGTTGTCAAGAAGGTTTTAGGAAAGCGGAAGGAAAGAGAATGGAGCAGTTGACGGAAGCGGACTCCCGGGGGTAGTAGGGAGGAGGAGCGGCCTGCATACCCTACATCAAAGGAGGCGTCGAAAAAAACGTCATGGGCTGGATCAGCAGGCATGGAAGACAGATGGCTAGCATAACGACTCAGGAGGACTGCTCGCCGATTGGACAGCGGAGGTTCAGCAGTCTCAGCATAAAGGCTTTTCCACAGGGCTAGTGTAAAAGCTGCTGACACTAAACGTAATCCACGGTGGTGGATAGAGTCGAGACGCCGAAGAATAGACGGCCGAGCAGAGGAGTAGACTATGCTTCCATAATCCAATTTCGAGCGCACTAAGGCGCGATAGAGGCGGAGAAGGACCACTCGGTCCGCTCCCCAGGAGGTACCATTCAGGACACGGAGGGTGTCTTACCAGGGTGTCCAACAAGAAGTACAGTACACCTGAGGAAGCGGAAAGAACAAAGAGCCAGACCTACACTTTGAGTAAATATCTTGA
Organism: Schistocerca cancellata; assembly: GCF_023864275.1. Classification (NCBI taxonomy): domain Eukaryota; kingdom Metazoa; phylum Arthropoda; class Insecta; order Orthoptera; family Acrididae; genus Schistocerca; species Schistocerca cancellata. Next base: position 573,401,244 of record NC_064626.1, read on the forward strand.
AGAGCAGCTAGTTTAGTATGTACTGTCTTGCTATGGATGGTGATGTGATTATTATTATTATTATTATTTTGTGGGGCGCTCAACTGCGCATTCGTTAGCGCCCGTACAAATCCAAATCTGTACACAATCCAATCGAGCCACTTTCACGAATGAATATGGAATGATGAGCGCAACACAATCACCCAGTCCCCAGGCAGAGAAAATCCCCAACCCGCCCGGGAATCGAACCCTGGACCCCATGATCCAAACGTAGCAACGCTAGGTACTAGACCACGAGCTGCGGATTCTTGCTATGGAAGCATCTTTCTTCACGCTTACACATAATGACTCGTGAAGTATGGCTATAGAACTGGCAGAGGGAAGTGACGCTGAACACCACCTATCAAAGACGAAATTGCTGGGAAAATGTAGGTAGTTCTTAAATGACAAAACTAAACTGTCAGAAATAAATCCTACAGGAATAACCTTTAGCAGGTCTCTCTGATTCAGCAAAGAAAATACAGAGCAATTCTTTAACTTTCTGGTAGATGTTATACGTCGTCTAATTTTGTTTAGTGCTATTCTGATTATCTGTACTTTGGATCCGATTTTGGCAGCTATTTTTGGAACTAGCTAATTGCTAAGTTTTTAAAATGTTTTTCATAATAACTTTTCGTTCATTTCCTACTAATAAATTGTAAATGGTGCATAACATTACGAAGTAAATATTACATGCTTTAAAACATAATTTTTGCTCTTTTCTATTTTTAAATAAAAAAGAAATGGAGGTCCGCTTTTAGGCACTTTCCTCTCAAAAAGTCGTTGCTGCTTGTTAACTCACAGCAATTTAAGCTGTAGTCTTAGGTTTCTGCCTAACCATACCCACGGAAATCGCGACATTATCGAAAAAGACCGACAAATATTTGCGACAAGTAAAAATACAAATATTATTGCTGGTCTCACAATCCGTTACAAACGCAGAGATACAACAACTGCATACCACGAGCGATTAATCTGTGACCATCCACACGCTAATACGATGCCTTTAACCACACGGACACACTGAACGTTGAGCATAATGTTCATGTTTGAATCGCATGATGAATTTTTCTGTCCATGCGTCGTTAACTAATATCTATTTATAAGAAACCCTGCCAAGGGTAATATGTTTGTGATAAATCTTCAAAAATGGTTCAAATGGCTCTGAGCACTATGCGACTCAACTTCTGAGGTCATTAGTCGCCTAGAACTTAGAACTAATTAAACCTAACTAACCTAAGGACATCACACACATCCATGCCCGAGGCAGGATTCGAACCTGCGACCGTAGCCGTCGCTCGGCTCCAGACTGTAGCGCCCAGAACCGCACGGCCACTCCGGCCGGCGATAAATCTTCAATGCGCCAAAAACAATTTTGGTAGGAAAACGAATACAAATCTGCAAGCGCGTGAAAGATAGGATTTTCCTACTGGCTTTCCACTTCTGCTTTTCATGGGTAGATTGATTAAGAGCTGGGACGACGTTATGGGGATAGCGCAAAACCTTGTGTCGTTCCCATTCTCGCGCTCGGACCCTGCTGAAGGAGCGGCCACCTGTCCATTCACAGGGTGAATGGGCGAGGCCAAGCGGCCAGTTTCCACATTGGCCCTCCGCCTCGAGCGACACGAACGCGTAACCATCCGCCACACACACACCGCTGTGAGGGCGGATCCACCGCGCTGGGTGCACTAGGAGATGTCTCGAAAGCCGAGCTCTTAGGCGAAAAAAGCGACACCTGAGGTGTCCCATGCGACGCGCCAGATTCTGCGTCACCGCTACACCCTAAGGCAGCAGCCTGAAGGTGACTGACCGTAGCCAAAAGCACATTCAGCTGTTCGCCAACTGCAGCAAGTTCCTCCCGTGTCCGCACACAGCATGCTCTCATCCTAGCAAGACTAACAGAAGCAATAAACTATAAAAACGGTTGGTTGGTTGGTTTGGGGGGGATTAAAGGGACCAGACTGCGACGGTCATCGGTCCCTTTTTCCAAAAAAAAGTAAAACCACCCAAAGAGAATAAAAAACGAACAACAGGAAAGACGTCAGACGACACAGGACAAGAAATACTCCTACAGAGAGCAGACGAAACAAATTAAAATCACACAGAGTGTGACAGTGGTTGGCCGACCATAGAGATAAAAAGGAAAAGCCAACCACCGAGAACACATTAAAAACTCAGCGTAAAATCGTAGGCCAATGGCCAGAATCAACACAAAAGAACAGAACAAACACTCAGAGTAAATAATAAAAAACCCCTGCCCGAATAAAACGGAAAACTAAGTCAGCCATACCAGGGTCATCACATAAGAGGGCAGGGAGCGTATCAGGCAGCGCAAATGTCTGCCTGACCACAGCTAAAAGGGGGCAGGCCAACAAAATGTGGGCCACTGTCAAAGCCGCCCCGCAGCGACATACAAGAGGGTCCTCCCGGCGCAGTAAATAACTGTGTGTCAGGTGGGAGTGGCCAATGCGGAGCCGACAAAGGACGACAGAGTCCCTGCGGTTGGCTCGCAGGGATGACTGCCACACAGTCGTCGTCTCCTTGATGGCACGGAGTTTATTGGGCATGATCCGATTGCGCCATTCAGCGTCCCAAAGCGCAAAAACTTTTCGGCGGAGGACTGCCCGCAAATCAGTCTCTGGGAGGCCAACGTCCAGAGACTGTTTACTCGTGGCCTCTTTCGCCAGGCGGTCAGTATGTTCATTGCCCGGGATACCGACATGACCGGGGGTCCACACAAAGACCACAGAGTGGCCGCAACGCGCAAGAGTATGCAGGGACTCATGGATAGCCATCACCAGACGAGAACGAGGAAAACACTGGTTGAGAGCTCGTAAACCGCTCAGGGAATCGCTACAGATAACGAAGGACTCACCTGAGCAGGAGCGGATATACTCTAGGGCACGAAAGATGGCGACTAGCTCAGCAGTGTAAACGCTGCAGCCAGCCGCCAAGGACCGTTGTTCAGAATGGTCCCCTAGAGTTAGCGCATACCCGACACGACCAGCAACCATCGAACCGTCGGTGTAAACAATTCCAGAGCCCTGATACGTGGCCAGGATGGAATAAAAGCAGCGGCGGAAGGCCTCTGGAGGGACCGAGTCCTTCGAGCCCTGTGCGAAGTCGAGCCGAAGGCAAGGGCGAGGAACACACCACGGGGGTGTACGCAGAGGCGCCCGGAAAGGAGGTGGAACTGGGAAAAACCCAAGCCCGCAGAGAAGCTCCTTGATGCGTACGGCGATCGGACAACCCGACCGGGGCCGACGGTCTGGCAGATGGACGACTGACTGCGGGAACAGGACACGATAATTTGGATGCCCGGGCAAGCTAAAAACATGGGCAGCATAAGCGGCCAGCAAACCTTGGCGTCGGAACCGCAGTGGAGGTACACCTGCCTCCACTAGGACGCTGTCCACAGGGCTGGTGCGGAAAGCACCAGTGGCAAGGCGTATCCCGCTGTGGAGAATTGGGTCCAGCACCCGCAACGCAGATGGGGATGCTGAGCCATAAGCTAGGCACCCATAATCCAGGCGAGACTGGATTAACGCCTGGTAGAGCCGCAACAGGGTAGATCGGTCGGCGCCCCAGCGGGTGTGGCTCAAACAACGCAGGGCGTTGAGATGCCGCCAACACGCTTGTTTAAGCTGCCGGATATGAGGCAGCCAAGTCAACCGGGCATCAAAAAGGGCACCCAAAAACCTGTGAGTCTCCACCACAGCAAGAAGTTCGTCGGCAAGATAAAGCCGCGGCTCAGGATGGACCGTTCGGCGCCGGCAGAAATGCATAACGCGGGTCTTGGCAGCCGAAAACTGAAAACCACGCACTACAGCCCAAGACTGCGCCTTGCGGATTGCGCCCTGTAGCTGACGTTCAGCTGCTGCAATGCTAATAGAACTATAGTAAAGACAGAAGTCGTCAGCATACAGGGAAGCGGAGACAGAATTTCCTACTGCCGCAGCGAGACCGTTTATTGCAATTAAAAACAGGCAGACACTGAGGACAGAGCCCTGGGGTACCCCGTTCTCCTGGACGAGGGAGGAACTATACGAGGCCGCGACTTGCACGCGGAAGGTACGATACGACAGAAAATTTCTGATAAAGATCGGCAGAGGGCCCCGAAGACCCCATCCATGAAGCGTAGAAAGGATGTGATGACGCCATGTCGTATCGTACGCCTTCCGCATGTCGAAAAAGACAGCGACCAGGTGCTGACGGCGGGCAAAGGCTGTACGGATGGCCGACTCAAGGCTCACCAGATTGTCGGTGGCGGAGCGGCCTTTACGGAACCCACCCTGAGACGGAGCCAGAAGGCCCCGAGACTCCAGCACCCAATTTAAGCGCTGGCTCACCATCCGTTCAAGCAACTTGCAAAGAACGTTGGTGAGACTAATGGGACGGTAGCTGTCCACCTCCAGAGGGTTCGTTCCAGGTTTCAAAATGGGGATGACAATACTTTCCCGCCATTGCGACGGAAACTCACCCTCGACCCAGAGACGGTTGTAAAGGTCGAGGAGGCGTCGCTTGCAGTCCACTGAAAGTTGTTTCAGCATCTGACAGTGGATGCGATCTGGCCCGGGAGCGGTATCAGGGCAAGCGGCAAGGGCACTCTGAAATTCCCACTCACTGAATGGAGCGTTGTAGGGTTCAGAAGCGTTGGTGCGAAAAGAAAGGCTCCGACGTTCCATCCGCTCTTTAATGGAGCGGAAGGCCTGGGGGTAATTCGCAGAAGCGGAACTCATAGCAAAATGCTCTGCTAAGCGGTTTGCAATGACGTCGGAGTCAGTACAAACTGCTCCATTCAGTGAGAGCGCAGGGACACTGGCAGGGGTCCGATAGCCGAAGACCCGTCGAATCTTGGCCCAGACCTGCGATGGAGTGACATGGAGTCCAATGGTGGACACATACCGCTCCCAGCACTCCTTCTTGCCTTGGCGGATAAGGAGGCGGGCCCGCGCACGCAGCCGTTTGAAGGCGATAAGGTGGTCCATGGAGGGATGTCGCTTGTGACGCTGGAGCGCCCGCCGGCGATCTTTAATCGCTTCAGCGATCTCAGGCGACCACCAAGGCACAGCCCTCCGCCGAGGGGACCCAGAAGAACGGGGAATGGCAGACTCGGCGGCAGTGACGATGCCGGCGGTGACCGATGTAACCACCGCATCAATGGCATCAGTTGAGAGAGGCTCAATAGCGGCAGTGGAGGAGAACAAGTCCCAGTCAGCCTTATTCATAGCCCATCTGCTAGGGCGCCCAGAAGAGTGACGCTGTGGTAGTGACAGAAAAATCGGAAAGTGGTCACTACCACACAGGTCGTCATGCACACTCCAGTGGACAGATGGTAAGAGGCTAGGGCTACAGATTGAAAGGTCAATGGCGGAGTAGGTGCCATGCGCCACACTGAAGTGTGTGGAGGCACCATCATTCAAAATCGAGAGATCAAGCTGCGACAATAAATGCTCAACGGTGGCGCCTCGACCTGTTGCCACTGACCCACCCCACAGAGGGTTATGGGCGTTAAAGTCGCCCAGTAATAAGAAAGGTGGCGGCAATTGGGCTATCAGCGCAGCCAGTACATGCTGCGCGACATCACCCTCCGGTGGAAGGTAAAGACTGCAGACGGTAAGAGCCTGCGGCGTCCACACCCTAACAGCGACAGCCTCTAAAGCTGTTTGTAGAGGGACAGACTCGCTGTGAAGAGAGTTAAGGACATAGATGCAGACGCCACCAGACACCCTTTCATAAGCTGCTCGGTTCTTATAATAACCCCGATAGCCACGGAGGGCGGGGGTGCGCATTGCTGGAAACCAAGTTTCCTGCAGAGCAATGCAGAGGAAAGGGTGAAGGCTGATAAGTTGGCGGAGCTCAGCTAGATGGTGGAAGAAACCGCTGCAGTTCCACTGGAGGATGGTTTTGTCCATGGCTGAGAAAGGCGTGCCGGGACTGGGACGGCAGATTACGCCGCTGGGTCACCTGCTGCCTCCGATTGAGCACCCGTGCTAGTGCTATTGCTATTCACGGCGTCTGAGGGACCGGCGAGATCGAGGTCCTCAGCGGACGCCAGAATCTCCACCTCGTCCTCAGACGCAAAGCTAGAAGGTAGCGATGGGGTGGCTACCACCGCGCGTTCCTTGGGCTTAGAGCTGCTCTTCTTTGATTTCTCACGCTGCTCCTTGGGTTTAACTGGCTGGGAGGGCTTCACCGATTCAGTCTCCGGGACTGAGGAGGATCGGGAAGCCCTTCGACCTGCAGATTGTGGGCACTTACGCCACTGTCTATCGTCAGCCTTCCCGCCGGTGGAAACCTGGGAAGGGAGGGACCCAAGGGACCCCTTGCGAGCGTGAGAAGCCGAAGAAGTTGGGCACTTCTCCGGCTTAGAAGCGGGGACCGACGTCCCCGATGGGGGGGATGGTGTTGCTCCTGAGGTAGGTGGCACAGGAGCAACCCGGTGGGTAGAGCCCCCCACTGGCAAGGGGGCAGGAGGAGTTGTACCACTCGTCGATCCGGCCGGAAGGCGCGAAACTGATGGGGCTAGCACAGGTGTTGTAGCAGCGGCGTAGGAAGTTGTCATTCGCACTGGATGTAATCGGTCGTATTTCCGTTTGGCCTCAGTATAAGTCAGTCGGTCCAGGGTCTTATATTCCATGATTTTGCGCTCTTTCTGGAATATTCTGCAGTCTGGCGAGCAAGGTGAATGGTGCTCCCCGCAGTTGACGCAGATGGGAGGCGGGGCACATGGAGTATTGGGATGAGATGGGCGTCCGCAATCTCGACATGTGAGGCTGGAAGTGCAGCAGGAAGACATATGGCCGAACTTCCAGCACTTGAAGCACCGCATCGGGGGAGGGATATAGGGCTTGACGTCACATCGGTAGACCATCACCTTGACCTTTTCCGGTAACGTATCACCCTCGAAGGCCAAGATGAAGGCACCGGTAGCAACCTGATTGTCCCTCGGACCCCGATGAACGCGCCGGACGAAATGAACACCTCTACGTTCTAAGTTGGCGCGCAGCTCGTCATCAGACTGCAAAAGGAGGTCCCTATGGAAAATAACACCCTGGACCATATTTAAACTCTTATGTGGAGTAATAGTAACGTTAACATCCCCCAACTTGTCACAAGCAAGTAAACTGCGTGACTGGGCGGAGGATGCCGTTTGTATCAGTACTGAGCCAGAGCGCATTTTAGACAAGCCCTCCACCTCCCCAAACTTGTCCTCTAAATGCTCGACGAAGAACTGAGGCTTTGTGGAGAGAAAAGACTCCCCATCAGCTCTCGTGCAAACTAAGAATCGGGGCGAATAACTGTTACCTCCATCCTGGGACTTACGCTCTTCCCACGGCGTGGCCAGGGAGGGGAACGTTTTCGGATCGTACTTCTGAGCATTAAATTGAGCCCGAGAACGCTTAGAGACTGCTGGCGGCTGGCCGCCAGCGAGAGATGATGTACCACGCTTCATTGCGGGTCATCCGCCCTGATGCCACCTACTCCGACCAAGGGCCCTCCCCACGGGCGCCACCCAGCCACAGCAAAGGCCACCTGGCAGGATGGCCGTTGCCGGGAGTCCTGATACCCCAGGAGGATAGGCATCTACTCCTTGGCATACGTGGGGAGTTAACGGCGCAGGCATCAGTAGAGCGATCCCTGTGTTGTCAGGGGGCTACAACCAAGAGGGTACATGGCGGCCCCACCACAACGGACTGGCTACCGTGCTGGATCTTAGGTGCAAAACTGTCCAAGGTCGTCGTCGCAGTTAAAAGAAACACTGCAGAGGGCAGCGTGGTAATCGCACCCAGGGACGTATCCCCGCCCTAAAGATCGAAAACGAGCGGGACACCATTGCAACGACGTGAAAGCCGGCTAAAGGTCTAATTGCACAACGGATACAGTGCACCATGTAAGGCGCCCTTCCCCAATTGGCTCGCTCTTCGGAATAATTTAGAAAGATGGAGGTCAAACCCGAGAGGGGACCATCACATAAGGCCAAAACATGTGAGACTCCTTTTAGTCGCCTCTTACGACAGGCAGGAATACCGCGGGCCTATTCTATAAAAACGGACAGAAATATAGATATACGACTTGCTACCCTTCTGATGTGTCACCAATGGACGCTGATGTGTTAATGAGCTATGCAACTGGCTGTTCAGTGAACAACTATTGCGCTACAGACTGAATTTAAACTTACAAAAACGGGAAATTGAACCTCTTAAACAAAAAACACGCACGAAATTTAATAAATATACTACAAGAAAAACAGGCAACGGCCTTGCCGCAGTGGATACACGGGTTCCCGTGACATTACCGAAGTTAAGCGCTGTCGGGCATGGTCGGCAATTGGATGGGTGACCATCCAGTCTGCCATGCGCTGTTGCCATTTTTCGGGGTGCACTCAGCCTCGTGATGCAAATTGAGGAGCTACTAGACCGAATAGTAGCGGCTTCGGTCAAGAATACCATCATAACGACTGGGAGAGCGGTGTGCTGACCCCACGCCCCTCCTATCCGCATCCTCCACCGATGACACGGCGGTCGGATGGTCCCGGTAGGCCACTCTTGTCCTGATGACTGAGTACGAGAAAAACAGAGAAAAAGTTAAAAACGATACTAGCCACTCTGTAGTTGTATATAAGCCGAGATCTGAAGCCTATTATGCACCATCACTGGTCTATAAAGTAAAAGATTATTTTTTACTATGTATAGTATATATTCTTATTGGGCACACAATGTTTCGTGGCAAGACATTTGTCACTTAATTTTGTGTTTCCTATTCTTTTCATGCGCCCATTGGTTCTTAATCACAGGATAGGTCTCAAATTGATGTTGTATCGTATTTAAGCATCGCACTAAACATTACATTTCTTGCTGCACACTGCATCAGCTCGGGAGCTGTAGAGGGCGGCAGAGGTTTAAGCAGACTGCAAATCGTGGTTTGGAGAATTATTTGCCTGCTGAATGGATTAATGACGGAAAATACCCACCAGGGTTTAATAACGAGATTCGGAAAATGCCGAGGAAGCAGTGGCTGTTGCACTCTCCGTTCAAAAGAGAATGCGCGGATGACGACATGCAAAGGTTAGTAGAGATTCGTGCGTCTGTGAAAAAATCTATGCGTGAGGCACCCAACAACTACCACCGTCAAGCTGAAGTTTTAAATTTCACCTTCAAGAAATCGTTTACGCAGGGGAATCGTACAAACATACCGTGTTTCACCATCGAACGCACTCTCCTGTGGACGGCATAGTAATAAGCATCCCTGACGTAGAGAAGCAACTGAAATACTTTGAAACAAATAAGTTCAGATTGAATCCCAATTAGATTTTTCAAAGAGTAGTATACGGCGCTGCCCTCTTACTTAGCTTCCGTTTATCGTGAATCTAGTCCCTGTGTATAAAAAGGGCAAAAGAACGGGTCTGTAAAATTACATAGCAATATTCCTAACATCGGTTTGATGCTGAATCCATGAACGTATTATAAGTTCAAATACAATAAATTTTCTTGAGACCGAGAAGCTTATGTCCAAGAATAACCGTTTGTACGAAACTCAGCTTGCCCTTTTCTCACTTGATACGCTGCGAACTACGGATGAAGAGCAACAAGCAAATTCCATATTTATAGATTTCTGGAAAGCATTTGACACGGTGCCCCATTGCAGGCTGTTAACGAAGGTACGCGCATATGGAATGGTTACGTGAGTGGCCCGAAGACTTCTCAAATAATAAAACCCAGTATGTCATCCTCGACGGTGAGTGTTCATCAGAGACAAGCGTATCGTCAGGAGTGCCCCAGGGAAGTGATAGAACCGCTGTTATTTCTCTAACATATATGACTTGGCGGACAGGGTGGGCAGCAATCTGCGTTTGTTTGCTGATGATGCTGTATTGTACGGTAAGGTGTGGAAACACACGACAGACCAAATTTTAAGTTGTTGTGATGAATGGCAGGTAACTCTAAATGTAGAAAAATGTAAATTAATGCGGATGAGAGGGAAAAACACATTCATAATTTTCGGATACAGCATTAGTAGTGTCCTGCTGGAGACAGTCACGACATTTAAATATCTGGGCGTAACGTCGCAAAGCGATATGATATGAAATGAAACGAACACGCGAGGATTGTGGTAGGAAAGGTGAATTGTCGACTTCGGTTTATTGGGAGAATTCTGGGAAAGTGTGGTTCATCTGTAAAGGAGACCGCGTGCAGGACGCTAGTGCTGCTTATTCTTTAGCACTGCTCGAGCGTTTGGGAGCCGCACCAGGTCGAATTAAAGGAAGACAGAGGCGGGCTGCTAGATTTGTTACTGGTGGATTCGAACAACACGCAAGTGTTTAAGTGTTGCGGAGATGCTTCGGCAACTCAAATGGGAAAGAATACTATTGAGAAAATTCAGAGAACCGACTTTTGAAGCTGACAATAGAAAGATTCTGTTGCCTCCAACATACACAGGGTATAAGGACCACGAAGATAAAATACGAGAAATTGGGCTTACAGGCAGAACTTTTTCCCTTGTTCTATTTGCGAGTGCAACAGAAAAGCAAATGGCTAGTAATTGTGCGGTCTCCCTCGGCCATGCAGCGTAAGGTGGATTGCGAAGTACTAGTGTAGATGTAGATGTACGTATTAGAGTGGGGTGTTGGGATGAGAAAGGAGCGTGGGTGGGCAGTGCGATAGTGGGACAGTCGTGTGTGTGTTTTTCCAATCCATAATTGTAAACAGTAAAATAACCTAAGTGTGCTGCCAGGAAACACTATACGGCGAATAACAAAACAGATACAGCTAAATAATTATCTTTCAATTTATACTCTACTGATGAGTCTTAAAGTGGATTTACACCTGTGCGTCCTGCGTCTAGTTGCCGTGCGCCAAGTAGAGGCACACATATAGGTGCATGCCTCTTTCTCAACATCTGTTCATGAGATTCCATTACATACACACACACACACACACACACACACACACACACACACACACACACACACACACACACACACTTAATGCGCCTGATTGGCTGACCAGTGGGCAGTGAGTTTGTTTATCAGTGCCAGCGATTGAGGCTGCAACTCAAAAATAGACTGAGCACCATCTAACATTACTTACAAGATAAGCTCCGAGAAACAAAACGCTTCCTAGATTTTATAAATATTTACAATGAAAAAGTAAAGAATATTTAAATACTTGTATTTTTATTTGTCTTGTAAAACGTATAATCATAATTAATTCTAAATACTAGAAAACTTTATATTACGCAAAAAGTAGCCATCATCAAATCAACACGCTTGTAATGTCCATTTTATATTATGAATGCATATTTTTGCTTGCGTTTTAGACAGCCCTGCGCATATCCAGCAAACGAGATCCCGTACGACAGTAGCACGTGAACTTCGACCAGCCTCGCCATTTTCTAAATACTCGCTCACAGGCTCTGTATAATAAATAATCTACCCTTTGCAAAGTCGTTTATGTCAATGGATTTCCCCATTTCCAGCCCCTATCTTCGGTAGGGTGTTCCTCCGTCGGTGTCTGCGCCGATTAAATACTTCTGTTACCGCGTCACGTGACCATAACACCAGTCGGCATCCAAAGTCGCAGTGGACATGGGTCAATGTTTTTGCTGACCAGTGTTAAGTTCCCTCTGAGCTTTGAGCGACTGTTAGGAAAAGAATCATACTGTAAAAAATACAAGTGAGGATTGGCCACGAGTTGTACGGTATTTTTAGACCAAGATATATGCACCTTACTTCTGCTATACTTATCCAAGTGTCTCCAGTATGTTTGTAATTAGAAGTGTAGTCATACAGGTTTTGGATGTCTCTGTGGAAGTTTATTCGGTTTATAGTACTATGTGTGTCTCCATCGGAAACAACGAAATTAACAGAAGATACCAAAGCGGTAAGCTTGGAAATAACTTTCCGCTATTTAACCCACTGAAGAGAATTATGTACGAGGTGATTCAGCTGCCCCTACATGACAGAAGCCAATTCGCTCTAGAGATATGAATCACTTTGTCAATATGTCGCAGAATAACTAATGAAGTATATGAAGACATCTTAGACCTATATACAAATTTTGTTTATGAAACTACCTTAGCATATTAACGCGGCGATTCATATATTAAAATTTTCATTGAGTTATATATGGGAAAGTAGTTACTTCCACACTTCCCGTTTTGATATCTCCTGTTAATTTCGTTGTTTCTGATGGAGAAACACGCTTTATAAGGCAACGTTTCTGAACCATTTACGGAGCATTAATTACTATAAACGGAATAAACTTAGAGACATCCAAACCCTGTATGACTTCACCGCTAATTACACAAAGAAAGACTGGAGAAATTTGGATAAGTATGGCAGAAGTAAGGTATAGCTTGGTCCGAAGATACCATGTAACTCATGCTCAATCTAATTGCATAGGCTTTCGTGGTCAGCTTCAGTCGACATAAAAGTTCTCTGGGTATGGTACCGCGTCATTTTTAAAACTGCTGCTGGAGAAAACCTATGTTTCTGCCACGCCTGCAGCGGCTTTCTTCTGGGTCTTGGGGTGCAGCCTGTCTTCTATAGCAGGATCCGATACGTGCTAGGCTCCATTAAGGACAAGATGGATGCATTGCACACCGCAGGTGTGTACCAAGGTGGAATGACATACATCGGCGAAGCTGGCACGTCAATAGCAACGCGCATTCAGGAACACGAGCGCTATATTCGTCTAGGGCAACGCAACAAACCTGCAGTGGCAGAACATCAGCAAGATTGCGGAAAAGAAAATTCAGCGAAGCCCGAGTGTTGGCCAAGCAGCCGGTTATGACGAAATGCGAAATCAGAGGCCATCGAACTACTTAAACACCCTACGAACATAAGTAGAGAGGATGTACTAACGCTTGTCCCAGCTTGGCTGCCAGCCATCACAGCCCAACAGACTGCACTGTCAACACGAGGCATGAGCACTACCGGCGAGTAACTGCCGCCGCGCCTCCGACGTCCAGCGTTTGGTTAACAGGAGACAACTTCTCATTCGCCGGTGACCACCAATCGTGGCAAGTAATGCAAGAGCCAATAGACAACAGAGGTTACGCTTTCCCTCCACCGCAGTAACCTATTAAAATAAAGTTCCCTTTCCTTCTTCCTTAAGTGACCAATGAAATGAACTATCTTTTTAATATTATGACGTAACCTGCATGCGCAGTGAACAGTAATAACAAAATATAAGGGACGCTGCATAGCTATAACGCACCAGTAGACCAAGAAGAAGACCACTGCAACTGTGGCCGAAACGTTGGTTTTCTCTAGCAGTAGTTTTATATAATATGACGCGGTACCATACCTAGAAAACTTTTAGGTCATGCCCAGCCCTCACTTTTTTTTTCCTCCTCCCCCCTTCTTCCTCCAAATGTGATTCCGTTTGCTAATAGTCGCCCATAGCTTTGGAGAGGAAACTCGCATAGATTACGTGGCTGTCGCCTGTCTGGGTACCGTTCCTGATAAAGACATAGTGCGGGTTGCATAAAACAACACTGGTAGGTGCAGCTGAATCAATAATCAGGGTGCACGGTTGCAGGAATAACAGGACATCTGGCCAGGTGAGTATACCGCTATAAATACAGTATCAGACAGGACAATGCAGGAACGGGAATAAGAAAATACGGAAGAGGGTAAATTTTCTATGAACAGCACAATGAAAATCAGAGCCAAGACGGACATGAAGCCAACACCTGCCCCAATAATACAAAGTTTACATGCCTCCTAGCTCCGAACATGAAGAGAGAGAATGAAAATGTGATACGAGAAATTATTCCTATAGTTAAGGGAGAGGAAAATTAATTTGTTATGGGGGACCGAAGTTCGATAGTAAGAAATGGGAAAGAGGGAAAATTAGAACATGGACTCGAGAAGAGGAAAGAAAGAGGAACCAACCTGGCCGAATTTTGCAACGGGCACAATTAAATCATTGCCAATACTTGGTTTAAATATATTGAAAGAAAGAGACCTGGAAACACCAGAAGGTTAAAGAAAGGTAAACCTACGTTTATAACATTAACTTTTGACAACGTTGACTGGATTGCACTCAGGAATTCTGAAGGTAGCTGATACAAAATACTGTGAGCGAAAAGCTATAGATAACTAGCACGGAAACCAGGCTGCTGTTATAAGAGTAAAAGTACATGAAAGGGAAGCAATAGTTGAAAATAGTGAGGCAGAGTCGTAGCCTCCACCTGTATATTGAGGCAGTTGTGAAGGAAACCAAGGAGAAATATGGAAAGGGAATTAAAATTTTGAAGTTTTCTAATGACACTGTAATTCTTTCAGAAGTGGCAAATGACTTTGAAGAGCAGTTGAGAGGAATGGATAGCATCTTAAAAACTAAGAATATCAACAAAAGTAAAACAAGGCCAATGGAATGTTGTCCAAATTAAATCGGGCGATGCTGAGGGAATTTGATTAGGAAATTATACACTAAAAGTAGAGTTTTGCTATTGGGGTAGAAAAAGAATAGATGTTGGCAAAAGTACAGATGATATAAAATAAAGGCTGACAATGGCGAAGAAAGGCTCCGGAAGAAGAGAAATTTGTTACTACCGAATATAAGTTTAAGTGTTTGGAGAACTTTCGTGGAGTTATTTGTTTGGAGTGTAGCCTTTTACAGAAGTAAAATGTGGACCATAAGTAGTTCAGAAAGGCGAAAATAGCTTCTGAAATTTAATACTACAAAAGAATGCTGAAGATTAGATGGGTAGATGGTAGAACCAATGAAGAGGTACTGAGCTGAATTCGAGAAAAGGAAAAAAAAATCTACAACTATAAGAGGGATCACGGCCTTGTCAATTTAGTAACGGGGGGGGGGGGGGGGGGGGCAAAAATTATTGGAGAGGGAGACCAAAGTGCGAAAACAATAAGTAAGTTCAAAGAATGTAGGATGCCATAGTTATGCAGTGCTGACGAGACTTGCACATGGCTTATTGGAAAAAGAACGTTAATACAGTATTAGTTACTTGCAGGAGCGTCCGTGCCATAGTTATGCAGTGCTGAAGAGACTTGCACAAGGCAAACTGGAGAAAGATCGTTAATACAGTATTAATTAACTGCAGGAGCGTCCGTGGAAAGGTTCCAGAACTAGTCTCGCTTATAAATGGTAATAGTGCTCACATAGAACCTGGGACAGCTAGCCGGCTCAGGTGTTAATAGCAATTACATTCTAAATTCCAACTGGTATGGAATCGAAAAGATAGGCTGGAGGTCGGTGGTGGTGGTAGTGGAGTTTTATTGCCTTAAACGAAATGATGGTATCAAATGAGGTTAGTAGAGATATTGAATGGATGAAGACAAGTGCTAAAGGGGGGGGGGGGGAGTCAAATATGGTAATCGAATGCTTTTCCAGACCCCCTGGATCAGTAGTAGTAATGATGG
Source organism: Schistocerca cancellata (assembly GCF_023864275.1). NCBI lineage: Eukaryota > Metazoa > Arthropoda > Insecta > Orthoptera > Acrididae > Schistocerca > Schistocerca cancellata. The sequence continues at coordinate 573,416,653 of NC_064626.1, forward strand.
CACATTTCAGGGAAATGTTGGAGAAAATTGGGCGTAGATCCTTGGTCATTTATACGATTAAGTGGAGATTTCAACTTACCAACTTTAGACTGGGAGACTCAAGTGATCAGGGCGGGTAGCGGATACGTGTGAAATTGTTCTAAACGGCTTATCCAAAAATTACCTTGAGCAGTTAGCCAGAGAACCTAATCGTGCAATCTTAGATCGCCTGGCAACAAAAAGGCCAGAACGTTTAGACTCTGTTAGCACAGATCAAGAAATTAGTACCGTTATAGTACCAGTGACTGCGGGTGTGAATAGGATTGTAAAGACAGGTTCGAAGATATTTCTGTTTAGTAAGTGCGACAAGAAACAGACTTCAGATTACCTGGACGGCCAACATACAACTTTCATCTCTTAAACTGAAAGTTTTGAATATAAATGGACAGAATCCTATTTCAGGAGTATCCTGAGGAAAGTCTTGAGCGATGGGAAAGATCTGCTATGGTTTTAGAGCCGCTCTAGAAACTGAACGAAGCCAAAATTGGCGTACGAAGTCCGTGGGTTAAATATTCAGGGAAGTCGAAAGTACAATTCTATCTATCGATCTGACAGAAAATGCCAAGACGTTTAGGCCTCATGTATAATACGCAACAGATCAAGGCAATCTGTTCACACACCTTGCGACCATAATGGCATCGAAACGGGCACGACAGAGAGAAGGGGTAAATTCTATATTTCTTTTTCCAAAACAGTTTCACTTTGCCACGGCTCCTCCTTTCAGTAATCGCCCAAACTTCAAAGTAACATACCGAAACAAGTGACCGCGGAATTGAAAAACAACAAAAGTCGCTCAAAAGAGGAAATGCGATTGCATCTGATGGGATAACTAAATACGATTCCCCATCGAGAACACGATAAAGCTTGGTCTTCTTGCGCACTAGTGTACCGTATGTCGCTGGAGGAGCGAAGCTTCCGTAGTGATTGGAAAAAAAGTGCTGTTGATTACAGTGTACAGGAAAGAACGTCGAACACACGCACAGAACTATATCGCTACCGGTAGTCTGTTACACGGTTTATGCTTGCTTTTTACTAAATTTCCAAGGTCCGAAAATCGACTGTGTAGGAATCAACATTGGTTCCGAAAACACGATTAAGTGAAACCCAGTTCGCCCTGTTTGTCCAAGAGATCCCGAAAGCCGTAGATACCCAAATATAGGTTGATGCTGTGTTCCTTGAGTTCCGGAAACCGTTCGAGGGGGAGGAGAAACTAGTGTTTAACGTCCCGTCGACAACGAGGTCATTAGAGACGATGCTCAAGCTCCGATTACGGATGGAGATGGAAAGCGACCGTCCCCTTTTGAAGAAATCATCCTGGCATTTGGCTGAAGCGATATAGGGAAATCACGGAAAACATAGATCTGGATGGCTGGACACGGATTTGAACCGTCGTCCTCCCGAATGCGAGTCCACTGCTGTAACCACTGCGCTACCCCACTCCGGTGGAAGAGTTCGATAAAGTTATGAACAGAATACGAGCCTGTGGAATAATCAGACCAGCTTTGTGATTGGAATGAATACTTCCTAGCACGTCATTCTTAACGGAAAGAAATATTTTGACGTAAAAGTAACTACGAGCGTACCCCAAGGGACTCCTTTAGGACCACTCCTTTTCAGCCCATGGATAAAGTTGGAAACTCCGTGGAGCTATTCCCAGCTAATGCTGCTGTATATTGAGAAGTCGCGATCCTAGAAAATTATGGAGAAATGCAGGAAGACTCGCAAAGAACAAATTTTTGCACGTAAGTAGCCGGGAATACCAGTTACTGTACGATTACACAATTGCAGCACAGTCTCTTGAAGCAGTCAGTGACATTATGCGCTGATAGCAAGGTAATGGAAAGCGAAATTATAATAAGAACACAATTCTTCCAGAAGAATGTTTTCTCAACAGTTAATTATAACCCTTTTCTCTTTATTTCCTATTAATGATTCATACAATGTTAATAATTTAATAGCAGCAAATAAAATCTATTCTTTATTATATACCATGATAAAATCAACGAACAGTAGCTGCCATAAATTGTAAGACACAGATTTTGTTTTACCTCCAGTTCTTTTAGAAAGTTTGTACACTTTATTGACTACAATGCTACATTTAATTTGTTGTGTGCATTATTTTTCATCTACATCGCTCATTTAAATAATATTTTTCAGTAACGCTTCTTTTTATTAAATGTACCTTAAAAATCACAAAATTTTTATGGTTGTGTAGCAAAAATTACAGAAAGATAATTTTTCTGGGGGAAGGGGTGGCGGGATGGGGTGCAGCTTTCGCTGTTCTGCCAGGGTCGCAGGATCACCTCCAACGGGCCCACCGGAGCTGGCCCTACGCTACGCTAATTGCCAAGGCAAGGGTCGTAGCGAAGAGAGGAAAACCTTCTGTCACATCACTGTGACTGCAGTTTTGGAGCAGGGGTTGTGGAGCCACTACACGCCAAACGACGCTGGCCGCAGGCCCGGCAACCGACAGCACAGAGCAAGGGAGCAGTGGAAACTAGGCCCGATTACCTCTGGTCTGTGTCACGCTTGCACAGCACCGGATGGATATTTATATATTACTCTGATGAGAGCTGATGCGGTGTAAAACATTCCAGAAAGTTTGGTTGGCAGGAACACAAAATAGCGTACGCATCAGAAAATGTATATGATTATCACTGAGAAAGTGTTCAAGTGTAGAATCGCTGGAAAAGAGGAATTTACACACTGTCCGGATCTGGAAAAAGGATTACAATGTGCCACGTTGTAAACGAAGATGGGTTGGTGCAAAATGCTGGCTTATGTTTATGGGAAAAAAGAAGGTCCAGAATATCATTCTGAAATGAATGCCAGACGCTACAAAGAGTGGTTTAGGGGCGTTCTCGAAAAATTGCCGAACAGGTCTGCAATCAGGCTCCATATCACTAGATGATAAATCCAGTATCACGAAATCCATCTACGAAATGGAGAAAGGATTCTACTACTGAATGTACGGAAAGCAAGTGTGTAGAGCTTCCATCTAATGCCACATCATATAAAGAATTTACTACAGGTGGCCTACTGGAAAACGCACAACCGTACTTCAGGGGGCAGCAATACCTTTTGTAAATTAAACCTCTGTCATTGCCTGCAGCGCACTGCGAACCGAACACCATTGAACTTATTTGGGCACTTGTCAAGAACAAGGTAGGAAAGATCACATAAATTTAAAAATAAATGATACTTTACAGTTGTGTCGGAAAGCGTTTCCCAAAGTGTCTGGAGGAATTGAGTGAGTCACGTCAAACTTGAAAATATTTATGCACAAAGATCCCACTGTCTAGACATATCAATAGAACCGTTGCTGATCCAAGTAGAAGACTTCAATGGCAGCAACGAGACAGCCAGCAGCGAAAGCTGTTCCGGTAGATTCTATTTCAGTCATCATTCCTTACTGCAAACTTTATTCCAGCTAATCGACTTTTTCATTTACTGTTCAAATGTGCTATACAAATGTTCATTTATGGTGAGCCGCTTACATATCGAGCATTTGTTTGCAATTTCCCATATTATTTTCCTCTACTTGCAACATAAACTGAACGTGGCAATGTTGTATTGGAATACGACTGCGAAGTGGGGATGGATGATGCAAGGACACTCAATAGCATCGTTATCAGTGCCCTTAAGAAGCGTCAGAATGCCATTCACTTGGAGGAGGGGAGGGGGGGGGGACGAAGGCTGTCCCCACAGGTAGAGTTGCTTATAATGCATGAAAGTTCACCAAGCAATTACAGAAACCGCAGTCATGATGCACTGAATTATAGCACTGAAAACCAATTACTAAAATGTCAAACTGCTTGGACAAACTATACATTCAGAGCACACTTACCACCTCTCCGCAGCACTTTAGGGATGGGGAACGACAGTTCACAAAATTCAGAAACTCATATAACATTAATTTCGGTATGGGTGAGGCATATCTCCAGCCAAACTGAGGATTGCCCTTTGCCCGAATGTCGGTGAATAAAACACACAAAGCAGAAATGTGTTAAACCGAAAATGACACACCACAAGCTTCAGAAGGCAGAATATTCTCCCGCCAGAGTAGGAAACCATGCGCAGTCTGATAAGCAGCATTTCCTTCCATCAGTGCGGATGGCTTGAAGTCAGCCTGCATGGTCGATCTGAGTGACTGCAGGTTGTTTCTCGCTTAGAAGCATTTGGTTATGATTCTTCTACGAGGTATGATTCCTCTGTCAGACTATGAGGTGACAGCACGCAATGAAATGGCACATGGATGCATATCAACATCCCTAGATGCTTCTTTCGCTGCTTCCTTGGCTGTGACATTTCCCTGTATTCTAAAGTGTCCAGGAGTAGGTTATCAGTACCAATAGAGGTCGACCTTGACCTTGAGTACAAGTTACACTGATAAAGACAGCCAGTGTCAGCAGTAGGGAGATGGCGGCGTCACTCCGCCTTTGATATCAAATTGATATGCAAATTAATTAAACTGATCTATTAATCACCCCCACCACCGACCAGCCCCGCCCCCGCATGAAGTCAAGTGTTTTTCTCAGCCTGCACGTGAGCCCCTGCCCCCTCCTCCCCTCCTGTCCCCCAATCTACCCTATTGGCGGAAATTTCGAATTTTGGCGGCAATTTCGAATTTTCGTGCGGATTTCTTCGTCCCAGGGCTGTGCTGACGTCCCACCCCACCCAGGAATTGGCGGGAAATTAAAATTGGCGGTACCCTCTCTGGATCTGAACTCTGGTCCTCCTGGACAGAATGCCCAATTGCATCCCCCTACTAACAGAGGCGCTTGGAATTGACGGGAAATTAAAAAACGGAAATGCCCTTTTCGGGACTCGAACCCTGATTCTAGTGGATGGAACCCCCCCCCCCCCCCCCCCCAATAAAAGGAATCTGCCCAGATGCGAGAGAGGAAGGTTAGGTTAGTGTACTTCATTTATTTTGGTCGGGAAACTGACGCAAAGATCGATCCTATTTATGTAATTAATCAAAAAGTTGGTGCCGAATTACACAACTATATGCATAGCGCTACACAAGGACGGCCTAAAATCGCAATGCAACTCAAAATCTAACGATGCCATACAACTGGTGACTTTAGTGCTGGGAAAAATTTCGCAATACCACTCGAAAGTAGCGACAGACACACTCAAACTCTACCATACACCTACAAGCTGGTGGGAAAAAGGCAGGAGTTACGTTCATCTGGCGAGATGCTAGTGTTGGACAGAGAGAAATTCAAGAAGTATTACCTGTAAGTGTACAGTATCTATCACTGTTTGACGTCAGACGCCTGCTCAAAAACCATACTGCAGCCCAGTTAATCGAAGCCAATACACGCTATGAGAAAAATGCGTCACAGTTCTAATAACACTTCTACATTGTCGTGAAAAAACCAGCACTCGTAATGAACGGGTCATACTGCAGCACATGTACTGGGGAAAACCATCGTCCTGAAAGACTGCAAAGGGAGCGGTAATTGAAACGTGCGTTGTCCTTCGATAGGCGTCCACAAACTGCCGAAAACAGGCATTTTCAAACCGTCAGCTACTCCGCCTCGCGGCACGTGCTGGCCGCCTTGATACGATGGTCCTTCGCCAACACAAAAGCAGGTATAGTTAACTAACCAATAGGAGATAAAAGGACAGCTTTTCAAATGCATCTTGGTCGTGTAAAGTATAGTAACACAGCTGCCCCTAATGGTTAGGGGGACGCACCTGCGGCGGCGACCTGACACAGACTAGGCAGGCGCCCAACGCCTCCAATAGGCCTTTCGTTCTGCGATGAAAAACACTTTTATTTTATGTCAACAACTGTTTCCTGCACTCTGTTAAAAGTACTTTTCTAATTTCGGAGAACGGTCCAGTTGGTCCGTAGCACTCTGCTTTCCACCATCTGGCCGCTGCCTTCAGGTGACGCTCCTACGCCAACACAACAGCGTGTAAACTAAACAATAGGATATAAAAGGACCGCCGCCTCAACTGCAACTTGTTCGTCTAGAATATAGCGACAGAGCCCCCACGCACCGCCCCCTAGGCAGAGCGACTGTGTCCGGCGACCGCCCACAGCAGACGCGCCCTCGCTGCCACCCCTTTTGCTGCCGCTGGCCGAACTCAGCCCTACGCGACATGCCTTGAGACGACGGTCCTGGACAATACAAAAGGGAAATTCAGTAGCATAACCCAGCCAATCCGGAGAACGCTCCAGATGGATATTTCAAAAGTCGGCTGCTTGCGAAACAGAAAGCCCCTTCTGTCTAAAGCGAGCACAGCCTCACGCCGGCATCCATCAGAACCGCGATAAATTACTGCTATCCCGACCGAGAGAGAACCGCGTCTGTTAGGGAGCTCGCCCGCAGCAGCCCGCCATTCTGCGCTGGACTATTTAACATCAACTCGACTCCTACAATAACGCAACTATTAAAAAAGAAAGACACAATCGCTCTGATAATAAATGTCCTCTTTCCACGAAAATAGGCGAAGTCCATTTTCTTTTAGTTTTATGAGCAACATTGGTATAATTTTTACGTTTGACTGCCATCGCATCTCATTTTCACCGCCACCAACCACAAATTATCAGCAGATACATGTCCACCATGTGTAAATTCAACAAAAAAAAACTTCTACTATTTTGCTGCGAAAATCATCGCAGAATGCCCTCGTTATCTCAAAACAGTCATCGGAGTAAAGACAAAGCGAAACTTTAAACTCAAATAAAAAAATAAAGAAACCCTTCTATATTAAGCAATTTCTTTCAGATTATTGAACAAATTACACGACCTGGAACGTCTCTAGCGTTCATTGTCTGTAAATAAACCGTCATGCACATTTGCATTACAAACATTTCAGACAATTCTCCACGCCATTGGTTCACACGTCGGAAAAAAAACACATTCATTTCACGTTCGACGACAAGAAGCCATAATTCAAGAGAACGTAGCCGTTTTTTACACTATGACAGGTCCCCTTTTAATAGCGTTATGTTATATCACACTAGCGTTTACGAAACAAATCGTGAGAGCCCGTCTCGTCCTGTGTAGGTAGGAGATTGAAATTCCGTTAAAATATATCGCCGCAACGAAAAGAAAAGCCTGTCAATAATCATTCCGTGGTGCCCTAGCCATCTCCTCCACCTACCAGGCGGCACGTCATCGGTATCAATTTGATAGGCTAATTAATTAAATTGATCATGAGAGTCAGTTTGCATGGAGAGTGTTTTTTTTTCATTAGTCAGATTACATTCACCAAGTAGATCAAATGAGAATCATTGGAGGGACAACGACGTTCTTTTCAAGGAACACTACTGAGAACCGACATTTGAAGCTGACCGCACCATACATTTCGCGTAAGAACTGCACTAACACGATCGTAGCGACTATGTTACCGTCACCCTGCATAAAAAGCGGCCTTGAGGATACATGCACACACATGAGTAGCTGACAGTGTTACGCTTTCGGGTAGAAATGCTGTCTGCGATTTGGAATCAAGTTTATCCATTCTACCACGAACTTGGGTTGGATCCACTGGTGAATCATATTCGTGCCACTCTCAAAACTCGAATGAGTCACTTTTTTCGAACCTATCTGCAAAGGATCCCACACAGCAAAAACTCCAGCGCTATTTTTTAGACATTCCCTCTGTCTCTTGGTAGTGATCGAAGTCGTTTCCACAGATCGATATAAAATTTAATCACCTGTTCTGTGTAGGATGACCATATCCAACAGACTATTAATCACACGAGAGGGGTCCTGTATTGTTCCTCCATAAGCAGTTTAATACTTTTTTTTAAACACATCCAATCCAATCAGTGTACATCGTCATACACTTTGATTTTCTACCATGACTTAGAGATTCGTGTCAGCTCCTGCTAAACCGACATTAACACGTTTCGATCCTCTGGCTCTCACAGAAAGCTAAACAACACGTGGTATAAACTGTACAGCTACCACAACACAGGCGCGATGTCTCTCACTGACAAAAATGTGTAAGACATCACAATAAATGGACACTGGAAGAGTTTGCTGTATTGTAGAGCACTTCTAACATATATTTGAAGCTGATGACCCGTACAGTTAATCTCATCTTCCCCGTCCAAAGCGTAGCGGATGTTTCGGTGTTCCATTTCGAAAAGCATTGGTCCTTCATTTTGCAGTCATGTACATGGTTACTGTTCCGGTGTTGACTATCGCTGGAAGGTGCTGTTCACAACACACCTGGGGTAGTACAAACAAAGAGGTACTGTCATCTTATTGGTGAAATAAAAAATAAAAACGTCTGGAGGGCATTGCAGCATATGGAAATAGGACCAGTCTGTAGCATTGAGGAACGCTACCAAACAACTGTATGGAGGTGATGAACTCTACATCTAATCCCATGTTCCACACCGACAAGTAGCAAATATCCAGTGTTCCGCCAAGGTTCCCTCCATCTCAGCCAAGTGGTGTCAGTCAATCATTATACGGTAATCATCAGCATACCCAGTGAACGGTCGGGATGAGAAAGACACTGTTGATATGGAACGATGTACTCTAACACACACCGCAGTTGATAGCGGAATCAATTTTACCCAGATGTCGGAGAGAGCTCTATCTACCACATTCTGCATCCCGTGTAGAAACAGAGTGAGCTGAGTTAATGCTATAGGACCGTGTTTCGACCACTCGGGGAAATGGGAACATGCTGTCGTAGCTCCGCCACCCGTGTATGTGTAAGATCAGCTCCAAACGAAACCTCCTCCTGCATCACGACGTAGTATAAAAGACAGTACGAACACTTATGGTGCCGTTTCTTATTTGGGAAAATTAGGAAGACTCAACATCATAGAGGTACTGCAGTCCGAAGCAGATCCTCGTCCGTCACGGTCCATTCACGTCTATCACCCAAACATTCTATCATCCTTATTCTGTACTATCCAACAGACGAAAATTACGAACTACAAAAGCTCCGCTACTTCATTCAATGGACTTTTACCGCATCTCTCTCTCCAAATATATCGAAAACGAATACGGTCTACGTGCTGGCATCGAGAATATGCGGCGATTCTGTTAAATATAAAGGTATTTATCCATTGGGGCAGGTAGCCAGTGATCGACGTCGCTTGCACAAACCGGTGTAAAGTTTCAACACCTGTACTGTACGAGAACCTTCTCCCAAAGGCTGCCAGTCGCAGGAGAGGGGCCCTGTTTCGTTGTTTGATACACCGCTTTTTCTGCTGTAACACGCTTTGTACACTGCCATACCTTACGACTTCGACGTCTGTGTCAGATTCTAGACTGACATTAACGCGTTTTGGTCCATTGACTCCCCCAGAGAGCTAGACATCGCACGGTGTACATCATGTTGGTGCTGCTGATCCCACAACACACCCACACACTGGGTGACTGAAATAAAAGACAGTCACAACATAAGGAAACTGGAAGCATTTAGAGGCATTGTGGAGTGTTTCCAAACTGCTGTCTGAAGGTGACGGACAACCTCTACATTTAAACTCATCATTCACAGTGACGGGGTAGCTCATGGTGCTTTTCTCCATTGGATTCAAGCCACATATTGCTGCCAAGCACGCGATCACTATTTCAGTGTTAACCATCCCCGGAAAGTGTTGCCTCCTCCACCAAGACTCTTTCTCCATCTCAAACAAGCGATGTCAGTCAATCAATATGTGGTAATCAACAGTGTACCAATGGACTTTTGGGATGGAAAAGACACCGTCCATGTACTGTAATAATAAGCATCATAGTTGACTGTGCGATCAATTTTATCGTAATTTCAACACCGACCAATGACGTGGCAGCATCATACCAATTTCTGTATCATCGCTAAACAGCCCCTCCACTACTTTGCGAGTACCATCGCGAGTGTAAATAGATGACTGTGCGGTAAGTTCATTCATTGTTAATTCTCGAACATACACACCAAAGTATACCAGGTAGCGACCTAAATATCTCTAGCATTTCGATCGTAGGGCATAATTTAAGATCTTTCTCTAAGTGGATGGGAGTCACAGGGCATTCTCGCATTCTTAGGATAAAGTTAGAGACTGAAAGATCTCCTCACACTGTCTTTGACCAACGGTCCCTGCAGCACTGGCACCGATTTAACCTGCAACTGACCAGAAGTAGACCACTACATTCCACGTTTCGTGTAGGAATAGTGCGAACCGAGGCTGTAACTGCTGTCCCGCACCCATCCAAGAGCGCAAGATTTCTCCAGATGCGCGAATGTCGAGGAGGTTAGCACACTTTATCAGTGTACAGTAGATACGAATATGTTGTTATAATATAACAGACGGTTAAGAACAAGAAACGAGTGGTTTTTATGCATTATGGAGCTCCAGACGGATGGAGTTTGCTGCATTTTACGTGAATCAACTACGCTATCAATTCTAAAGTATTGTTCTAGTATCTGGGGGTGATTTAATTAATTTGCATATCAATTTGATATCAAAATTGGAGTGACGACACCATCTCCACACTGCTGGTGCCAGGTTACTCACTTGGGCTCCTTGGTATCCCCTCTCCCTCTACACCAAGGAACCATCGGGAATTGATCAGACACCCCGGGTAATCACCAACCCTCTACTCCTTTCTGTCGCCTCCCTTCTGGATCAATGAGGATTAAGCACCCTTTCCACACTTCATTTTTTATTAATTGCGACACTTGTGTGGAAGGGATTCACTATGTAGCTGAGCAGCATAGGGACAGGTTGTAGGATGGGTCCATTTGTGAATAACAAATTACTTGCAGTGACGTCACTTGAGTTTGTTAATACCAGTTTAATATTACGTCAATAAACACGCCAGTAGACTACATCCAGGTAGATATGTCTAACTACGCTCATTTTTTACGTATTGCCATAGATTCCTCAATTTCACGTACACTGACGAAAAAAAATTGCAGCAACAAAAAGTAATTAGTATAGAGTAATGAAATTTCGGGAATGCATTTGTCTAGGTAACATCTTTAAGTAATTAACATTGCAAGATCTCAGGTTAATTTAAGTGCGAGATACGCCATTGCAAATATGAAATGATGGTACATTACTAATTGGTGTAAACGCCACATATGTTGTACAGGTGGGAAGTTCCACGCCTGTTGCACTTGGTCGGCCATTACAGGGAGGGTTAATGCTGTCAGTGGATGATGCTGGAGTTGTCGTCCGATGATGTGTCATATATGCTCTATTGGAAACAGATTTGGTGATGGAACAAGCCGGGGCAACATGTCGGCACTCTGTAGAGCATGATGGGAGTATGTGGGCACTCATAATCCTGTTGGAAAACACCCCTTGGAATGCTGTTGATGAATGTCAGCACAACAGGTTGAATCACCAGACTGGCATACAAATTTGCAGTCAGAATGCATGGGATAACCACAAAAATGCTCCTGCTGTCATTCGAAATATCACCCAAGGCAATAATTCCAGGTGTAGGTCCAGTATGTTTGGCATGCTTGCAGGTTAGTTGCAAGCCTTCATCTGGCCTCCTCCTAACAACACACGGCCATCCCTGGCACCGAGACAGAACCAGCTCCCACCAGAAATCACAAAAGACCTCCACCCTGCCCTCCAATGAGCCCTCGCTTGACAACAACGACATCGCAAACGGCGGTGGTTTGGGGTCAGTGAACGCACGCTACAGGGCATCTGTTTCAGAGCTGTCCCAGAAGAAACCGATTTGTAACAGTTCGTCGTGTCACTATGGTGCCAACAGCTGCTAAAATTGCTGCTGAAGATGCAGATACGCCAGAGCCATACGCCGAACACGATAGTCTTCCGACACGGTAGTGCCATGTTGCTGTCACGAGTCCGGTCGTCTAGCGACCGTGCATTCTCGTGACCACCGCTGCCAGCAGTCGTGTATAGCAATGTCTTTCTGCAACATCGCAGAAGAAACAGCCAGCTTCTGGTAGCCCTATTACATGATCTTATTCAGACTGAGCGAGGTGTTGATAATACCGTCTTTGTTGCTTTAAATGCATTCTTGACTAACATCAACTCACTACACCCAGTCTCAAGGTAACTAACCCTCAGGACCGTTACAGCGTGTACTTAAAGCAAACATCTTTCAGACGTAGAGACAAGTCTACCACCTTTGTTTATGTCGCACAACTCCTCCTTGGTGTTTCGATTTTTTTCCGTCAGTGATTTTTTTTTTACCCATTTTCGTAGTTTTACCGGGCTTTCCACAATATTGTACATTTTGTCCAATTGCGCAAGATCCACCTCACTTTTCCCGGCGAAATTATGTTCTCATGCAATCAGAGATCAGTGTGTGCCGGAATTAGGTATCACTGATACTGAAGCCAGAGGCGTGCACCGAGCCTCCACGACGCGCCCGGGACCGTAGCCTCGACCGCCGTGCGTGTCTTGATCCGCGCTGCTCGGTCAGACGATCGAGCAGCACCGGGGTCCCCCGGCCCGGGCCGGGCCGTGCCGTGCCCCGCCCCGCCACAACGTGGACGCAAGTCCGCCCGGCTGCCAGTGCGGCTCGGCAGCTCGTCAAGTAGCGCCTGCCGGGCGCTACAGTGTTGCGGGCGCGAAATGAAATCTCTGAGGGCCGTTTCCAAGCTGTTCTTCACTTCGCACAGTATTTACCGACACAGTATTTCTCCTCCGGTCTTATAAACTGATGGCTGTAACATCAGCAACAAGATGGTTACTTAAATATCCACCTTTGCTTGTAACTGTTAAATCAACTTATTGTTACGTGCATGTGAATAACCTCTGTACCTTACGACGCAGTGAAAATAGTTAGGTTTATTAATGGTTATCCTATTAACTAGCGATTCTTTTTGGAATACTAAGCTAAGTTCTTATTAACCCACACGGATGTAAGATGTTTATATCACGCAAGAACTGTTCTCATATTGTATGACGTTTATCTTTCTCTCTTATATCACGCAAGAACTGTTCTCATATTGTATGACTTTATCTTTCTCTCAGATACGACTTACTATACAACAGAGAAAAGACTAAGACATGGGAACAAAACAGAGCAGGAAGTACTACTATGGAAATTTTGAGTAAAGACAAAGAGGTAGTGTACAAAGGTCGTGACGATGTCCTCCAGAGATGGGAAGAATATATAAAAGAGCTATATGACACAAATAGCAAACCAGAAACTCTGGACCTTGAATCACACAACAGTGTAAGTGCTGAAGAGAAAGGACCGACCATCATAATGGAAGAAGTAAAGTCTGCCATTGCTGCAATGAAAAATGGCAAAGCTGTAGGTACAGATACAATACCGGGAGAAATACTAAAATCTTTGAACCACAATGGAATAAGAGAAATATTGAGGTTGTGTAATAAAATATATGACAGTGGTGAATGGCCTGAGGACTTTTTGACAACAGTAATGATTCCATTACCGAAAAAACAAGGAACCAAGAAATGCAGCGAGCACAGGACAATCAGCCTCATTTCACATGCAGCCAAAGTGATGTTAAGAATAATTAATAAAAGACTTGAAAAAGTAATAGAGGAGAATCTCGGCGAGGAGCAATTTGGCTTTAGACGGAATACAGGCACCAGAGATGCAATAGGGCTCCTACGAATCTTGGGAGAAAGGTTTATTGAAAAAGGAAGAGACCTATATATGTGCTTCATCGATTTAGAAAAAGCATTTGACAATGTGGTTTGGGACAAGCTGGCGACTATTATGAGGGAAAAGAGAGTGGACTGGAAAACCAGAAGACTTGTAAACTCATTATACCTTAATCAAAAAGTTTCAGTTAAAGTGAGAGGAGAAAGTACAAACTGGATCAGACTAGGGAAGGAGTAAGACAAGGATGCTATGTATCACCTACTCTTTTCAACCTGTACTTGGAAAATACGATTGACCAATGCTCATTAGATGACAAAGGAGTAGAAATTGGAGGAAGAAGAGTAGGGTGCTTGAGATTTGCTGATGACATGGTCCTTCTAGCCACAGGGGAAAAAGAATTACAGGATTTGGTGGACACCATTGCAACTAACGGAAAAAAATATGGAATGAAAATTAACACAAATAAAACAAAAGTTTTGGCAATAGGAGGAAATAAGGAAATAAAAATTGTGCTGAATGGAGAAACACTAGAACAGGTGCAAAATTTTAAGTATCTTGGAAGCAGGATAGACACCGACTGGAAGTGCACCACAGAAATTAAAACAAGGATAGCAATGGCAAAAGAGGCGTTTTATAAGAAAAGGAGAATCTTCTGCAGCGGTCTGGACAGAGAACTCAGAAAGAGACTCATAAAATGTCTTGTATGGAGTGTTCTTCTATATGGCGCTGAAACATGGACTATGAGGAAAAAAGACAGAGCAAGGCTCGAGGCTTTTGAGATCTGGACATGGCGGAAGATGGAAAGAATAAGTTGGATGGACAGAGTAAAAAATGAAGAGGTACTGAGAAGAGTGGGACAGAAAAGACAGTTACTTGATGTAATAAAGAGAAGAAAAAGAAATTGGATTGGGCATATATTAAGAAAGAATGACAGACTGATAAAAACAGTTTTAGAAGGTTATGTAGAAGGGAAAAGGAAGCGAGGAAGGAAGAGATTCCAGATACTGGATGACGATGGACGGTACAATAATACAGCAGCCTTAAGAAGGAAGCAATGGATCGCAGAAAATGGAGAGGCAAAGGACCTGCTAATATAGCACATAACTGATGATGATATCTTTCTCTCACGAGGTACACCTTTCCCCAGGCAAAGCCTGGTTTCCGACTGGGGCTTATTTGACAAAAAAATGGCTTTGAGCACTATGGGACTTAACTTCTGAGATCAGCAGTTCCCTAGAACTTAGAAGTACTTAAACCTAACTAACCTAAGGACATCACACACATCCATGCCCGAGGCAGGATTCGAACCTGCGACCGGAGCGGTCACGCGGTTCCAGACTGAAGCGCCTAGACCGCACGGCCACACCGGCCGGCAGTTCTAAGTTCTAGGGGACTGATGACCTTAGAAGTTAAGTCCCATAGTGCTCAGAGCCATTTCGAATCCACATGAAGTGTAAGTTTAAGCAAGAAGCTACTCGAAACTTACGGTGACTAAGTTACAGAAAATAAACCTTTGTCACCGATAAGTTTCTGGATAAGCTTAGAGTTTCAAATAATATCAAATAAAGCGGTAACAATTTTATTACCCGTCTCCTCCATATACCTATGCGAAAGGCTTTTCCTTCTTACACGTACGTAAAAAATAAATACAGAAACAAACTTCACAGCGGAAGTAATTTGAGACTCTTTACCTTCTGTGGTTCATGATTTCAAAGTTCTGTCACATGCAAAGGAGGCGGGTCCTTCTAAACGAATTCAGAGGGAGGGTTGAGCCAGTTAATTCCCTAATGAAAACTTGTAGATTAACAAAAAAGTGTAAAATACTTTAATATTGCATACTATACCTACTCATTGTGCAAAATCTCCATTAGCCCTTTTGATGTGGTACAGGTAAAATTTAAGCATTATAAAAGCATTGGGGCTATTAAACCACTTGCACTGAACTCAATTACTTCCAAGTTACAGTGAATCCTTTTTTGTGTTATATTCATTATTTTACATCACACATTATTTTTGTTTGTAAAGGATCAAGAACGTCCAGTTCCTAGCATATCAAACCTTAAGGATTACGATTCTCAAAGGAGTGCAGACGATGCTGAAAGCAATTCTGCACGTGTGTGGCCCGTCATTCCTGCCTTCCCAGCGCTGCCTGTTGCCCTCTTGCATCGAGCCCTGTTGAAACCCGCGCTCGGCCTGGTACCCCAACCATCCGCGGTCCTCGACAGCGCATCGCTGCCCGCGCTCTCCGTTGGTGGTACAGTTGAGCTGGCTACCCGCGGTGCTGGCAACAGGACAGATCGGTCGGCCGCAGCCCGGACTCGTGCGGGTAATGTGGTGCGATGCACGGCTCTGATTGAAGCACACTTTTTTCCGACTATATCTTTTGTAACTGGGACATCCGAGTGGGCACCGCAGGGATAGGTAGTTGACTGTGTTTATTTGTTAATAAATCACGTTATTCAAGGTCTTTTTGCTAATAACAAATTAATATTGCACTGGTTGCGAGTGGGCATTGATATAAATCAATGGATAAAGGTGAGGGGCAGTTGCTCCCGTCAGACTCAAATTCTCATCTTATACACACTATGAATGTGGTGTTCCTTACCCATTGTCCTCATTACTTGCGGCATTTCGCCAATTCCCGTATACGTTCGAGCTTGGTGTGCATCCACACCGAAGAGATCATTGGCCGTGTGTGTGTGTGTGTGTGTGTGTGTGTGTGTGTGTGTGTGTGTGTGTTTGTGTGTGTGTGGTATTCCGAAAGAACAGACACCACATATACATAATTAAGGTGAATGATCTCTTCAGTGCGCATGCACTGCGGTATTAGTTATGGGAAATTTATTGCTTTCGAAACATATAACACCTGATAGCTACATCTCCCTGCTTGTGACCTCTTGTGCCCATCCCATAATATCTTATTATAATTTGGATACAGAATGACTCTCATGTTATAATGTGGTCAGGGTGTCTTTAAAGTGAATTTCCTCCATTATTAAATCTTTTGAATACCATCATGCATACACAAAAAAAAAAAAATCGGGTCACCATACCCAATGCCCTTGTGGTATGCACATAAAATAGTGTAATTACAATATTTAGAAGGTCTGATCGAGAGGGTTTTAAGCCTTTACCTGGATGTTTTATAGGAACACAGAGTAACTGTGTTGGATATCTGCAAATTATTGTATATATCTTTATAATTTTAATTATTTAACTTGAAAATTGATTACACAAAATTGTGCTGCTGATGGGTGCTCTCTTAAAACAATAATGTATTCTGAGTCGTATAATACTGTTGTGTGGGTATAAGCGGCCTGGTCCTACAAGAGGAATTGCATGCAAGGATTACAAGCATTTATTTTTTTTCCAAAAGAGATGCCTCATTTACCGTCTTAGAAGAGAACAACAAAAAGACATAGAAACATCCTTTCTACACCCTCCTCTCTCGGAAGTATGAGACACTGAACATGACTCTGATACTATCTGATCTGCGATTTCTCATCAACAATATTGTAGACAGGACGTTCTCCAAGCTGTAACAATATACGGGAACATGGACAAGAAGTGGAATCGCGGTAAAATCTTATCTTCCGACACTATACACCTGATGATATTATTGAAACCAGTACAAGAAGGGTATGTTTTTTGTTATTAAATAATGCAATTTTGTTAATGATAAGACTATAAGGGTAAATCCAGCAGCTCACAGGCGTGTAATAAACATAATATTAGAATATTTTTATTCACAAGTTCCAGCTCGCTGCAGAACGCGTTCGACAGGTGACACATTACAAAGTTTATCGAGCACAGCAATTGGAGCGATGTCACTCATACTGTGAGGGTGCCGCCTGGCTTCTATTTCATTTTAGCTGTTGCTGGTGGGCTCTGTCTTCCGGACGCTCCGATCACAGACAGGCGCAAAGGTACGTCATCGCTGTTACTTCTAGCGACACACACATGTTGGTGATTCCCCCAATTTATTGGCTTTGCGTAGGCCACTTTCCGTGCTTTCCGTCAACCACTGCCTGCACTTTAAAGTCGTGGAGCTTGGGACAAGTGAGAGAGGTGTTGTACGGTCAAGATCTGGTCAGTATTCCCATAGCTCTATGCAGGCTCACAGTGGCAATGCCATCTTCCATGGTTTACTTCTGTGGCAGAGTCAGCAGATAAAAGCTGCATCTTGTCATAAATACAGTACTGACTGCTCTCTTATCAGGTATGGATAATCTGTTTTTCCAGCAGTTATTGTGCATATGTTGTTTGGACTTATTACCCACGATGAGTTAGATTAATTGTAACTGGGTCTTTGGAGAATAGTCTTATCGACAAATGGGGCTCAGTCTCTACAGCTCTCTAAGCTCACATTTTATAGTATGGTGACATCTGTGAGTTTATGGCTTTACATGTAGAAATAGTTTATTTTTTGCTGCACTGTGATCATTGCTCTGTTTCGTTTGTGTGTGGTGAGGATGTACATACCGGGTGATCAAAAAGTCAGTATAAATTATAAAACTGAATAAATCACGGAATAATGTAGATAGTGAGGTACAAATTGACACACATGCTTGGAATGACATGGGGTTTTATTAAAGCCAAACAAATACAAAAGTTCAAAAAATGTCCGACAGATGGCGCTTAATCTGATCAGAATAGCAATAATTAGCATAACAAAGTAAGACAAAGCAAAAATGATGTTCTTTACAGGAAATGCTCAATATGTCCACCATCATCCCTCAACAATAGCTGTAGTCGAGGAATAATGTTGTGAACAGCACTGTAAAGCATGTCCGGAGTTATGGTGAGGCATTGGCGTTGGATGTTGTGTTTCAGCATCCCTAGAGATGTCGGTCGATCACTATACACTTGCGACTTCAGGTAACCCCAAAGCCAATAATCGCACGAACTGAGGTCTGGGGACCTGGGAGGCTAAGCATGACGAAAGTGGCGGCTGAGCACACGATCATCACCAAACGACGCGCGCAAGAGATCTTTCACGCGTCTGGCAATATGGGGTGAAGTGCCATCCTGCATAAACATAGTACGTTCCAGCAGGTGTTTATCAGTCAGGCTGGGGATGATGCAATTCTGTAACATATCGGCGTACCTCTCACCCGTCACGGTAGCAGCTACAAAACCAGAATCACGCATTTCCTCGAAGAAAAAAGGCCTAATAATGGTAGATGTGGTAAATCCAACCCATACCGTGACTTTCTCGTCGTGCAATGGAGTTTCCACGACAGTTCTAGGATTTTCGGTAGCCCAAATTCTGCAGTTGTGGGTGTTGACTAACCCTCGGAGCGTGAAATGTGGCTTCGTCGGTCGACAACACGTTACTCAACCAATCGTCATCTTCCGCCATCTTTTGAAACGCACACACTGCAAATGCCCTCCGCTTCACTAAATCGCCGGGTAACAGTTCATGATGCCGATGGATTTTGTACGGATAGCATCGGAGGGTATACCTCAGTGCCAACCAAACAGTAGTGTATGGAATGCCGGTGCGACGTGCGACTGCACGAGCGCTGACTTCCCCGTGCATAGACGAACCCCCTACAGTCTCCATTTCTTCCTGAACTGTCTCGGCAGCATTACGCCTTGTGCTCAGTCGGCCACTACTGGGTCCATCGTCTAAACAACCCGTGGCTTCGAACTTCGAAATCATTCTCGCCACAGCTGCATTTGTCAACGGACCTTTACCCGTTCGAATCCCCTTCCTATGGCGATAGGATCGTAACGCTGAACTAGCACATTCCCAATTCTGATAATACAGCTTCACTAAAAGCACCTTTTCAGGTAACGTCAACATGCTGCGACTGCTGGCGCATCTGATTCTCTCTCTTTTTTTATTGTTATTTTAAACACCTTGTACAAAGGTGGGCTGTCAGCAGCATAGTACGCTGCTCTTCAGCCGCGAGTGGTACAATAAATGACAAAGTAGTGACAGATAAGACAATAAAAATGGCGGGTAAAAACTGTAGACACAAAATCAAGATACATGAAGCCGTTCACGCTGGACAAGAAAAAAGACACTAAAACCTGTTGACACGGCGCACATAACATGGATGACGGCGACGGCACACGTGAACACTGGTGGCGTGACGGCGAAAGAACACTAAACACAAACGAAGGCACACACACGAGACACTGATGGCGATGATCTCTGGCGCGTGAATGTTCACTGAGCGTGTGCGAGTCCGGGGACCTGCCAAGAGAGGAGGAGGAGGAGGAGGAGGAGGGAGAGGGAGAGGGAGAGGGAGAGGGAGAGGGAGAGGGAGAGGGAGAGGGAGAGGGAGAGGGAGAGGGAGAGGGAGAGGGAGAGGGAGAGGGAGAGGGAGAGGGAGAGGGAGAGGGAGAGGGGAGAGGGGAGAGCAGAGATGCCATGGGCAGGAGAGAGAGTGGGAGGGAGGAAGGGGGAGGGGAAGCCTGGGGGAAGAGGGGCGGAGGAAGGGGGACAGTGGAAAAGGAAAGAGAAGGGAGGGAGGGTGCCTAAAGGAAAGGACACAGGAAGTGGGGGGGGGAGGATCAAAGTTGATAGGAGGGGTAGATGGAGGGGAGGAGGACATCATCAGGGAGGGGGAGGAAGCCACCTTGGGAGAGGGTAAGGAGGGTGGAGAGATGGAGACCGGGTGGGACGTGGGAATACAGGCGCAGCAGCTGGCAGGGGTGGGACAAGCGGGTGAGGAGGATCGAGTTTGCGGGAGGTGTACAGGATCCGTAGCCTTTCAAGGAAAAGGCGGAGGTGGGGGAAGGGGATGAGATCGTACAGGATCCGTGTGGGGGAGGGAAGACAGATGCGATAGGCGAGGCGGAGAGCATGGCGTTCAAGGATTTGGAGGGATTTATAAAAGGTAGGGGGGGGGGGGGCAGAATCCAAGCCGGATGGGTGTAACAAAGGATACGGCAGATGAGGGATTTATAGGTGTGGAGGATGGTGGAGGGGTCTAGACCCCACGTACGGCCAGAAAGGAACTTGAGGAGACGGAGTCGGGAGCGTGCCTTGACTTGGATTGTCCGGAGATGGGGAGTCCAGGAGAGGTGACGGTCGAGGGTGACGCCAAGGTACTTAAGGGTGGGAGTGAGGGCGATAGGACGGCCATAGATGGTTTTATAGAAATCAAGGAGGCGGAAGGAAGAGGTGGTTTTGCCTACAATGATCGCCTGGGTTTTGGAGGGATTGACCTTGAGCAAACACTGGTTGCACCAAGCGGTGAACCAGTCAAGACGGGATTGGAGAAGGCGTTCGGAGTGCTGCAAGGTGGGGGCAAGGGCAAGGAAGGCGGTGTCATCGGCAAACTGGAGAAAATGGACGGGGGGTGACGGTGGCGGCATGTCCGCCGTATACAAAAGGTACAGAAGGGGGGAAGAGGACAGAGCCTTGGGGCACACCGGCGGAGGGGAAAAAGGTGTAGGAATCTGTGTTATAGATGGTGACGTAGGAAGGACGGTGGGAGAGAAAGGAGCCGATCAGACGGACGTCGTTAATGGGAAGGGCGAAGGTTTGGAGCTTGAAGAGGAGACCGGAATGCCATACGCGGTCATAAGCACGTTCGAGGTCCAGGGGGGGGAAGATTGCAGAGCGACGGGAATTCAAAAAATGGCTCTGAGCACTTTTGGATTTAACAGCTATGGTCATCAGTCCCCTAGAACTTAGAACTACTTAAACCTAACTAACCTAAGGACATCACACAACACCAAGTCATCACGAGGCAGAGAAAATCCCTGACCCCGCCGGGAATCGAACCCAGGAACCCGGGCGCGGGAAGCGAGAACGCTACCGCACGACCACGAGCTGTGGACCGCAACGGGAATTAAGCTGGTCGGAAAGGAGATGAGTGAGGTGAAGGAGAGGGTCGTCGGAAGAGAAGGACGGCCAAAAGCCACACTGGGTAACGAGAAGGAGGCGGTGCTGACGAAGATGCTGGTGGATGCGTCGGGTGAGGATAGATTCCAGGACCTTGCTGAAGACCGAGGTAAGGCTGATGTGATGGTAGGAGGAGACAGCGGACGGCGGTTTGCCAGGTTTAAGGAACATCAGGATACGGGAGGTTTTCCACAGGTCGGGGTAATAACCGGTGGACAGGACGACATTGTAGAGCCTGGCCAGAGTGGAGAGGAAAGAGACAGGAGCTTCATGAAGGTGTCGGTAGGTGACACGATCATGACCAGGAGCGGTGTTGCCTTTTGTGCGGAGTGTAGCAATGAGATCCTGTGTAGTGATAGGGGCATTGAGTTCCGTGTGTGCAATGTTGTCCAAGTACTGGAAACCAGATGCGAGGGGAGGGACAGAGGTGTCAGTTCGATCGCGGACATCCGGGAAGAGGGAGTAATCGAACTGGGGATCATTGGGGATGGAAAAGACATCAGAGAGGTAGGAGGCAAAGTGATTGGCCTTACTAAGGGTGTCGGTTCTCTCTCTCATTACAGCTCCTTTTATACACGTTTGTCGTGCACAGTCACTGACGTTTTGCTGTCCAGCGCCATCTGTTAGACATTTTGTGAACTTTTGTATTTTTTTGGTTCTAATAAAACCCCATGTCATTCCAAGTATGTGTGTCAATTTTTACCTCTCTATCTACATTACTCCATGGTTTATTAAGTTTTCAAATTTATACTGACTTTTTGATCACCTGGTACTTTGCAGTATTGCCGCATCTATTTATGAGTCTTATACTGATGTAGCACATTAATATTATTAGAGTTAAGTGGCTGGGAACACTGCCAGATCGAGCTCACCATTGACTTGGTTCTACGATTGTTTTTTGTTCCCTAAATTTTTTCCCAATACACCTGCTATGGTTCATGTGTAGTGGGAGATACGTCAGTTGCACCAGACCTGCAAGAGTTTGAAGGATACTCTTTATTAATTATTTTATTACGTTAATATACTCAGCTTAAAGCAACCTGAACAATGTAGGAAAAG
Organism: Schistocerca cancellata; assembly: GCF_023864275.1. NCBI lineage: Eukaryota > Metazoa > Arthropoda > Insecta > Orthoptera > Acrididae > Schistocerca > Schistocerca cancellata. Next base: position 573,439,150 of record NC_064626.1, read on the forward strand.
ACAGATTGTTACTTACCATAAAGAAGACATGTTAAGTTGCAGACAGGCACAATTAAAAGACACTTACACAAAGCTTTTGGCCACAGCCTTCATCAACAAATGAGAAACACACACCATTCACACTCTCAAGAAAGCACACCACATGCACACATGACTGTGAAGTCTGGCAGCTCGAGCTTGTTTCTGACTGGTCTAGGGGGATAGTGGAAGGGGAGGTGAGTGCTTGGCACTAAAACTGTAAACATTCTGGTCCGAGCTGCCGCTATTGGTGGTCATGTGTGGGTGAGGTGTGCTTGCTTGTGAATATGAATGGTGTGTGTTTCTCTTTTGCCGATGAAGGCTGTGGCTGAAGGTTTTCTATAAATGCTTTTTAATTGTCCCTGTCAGCAACTTAACATGTCTTCTTTACGGTAAGTAGCAATCTTTTTTTTCCTATGTTGTTGATATTCCTACCTAGAGTTTTCACTATTTGATTTTACAGTAATCTGACGTATACTAATAACATTTCAGGGATTATTTTGTTTATGCATCATAATGGCGTGTCTTCAGTCCACCTAGGAATGCTACCAGACTAAAAATCGAGTCACCCACCAAGTTTTAAAAGCATGATGGTTAGTAGGAGGAGAGCAAGCTTGTTTCCAATTGCCCTAGAGCAACTGGAGAAGGGGAGTGCTTGGTGCTAAAATTGTTAGTAACATTTATCTGCGAAGGCATTAGAACGTTAAAACAGTTTTGCAGTGGCGGAATGACATCTCCCTGAATGACTGATGGCCATTTGTGACAGCTACTATGTCACTCCCGTCGGAGGTGATTACACATACATATTGTTTAAACAATGCAAATTTCTCTACAACATCTAGGGAGATGGTCTGGCAAAGTCTTAGGAAAACACGTGATGGTCTCCTGTCCATGACCATGTGGCTGTAACTGCTTCAGGCATTCCATGTGCTATTGCACGTTATCCAGTGAATATATGCCTGGAATTCATCATAATCAATGTGTGTATTTGTAGCAGTCTTTGAGATTTCCAATATCTTTGGTTGGAAGCAACAAAACTTTACTATGTCACACAATCTAGTAATGTAGTGGTGATTTGGCAGCATGTTTATCTATTGTGATGCGCACACACGCGCGCGCGCACACACACACACACACACACACACACACACACACACACACACACACACACTAATAATGGAGTGGTGACTTAGCAATGATGTGTAAATTGGGGTCAGGCTGCATTATGGTTGTCTGAGAGCATTATGATGATGATGCCACACAATGCAACGCCGACATGACGTGATGTGATGCTTAGATTGACACGACACATGTAATTGGGCAAAAATTTGTAAAATTGTGGTAAATGTGGAAAAATGAGAGTAATTACATATCTGTCTGGGTGTGATGTATATTGGTGCCTCTAATGATAAAATATTAATTTGTTATTAACAAACAGATATTAAGTGACGTAATTTGTTCTTAACAAATAGACACAGCTTACAACCTATACCTATGGTGCCACTCAGAAGTCCCAGTTATAAAAGATGGAGTTGGGTAGGTGTGCTTCAATATCAGTGATATCTAATTGGGGCTCATACTGAATACTGATTGCCTGAGAGCTTCACGATGTCGATGTGATGTTGGCAAGAGTGGGGTGGATCTTGCATAATTGGACAAAATACGTAAAAGTGTCTAAAAACCAGTAAAAATACAAAAATGGGTGAACAATACATAAAACTGTTGACTCACATATTACATTAAACTGGTATTAACAAATATTAACTCATGTGACATGACTTAATGTAATTTGTTATTAACAAGTACACACATCCTACAACCTCTGCCTATGCTGCTCAGCGACAGATTGAATCCCTCCCATTCAAGTGTCCCAGTTATAAAATATTAAGAGTGGAAGGGGTGCTTAATCCTCATTGATCCAGAGGAGAGAGGGGAGGAGAGGGGATGGTGATACTCCTGGGTGGCCTTCATTGATTCATGGTGGTTTCCATGGGGAAAGGGAGTGGGGGTCATCCATGGAGCTCAGATGACTAACCTGATACTGAAGATAAATGTTATCCTGTATTGGTATTGACAGTCTACTTCCAAATAATGACCAAAAACCACCTCCTTGCCTCATTGTTGGATTTGCTGTCAGGTGTCACCAAATACCTGAATGTCTTCACATTTTGGGAAAGTAATACATGGTAAGACTTTCACAACAGTAAGTAATTTTGTGAGATGCTGGACTTCATTTATATCAAATAAATAAAACATAGAATATAGGCACAAGAGGTAGAACTAAAGTACAAGTTATATCGCTGTGCACTTCCCTGCCTTCTCCCCCATCCCCACCCCCACCCCACCCCGCTGTTTAGCAATCGAGAGAAGTACATAACCTGTGTAGAACTTTCTGTAGTCAAATATTACACTATACTAATTTGGAATCTCTCTACTTAACAGACATGCAAAAATCCATTTTTAAACAAAACCAAACTAACATTTTCTATCGATGTTGGGCATCACATGAAACATGCAATGAGCAGTACATGTTTGGTCATTCTCAATCTACTGACTGCTGAAACAAGATTGTAAAAAATTGCTGAAACATCACAGGAAATATGCATTATGACTTTGCAGACACACCTGGTGTCTAAAGGGGAAACAGAGTAGGCCAACATAATTTTTAAAAAGCTTCCAATACATATTAGATACCAATGAAGCAAAAGTATGAGATAAATAATCGTAATGAGTAGAATAAGTAACATTTTACCATTGCTAAAATGTGATACTGCACGCAGTGCTCATGTTAATATCTATAAGTGCATTAAATTCATCAGTTTTTATTTAGTAAGTTTGTCTGTGTGATTTTTGTCAAAGTGATAATTTATTCAGTCTTGCTAACTGAACAATGAAATACTTCATACCACTTTTTTCCACTTTAATGGTTTACATAATTTTAATTATATAACCAAATACTTTAACTTTTTATCAGATAATTTCATTTTGTTAATAATAAGACTTGATGAAATGTAAGGTATTATGCCCGATGAGACTACAGGTTTGTAATGTTCACTAACCAAAATTTTGATATAATTTTAAATGCATAAAAGTTTCTGTATGTGACTGTATATTTGTCAGTGCTTGTATAAATACATGTAGAACAGTTTCATGTGTTTGTTCCCTCCTCCAAGGAGCAGTTTCACTGCACAGAATTCAAGTATCTAATAGGTTTGGATTGTCTGTATACCTGCCACGAACTTCATTTATTTGGTTGTTATTTACATATTATACTACTGTGCCATTAGTGGTGTTGCATTAATTATTCACCACATAACCAATAACTGAAAGTTGTTAAAAATGATCCCTTTTTCTGAAAATTTGTTGGTGCTTTATACAAGGAAGGAGAAAAGGTACTGGCAGAATTGAAGCTGTGAGAACAGGTTGTGAATCGTGCTTGGGTAGCTCACTCAGTAAAGTATTTGTCTGTGAAAGGCAAAGGTCCCGAGTTCAGTTCTCGGTCCAGCACACAGTTTTAATCTTCCAGGAAGTTTCTTTATACAACGTGTTTCACAATTCTCATTACTGGCCTCCAGGTGTTGTATTAGTAAATAAACCTTTGGTAAGGAACTCGTGTCTAGAAATGTGCTGTTTGGGTGTAAAATAAGATTGACGATCCGATCACTTTCAAAATCCCACTTCATTGAATACACACATCGGATACAATGAACTCTGACCTGTGTGTTCTAAAAGAGCCCATGCCATGGGAAAGGTTTCAGGTACTCATTATTTGCTTCTCTCCTACATGATGAAGAACATTCTCTTCAAAATCGAGAGGGCAGCATGCCCATGGTGCACAGTAGCGAACCCTTCTAGTTTCAAACTACCAGTTTTCCACAGGCATTTTCACTGTCAGCTAAAAATGGTATGTGATGTGACAATTACAACAGGGACTGATGACAGCAACCTTATCTCAATCTGTGAGGGTACTGGTAAGCAGGAAATTTGAAAGTGATCCAATCTTCAAACTTATTTTATATCCATTAGTTACATTTCTGTACATGACTTCTTAATCAATGCTTTATCTACTAAGTCTTCTCTACAATCCCTAGAAGATTTTAATAGGAGCTGTGAAATCCCCTTTATGTTCCTGGAGTATTATCGGTTACGTTGTTTTGGTCTAGATGGATGATTTGCTGGTACTAACTGCTGGACAATATTATGGACCACTTGATGGATTACTATGCTCTTTCCATGAATAGCCAATGACATAGTGCAACAATTTGCAGGCTGTAAAAGCCACAGTTTCAGATATTCTTGGAGGCTTGCAATTGGATTGTTTATTTTCTTCTTGACCCTTGGCATAGTGTAACAAAAGCAAAGTATAACTTTAAACCATACAGAGTAGTGTTTGTTTTGAAAATACCTGAATTTCCATAGTAGCTGTTCACTGTTAAAGATCCCCACTGATACAGGAAATTAACTCAATATGATACTTATGAATCATGAAAGCACACATTACTTATCTCAGAATACAACGTGTTAGCAACTCAAAAATTATATGCATTCATTTGTGTTACAACTGTGTTTCAGAATGGTGGTGACAGAGTCCTAATTCAACAAGTGAACATACTGCATACTTCAAACATTGTAGTTTGATGATATTCTTTTGAACTATACAGTAAGCTATTGCAGCTACCCAGCAAGGTTTCTGTAAGGAGACCAGCAAATATTATCCACAAGTTACGATAAAAACAGCATCTAATGTGCTTACTCTGTCACTGAGTTCCATTAATGAAATGCACGTATGCGACAGGAAGATTCGAGGGTAGGGTAAACATTTCTTGGCCTGGCAGTGAAAGACTGTAGTTTTCAACTTAAAAGTTTATGTATTTTTTGGGTTAGTCTCTTCTCCAGTCGGTACAAATTTGTCTAATTTCTTAGGGATTGCATTCTGAAGTCTGGAAGGTAAATAAAACAATCTTTTTCTATGGCTGCCATCACATCTTCATTTCACTCTTCCCTCCCAAAAATTACTGCCATAGTGACATCAATAAACAATACTGAATTTGCCTATTTTTGGTGCAGGTCTCCTCACTTTCATTCACAGCTTTGACAGCTGTTTCATTTCTGGCATGACATGGTGGGCCTGTGTGTCATCTGCAGTAATTGTCATGCCATTTTAGTTTAATTATTTTTAATGTGGACCAAACATTACAGAGAACTTTTTTTTTAATGCAACACCCACATCATACAAATTTAAGTAATAGCTAATTCTTCACAAGGCAACACAAATATGCATTAAAACATGTTTGAGCAAACAGAGATTCTAGAGCAAACTACTGGGGTTAAAATATCAACAGGGCTGTGTAAATTAAATGTGTATCAACAACACATTTAATACAGGTACAGACTGTACACTTAGCAATGTTTGAGAGCGGGCATTTGACACGAAGACATTGGGTAGGAGTATGCTGTTATTTTATATTGTGCTGGAAATAAAGGAGCTGTGAGGGACTGACAGTAGCACTGTAATGTCGAGTCATTTAACCCTAAGGCAAAAGATGGTTGAAGTAATGAATCAAGAGAAGAATTTTTTTCAAAACAGAAAATGGAATAACTTATACAGGCTTCCCAGCCAGTCAAAAGCAATTCCAGCCGGCAACCAGAAATTGTTGGGGGGTAATTTTAAATGTAAAGTGAAAGCCATTTGGGGAATCATTTTCATATCAGTTATTTTCTACATCTTTAATCACTGATCGACTAGTAATAGACTGTATCATTGTAGTTTTCATTTGCCTATGTCCTTAATGTGGATCATATCAACAAGAAATAAGGCAGATCTGAATTCAACCACTGATTTCTTAATTATTGAAAATGGAGCAACATTCTTATAAACCTCCTCCAACTTTGAACAAATTTCACATGATGATGAACCGCCCAAACAAAGAATTTTATGGTAGAATGGTATCATTTATCCATCTGAATGAAATAAATAATACTACAATCAAAAGCTATCAAAAATAAAACCATCCCAGAGATCAAGTTGACATTTCATTTAAGTTACTAGGTAGCACATAAAGACATCACTGAAGCAAAACTAATTTCTATCAACACCATCTTTGTTCACTTTATGATACTTTTAGAAGTTTAGAAGATGCATTGCCTCTCTTGAGATCATAAAAAGAAAATAAACTGTGTTATTGTTCACATAGAGGTAAAGCTGCAGAAAGAGCAATATCAAATGCTAAAAAATTTTTAAGGTTGAGGGGACTATAGTAGGTAATTTAAACAAAAATTGCTTGCTGGTGGGGGGAGGGGAGGAGGGGGAGGGGGGGGGGAGCAAGATAGGATACCAATATGGAGCAGACAGTGGTTATTCTATTAAGAATGTCATTACTGAATTGCAGTAAATGAACAGGACCTCATGGAAGGCATCAAAACAAGAGTGCTAGCTACGGAGTGGATTTTCCAGATCTGGCAAGTTGTGTGCCATTTCACTTAGAGATTCTGACTTGCTCCAGTTGGACATGAAGCTCAAGAAGTTCCAACAGGTGAAGTTGGCTGCCATTTGTTTTTGTCAGAAGTTTTTGAAGTAACACTTCTCAGTAATTACTGTATTTAAGTGTGCTTTAGAGAGATCAAAAATATAGAGGAGAGGAAAAGTTTTTAAAATCTACGGCTATCTTTTGAATTCACAGCAGTAAAATTACCAAATTCTTAGTATGAAACTACTTATAAAACTGGCTTTGTGCTCAGTAGAATGCAAGAAGATTTTGCTTTCTAAGAAGATGAAAAATTTAGAAGGGAATGGAAAGGTATGTAGATCATGATTCAATTTAAGTGCCGCAAATATTGTCATTCTTCACTTTGAAACCAGCAAAATAATTAAGAAGAATGAAATGTTTTTCTACGTAATGAGGAAAAAACAGGGAGTGTAATGGTTTATATTAGAGGAAAACAATTTTAGTGATGTTAAACTTGTAGTGACTCATAAATAAATGTAGTTTCAATAGAGAGAACACAAACCATTTTTGTTTCTTGGCTTTTTAAAACAACTACTACATATTTTGTCATTTTTACACAGAGAAAGTAAAACTGCCTCATCCTGAGGGACTGCTCGAACACCACAGTGCTTTACTAGGCACAGTGCTGTTACCTATAGTACATTGTTGCCTTCTCTTGATCTTACCATTGACCTGAAAGGTTTAACATGGACTCTGTAACATGATGCATTTGCATTAACAAATTATTGCCAAAGTTAGAAGAAGTGACAACTGGCAGGAAAAAATCCTATGATTGACTGAGAGGTGAATTCTATGTACCTGGATTTGAAATGTGGCACCTTTCCCAAAGGGCCATCAAGCCTTATTAATTATATGAATCTAAACATATTTCACGTGTACCGCAAAACATAGGTGTAAAGTTCATTTGGTCCTTTTTGACAAATGAGTGCAATTACTTTTTTTACTTTTAGCTACTGTTACATATTGGGAGTGCACTAGTTGGTAAATCCACATCTGCTGGTCAGCTCTTGTCTGGTCACATGACTGCCTGCTCCATTTGGTCCAGCTGACCTCCAACTTGCCACTCATCTTCTATGGTAGTACCAGAGATAACAGAATGGAACAACTTCCTTGTCATAAACTGGTTCTGCTGACCAGCTATGTGAGAAACCAATTAGTGTAATTACAACATTATGGAAAAGTATAGATTGATAGAGGTGGTGTCAAGCAGCAGATAGGCACAATGAAAAAGAATGTTACAAATATTCAGCTTTCAGGTCAAAATCCTCCTTCCGAAATTGAAAATACACACACATTCACACAAGCACAAATCACACACATATGGCCACTGTTGTCTCTGTGCACTAAGACCGTCTATAATGCTAGGAGGCAATGCTCATGTGTGTTTTAAGTTGTGCTTGTGTGAATGTGTCTATATCTTCTACTTCTGAAGAGGGGCTTCGTCCTTATGTGTAACTCAATGCATCATCTATGCAGCGAGTAGCAATCTATCCTTCCAATACTGTTGTTATTCTGTTTTTGATTTGCCACTGTTCAAATAGCATAATTAAATGGCTCAAATTGTCGGAAGTAGTGAAGCAAGAAAAATCTTCGAAAGAATAATAGTTAGTCAAGAACATTACTCTCTGGAAACAGTGTACTGTTGAACCCAAAGTTATAGAGATGATCCAAGACATTATTTATGTTCCTTCAAGTTCTCACTATGAAATATCTCATGGATCAAAGTTTATTTGAGCTTTCTTAAAAAAAAAATAAAAAAAAAAAAACTGACCTATAAATTACTGGAATTAAAACTGGTGGCATAACAGAATATACAGACAAAACTGCTAAAAGGATTTCCAAATGTTTGTAGATTGGTTATTTTGTCAATCTGCACATACCTGACTGGCTTTTATTGGTAATAGTAGTCAGTTCACCAGTATATTCTTTAAAAATCTGCCAATAAAGCATATAAAATACAGTGATATCAGAGAAATCCATTACCACATTATCGAAGAAGTAGAATGGTAAGTCACATACATAGGATGCCCAATGAGCAGAAATGCTCTCTGAATTTGAAAGGATTCTGAACAAGTGGGAGAGTCATTACAAGCCATTAATACACAAACTGGAGCGGTGGAAATACAGTAGAATGTTTCAAAAACTAGTGCTTAACAAAGGTTGAGAAAACGTTACCAAACAGCAAAAGGGAATGACTTTACTTTAGAGATTGTGTGATAATCCAAACATGGTCGCCACTCGAAAATATTAGTTCTTATTTTAGAAGAACCTTGGGAAATATTTTACATTTCCCAGTCTGACATATTATTGTTGAAAGATATTATAAAAATTGTCATCAATGAATTATACAATGCCTCTAATGTGAGGAGGTTTTGGGAACTAAAGTAGAACAGTGTAATTTGAGAACCACTATGAGGGTCACCTTTACAGCTTTTACTAATGGCTAATAGATGGCACTACTGAGATGTGATATTACTATTGTTTGAAATTTGTCATTTGCTGCTGATTTAAAAAATGGCAGCTAAGAAACTTGGCAAATAATTTGCTTATAGTGAGCATTTAAAGAAACGGTGTTGTGAAAAGTTGTAAATTTTGAAATGAACATTTTTGTTGGATTACATTTTACATTGCTCATGAAGAGCTAACTCTACAACAATGCCTCTAATCTCTTTAATCAACTTTTGTTAATCAAACACATCAGAAAAAAAACTGTTTACAAATAGTTTGCAAGATTCTGTTATGGCTGTTTTTCTATATGATGAATTTTGTGACCAAATTTGGTGACGCTCTGATAAAGGTTGATGCTGTGCACAACATGACTGCAGAGGATCAGAATGCGGCATACTATTTGACAGTGGCATTCTTAGGTCTATCAAAGACCGCAGTAGATTTGATTTTGCACGAAAATTCAGCTCTGCAAAATGCATGTTCCTCAATAGATTCCACACAATTTGACTGAAATTCAAAAACAGGCCTGTGTCAACTGTAAGGAAGTTATTAAAAAAATACAAAATCCATATACATCGTCATCATCATCATCATCATCATCATCATCATCATCATCATCATCAGAGGAGAAGGATGAGGAGACAAAACTTGGATACATCTGTATGAGCTACAAACTAAGTAAGTAATCAGTTGCTTGAATACTCCATGGTGAATTAAAACCAACAAAAGTAGTTTGTTTGTGAAGCACTTCCAAAAAAATGGTTGCTTGTTTCTGTGGTCAGAATGGACATTTTCTAACTGCTTTAGAGAATCAAAGCACATTTAAAGCTGAATAGTATTAAAAAAAATTGTTTGCTGCACGTCATTTGTGGAAACAGGAAAAACAATCAAAAATGTCACATCATACTTCATTACGACAGTGCCATTTGCCACATTGTAAGCAAACAATTGATTACTTAACAAACAAAAACATCAATTTAAATGCCACTTTACTTGCACTGAATCGATTTATCACCTAAATGACTTATCTCCGTTCCCTTATTCCAAATAAAGAAAGGCACGGACATGAGTCTAGTTACCACAAGAAGTAGCTGACCCATTGCTGAACAATGTTTTTGGTGTACCACGATCAGAGCGGAAAAGATGTTTCTGGAATTAATTTTAATGCATGCGAAAGTGCATACATATTAAAAGTGGATATTTTGTGAAACAATAAAATAAACTTCCACAGAAAATGCTTATCCTTAATTGGTTTTGTAAAAACAAAAAAAGTGAAATTAGCAGTTGATGTAAGAGTGATTATATTTTTTTTCCCCTCACCATAATTTTGTAAATCCATTACTCATTGTTTGAGAAGGCAAAGGTTATTTTCCTTTTTTGTAAATCTTTTACTCATTGGTTGACAGAAGAGAATATGGTGATAAAAAATTTGAGGAAATAAGTTATTGATTATATAATTTAGCCATACTTTAAATTCATTAGGCAGAGTTTACTTGTGCAATGATGAACCGGAAGGCAGCCTGTATGTGGCTGTAGACTGAACATTGTTAAGGAGGAGTATCATAGTTTACTGTGGACCTTCTATTTTTGCAATAGCAGTGACTGGAATACCATATTCAAGCTGCAGTAAGGAAGGCCCTTGTCACCAGTTCTGTACAAAGAGTAATTTTCTTTTCCAGGTTGCCACAGCAAGCCTTATTCATAGAACGGGACCATGATTAGAGTTTATTGATCTAGCTGTTCTTTTTTTTGTCTGCCATCTTTCTATTCTTCAGTTCCAACTCGCTGAATGTCTTCTTTCTGCCTTTATTTCCTGCCACTCTGTGTAGTTCCAGGATTTAAGCCTTCGTTTTCATTACTCATGTCTGACAGTCCGCATCCCCCTCATTGACATTTTTCATTAACATAAAGAATGAGATTTGCCATGCTGGTATTACTTCCCATACTCTATTTAGGGGTACCGTTACGTCTAAGCTCTAGGAATCAGTGGTAGCGCCATGCATATTGATTGTATTTACAGCAATTACAAACAAGGATCATTGTTGACATAGAAAACTGCAAAATTTCATCAGAATGTCTGCTCAGATTTACCTTCAGGAGAAGAAATTAATGATATTGCCAATAGATGCATAGAAATGTACAAGGAACTATCGTAGCTTTAACTTTGTCTCCTACTCTCTCTGGCATTTCAACCCCCGTCTTTGATCTCCCAGCATGTGGATCACAGACCCAAAGTGCTACCAGCAGTCCAGCTAGCACAATGACTTAGTATATGGAGTTAAAAAACAATGGCAACAATGGTTGAGTACCTCCATATAAACCACACATTTCTGTAGTCAAAGCTAAGTGATATTTGAAGTGGTGTAGGAAATAATGCTACTGGCCATTGGATGACTGGAAATGACTGATCTGGAGTGATGAACATCCTGTTGTGATCTGATGAAAGGGTTAGAGTTTGGCAAATGCCCAAAGAATACTGTCTGCCATCACATTTAGTGGCAACAGTGAATTATGGAGCAGATGGTGTTAACAACATGGGGTTGTTTTTCATGGTTAGGGTCTGATCTCCTTATTCAGCTTAAGAAAATGATAAATGCAGTAAATACATAACAATATGACCATATTTTATAGCAAAGCGTACTGCATACAGTAGAGGAACACTTGGAGTTGGACAGCATAACACTGCACCATGTCAAAATGCAGTATCTGTGAGGTAATGGTTTGTGCACAATAACATTGCTGAAATGGTCTGGCATACCCAGAGTTCTAACTCAGACACCTTTGGGATGAGTTCGAATGAACACTTAGATCCAGACTCCAGGTCCAACATCACAGCCTTCTCTGACTTTGGCTCTTGCGGAAGAATGGGCTGCCAACGCTGCACAGATTTCAGACCTCACTGAAAGTGTCCCCAGCCATGAAGATAAAGAGTAGACATGACTCATAATACCGTCCACTAATAGATGTCCAGATACTTTGATCAGACAGTATATATCACAAACCATTTATCATATATAGCAAAGTGTGGCAGCTGTTTGACAGAATAATTATGAAATTTTTTACTGAAAAAATTAATCTTTACAAGAAGTGTTCTGACTTCTCTATCTAGCAACTCAAATAAACCTCCTACAAAAAAAGAATAAAGAGATAATTTATAACATATTTGAGATGAACTGTAGCAGAAAGGAACTACTTTATGTTATTGTGTTTTCGTTTGTCATAATAATTATGTTCATTACATACACTCTCATCAAAACTATGGAAAATGGTACAGTGCCCTGACATAAATGTACAGTAGAGCCCCAATATTTCAAGGGTCTGTGTAATTCGAGGTAGTCTTAAGAAAATTAAAATTTTACACAAAACTAGAGTAAACACCTGTTTTCATATGTTGTCCACATGTATGTTTTATGCACTTTTGAATGTGTTACATTTTGAACTTTCTTTCAATTTTCCATTTACAATACAGGTAAAACTGTTGCACATAGGGTTTTCATTCATAATGCACAGAAATAACCTTTGCCTCAGACTGCTAATGCATTTCAATTACAGATGGACAGCTACCATTAGGTTTAGAAGGAGTGTGCTTGCTCTTCCTTTGTCGATCCTTCACTAATTGCGACCACCTGATAATCTGCTATACAGTGCGTACCATCCTTATTGTTACCCCTATTGTTGTGCCTACTCAGCAACTGCCGTCATTAAAATACAGTACGCCTAAGTAACAACACAGTACACATTATACACCATCGGCTGACCATTGTTGTATGTACTGTAATCGGTTGTGAAATAATGTCTGTATTGTAATGAACCTATCTGCATCACGTTAACTTTAAAGTGTTGTATGTATGTACGGTGTACTGTACACATGTAACTGTGTGTTTCTTAATGTTTTAATTCCTACATTACAATTTGTGCCACTGACTGAGAAACTGGAGACTTTAAAAAGACTAGACAAAGGAGAAACATTAAAAACTCTTGCTGGTGAGTATGGAGTCGGTGAAGTGACAGTTGGAGATTGGCATAGAAACAGTGACAAAACTGAGAAGTTTTCATCAAACTAGTGTTCTATTTCGTCATTTGAATGGAAGTCAATGAAGAAATCTGAGTACGAAAAAACAAGTGAAGCTTTATTTTGGCTGGTTTACTCTACAAAGACAAAAAGGAAATCCAATTTTCAGGACCTATTCTGCACGAAAAAGCTGTGTCTTTTAGAAATGAGTTAACCCAGCTGTTCTGTTCGGTTTTGTATGATCCAAAATGGTTTTGTTTATTATTATTTCAATATCAAAATAACTTTATGAAATTTGGTGGCTTCGTCAGAAAATGCAAGGGCAGTATGTCATCAAAAAAGTATTAAAATATTGTAAGTCATCTGGTCACAAACCTTCAGAGTTATATATGTAATGTTCGATTCAGTGTGACCTGACATTAATATGATTATTCTGAACTCAAATACTTTCTGGTTGTCTCATATTGTGTAGTAGTAATGACTTTCACTGTTCATACTTACTCTCAACATTCAACAAGTCAACAAAGCTGCTACGTTTACATCAATGGACTCGTCATTATGACTTGTCAATTGTTTGAATTATCCATTGTTTCTGCTCAGTTTGTGATCTCTATCTTTGTGATCACTCTGAATTATGACATCGTGTAGATTACGTCACTGACACTGCGTTGGAAGAATTAGTAAATAGCTCAACAGATGTAGGATCACTTTACGAGTTCGAAGATCTTGTCTGTAACGCATCTGAAAGAGTGTACAGACTTCTGTTTCTAAAAATGGGAACATAAAATGGCAGTTGCAACCATCAGCACAATATGACCGCCTACCTGCTTGAAGTGTCATTAGGAATACCCCAGGAGTTACCAGGTGTGCAAGCAGCAGAATGAGTGATGTAAAAAGTTAATTTGAAGTATTATTTTGTACAGCACTTCAGAATGAAATAATAGAGATGTCAAATAGTAAGGGACAATGAGTTTATGGTAAACAATGGACAAACATTGATGATTCTTTTTTTCACGCATACTTAGGACTCGTATTCCTTGTGGGTGTACATTGCTCACATGGGGAATCTACAAAAACTTTCTGCAAAATATTGTGCGTCTTGTGATTTGACAAGAAATCCACAAGAGAGGAAACACGACACACTGATGAACTCACCACAATTTGTGGTATCTAGGAGAAGTCGTTAGAAGTCCTTCCTAAACTATATAATCTAGGGGATAATGTGACCGCCAAGAAACAGCTGGTAGTACTTAGACACTGCTGTCCATTCAAGCAGTGCATCGCAAGCATACCAGCAGAATATGGGATCAAGATATGGTCTCTGTGTGACAGCAAATCTTGATAAGTACTGAAAGCCCAATTTATACAGGAAAGGAGAGTGGGGGCGAGGGGGGGGGGGGGGGGGGACAGGGAATGACAGTTATGACAGTAGTTGCTGATACTACTTCTGCTTTGTGAGGTCAGAATGTAACATGTGACGTTTTTTTACATCACACAATTTGAGACAGCCGCTCCTGAAAAGGAAACTGACAATGTTAGGAACCATACATAAAAATAAGCCAGAGTTTCCACAAAATATGACCAATAAGGAGGTTCATAGCTCTTCATTTTACTTCACAAATAACACTACAATGGTCAATTGTATTCCTAAGAGAAATAAGAATGTTGTACTAATGAGCACGCTCCACCATGGTGGAAAAATAAATGACAGGGCTGATAAGAAGCCAAAACTGATTTTATGTTATAATTCAACCAAAGTAGCTGTTGACACACACTATCAGCTGCAAACGATAAACCAATATTTTTCTAAAATATTCCTGATGTTGTTGTTTATAATGCATATGTCTTTTGGACTTCCATTGACATTAACTGGAATACAAGAAAATTGACCGGAAGGAGAATATTTTTGGAGGAACTTGGAAAGTCACTGGTCGCAGAGCACGATGCATCAAGGAAGCATTTTCCAAGAACAGAAAATTCTTTGAGAATGGTCAGGAGCATCCAAGACCCTGAAGGGGTGGCAGGTGTGGCTAAATCAGTAACAACAAGAAACTCTAATAAACGTGCACACTTAAGTTCTGTCCTTCAAGCAATAACAATGAAACAGACATGTTGTGTGGAAAGTGTAATAAATATGTATACAAAACGCACATCACCTACTTGTGTCCAAACTGCAGTGAGTAAGAAGGAAAGAAAGTGATATGAGCAGATGGACAGATGGTTATTGAGAATGACTTTTTGGTGGAAATGCCTGTTGTTCCTAATATACCCTGCATGAATATTAAAATAATAAATTTCTTAGTGACATTCTGTGTATTATTATTATTGTTATTATTATTATTATTATTATTATTATTATTATTGCTATGATCATTAAAGTTATACTGTAATATAAAGACAATGTCGATGGCTTACAACTGTACGAAAAATAAGTGTGAGTAGAAGTTTTCTTTAGCATTTTATTATGTTGGGTAATATTCACCCAAACAGCACATTTGTATAGTAAAAGTGAACAGAACAACAGGGTTAGAGGAAAGTGAGAACAATTTTACAGCACATTTAGGATGGTTGGATAGGAAGAGAAAGCGATATGGCATAAGGCAGCTTGAAATCTGCAATGAAAAACTTTCTGCAGCTTCTCAAACTGTCGCACAATTTTTTGAGAAATTAAGAACAATTATGCAAAAAGAAAGTCTTACTCATGATCTAGCTGTGAAGTTAGTTAGTTAGCTGTGAAGAAACAGGGCTAAATTATAAAATGCTTTCATCTAAAACTCTAGCCTCAAAATAAGAAAAGGCTGCCCCAGGCTATAAAAAATATAAATAGACCCTAGCAATTATTGTTGCACTGAATCCAAGTGAAGACCATAAATTGAGGCTGCTGAAAAACTGTGAAGTTTAGAGATTTAAAAAACATCACTGCTTCTGCACCGCCTGTTACATATGTCTACCAATCTGCTTGGATGGACAAAAATATTTTTAAGAAATGGATTTTTTGAAGATTTTGTTTCAAAGACCAGAAGATACCCAAAGAAAAAGTCCTTGCCTTCCAAAGCAATCTTAATGCTTGATAATGCTGGTTCGAGACCTTATGAGGAAGAATTATGATGTGACGGTATTCACAAATTGTTCTTATCTCCTAACGTGATGTGTTTAATACAGCATATGGACCAAGGTGTTTTACAAAAATTGACTAAAAATAGGAATAAATATATAGAGAGAGGGGGAGGGGGAGAGGGGAGAGAGAGAGGGGAGGGGGAGAGAGGGAGGGGGGAGGGAGGGAGGGAGGGGAGAGGGGGAGGGATGGGGGGAGGGAGGGAGGGGGAGGGGGAGGGGGGAGAGAGAGAGAGAGAGAGAGAGAGAGAGAGAGAGAGAGAGAGAGAGATCATCACATTGCTTCAGACTCTTCTACAAACAAGAGTAGGTGAAGGAACCATCAGAGAATTTCTAAAAGAACCTACGATAAATGAGTTTACTGGGCAACTGATTCATGGCCTGAAAGAAATGTGGAGACACTAAAAAAGTCTTGGAACCAGATTTCATGGAACGAAATGGATAACTACATTACAGATGAAGATGACCTACCATTGGCTGAACAGCTGAAAAAGCTTGCTGAATGTGAAAATGCAAATGCAAGTGATTTTTTAGAATGGATGAATAGTGATGATCAGTTTGAAATGACCGATCCTGAAATTGTTGAAATGGTTAACTAACTCACTGAAGACAGTGACGCTCGGAATTGCCTGAGGGAATTGTACCAGTGATCACTCACACCAAAGAGTTTGGCGCCGCTTGATGTGGCATTGCATTCTATTGAGCACCAAGTGGAACTACTCCAATTGACACCACGCTTCTTAGAAGCTGGTGCGACACTACTGCTAAAAAATAAGGTTCTATTTTAAAACAAAGGACTGTGGCCAACTAATTTAAAATGTACCTTATATTTTAGAAAATTGAAAATATGTGCTCATATATGTACATATAACACAGAAATGTACTATATTGTTTTTTTTGTTTCTTTTAATTGTTATTGTGCTCATGAAACATTTATTCATGATTTACCCACCGATTTAGTGATACTTCTGTATTATTCAAGTATTTTGTAATTTGAGGGGCTCTGCTTTATTATAAGATAAAGAATAATATGACAATCAAGGAGAATATGTTAACTCTTACTGCTTGAGCTAAATACATGTCACACAGAATACCTAAGACCAAACAAATGCTCTGGGACAGAGATAATAAAGGATTGTGTGAGAAGAGGTCACATCCAGAGGAAACGCAAATGATACTTTATTGACAGAGTTTTCCTTGCTTTAATTCCTATAGTGATTCATTCATTCATACGTCTACCACAAATCCCATCATGAAGAAGAGCCATTAGGTATGTAGAATGAGTCAAATTATACATTAACTGGCATAAGCAGCCAATGCAGGCTTCTTCCGTGAACTATACTAACAACCAATATAATTAGTGCTAATCTTCATGGAATTAATTCTTGTTTTACTTCCAGATTAATTTTTACAGAAAGTCCACTACTTTGAAGAATACCCTTCCTCTTCCAGTTACATTACTTAGCTGTACACATTGAGGTGACAAAATTCATGGGTTAACAATATGCACATACACAGATGACAGTAGTATTGCATACACAAGGTATAAAAGGGCAGTGCTTTGGTGGAGCTGTCATTTGTACTCCAGTGGTTAAGTTTCTGATGTGATTATGGCCGAATGACAGGCCTTCACGTAATGACCGAGAGCAATGGCATTTGTGTAGCGGTGCTAGTGCTAATAGACAAGCAACACTGCATGAAATAACTGCAGAAATCAATGTGACAGGTACGAGGAATTTATCTGTTAGGAGAGTGCACTGAAATCTGGCGTTAATGGGCTATGGCAAGAGACGACAAATGCGAGTGCCTTTGCTAACAGTATGATACTGCCTGAGCTTGTGACCGTAAAGGTGTGGTAGGGTTTGAGTGTGGCGCAGACCCTGTAAAGCCATGGACCCTGGTTGTCAACAAAGCACTGTGGCTCCATAATGGTGTGGGCTGTGTTTGCTTGCAATGAAGTGGGTCCTCCGGTCCAACGGAAGTGATCATTGACTGGAAAAGGTTATGTTCGGTTATTTGGGGACGATTTGCAGCCATTCATGGACTTCATGTTCCCAAACAATGATGAAACTTTTTTAGATGACAATGCGGCATAACACTGAGCCATAACTGTTCACGACTGGTTTGAAGAACATTCTGGACAATTTGAGCAATTGATCTGGCATCCGAGATCACCCAACATGGACATTTATGGGATACAATGGAAAGATGAGTTTGTGAACCAATTCCTGCGCCAGCAACACTTTTGCAATAATGGATGACTATAGAGACCGCATGGCTCAATGCTCCTGCAAGTAACTTCGAACAACTTGTTGAGTCCATACCATGTTGAGTTGTTGCACTGACATGCAAAAGGAAGTCCGACATGATATTAGGAGGTATCCCATGACGTCTGTCACCTAAGTGCACTTTATTTAATACTACATGCTATGCAACTTTGCACAGTACATTACTACCTGTCTATGTACTGAAAAGATTAGAAGCCTGTTTAATGTGAACACTAATAGTATCCCAAATACACAATCCTAAATCAAAACATCTGATAAATTATGGGAATAGTTGTTAATTAGGCACTCTTACTCTGAAATTAACAATTTATTCAAAACTAATACACTTTGTTGTAACATTTCACACACTTTTGCACCAGAATATAAAACTCCATTCTGAGCCTTGGATAAGGACACATTGTCTGTACGGAAATTATTTTTATTTGTAGTACTATGTTGTGAGCTGAAAAGTTCACACTAAATTCACCCTCAGTTATTAACCACAAGCAACATTAGTGAGTAACAATATTAGGATATAAGTGTAAGAAATGCTAGGTCCCTAGAGAGGCTTCTGCTGCAAGATGTTTATTGTTATATACTTTACTCAATATTCTTACTACCTGCTCCTGTTGAATAAAGAGGACGCCTTTATTCCCATGACAATTTAACTCCTCTAGTAGAATTTGATGGACCTGCACAATCAAAGGCCTTGGAAAGCTCACAGAAAATGTCAACAGGATAATTTTTTCATATTTAGTCCTTCCAGAACAGAGTTCGTGCATTGTTGCCCTGTCAGTCAAAAAGTTTCGAGATTTGATTAATAAAGAAAAACAGAGAAAAGTTAAGATGAAGGTTTTAATCCTTCAGGTGTTCTATATAATCTCACTTTAAGTACAACACACCATGTGAAATTGTCAGTCAGAAAAGTCTTTTTTGCAATGTTGTTCAACCTGTGTGTACATTTGCTTTAGTGTCAGTTATGTCATCAACGTGTTGACCCACCTTGTGAATTTTTGCACTTTGTCGTCTCGGAACTTTTTGGAGGGATGGTATATATTGATTTATCAATAGAACAGCCATTAAAGAAGTAAAATTGAGCAATTGTTAAAAGTTTATTTCCAGAAAAGTCATTCAGTATTTTGCTATAAGCTATTGTCAAATTATTTTGAGAACACTCAAAGGAGAGAGAGGGCTGCATAATTACTGGTCACTTGAGTGTTTCCTTTTTTATACATGGACGTTAATGCACATTATAATCTGTCAGGTAACCACTGACTGATTAAAAATGTGACTCAAGGGTGGTACCAGTGAGCAAATAAGATTTCGGTACTAAAGTTACCATCATAATCAATAGAGTTGCTGTTTTTCAGTGATCTAATTCCTTTGATGATATCTTAACAGTTGAATTGACAAAACTGAAGTCCTTTGAAAAATCAAGTTAATTGCAGTCAAATATACAACATAAACAATTTCAAAAGCTAACTGTTCTTAATGATCAACCATTTTCAATAACCCAGGGGTTACAGCCTATGGACTATTGAAACAGTTTTTGCATATATTTGACTGCTATAAACTTTATTGTGCTCTACTCTCCACCAGTATCATGGCAAATATGAGTACAATGATGATTGCTAGTGAAGTAGGCAAGAGCAACCGAAGTAAATTTAATGGATCTGCTTTTGATATGCCATTTTGTCTCCGTGTTTCCAGTCACTGTTAGGAGGGATTCATTGACCACTGATTTGAATTTGGTATCATAATGTCTTGTCTTACAGTTGTCATTAAGAATTTGATCATCATTTGCCTTGTCAAATTCATTTTGTTCTGAATAATGCTCCAAATTGTCTACTTTCCTATTAAAATTTTGAACTTTTTCGTTGCAGCAAACAGTTTTTGCTTGTTTGATGACACGGAAAAGAACTTTGCGCTGTTTCCTCCAGTCCACCAGTCTTGATTAGTGTTAATCCTCTGCACTAAATAAAACTCTTTCTTCACGGATAACTTCTCACTTGTTAAACATCCTTTCTCTCGCCTTCCAATTGAAAGATCCTTGACCTGTTGTACAGGGAAACTGGATTCACAAGGCTGTAAGAATATTTTTTAGGAAGCACTAAATTTCTCATCTACTGTGTGTTCTTGGTACATGTCTTCACACCATTGATCAAGGTATTTCTCTCTGAATAGTGTGACCAAGTCAGCTACATGTTTTTTTGAAACTGTATTGTTCCATGTTAATTGGTTATCCTGCTGCTTAGTAGAAAAATTTCGTATTTATAAATGAAAGCACAAAAATCGGTATGTTCTACAATATCAATTTACTTGGTTAACCAGTTTTTGGTTTACAGAGCCATCATCAGATAATAATTGAGTAATGATACCTTGTAAGCCGAAAATAGGTTAACCAAATAAATTAATACTGTAGAGAACATTGACTTATTGTGCTTGTCCTTTATTATTTTTCCTTTTATACCTAAACATGGGTGAAGGAGATGGTTTATTGCTACCATTTGGCCATGACGATCGTAAGAATCATTTATCATGGCTTACATCAATTACACGAAACATTATGTCCTGTATTACTGTGGGATACAAATAAAAGCTGGACATAATTAATTCTTAATTCCCTTACTCAGAACACTATCCAGGATGAAATCAATATTTAAAATGCCTCATACAAAGAGTTCCTAGTTATTTCTAGTACGTCTTATTGGCACTCTCTCCAACTGCCTGAAGTTTAAAACATTTCCAATATGCTATTTGAATTGCTATCTTGTATGTTGTATTACTAAATCACTGCACTAAATTGTATCATGTGGAACTCATTTGGGTCTGTAGCCTAGAACTTTATCCCACTTTTCGTGTGTAGAGCAACTCCTCTTTTTCTTATATTATGCCGACGATAATTTGATACTATCTTGCATCCATCAAGGCAAATCTGTTCAATTTCTGTGACTTCCAAGTAATGATCTATTAGACATAATGCATCTGTATGCATTCACTTTAGAGTTGTCAGCTTCAGAATTAATATGACAGGTTCACTTTTCTTATTTGACGGACAGACTTTGTCATATTTTATAGAAAATGGATGTCAAACCTGTCTATAAAGAGAAACAGAAAGAAAAAAATAGTGAGCTCTGCAACTGGTGATATGAAAGAAGATATGCCAGTAGTGAGCAGGGGGCATGACATCTTGTATGCTTTTACGAAAGTACATGTTGAGGTGCCATTAAATTCTTTATACGTTACAAAGCTGGAGCACAAAAGATTGTGCTGATCAGATTATGAAAATTCCTGCACCAGATGTGTGTGCACTAAGTGCATTCATTTCAAGCAGATGTAAATTTTCACTGCAATTTACTTTCATCACTAGTTTAATTAGAAAGTTACAAAATTCAGTAAAAATGGCAGTAATACTAAAAGAATGAAAGCTAATTTAGAAGTGAATGGCAGATTTCTGTAGAGTAGCATCAAATGTCTGCTGCATGATACATACAAAACAAAAAATAGTGTCTATCAATGCAATGACATGCAAAACATCTCCATTTTTGGCAATGAATGCCACAAGCTACTATAGGTTACTATAGTAGCTGGCTCAGGATGCTTGCAAAAGATTGTAAACACAATCATTGCTTGGAAATAACAAATCTCAGCAAATGCATACATTCAACAACTTCTATTAGCCCATTCTCCCTCCTACAACCTGATATAATTCTACACATTTCAAAAATATGAAAATTAATTTATTTTGTAAAGAGCAAATTGCATATCTTTTAAAACACATCACTTGCTTTGTGTCCATTGGCTGTCTCTGCAAAACCTAAAAGCACCCTAATTGTGTTAACATTTCTCTAATTATATACACTGTCAGCCTCTCTCTCATAGATGTGTTGAACCAAATAACTTTTACAATGTGTTCATGGTTAGCTAAAATTGAAATTTAACAGAAAACAGAATAAAATTTTATATAACACTGTTTTTAAGTGTCTGTGAAGATTTGAGAAATTGTTTTCACAGAAGGGTATAAAACTGTTTATGGTAATGCTAGACAAAAGTGTATAAATGAATCAATGCAGTTAATGTTCAACTATGTAACAAATGATGATGCTAACAAAAGCAAGATGAATGGTCAAAACAGGGCTACCAAGACTAAAAGAAAGCAACAATCAAAAGGGGACCTAACAGAAAGGTATATATATTCCCAAGCCTTCAAAACTCTTAGCCTGGCAGCAAAAAGCAGCAGCATCAGGCAAATATATAGCTACTGAAGAGCTACACACACTGCCATTCACATCAAAGTGCTTAGCAGAGTGTATATGTAGAGAGAAGAAAGTTATTGCCACTCAGCATTAATGTCTAATAAAAGCACTGAGAAGAATAAAAAATAACACTATAACGACTGAGTTTGGAATTTTTTAATGCCTCTACTGGCCTTACTCAAGTACTTTGTTTCTCTGGTCAGTGATCAAGTAGTCCTACATTTTGATGTGTTGTTGGTCTTCATTTTTTAATCTGATATTTTGCACACAGAACCTTTTTTTCTGTCCTCATTGTATTTTCTTTATGCCAGTGTATTTAACGAGTGCCTGAAATGGAAAGTTACAGCAAAGTTATTTGAAAAAAAAAATCAGAATAAATGGGACCACATGCATGAGTCAGGAGTGAAGTGTTATATTAGCTGTTGCAGAGACTAGATGAGAATTGATAGTGATGAACCACATTCATTGCATCCCAGGTGCATCCAGCGTAAAAAGGCCACAGCAGATTAAATATTTTGCAACCACTGTTCTTACAATTTGATGTAGATGTTGATTCACATCTGCTCCAGCTGGCTAACAAACTTAAGAATGTGAAGAAGAGTCTCTTGGAGGCAGAAACGAGAAAACTTTAACAGTGCAGTAATAGGTAAATACAAACACAAAGCATTGAATATAACTTGAACGCCTTAATTTAAAATATAGCAGCACTGATAAATCAAATTATGTTCCTGGAAGTCAGAGGGAAAAATATATCAGATGATATCAACTAACTTGGAAGGGAGGGGAAAGCAAACAGGAAATCCACAGACAAAACAACTAAATGACTTATTCCTGTATGAACAACAGGTATTTCATGTCTGATATGTGATGGAAAGGGCAATTTTGGCTGTATGAGATGGACAGGGCAATTCTGGCTGCCCAAATTAAGACAGATACTGCTGTAAACAACATGTTTCCTTACTTTTTCCATTTGTCAGATGATGCTACCTTGTGAATTTTTTTTTTTACACTTGCAAAGTAGACACACTTATATATGGTGTTCAAATAACATTTCTATTAAATAATTTTTTGCCCACATGCAAGTTAAGTAGAAACTTCAGTTTTGAGCAGCTTCCAACACAGTAACTAACACAGAAAATTGATGACAAAAATGTTGCAAGTGATTTGTTTTTCTCTAACTCTGTGTTGTGAATGTATTTATACCCCCCACCAATTGTGTTTTGAATGTATTTATACCCCCCCACCCCAACAACTGTTGTTTTCTTCAGTCCAAAGACTGATTTGATACAGCTCTCCGGACTAGTTAATGTTGTGTAAGTCTCTTAATCTCTGCATAACTATTGCCACCTAAAATCATTTTAACATGTTTACTGTAGTCAAACCTTGGTATTATTCTACAATTTTTACACCTCTTTCTTCCCCCCCCCCCCCCGCCCCCCCCAAATTCCTCTCCATTATTGGATTAATGATTCCTTGGTACCTAAGATGCATCCCTTATTTTAGTCATATTGTGCCATACCAATTTTTTCTCCCAGGTTCAGTTCAGTGCCTCTTCATTAGTTACTCATTTTACAGTACCTATCTAATCTTCTAGTTTGTCTCTATTTTTTGTCATTCACAGTTCATTTCCATAAAAAGTTCTGATCCAGGTAAACAGTTTTAGAAAATGTTTCTTAACACTTAAATTGAAATTATAGTTAAACACCCTTCTCCTTATCAGAAAGTCTATTCTTGCTGTTGCCAGTCAGCATTTTATATGCTCTTTACTTCCATCAATCTCTGTTATTTTAATCAAAAATAGGTTTAGTTTTAGCAGCTCATTCTGTAGTTTGAGTTCCCCAGTACCACCTCAGTTAACTTCACTGCACTTCATTACCCTTGCTTGGCTTTTATTTCTGCCCATCCTGTAACCTCATTTCAAGACACTGTCCATTTCACCCTGACCGATCTTCCCATTCTCCAAAATTACATCGTCAGCAAACCTCAAAGTTGTTATTTCTTCTCCGTGATCTTTAATTCACTTTCCAGATTTCTTTTTGATTCCCTTTATTGCTTGGTTTATATGCAGACTGAATAACTTGGGAGATAATCTGCAATCCTGTCAGACTGCTTTCTCAGCTACTGTTTCCCTTTAATGTCACTATATTCTTGCAACTGCAGTTGGGTTTCTGTGTACGTTGCAGAGAACTTTTTGTGCCCTATACATTGCCACTGGTAATTTCAGAATTTGAAAGCCTGTATTCCAGTAAACATTTCTGAGCTTTTCTGCAATCTACTACTGTAATAAATCTTAATTTTCCTTTGCTCATGCTCTGTTTTAAAGTAAATTGTAAGGTTAATGTTGCTTCATTTGTTCCAAAAATCCTCCAGAACCACGACTAATCTTCCCTGAGATCTTCTTCTACCCATTTTTCATTCTTCTATAAATAATACATGTTGGTATTTTGCAAACATGTCTGATTAAACTGATCATTTGATAATATTCACAACTGTCACATTTGCTTTCTTTGGAAATGGAATTACATTCTTCTTGAAATCTGAAGATATTTCACCTATCTGATACATCTTGCACACCAGGTGAAATAGTTTTGTCATGGCTAGCTCTCTAAAGGATCTCAATAATGCTGAGAGAAATCTTTCTACTTCAGGTGTCTTATTTTGACTTAGATCTTTCAATGTTCCGTCAAATTATTCTCACAGTATCACTTCCCCATGGCCAGTTTGTGAGCATTTTTTCACACAAGTAACTCATTAAATGCCACTCACCCTTTTCCCTCATACACTTGCAGTTGAGTGCCCCTGGCACCTCTCTAAGCTTGACACCCTGAGTGGCTACTAATTGTGATGCATTTTCCATAGAAATGTTATGGTTATGGCACTTCTTGTGCCCCTCTAAGCTTGATGTCACTTAAGCCTTAAACTGGCCCTGCACATCCCCCATCTCATCTTCATCCACTTCATTTTCCCTTCTCATAATACTTCCATTAAGTTTCATTCCTCTACATAGACATTCAATACATTCCTTCCACCTATCTATCTTGCCTTCTTTGTTAGTAGTGGCATGCCATCTGAGCTCTGTATGTTCTCTTTTCTCCTAAAGTTTATTTAATTTTCCTGCTTGTAGTATCTACCTTCCCTGTATCCATGCATACTTCTACAACTTTTCATCTTCTTTTAGCCATTACTGCTTTACCTTTTGTAGTGTCTTTAGCTTTACTCTGGGTTTCATAATTCATATAAATTATAGACAGAATCCACATATGGTCCGGGAAATGATTCGCAGTTTAAAAGTTGGTTTCTAAATCCACATGTGCTCCTGGAAATGATTTGCAGTTTAAAAGATGGCAAAAAGTCAACCTAGTCTAATACTCAGGGAATGAGCATATGTGGGCATATGCAGGGATCCTGTGTTGCTGTTCTAGGCAATGTCCTAGTGGAGGCAGCTTGCTGTCACTTTCCTGTGACCTGTTACGAAGTGTCACATGTGTATTTGTTCCGTATGGATGACCGAAATGACTGCTTGTACACTGGAGTGTTGGGTATGTGTTGTTATGGATGAAGGGAAGGGAGTGGGTGAAACACGGGACATAATGGAGTAAAAAAATTACTCTATGACAAGCCTGGTATGTGGTCACAACTCCATGAGAAAAAGTTTGGGACGTAATGGTGCAGGTAACTTGGAGGTCAAATGGATGTGTGTGATGAAGCTAGCAAGAGAAGAAAGTCAACTGTGAGTGAGCAAACAACAAAGATGCTTCTTGTGAGATCTGCTAAGGCTACACAGATATATTCAGCACAAACTAAGAGGCATGTCATCGACAGGTGTCATTCTTCTGAATGACAATATCAAACCGACTGCTGCTGTGTTAACTCAACTACTTAAATGGTTCAAGTGGAACATGATGAATCATTCTCCCTTCATTTTCGATTTGGCACCAAGATCTTCAGTCTTTTTCTAGAGGTAAAGAAGTGGTTCTCAAATGAGAAACTGCAGGGGCACTGGGACCATGCGCTTCAGGACACAAGTAGTACACAGTTTTACAGAGGGATCAGAAAAAGCTGCTACACCATTACAACATTCAGTTGTCAGTCTTTTTATGTTGAAAAATACCCAATACATAAATTCATTAAGTGTAGCTTGAGCACATTGGTTTTAACTCCTAGCCCTACAGGAGATTAAAAGAAAACTATAGCTCATTAGAATATCATTTATAAAAATATGTTTGTATTCTCCAGATCCAAAGAGTCATATAGCCAGAATGATGGCAAAGACTACTAAAGAGAAAAGAATTCACCATGTAAAATTTGTCAGAGTGACTAGAGGTAACTGAAAATTGCTAGTCTTGTGCCACCAAACTACTGTAAAGAGAGAGAGTTTTCTGCCAGTTAAAGATAGCAGGTCTCCTTAAAAGTTTTGTGCAAACCCTTTACAACAATTCAAAGCTATACACTTACATTTTAAACAACAGAAAAACCATGGTGGAATAATGATAATATTGTGAAAAGGATAAATTGCTACTTATCATATAGCAGAGATGCTGAGTTACAGACTGGCACAACAAAAAGACTGTTAACAGGTAAGGCTTTCTGAATTAGACAAAACACACACACACACACACACACACACACACACACACACACAGTCTCTGGCTGGCTATCTGTGACTCGACACTTAAATTTTATGGTACAGCAAATGTAGGCCTACTCGTTCAGGTTCACAAACTGAGAGTATTGAGAGGTTACTGAGAGTATTGGAGATTCACAAATTTCATTCCCATCATGCTGAAGATCATGCTGTGAATGCTATCTGTTACTATCAAACGATTACTGTCAAAGACATAACAATCACCCTGATGTTAATACTCTGAATCGCAATTCCATAACATTTAAAATGTCAAGAACTGGCGAGAAAGATTAGAGATTAGGATTCAATGTTCCATCATGGCAAGGTCATTAGAGATAGAGTTCAAGCTCAGATTTTGCATGAAGGAGTTACAAAATAAGTAATGTCTTTTTCAAAGGAGCCATCCCAGCACATGCTTTAAGTGATTTAGGAAAACCACAGACAAATTAGATCTAGATGGCCAAGAAGATATTTTAACCAGCATTCTTCTAAATGAAAGTCCAGTGTCTTAACCAATGTGCCACCTTGCTTGTTGTGGTCTCACTAAATTGCATAATTTAGGGATGTAGTGCTATTAAAATTCTTTTATTCCCCATTTATTTACTTCAAAAAGTGGAGTAATTATAATACACATATGACAGTAAGCAATGAAAAAGTCTTGCTAATCTAATCAGTACACAGTGACCCAAACCTGACTGTATCCAATTTATTACAAAAACTATATGTTGCAATACTTTCAATAATCTAACTAGTTTTCACCTATGATCAGCAACAATTATATAATGATATTACAACTGAGAACATAAAAAAATAAATTAAATAAGGATTTTTTAAAAAGTGAAAATGGAAGTCATGTCAGGTTATAGGTACAAACATGCTACTCAAATTGTAAGTTGGTGATGCAGGAATTATATCTGGCTTAGATTCAATGTACAGAGTCCACACTGAGCAATGGACTCACTTATATTGGAGCACAGATTTCTACAACCAACGTAATTTGAACAAAATCATTTGGAGCACTAAGCCATGTATGCTGCAAAATTAAATACTAATCTTAAAATAAAATCTGATGTTTTGTTAAATTGTGATGGACTGCTTTCCAACAATAAAACTGGTAGGTTCTACAGATGGTCTTCCTTATATATTGTCATATTTTGGTTGTCTTATGGTAAGAGGCTTGCGTAACATGCTAAATTGCTCAAATGTAAGTGCAAATGTGGAAGTTTTTCACCAATTCAGAGGACAAATGGTTTGTGGTCAAATATAGGTGACAAACTGAAGCAGATGTAATGCTTTTGTCTATACAGGCCTAGAAAATGGAGTTGTAGATCTGAAATATGTTGGACAGCAATTACAAAATAAAAATATTATGGCTGAAGATAGAAAATTATTAGTGATATATTCCTAACCTAGATTTAACCTACTAGGTCATTCTGCATCAAAACATGCTATAATTCAAGGATTTGTGACCCTTTATCTCAGATTTTCACAAAACTTTGCACATTTGCTTTTATTTATAACATATAAACTTCTGTAAAATCTTTTTGGTCTCAGACTATTAAATTTTAAATGTAATGTTATTCTGGCAACTGGGTTCTGGGGTCTGCAAGAATGTCAGTGCAAAATGGTATTTATTTACATAAATGTCTATAACTCAGGTGTTTATGAAGCTTTTGATTTGGAATTTTTTCAGAAGTTAAGGAAGGCACATAGTTAACAGATATCCAGTCATTGAAGCAGTAAAGTTACAAAAAAATTAAAAACATAAATGTATATCAATTTTCAATTTCAGAATAACTGTGAGGATGTGGAAAAATGCTTATACCACTTTTCTCCAACCTGCTGGGAACCTAATTTTGGTCTTAAATAATCCCCTAGATTGTAAGCTTTCTAATAAAATTAAAATTTTAAGGGGCCTTCTGCTAACTGACACACACAGCAGAAATCAAAAATTTTTTTTCTGTAACAAAAGAGGGTCCTTTTAAGGGAGGATGCAATGGATTTTGGTCCTAATAATCAATTTTTCAAAAATATTATTTTCTTGATCTACACAGTTTAATCTATGTTGTTTGTGAATTTTATCATGATAGCAGCTTTAGAAATGCCTTTAAATTGTTAAACTGATCAACTCTGCACTGGTGTCCACTCCCATCTTTTCTGATACTTGGGAAACTGCTTGCTTCAGCGAAATTTTTGTCAGTGTGAAGGCTATTTTCTTTTGATACCTTTGGCTGACATCTATATCTCTGGCCGAAAATTTTCTTGCATGCGGTTTATTTACATTCTGACAAGACTTGACACATAGCAGTAGGTGGAAGGTCGATTTTGCAAACCTTTATGTGGTAGTCAAGATTTTTGCATAATTGGTGGTGGAAAAACTGTGTTTAGGAAATGGAGGTTTCATGGAAATTGGTTTACGAGCAAAAAAGAGGAAGCAGTTCAAAATGAAGAACATAAGCTCTCAGCTTCTGCATCAAAACTTGGGACAGGAGAATTTGACAGGTTCATGAATGATGTTGATATGGATTGCACTGGATGCAGACTTACTGATTTAGAGCATCTCTGCAAGGCTATAATGTTTTCATGTTCATGTGTTAGCTGTAAAAATACGGAATGCATGCTTGTTGTTGAAGAGAGAACAGTGGGAGTAGCTTGTGATTTTAAATTTATTTGTAATTTGTATGGCTATGAATTTTCATTTTCCTCCTCCAAAAAAACTAACACTGGTACCTATGAAAGCAATTTTAGGTTAGCATTTGCTCTGAGATGCCTTGGACAGGGCAGGGAAGGAGGTAATTTATTGTGTGTTTTATGAACATGCCTACAACTTGTGCAAGGTTTAAAAAAATAAATAAAGAAATGTCTGATGCTGTATCCGAAATGGCCAAAGTTTCTATGACGAAACCTATGGAGAAATTGGTGGAAATAAACCAAAAAGAAATAGATCCTGGGGTAGATATTTATGACAGTGAATCTCCTACAGATGTTACTGACCTGTGTGTGTCTGTAGATGGGACCTGGATGAAAAGGGGTCACACATCTCTGTATGGAGTTGCATCTGTTATTGGTATTGACTCAGGTAAAGCTTTTGATGTAGAAATTATGTACAAATACTGCCATCAGTGTGCAACAAGGAAAATGTCAAACACTGAAGACAGTGAGACACTGTGGCAAGAAAAGCATGCAGTAGCATGCTCTAAAAATTATAGTGGCTACCAAATGAAGCAGAAAACATCTGTGGCATTTGTTGATCTAACTGCCGCCTTCGACACTGTGGAGGGAAGGCCTTATCTACAAATTTCTCCACATCATACCCTGCAGAACAATGTCTCGACTGATTAACAGCATGCTAAGTGATTGGAAGTTCCAGGTAATCACTGGAAGCAACATAAGTAAGGAGAGGAAGCTGAACAACGGATTGCCTCAAGGATCAGTTCTCTCACCCTTACTGTTCAACCTATATCTATCTGATCTACCTGACACTTCGTCCAGAAAATACTGCTATGCCGATGACCTGGCTCTAGCTGTAAAACACCAGGAAATGAAGACAACAGAAGAGATTTGAGCCAATGACTTGTCTGCATTAGATAATTACTTCAAAATCTGGAGACTCCAACCCAGTGTGAGTAAAACAGAAGTGTGTTGCTTCCATCTAAATAACCGGTTGGCGAACGTAAAACTGGAAGTAAGTTTCAGAGGCAGAATTCTTCATCATAATTGGAACCCAAAATATCTTGGTGTCATCCTGGATCATACACTATGCTTCAAATAACACCTTCTTAACTTAAAGCTCAAAAGTTAAGGACTCAAAACAACATCCTCCACAAGCTATGCGGAACTACCTGGGGATCCTCAGCAGCCACCCTTCAATCTTCAGCTCTGGGCCTGGTGTACTCAAGTGCTGACTATTGTGCACCTGGACGAACAGACATCATACAAGGCTTGTTGATACCCAGCTGGATACGACAATGTGCATAATATCTGGCGCAATCAGATCTACTCCAGTTTATTGGCTTCCACTGTTAACCGGTATAACGCCTCCTGATCTACACAGATGTACTGCCCTTATGAGAGAATTCCACAAGATCTCCAGGAATTTTACCCTTCCAGTGCATACCGACCTGCCACTTTTAAATCGTAAGAGACTGAAATCACACAACTTTGTGCGATGCTGCTGACATGGTTGCTAAGGATTTCAAACCTCTTGAAGAATGGAAAGGTCGGTGGGAAGCAGTGAAAGATGTGCACCTGCATAACATCTTCTCAGGTGCTAAACTTCCAAGTGGATTCGACCTACCACGCAAGACTTGGACTACTCTCAACAAAATCTGTACCGGCCATGGCCGATGCAGGGATGCTCTCTTTAAGCGGAAGAAGCTGCCTGATCCAGCCTGTGACTGCGGGGCTCCATACCAGACTGTTCACCACATTGTCAGTGAATGGAGGATTCGAGCCTATCACAGCGCCAAATAGGACTTCCTGCTAGCAACTGCAGATTCAATGTGCTGGATTGAAGGACTGAATATTCAGTTGTAAAGACAAACTTAAGTTTCTTGTGTGTCACTATGTACATATGTATATGTAATTTAATTTCATGATATGTCTGTATTAGCCATACGCTAAATAAATAAATAAAATGCAAAGACGATTGGTGTGAGTTCAGCAACAGAATTGAGACATATTCACATAAACACTCATTACCAGAACCTGTTATAAATGCAATTGAGCCCACATTCAGGTTTCTTGCAAACCCTGATTTATTGAGGGAGTGTCTTCATGTAAAGACACAAAATGCAAATGAAAGCCTCAATAATTTAATTTGGATTAGATGCTCAAAAAGGACATTCTGTGGACTTGAAGTACTCAAAATAGGTGTCTATGATGCAGTTTTACGTTACAATAACAGAAACAATGGCAGAATTGAAGTACTGAAGAGAGTTGGTATAGATCCTGGAGTGTTTACAACAAAAGCACTTTACACCATTGATGAGAGCAGGTCAAGAAAAACAGATCAGTGTCTTACCTGCAAATACAGGCCAGGCAGATTAGAAGAGGAGAGAAGAGAAACCTGGAGAATGAGGAGTATCAGTATGGAGAATTTTAAAATTGAGGAAAGCTTATTACATGTAGGAGTATGAGAAGAAAATCTTTTTAACCTTATTTTCTCTGTTTTCTCAAAAAGTATATGCGCTAATACTACGAAATTTTCAGGAACTGTTCGCTTGTTGCTGTCTTCCTGGAACTAAAGAATACGAGATCCTGCAATTACATTCTGACTTTTTGATGATTGTATGTAGAAAAAAAAGTTAATTTTGGATGAGCAAAATTAAAAACCCTATTAATGATAGAATTTGTACCATAAATTAATAACTGTAGTTCAGTGGTCTTGTAACCTTCTCAGGACACTACAATAAAATTTTCAGATTAATTGCATGATTATAATTTGAGTTATGGCTTTTTATAAAATCGACAATAAAAAATTAAAAATTCAAATTTCTGGCAAAATATTAATCCTGCATATTTTTATTATATTTCTCCATTAAAACATGGCTCTTTTGCTTTACACATTCAAAATTTTAGATTTGTACATAATAAATGTAGCTGTAATGATTTTTTAAATAAATGTTTACATTTGCCATTACAACCCCCCTTAAGTAAGTTCATACACTCACTGTCTCAGATGCAAGGGCATCAAATTGGCATATTTAAGTATAAATCATTCTAGGCAGGCAAGTTAACTAGAAGTACGAAAATTTGTTTCCTTTCACTTGATAATTCAGTAATTTTTATAGACAATAATATATATGATTTGTGTGTTCAGCCAATCACCTACTCAAGTGATAAGGAAGTGTTCTTAGACAGCAGTAGCTTGTTTGAAACCTTTATAGACATGAAAACAATGCAGCAATTGCCGAAACTCATTGTTGAGAATAACTGGCATGCAAGAATTAGTCTATTTGGCCTCAGTTGTTCTTTGTCTTTCTGTGAAATAAGTCATATCTGTTTGTGGTGCGATCCTATCATTCCACTTGTATAGAGTCTGGTTTAAGTGAATTAGTGCTCAGTTAATTGCAATGGAAAATGTGAATTCATGCACTGTCGGAAAATTAATAAAAACACCATGTCATTTGACAACCTATAACTCAGCAAAAACTCTACAAGAAATAGAAGAGCTGAGTGAAGACCAACGAGATCTGATATTGCTGCGATCCAATATAAGCTTTCACAAGATCAAGGAAGTGCTACTATACGTGGTCATCACATATACTATTACTTAAAAGTTTTTGAAATTCATCAAAGAACTTGTGATCCTTTCAAAAAACACAGACAAACAGTTAAATAAATCTTAGAGGTCAGTTAGTTTGTTTTCGTCTAAAACATCTAAAGCATTAAGTGATAAATGAAACTATGTAAAATAAGGCCAAAAACTGTAAGCAACACGTCATAAGATTTGTGAACAGAAAACTGATATCAATGATAGAAACGAAAACAATGCAGGCGACTAAGAGGTGACATTTCATGAATCGGTACTAAAACTTTAAAGAATAAAAACAGTCATGATTGCAACTTTTTATTTTTATTGGAGTGACCGGTTTCGATTCTATTTAAGAACCATCTTCAGACTCCAGAACAGTGGTTGGACTCCAAAGAGGCAGATAATCCAGCGTCAAGGGTCGGCACAACTTCCTCTACAGAGTCCATCCACTGTTCTGGAGTCTGAAGATGGTTCTGAAATGGAATCAAAACCGGTCACTCCAATAAAAATAAAAAGTTGCGATCAAGACTGTTTTTATTCTTTAAAGTTTAATCTTAAAGATCGCTGAGAATGTTTTCAAAAATGTTTACGTAGTATAAAGTCAAAGTATTGAGGATGCAAATAAAACTTTACACGATTTGGGGTGCTATTCCTTAACACTTCACTCCATTCCAAATCACAGCAAGGCTTCATATGGCAGAAAGATGTCAGAAAGCATGAATCATGTATGCAAAGAAAAGTGTGCTGGGCATTAGATTACAGCACTGAAGATTCTTACCAGAGAGAAGAAAAATTAGATGATGAAATTGTTAAGAGAGCAAGAGATTTTGATGTCATGATATTCTTAATGAAAGAAAAAGTGGCTAGTGTAAGAGTACCTGAAAAAAATTCAAATTTTAACTTCAGCTCTATCCTCTTGGTCAAAAGAAAACATAATGTCAGAATTCAACATTATGAGTATGGGGTTCGACAAGCAAGGACACTGAAAACAAAAATGGGTATCTTATCAATTCCTAAAACAAAATGTGGGAAAGTTATTGCCGATGAAAAGGTAAAGATTGTCACTGATTTCTACCAAAATGATGATTATGCTCCAATGTTACAAGGAGCAAAAGACAAAGTTAACATTCAGAAGAACGTGTATATGCAAAAAAGACTCATTCTCTGCAACTTAAGAGTACTGTACTTTTGTTTTAAATGGGAGAATCCAAACATTAACATCGGTCTTTCTAAATTTTGTCCACTATGACCAAAGTGGTGTATTTTAACTGGTGCTGCCAGCAGTCATTCAGAGTGTAGAGGGAAACATTCCACGTGGGAAAAAATATATCTAAAAACAAAGATGATGAGATTTACCAAACGAAAGTGCTGGCAGGTTGATAGACACACAAACAAACACACAAAATTCTAGCTTTCACAACCAACGGTAGCTTCATCAGGAAAGAGGGAAGGAGAGGGAAAGATGAAAGGATGTGGGTTTTAAGGGCGAGGGTAAGGAGTCATTCCAATCCCGGGAGCGGAAAGACTTACCTTAGGGGGAAAAAAGGACAGGTATACACTCGTGCACACACACACATATCCATCCTCACATACACAGACACAAGCAGACATTTGTAAAGGCAAAGAGTTTGGGCAGAGATGTCATCCACCAAAATTTAGAACTGCTTTTAGATGGGGAACATACTGAAGAAACATACAAAGAACTTATAAAGCTTCTTGTATGTGACTGAATTGTAAAAAGTGGAGAAATTTTGCTTTGACTGTTGCCGTGCAGAAGGTAAAAAGTAGAAAAGGTTCATGAAAATCTGAAGCAGTGGATGTCAAGTATGGATGATCTAACTTAGAATATCCCCCCCCCCCCCCCCCCCCTATCACAACACACAGTACTACAATTTCAGATTTATTTGTGTCCTTCATAGAAAACCCATTGATAATTTTATTTGGTTACAATGTGTACTGTCTTGGGAATTATTTAAGAGCAATTATAAATTCCCACCAGACTGGATAAATGTGATACAAATATTTTTCAATGTGCCTGTATTTTTTCCGGAAATTGGAACGTGACACACATTAACTTTTTTTTGTATTGTTTTTTGTAGCTTTACCACTTAAATAATTATATGTCTGTTAAGTAAGTCCTTCTCTTAACTTAAGAAAAAAAATCCAAATCAGAAGCTTCATAAGAATCTTACAAGGGTTGAATGAAAAGTGATGCCTTCACCTTCGTTAATTGGGTTTGGATGGAAATATTTTAATAAATCAAACACAGAAATAATCCTTAGAATGTGATCTTTAATTACCAATATTCACTTTTCCACATAATCACCAGCCAACAGGATACATTTCTGCCAACGACGAACAAGTTTTCTGAAGCTGTCATGGAAGAAGTTGACACACTGTTTCCGCAAATACAGTCTCACAGTTCTCTCAACATCTTCATCAGAAGCATAATGATGTCCCCACAGATCGTCTTTCATTATCAGGAACAGATGGAAGTCAGACGATGCTAAATCTGGACCGTATGGAGGATGCCATACAGTAGTGATATTCAGTCTCTGAAGTTCTGCTGTGGTGGCACGTGAAGTGTGTGGTTTGGCATTGTCATGCTGCAGGAAAACATTTCCCTTTTCCTTTTGGACCCTTGTTAGCCATAGTTTCAGAGGTCGCAGTGTTGTGATGTAACGCTCTGAATTTATTGTTGTTCCACGATCAAGGAAATCAACATGGGTAACACCATCTGTATTCCAGAACACTGTGGCCATGATTTTTCCAGTTGAATTTGCTTTTCTAGGGTGAGTCTTTGTGTCGATATTCCACAGACTGACGTTTTGTCTCCGGGTCTTAATGGTGTACCCACATTTTGTCTCCTGTCGCAGTAGACTCGAGAAAGGCGTCACCTTCATTCTCGTAACACAAGAGGAGTTCCTGGTAAATTTCCAGTCTGTGCGCTTTCATTTCAGGAGTCAGCATCCAGGGCACCCATCATGCACAGATCTTCTGTTAGCCAAGCAAAGCAATAATGTGACCCACACGTTCTTGTGAAATGCCGACTGTGCTTGCAGTTTCTCTCCGAGAGATATGACGATCGTCCTGAATCAATCTGTCAACAATTTGCTTGAGAAACTTGGTGGTTGCTGTCACAGGACATCCAACTCTTTGTTTGTCACGCAGGTCAGATGTTCCTGTCTCAACATCTTTAAACTTACTCGTCCGACAATTACTACGCACAGTACTCACATCAGCACTATCACCATAAACTGCTTTCATTCTCTGATGGATCTCCTTTGGGGGGACACCTTCTGCTGTCAATAATTCAATGACTGCACATTGCTTAAATCGCATCAACCGACCGTCTGTGCAGGATTCCATACTTTACACTGTAACACAACTGTTCAATGCTAAGGCTTCCCGCCAACTGGAGCTGTAGAGAAGAGTCTACGGAACAAGTCAGTACCTGCCGCTTACCAATTCCGCCAACTGTTGAAGTGTTACGAAGGTAGAGGCATTAATTTTCAGTCAACCCTCATAGTTATGGGCATTTATGTAGATAAGTACAATTTTGCTATGACATTCTTGAATAGCCCAGTTACCAGAATATTACTATATTTAAAATTCAACATAATTTTTTTTTTTTGTCTGAGAGCAAAAAAATTTTGCACAAGTTCTTATGGTATAAACAAATGTGCAAATTTTCAAAAAATCTGAGGTGATGGGTGAGATGACCTGCATGATTTGACATGTAATGCCCCTACTACCACGTGTCTTGCCTTGGATGGCAGTAATTGCTCTCCTACTGACTGTGAGGTGACCATACTTCAGTAGCAATGCAATATTATTAATTGTTGTCCACAGTAACACTCGCTGGGCTGCATGGCAGGAGTCTGTCCCCTCTCTGCCGCCATGTGTAAACAGATCTTATCCCCTCCATGCACTGCTAATGCTGTCTCTATCTCTCTGAGCCGAGGGATACCACCATCTGATGTGATGCAATCTATAGTAGCAGTGAAGAGGATATCTGGAACAGATGCACAACTTTTTGTGCTCAAAAAATGTTGTAAAGGAGATATTTAGATTAAACAATGGAATGTTTAGGCTGGAATAACAAGTCGGGAAGGACAGACTAGTATTCACAGCACAAATGAAGTGTTGAGCCACTGCAGGCACAATGAAAAAAATACTAGACATATTCGCTATTGGGCTATGCCCTACATCATA
Organism: Schistocerca cancellata; assembly: GCF_023864275.1. Lineage (NCBI taxonomy): Eukaryota > Metazoa > Arthropoda > Insecta > Orthoptera > Acrididae > Schistocerca > Schistocerca cancellata. The sequence goes on from NC_064626.1 coordinate 573,476,866, forward strand.
CATCACACATTCACCCAAGCATCTCTAGTAGCAACGAAGGGGATATCTAGATTAGATGCACAACATTTTGTGCTCATCTACATCTACATAATTACTCTGCAACTCACAATTAAGTGCCTGGCAGAAGGTTCATTGGACCATCTTCACTCTCAAATGACATGCAGGAAAAATGAGCAATTAAATCTTTTACTCTAAATCTTAATTTCTCTCATTTTATTATGATAGTCAGTTCTCCCTATGTAGGTGGGCACCAACAGAATATTTTCACAGTCAGAGAAGAAAGTTAGTGATTGTTTTAATGATTGTCAACCCAGTTCATGTAAAATGTCCATGGCACTCTCTCCCCTATTTCACAATAATACAAAATGAGCTGTCCTTCTTTGAACTTTTTCTGATGTCCTCCATCAGTCTCATCTGAGACAGATCTCGCACCACACAGCAATATTTCAGAAGAGGGCAGACAAATGTGGTGTAAGCAGTCTCTTTAGTAGATCTGTTGCACTTTCTAAGTGCTCTGCCAATGAATCTTTGGTTTGCTTTACCCACAGCGTTATCTATGTGATCTTCCCAGTTTAAGTTGAATTTATAGCCTTTAAAGTAGTGTGATTTATTGTGTAATCAAAATTTAGTGGATTTCTTTTAGTACTAATGTGGATGGCTTAATAATTTTTGTTATTTAGAGTCAATTGCCACTTTTCACACCATTCAAATATCTTGTATAAATAATTTTGCAATTGGTTTTGATCATCTGATGACTTTAAGTGACAGTAAATGATAGCACCATCTGCAAACAATCTGACAGTGCTGCTCAGATTGTCACCTACGTCATTTATGTTGATAAGAAACATCAGAGGGCCTATAACACTTCCACAGAGAATGCCAGACATTACTTCTGTTTTATTTGATGACTTTCCATCAATTGCTATGGTCTGTGACCTTCCTGACAGGTACTCACAATTCCAAATGCAAAACTGTGGTGATACTCCAAAGGCATGCAATTTGATTAGAAGATTCTCGTTACGAATGATGTTAAAAAGCCTTCTGGACATCTAAAAATATGGAATCAATTTTACATCCCCTGTCAAAAACACTCATTACTTTGTAAGACTGAAGAACTTGCTGTGCCTCACAAGAATGATATTTTCTGAATACGTGCCGACTGTTTGTCGATAAAACGTTTTCTTCGAGGTAATTCATAATGTTTGAACAAAGCATATACGTTCCAAAACCCTACTGCAAATCGATGTTAGTGAGATTATAGCATCGCTTCTTGAAAAAAGGAATATAAAATATAATAATCAATCTTAAACAAAAATGAAAGCAATATAAGCACTCTGAGAATTATAATAAGCATGATCTCTGTCAAGTAGTATAAAAGAAAGAAACTTTGTTTCTTTGTTCTCTCTGCTGTTCTTTTGTCTTCTTGGTTCTGACATCCTAGCTGAAGGTCGCACATAAGATCACAGTCTATAAATAATTAATGTACTCATATGTAGTGTATTTAGAATTTCTGCTAAATATACAGGGTTATTACAAATGATTGAAGCGATTTCACAGCTCTACAATAACTTTATTATCTGAGATATTTTCACAATGCTTTGCACACACATACAAAAACTCAAAAAGTTTTTTTAGGCATTCACAAATGTTCGATACGTGCCCCTTTAGTGATTCGGCAGACATCATGCCGATAATCAAGTTCCTCCCACACTCGGCGCAGCATGTCCCCATCAATGAGTTCGAAAGCATCGTCGATGCGAGCTCGCAGATCTGGCACGTTTCTTGGTAGAGGAGGTTTAAACACTGAATCTTTCAGATAACCCCACAAAAAGAAATCGCATGGGGTTAAGTCGGGAGAGCATGGAGGGCATGACATGAATTGCTGATCATGATCTCCACCACGACCGATCCATCGGTTTTCCGATCTCCTGTTTACGAAATGCCGAACATCATGATGCAAGTGTGGTGGCGCACCATCCTGTTTTCCAAACTGCCGGCTGTGGTACGTTTAGCTCCCTGCTTGCTTTATTCGTAGACTTACGCGGGCTACGCGTGAAACTTGTCCGCACGCGTTCAACCGTTTCTTCGCTCACTGCAGGCCGACCCGTTGATTTCCCCTTACAGAGGCATCCAGAACCTTTAAAATGTGCATACCATCGCCGAATGGAGTTAGCAGTTGGTGGATCTTTGTTGAACTTCGTCCTGAAGTGTCGTTGCACTGTTATGACTGACTGATGAGAGTGCATTTCAAGCACGACATACGCTTTCTCGGCTCCTGTCGCCATTTTGTCTCACTGCGCTCTCGAGCGCTCTGGCGGCAGAAACCTGAAGTGCAGCTTCAGCCGAACAAAACTATATGAGTTTTTCTACGTATCTGTAGTGTGTCGTGACCATATGTCAATGAATGGAGCTACAGTGAATTTATGAAATCGCTTCAATCATTTGTAATAGCCCTGTATATGTCAGTATTAAATGCAGTATGTGTTTTTGTTAGTAGCAAAAAAGTTCTTTCCCTGTCCCCTTTATTTAATTAATTATATAACAATTAAATTTTGCCCTGGTCATTTGTAATTGCATCATTGAAGCGATGCCATTGCTGTTAAAATTGAGAAAAACTTCTTAATAGTCATTTAATTCTGAAAGTATTGAAAGGATTTAATCTTAATAAATGTAAAACGGTGTCTTATAATAATTTCATTTTAGGCCAGAGGTACAGTTTTATTGAAAAGAATTATTTTAATTGTGTACACTGCCATTGCACTTAGGCAGCTATATTGGAGCGTCAAGCCTCACATAGAAAAATAATTATTTGAGTATTATATTTAATTTTCTTATCGCATAACACTAAAGAAAGATATTTTTTTCCTCCGTCATGAGCAAGACAGATGTCTTCATGTTCCCAATATGTATGATGTTTCTAGCAATAGCACCCTGAGAAATAAAATTTAGCCGTGGTTTTTAATGACTTTAAAGGAGATTTTCTCTAATAAAACATTTTCACTCTAAATGACTGGTACATTTTTCTCTTTTCAAAAAGTTACACAATAAGAAGAGTCTGTAATTCAGTGGATTACTGTTATTTCATTTCTTCGGTATTGGTGTGACCTGGGGAATTTTCCTGTCTTTAGGTATAGAACTTTCAATGAATAAGCAGTTGCACATGATTGTTAAGCATGGAGTTATTCTATCAGCACACACTGGAAGGAACCTGACTGGTATATAGTCTGGAGCAGATGCCTTGCCTTTATTAAGCAATTTAAGCTGCTTCACTTCACTAAGGATATCTATTTCTAAATTACTCATGTTGTTCTAGACCTGAATTTTGTATATTTACTTTGTCTTTTTTTGCTAATAAGTTTCAGAAAACTATGCGTAACTCCGCTTTAGTGGCATTGGAAACAGTGATATCACCATTTTTATCAGTAAACTAGATAAAAAAATCAGTAACATTATATCTCAATGAGAAACTTGAAACTTTCAACACACAGCAAGAGCAGTAGAGGAACTATGGCTCAATTTTAAAAGAATATTGTCGATACACTGGACAGATATGTACCCAGTAAAACAGGTCACAATGGGAGGAACCCTACATGGTATACAGTCACTATAAAGAGACTTCTGAAGAAACAGAGACTACTGCATAATAGGTGTAAAAGAAAGCATAGCACTATAGATAGAGAGATAATGACTGAAATGTGTTCGGCTGTCAAGGGAATAACTTCATTGACCACAGTAGCAGAATATTGTCAAATGATCTTTCACAAAACCCAATGAAATTTTGGTCATATGTAAAGACTGTTAATGGCACCAAAGTTAGTCTCCAGTCCCTTATGAATGGCACAGGAAATCAAAGAAGGGTAGAAAAGCAAAAGCTGAAATTCTTAACTCCATTTTCAAATGCTTCTTTACAAAGTAAAATCCACAAGATTTGCCCCAATTTCATCCTTGTAGCACTGAAAAAATGAGTAAAATAAGTATTAGGCTCACTGGTGTTGAGAAACAGCTGAAATCATTAAAATTGAACAAAACTCCACGACCCAATGGAATCCCTACCAGATTCTACACTGAATTTGCAACTGAGTTTGCCCCTCTTCTAACTATAATCTTTCGTAGATCCCTCAGCTCTTGAAAAAGGCACAGGTCACACCTGTCTGCGAGAAGGTTAGTAGAAGTAATCCACAAAACTACTGTCTAATATCCTTGACATTTATTTATTGCAGAATCTTAGAATATATTCTGGGCTCAAACATAGTGACCTATCTCGAACAAAATGACCTCTTCCATGCCAACCAGTATGGATTCTGAAAACATTGATCATGTGAATCTCAACCCGCACTTTTCTCACATGAGTTACTGAAAACCTCGGATCAAGGCAGTCAGGCAGATGCAATAATTTCTTGGTTTCCAAAAAGCATTTGACTCAGTACCACAACTACGGTTATTGTCAAAAGTACGATCATATGGTGTATGAAGTGAAATTTGTCACTGGATTTAGGACATTTTTGTAGAGACACAGCATATTATCTTAGATGGAGAGTTATCATCGGATTAGAAGTAACTTCGAGTGTTCCCCAGGGAAATGTGTTGGAATCCTTGCTGTTCATGTTGTATATTAATGATCTTGGAGACAATATTAATGGTAACCTGAGACTTTTTGAGGATGATGCAGTTATCTATAATGAAGCACTGTCTGAAAGAAGTTGCATAAATATTTAGTCAGATCTTTATAAAATTTCAAGGTGGTGCAAAGATGGGCAACTTGCTTTAAATGTTCAGAAATATAAAATTGTGGACTTCACACAACAAAAAAACATAGTATCCTATGACTATAATATGAATGAGTCACTGTTGGAATTGGCCAACACATAGAAATATCTGGATGTAACAATTTGTATGGATATGAAATGGAATGATCACATAGGCCCAGTCTTGGGTAAAGCAGGTGGTAGACTTTGTTTTGTTGGTAGAATACTTGGGAAGTGAAATCTCAAGATTGCTTACGGATCACTTGTGTGATCATTTTTAGAACATTGCTCAAGTGTGTGGGACTCATTCCAAGTAGGACTAACAGGGAATACTGCATGTATACAGAGAAGAACAGTGCGAATGATCACAGGCTTGTTTCATCCATGGGAAAGTGTCACAGAGATGCTGAAGAAACTGAGTTGGCAGATTCTTGAAGATAGACATAAACTATCCCAAGAAAGTCTACTAACAAAGTTTCAAGAATGGGCTTTAAATGATGACTCTAGGAATATACTACAACTCCCTATGTATCACTCACACAGAGATTGTGAGGGTAAGATTAGAATAATTACGGCATGGACAGAGGCATACAATCAACCATTCTTCCCACAATTCATATTAGAATGGAACAGGAAAAAAACCTAATAATGGGTACAATGTGATGTACCCTCTATGATGTTTTGCAGAGTATTGATGCAGATCTTAATTAATAATGTGTTCATTAATGATAATACTAATTATGTAAACTGACTCATTCCACATTTTTGAAACACGAATCATTCAAATAGTCTATGGAACATCTAACTAACTAACTAACTAACTAACTAAGGAACCAATTAACCAAAAGAAATCATCTGAACCTTCTTCAGTTTGTGGGATATAGCTTAGATTGCCTCAACTGCAGAAGTTCAGAACTGAGGCCTGTCCAAGGCTCTATGATGCACACTGATGCTTCATATTTGCTGCTATCCCCTCAAATACATAGGATAGCTATCCTATTTCAATTACAGTCTGCCAAAAAGCTGATATCATCAAATGAAATGTTTCCAGTGTACACACTCTACAAAATTCTGAAAGCAGTAGGAATAAAATACTGGGAGTGGAAAGCTGTCTACGAATTGTACAGAAATCAATCTTCTCAACTACTGCCTCACTTTCATGTTCTTTGATTCTTATAACTCCACAGTTACAACAGTCAAACAACATACATGTGGGACAGCAGCTGGAAAGGGAGTGAGACAATTTTGTACACTATTTCCAATGTTATTCACTTTGAACATTGACAAGCAGTCAAGGGAACCAAGGAGAAATTTGGAAAAGAATTAAAGTTCAAGGAGAAGAAATAAAAACTTTAAAGTTTGTCAATGACATTGTAATTCTGTCAGTGGCAGCACAGGCCTTGAAAGATCAGTTCAACAAAATGAATAGCATCTTGAAAAGAAGTTATAAGATAAACATAAACAAAAGTAAAACAAGGGTATGGAATGTAGACATATTAAACGAGGCGGTGCTGAGGGAATTGTGTTACAATATACACATTAAAAGAAGTAGGCAAGTTCTGCTATTTGTGCTGCAGAAAGACTGGTGATGCCTGAAGCAGAGAGAATATAAAATGCAGACTGGCTATAGCACAAAAAGCATTTCTGGAGAAAGAGGAATGTGTTGAAATTTAAGTGTTGAATAGTCTTATCTGAGCATATCCATCTGGATTATAGCCTTGCATGGAAGTGAAACATGGACAATAAGCAATTCAGACAAGAAGAAAATAGAAGCTTTAAAATGTGGTGCTACAAAAGAATGATTAAGATTAGATGGGTAAATCATGTATCTAACAAAAAGGTACTAAACCCAGTGAGAAAAAATAAATTTATAGCACAATTTTACCAAAAGAAGGGATTGCTTGATAGAACACATCTTGAGGCATTAAGAAATTATCAATTTCATAATAGAGTGGGAGGGAGGGAGGGGATGTGAGGGGTTTAAATACTGCAGAGAGAGAGACCATGGGACAAATACAGTAAGCAGGTTCAAATGGATGTGGGTTGCAGTAATTATTCAAAAATGAAGAGGTTTGCATTAAGCCAGTCTTCACTCTAAAGATCACTGATATAGAGGTTTGACATGGAAGTAATTCCTACTATAGTTTATCAGATAATGTCAGTTTAATAACTGTGAACGTGGTTGTTAAAACTGAAAAGTCTTGAGAGAAACAAACATTCACACACACACACACACACACACACACACACACACACACACACACACACAGTGCTGGAAGTGTCATAGTTCTTTAAAGCTGCTCCTGGCACAATTCCCATTATAAAATCACTTTCATTATCCTTACCGGTCATTTTTTAACTTGGTCATTTTATTTTTCCCAGAACCCCATACCATATCATTACCTTCCACACACATTTTCATAGTAAGCACATAATACTGTTTCATTTTCATAGTAGTGTCCAAGTAGTCTTAAGATGTAACAACATTTAATCAATCTTTTTTTCAATAGTTAAACACAGTTCTCCCAACTTAAATGATCCTCGAACAATACTCCTTCAAATTTTTTTTTTTTTTTTTTTTTTTTTTTTTTGGCAGTTGTTTATTGCTGTTGCCCAATAACTGTAGGATTATGTTGTTTCTGGTTTTTGTTCTTTTATCTCTACAGCTCATGCATATTGTTTTCTTTATATTTGCTACCATAACATTGACATTAAACCATTTTTCTTGGCATGCAACCATTTTTCTGTAAATTAGCTTATTTATTTCAATAAAAAGCTTATTATTATCGACAAACATTGTTTCTTACAGTTGATTTAGAGCAAACAATTTAACACTTAATCTAGTGAAGACTCACATTACGCAATTCTGAACAAATAAAAGCGAGACACGCGAGTGCCAGGAAGAGAGACTAATGGACACACACTGGATGAGGCTCCATGGGTGAAGTCCATTGGCCTCCACATAGAGAATAAAATGAAGTGGTAATAGCACTTTGATAAATTAACCAAAAGTGGTGCCTGTTTTGCACTTGGAAATCTCTCATATTGTGTTGACCTGCAAATGGGTTTGTTAGCAGACTGCATACTTTCATTAAATACTATCTATGGCATAATCATCTGGGACAATGCAGGTACAATGACAAAATGGTAATTATTCCACAGAAGTCTGCAGTAAAATATTCTGTAAAGTTGATAGGCCCTAACTGAACATCTTGCAGAAGATGTTTCAGGGGGGTCCTAGGGAATCTTACACCTACATGCCGATGCAGGTACTCGCAAATGATATTTCTAGTGAACTTATGATGAACTGTTGAATTACTAACTGCAGTATCAGAAATAAAAATAGATTCCATGTAGGCTATGCATCCCGCTCTATGGCTCAGAATAGTATTTCACGTTCTTATGCCTATAACACTTTAGTTACAGGTATTAAAATTTCTGAGATATTCACATACAAAGTACAGAAATACCTCATTACCCATTCCTTCTACAATGTATTGTAATAACAAGACTCAGAGGTATAAATTCTCTATAACTTCAATGCTTATATTAAATAAATCTCAACTTTGCCACTAGTTATGTAAATAACCATAAGTGGCTTGTATAATGTTACATAAGGGCTTTGTTAGAAGAATTAGTTAAAAGCAGCAGCTGAACATTACAAGAGAAGGGATAGTAGTTTTTCGTTCCAAGTACCGGTAGCTGTTTTTCTCATACATGATGTAACAAAGAAGTCAAGTCAAGTCTCATTATCAGTACAACAAGATTAATACTACTCGTAATTTGTTGTTAACACACTTTACAAAAGTAACTGTAGTAGTTGCTTCTAACTGTTAATGTCTTTCCAGATTCCTGAAGACTTTCCTTCACAGTGAGATTCATAGAACACAATGTGTGAATGAACAAATCTCGATAGCTTTGTTTACTTCAACACATTTTTTTCATAGTTAATGTGTGATATATGTACATCATATGCATAAAATCACTTGGACACTTCTCAGTTATCCGATATAGGTTTTATGAATTAACCTTGCTGTTTTAACTTATGTGAGGAAAGATATGTTAAGTATGGCTAATTGTGTTAAATATGGTGTGAACGTAAACACTAAGATAGGCAACAGGTCAGTCTGTTATCACAGCAGACCAGTCTGTTACCACAACCTTCATTTGCCATCCATATTTGTTCACTTTGTCACTGTCAACCTTCCAACTAACCTAAACATTGGACTATGCTATAAATCAGTATCTCACAACAACCAGGATTTTAGTGCCGATGAGGCAATAGAAGATAAGGGAAACAATTGAATTTTGAAAGTCTGGATATTACTTTCTATTTTGTCCAATTTTGTACAGCAGTGTGTGCAGGCAGAAGTAGCTGGACATGTCTACGTGATTTATGGAAACCAGTATCTCTATATTCTATAATTATATTGGAACTTAAACGATACTGCTCCTGAATATCAGTTCAGTGCCAAAACTACTATGCCACCAGGTCCCGTACACTATCCCAACACACATCATGTGCAGGCTCAAATCTTCCAATCACAGATTTTTCTGCATCTATATGAAATGTCGCATAAGAGAATGTGAAAACCAAAAGTGAATAGATTTGTATAAATCATGACCAGCCCAACACTGATCAATTTAAACTGTTCTATTATACCTAAAATATTTTTATTATGTTGTCTTTTATTAACTGCTAATTTCCATACAGGCAAATAATTACCTATAACTTGAAGCTTTAGTGCCAAAAATCCCATGCTGTTCTGAAGTCTTACATCAGGCCACTGTTAATACATTATAATTTTTTCCCGTAAGTGATCACACACAATCAATAAAATTAGTACTGGAGTAAATACTACTAATATGAATACAGAAAAAAATAGTTTACTGCTGTAATTAACTTACCTGAGTCCACATTGAGCTGTCATTTCCCCCCAGGCTTTCCTGTTCAGAAAGCTCTCCTCTTGGTGGCATTAATTCATCAGCTTGTATGTTCAAGTCAACAGTCTGAGCAGATGAATCATCTTGTTTCAGTTCTTTATGCGATGTTTCAACCGTAATCTCCTTAATGACACCAGCATCTGGTATGTCTTGGCTATGAAAGAAAACTTGTGGTTCAATTACATCAATGGTGGTATCTTCTTGTATAGAGACATTATCCAACTCTAAGGGATCCACTGCTTCAGAAGTCTCAGGACACTCAATATCCATACTAGTACTTTTGTCCTGAAAGCTTTGCTTCATTGTCTCATTATCTGGCTCTGTATCAGTTAAACTTACAGGACACACATTAGCATAGGTGAATTCTGAGTCATTTTGCTGGATTTTACGAGGCGTAGTTTCTGAGCAATCTTTTGATGAAAGACTTATATTAGACTTAAGTGTAATTTCTGAGTTGTCAGCAATGTTTTCTGACAAATTAATATTTGCTTTTGCTGTACTTCTGTAAACTTCCATAGAACTGCTTTTGCCATTAATAGTGTTAATTTCACAGTTATCTGAATAACTGTCTGATGTGCGAGTTAAATTGTTTTCTGTTAGAAATGCTGTACTTCCCGTATCATGAGAACATTCCTGAACATTATCATCACTTTCTTTTACTTGTCTCTTTTCAGTTTCTGGGAAAGAAGCTTTAAAATGATCATCAAATGTCAGGACTGGCTCATTGCTTGTTACATATTCCAGTGTTTGTTTCTCACTATTATCTACAACGTCACTGCTATGTAGTAATCTGGCAGACTTAATTGTCCGGTGTGTTTCAGTAACTATTAAACAATCATCTTCACTACCAAGAATCTGGTGCACAGGAGAACAATCTGCTGAGGTATGCTCAGCACTTGTATCAACTGTACCTGATTTTGGAGAATTCTGCGTTTCATTTTCAGAATTGCAATTTGTTTGCTGCAGATCAGAAATTGTATCATTTGTAACTTCTTTCTTTGTTTCATTATCAGACAATTCTGTCTGAGATGATTTCTCATTTGGGGATGAAGGCTGAGACACAAGGCTGTCTTTATTTGTCTGTGTAGCCTGGTCAGTTTGAACATTTGGAGAATGCTGGGTACAGCGATTCAGTAATGAATTTAATGCTCCAATAGGTGACTGTTCTGAGTAAGCACTTTGATTACTCTCAGTAACTTGGCGCATATGAGGCTGCTCTGGAGGAAGTTGAGCAATAGGATTTAGCACTTCAAACTGTTGCTGATGTTGTGGAACTACGTAAGGATTATATATGAATGGCATAACAGCAGCCTGACTTGTATCATTGTTGCCATCTTCAACAGGCGAAGCAAGAACAGTAGGCACAGATACATACTGTGGAGGGAGATTTGGAGGAGGTGGAGTGTTACTGCTTAGAAAATGTTGATATGTTATTGATGCAGTAAAATGACTGCCACCAGCAGGATTGTACGGGACTGGTGGAGTACTTTCAACACCTGAGACATCACCATCTGAACGGACAATTACATGCTGCAGCTCATAATCAGTGTTTTCCTGTTGCTTAGCTGGTGCAGAAGTTATAAAAGAACATCTAATTAAAGCTTCTATTACTTGATCTTTTGGATGTGTGTTGAGATGACTTTTTAATGATATGCCTTCACGCAAATACAAAGTACACACCGGGCAACAAATAAAATTTCGGTTCCCATTCATGATTAAGATTCTTTTGATAAAAAGTTACTCACAAAAGCAGTGCTCTAACTTGAGCCTAATTAATTTACAACTGCAGTTTATTTGAATTGTTCAGACACAAGGAATTAAGTTTTTCGCATGACGTAGGCACAATCGAAAGATAATATGACTGAAGAAGATCTTAAGATTCTCATCGGAAAACAGGAAATTTATTTTACTAAATTAACGATTGGTTGGTTTTGTTCACATCTTCCGGCCGCAACGAACGTGCGCTCAAAATTTGGGGGCGAAAAAGACAACTGCAATGCCTTAAAACAAGTATACAACATACTTTGGAGGAGCATCTGGTAACACATCATCCTGCCTATATACCATATGCACGCAATCCCTAGAGAATTGTTATCTGTCCAGATATTATTTGTAGTTGCCATCTGTCCCAAAATTCACACATTAAATGACGTAATTGATGACAAACGACCGGAAAGTAGCATTTAGTGCTTTGGCTGTCACGTATACAACGAACGGTGGGTTTTAGTACTACTTCACATCATCAATAGGCTTCTCTCCTGACAACCTCAGCGACTTGATATTCAATATGTTTGCATTCTCCTTAATTTTTCTCTCTGAACAGATACTTGGTCCCAATTCAGACAACATATATATTATCACTGTGCCAAAGCTTAAGTTTGTTGATGCGTTCACAGTTCATTGTCTTCTCATTCGAAAAACGATTCCTTTTCTGCAAAATGTAGTTAGAAAATGTCCCTGTACACATAATTTAAGACACACGATTCATTTGAAACTGAAGTTTCCACTTAGTTATATCACACGCACGGACATAAACACAAACATCTTAAATCACACTACTTTGACAACAGCTTATGCAAAGACTATACACTAACGGCGATCAGAGAAGCTATGTTCAGCAAGTAGCAAGTACTCAAGTAGATTAAGGAGACAGGAGTGCTGGTACTTGAGTTACGTGTACGGATGAGAGTTGCTAACTGGGGAACCTCGTTTATTGCATTTTCGTTGTATGTAAACAGAGCAACGAACAACTCTGTGATAGACACACTCGAAATTTTGGAAGTGTCACAATGAGTACACTGAAATTACCACAAAGAATAAATGGAGTTTTATTAGACATAACAGGTGTTCTCAAGGACGGATCGTCTGCCATACCTGGCTCTGTCGAGGCTGTAAATAGGTTGAAAAAAGCCGGACTGGCCATTAAGTTACTAACGAATGAAACTCAGGTTACTAGATCGTCGTTATGTTTGACGTTATCAAAAATGGGTTACTGCGTTACGGAACATGACATTATTCCGCCGTGCCCTGCTCTGGTTGACCTTTTACGAAAAGAAAAGCTACGGCCACATCTTCTTGTACATCCAGACGTATTATCAGAATTTGACGGCCTCAACAAGGAAGACCCTAACTGTGTTGTTGTCGGCGACGCTGCGGAAAACTTTTCGTACGAGAATCTTAATAAAGCGTTTCGAATTTTGATCGATATGGATAAGCCGCGGCTTTTTTCCATGGGCAGAGGTAAATACTATAAAGAGAAAGGAGACTTAGTTTTAGATGTTGGTGTATTCACCACAGCATTAGAATATGCTACAGGTGTCTCCGCCGAAGTTGTTGGGAAACCACTTGCCTCTTTTTTTCACTCAGCGCTATCTGCAATTGGAGTAAAACCTGAAGAAGCTGTTATGGTTGGTGATGACATTGAATCAGATATCGGGGGAGCACAAGCTTGTGGAATAGCAGGTATACTTGTAAGAACTGGTAAGTTTCGTCCATGTGATGAAAAGCACCCGAGGGTAAAACCGGATGTTATTGTAGATGATCTTGCCGAAGCGGTCGACATCATTGTTCAGTCAAGGAATTAGCTTTAAAATACAAGCGCTTACAGTTTAATTTGCATTTTTGTCTTGTGACAGCATGTATGATATTAAGAAACTGTAATACTATGATTTGCACAACTGTATGGTGAATGAAACTTAAGTTGAAGTTTTTTTGTACCAGACCCTTAGATTATTCCATGTTACAAATCATTTTTTAGAATAAACTTTAATCAGATATCAAATGATTGTAAATTATATAAATATATTTTTTTAATGTTGTAACACAAGTGGTAAAAGTTAACATATCTTTGTAAACTAATTCCCATTAGATCATTAAGATGTCACAGTTTATGTATAGAGCCAAGGTTCTGAACAAATGTTCATAACTCTGTTATGTGTGAGGTTCATGTTGAAAAGTTTCAGTATGAGCTCGAGCTAATGAGGTACATAAGTAATAAGTTATTGAGCAGTGATTTATTAAGTGTTTTAAAACGGCAGAGACAATCATATACTCTAATAAAATTCACGAACCACACATTGTCAGATAGTGAAATTACTGTAAAATTGATTACTTAAATAATATGATCTGAAACTCATCTAAATGCTATATTCAAAATTATAGTTATCTTACAGCACCCAATAACTTCTGTTCATTAGATGAATTTTTTCAAGTGGAGGGTAAATAGTGAGGTGAAACACACATTAAGATATATCTGTTTATGTAATAGTTAAATTTTGGATTATGTACTCTTATTGTTAAGTACTTGGTTGTTATCATTCTGTTTGAATGTAACCTGGAATTTTACTGATAATTAAATCTCAACAGTGTATTTGAGGAGCAAATAAATCTGTAACTTTTTACAGATAGCAGGTCAAAAGTGAAGGTGATTCAACCCTCCCCAGCTGTTACAGAAAGTGGCATACAAATAGATACTATCAGAGAACATCCTCAGTTTAAATCAGTTCCTCTTTATGATGTAACTTGTAGATTTTTAACTCACCTGACTCCTCGAATTTAATAGTGATACTGTAATTCTTCTCCTTGTTCGTATGCGTATCACCCTCAGGTAGGAGTAGAAATTACTTGGTATTGTCAAAGAATTATAACAGACTACCTCATACAGCTGGTCTGCCATTGCCATTTTGAAATGTTAATACTTGGAGAGTGAAGCAGTACACAATAGCAGCCTTCCATATAGTTACTGATGCAACAAATATTTTGAGTTACAAAATGTGCCATTCAAGGAAGTCCCACAATTATTTATGTATGAGATCTGATGAGCTTGAGGACTACACAGAATACTGTATGTCCATTCTGTGTTTTCAAAATCATTCCTGCAGCAGCTGTGTTAATATCCAGACTTATTAGTTTAACAACATCCCTAGACCTCTCTAGTCCTATTCCTTCACCCCTCTTCCTTCCCCTTCAACCCTTCTGCCTGCAGGAGGATTCACTGACTCCAAAAGCTTGCCAGTTACAACATTCTTTTATGTGTGTGTGTGTTCTGCCACCACATGGTAAGTAGTTTCTTTACCTATCCAATTAAAATATTTATTAGTTTGTAATTTTTAAATTAAGGATCTGAAATTGATCAGTTTTTTTGTAGAGTGTTTGAAAGATCACAATTGGATACATTTTCCACATTGCTGTTCAGGTTAAAGTACAGCACACTTACTGAGCTATTTTGCACAGTGCCCATGATATTGGATTCACATTTGGGAGAAGCAGAGTTCACTACCAATATTTTCAACCAAATTTAGTTTCCTCTTGTTTCTCTAAATCAGTTCAGGTACATACCAGATGATTCCTATGCAAAGAACATTACAGGTTCCTTTCCTGTCCTTTCCCCAACCAGCTCTTGATATCTCAAAGTGACACCATTGCTGCCGCTGCAGTAAGTGATGATTATTTTTTTGCTAATCATTGGCAATTAAATCCTAATGCTCCTCCAATATGTCTTCCCTTTGATGAATTTGTGGTACTGGCAAATGATTCTAGTTTTCAGAATGAGATTTTCACTCTGCAGCAAAGTTTCGATTCTAGTTTTCTCTGCAAACTTATTACAGCTTAAATGTACAGTCAGTATAACTAAACTGGTGTCTAAGTGAAAGGCAACCATTCACCTATAGTGGATCAATGCATGGAGTACAGAAACAATATTCACACAAGCTTTTGCCCACTAGCTTTTTTCCTAGCAGAAGTGCCCTCCCCCCCTCTCTCTCACACACACACACACACACACACACACACACACACACACACACACACACACACAACCGTTATCACCGACAGCTCAAGTTTTGGAGCTTGAAAAAGGGTTTGGCCAAAAGCCACAATGTGTAACAGTCTTATCGTTGTGCCTATCTGCAACTCAGCAGGTCATCTTTACGGTGCGTAGAAATGTATCTTTTTCCTAATATTGTTGTTTCTAATGAATGGGGGTAATGTTTTGAGGAATAGGCTGCCCACATTTCTCACCCCACCATGAATTCTGCACAGTCTTTGGTTTATCAAAGGAACGTTTACTTTGGTTCACATTTTGTAGCTGTGTATTTACCCATTTATTTGAACCAAATCTAGGCTTTTTGTTTTGATAAAGAGAGGCTAGAATTTCAATGTAGGCATAGTTGATGTTAATCTTCAAGTATCTGCCATTTCAGTTATTTTGGCATTTGTGCTCTTTTCTGAGACAAGCAAGACTATGCTCATTCACACCAACCTTCCTTTTATACATTCAGTGCCCTCTGCTAGTCCTACATGGTGCATGCAGCTCCCAGCAGTGTTCTAGGATGGGTCACATGAGTGTTTCATTGGCAATCTCTTTTTGCAGACTGGCTGCATTTACCAGTATCCTATCAATGAACTGAAGTCTGCCGGCTGTTTTACCTGTGATTGAGTTGACGTGATTATTTCATTTAATATCCCTACAAGTTGTTACATTCAGTATCTGTGAGTTAACTGATTCCAATTGTGACTCACTGATATTGTAGTTTAATGATACTATGATTCTGCGTTTTGTGAAGTGCACAGTTTTACGTATCTGAACAGTCTGTTTCAAGTTATGACAATTCGGTGGCAGTTTGTTGTCATTCAAAAAATTTATTTCATCTGTGAATCCCATTGCAACAAAAATATTTCCATACCTCTGTTGTCTAATGATTCTAGCTTCTGAAGTACTGCTGAGTGATAAAGTCCAGAAGAAAAAAGTGTGTGTGTGTGTGTGTGTGTGTGTGTGTGTGTGTTTCCAATGGCAGGAATACCACCACCCTTATAAATATTAGTTGGAACAAATGTGGTTAAAATGGCAGAAAACAAGCAAAAGCAACTCTCACACAAAAACATTCACTATCTCTCAACCTCCCTCATTGTCATCCACACAATCACACAAGCTTACATCCTTTGAGACAGCATAAAAATGGGCATTTGTCCAAAAATTGGCAACTAAAACAGTTTACATATGAATGACCAGATGAAGATGGGGAGGTGGCCACGAAATTTCTATTGGTAGTCATACAATATTGTGCCTCCAAGTAGCGTCAAACATATTACTGATGTCAAAGAACATTCTTATACAATACTGCTTATGTACGGCCACCTAATGGATAAGATGCCTCTATCAGGGTCAGGTTGTCAACAGTGGGTCAACATCTCCTGAATCTACACTGAGAGCATCTAAGAAGCTGCTTGGTTTCTAATATCCAAGCCAGTTAATGGTTAACTATTTGCTCCAAGCACTTTCCTACACAGCTCGTTAAGGCAATGCTCTGTTAACTACTAAGGCACATTCAATCTTTCCCCAGTCTGAGAAGTATCAAAATTGCTTCTCTCCACAAGTTGGGAAATTGATGTGTCTGCTGTGTCAAATTAAAATATTCTGAGAGGAAATTCTTTTATGCTGTTTGCAAGTGTCATAACATGTATCACATTTGATTATTGCCATGCTGTAAGGATATCTGTATCTTTAACACTGCCACCAGGGAAGGGTTTCCCTGATCAAGAACCTTGATTTGGCACCAACCATTACAGGAGGACTTTTATTTTCACAAGTCCATCTTGATCACATAGATTTCTTTACACTTTATGACCGGTTTCAGCTTATCGCCTTCTTCAGATCTGTTTTAAATATAAATATTTATATTTACAACAGATCTGAAGATGGAGATAAGCTGAAACCGGTCATAAAGTGTAAAGAAATCTGTGTGATCAAGATGGACTTATGAAAATAAAAGTGCTCACAGACTCATTTACAGACTTTATGTCTTCAATTGATAACATTACAGGAGGTGCGGAAGGCAAGGAGCAATGGGGAGTCGTGACAATGTCAGACATGGTTGCACATCTACGATGAGAAATTCGATAAATCTGTTAAACGTTGTAGCGTTTGTGAACTAGATTGAGAACTCAATATTAGGAGTGCAAGCAACGATCAGTAGAAGCAATAGTTACCACAGAAAAGAATAACAGCCTGAAATAAGAGTGAATGTTAGTATGTGTGCACAGAAACAGAATGTGTAACATAACTTGTACTTGAGACAATAAACATATCATATCAGTTGTTTCCAGGGCTCTCATGTGTCCAGCCAGATGCGATCGTTGAAGTCCCACGGTATTTCGGCGAATAACCTTTCCACCATCATCAGGTGGTTCTGATGGAATGGTGTGTCTGCTCACTGTCGGTATTATTTATGTCCATCAGTCAGGCTTCGATTCCCTGCGCTGACGGTCCAATTGCGGCCGCTGACATTCCGACTGCGAGCGCTGACATTCCGACTGCGGCTGCCGGCAATCCGTTTGCTGGTGCCAACCCTGGTCCGCGCCGACCCCGGAGTCACGACAGGTAGTTGAAGATGCAAAATCCCGTGGAGTGTCCCCAGCGACTGTCATGGATATATCTTGTGTCCACCTGAGGCGTGGCTCCTTGATGGAGCTAAGTAAGGGTTTCCATGCCTTGCTCAGTTGAAAACCCGTGTCTCGGTTTATGAGATTGTCCATTATATGAGATTGTCCATTACGCAAATTACGATGGTCTTTGAAGATGCTGGTAGGGGCCAGAATCTTGGTCTCTTCGTATTTCGCGTTGTGTCCAATTTCCAAGCAGTGTTCTGCCAGTCTGTCTTTCACCATCCCCAGTAAGGCATGTATCTTGGACGGTTGTCGGTAGACCGTGTCACTGTCTACCGCATTTGGTCTCAAGAAAGTGGGCGTATATAATATTCCATGTGGTTGTGGCAAATCCTACATCAGTCAAACGATCCGAACAGTTGAAGACTGCTGCAAAGAACACCAACACCACACACGCCTGGGCCAGCCGAACAAATCAGCACTGGCAGAACACTGCTTCATGTTCAAGGACGCCATTGAAATTCGCGTAATGGACAATCTCATAAACCGAGACACAGGTTTTCAACTGAGCAAGGCATGGAAACCCTTACTTAGCTCCATCAATGTCATGCCTTCAGCAAACACAAGATCTATCCATGCGATTTTGCCTCTTCAACCACCCAGCGCAACTCCGGGAATGGTGCGGACCTGGGTCGGCGGCCGCAATCGGAGCGTTGGTGCTCGCAATCGGACCATCAGCACAGGGAATCGAAGCCCGATTGACAGACATATATAACACCAACAATGTGAGAAGACACACCATTCAATCAGAACCACCTGATGATGGCAGAAAGGTTATTCACTGAAATATCGTGGGACTTCAATGATCGCATCTGGCTGGACACCCGAGAGCTCTGGAAACACAACATATGCTGGGAAAGCCTCCAATCACATAACATATCAGTTCTATGAAGGCAGTATCTCCTTTTTAATCCTTTTTGTATCTATTAGAACTGAGTGTGAAGATTTTTAATGGCAAGTCTGGTGATTTTGATAGTCTTTAGATACGTGTTTCTTGGGAGTAAGATGCCCACTCTAAGCTATGCAGCAAAAACATTAGTCTATATCAACATAGCTGCTTTTAGAGAGAAACTTGTCTTGATAGATACAAATAAGGGAGTAGGCATCTCACATTTAGCAACCGTGAAAGGACTTTTCAAATACATAGTTATCTTCTGAGGAAAGAAAAGATATGAACTGCGAGTGCAAACAGGAAGAACATAGTGAACGAAAGAAGAAATGCCAGACAAATTGGATACAACAAGCAGATGCCAAGGCGCCACATGCAGCTGAACTTGAGAAAGCAGCAGCTGGCTGGGGGAGAATAAATAGTAAGTGTCATAAATGTCTAGGCTATTAACGGTTTTTAAAAGATTAGGAAAGGAACTTACCACAGCACAATGCACTTGGCTATAGACCTGAGGGAGGAAGGTGTGTTAATAAAAGTGCATGACAAACATAGTACTTTCAGTACGATTAGAAAGTGTGCCTTCATTGTTTAACATTTTAGAAATGAACACTGGTTAAATTGGACCGTGCACTCCCATGGATAAAGTTAAAAAGGGAAAAGTGGATGAGAAGACTGGATTTTATGAAGGGGGAAGGGCTTCAAATCCATCATTAACTGAAGGTCATATTAAAGAGGATAATACATCCGTAGTAATGGTGGAGAGCCCTTTAAGAAATTCTACGAAAATAATGGTAGGAAACAGAGTGGGAATTGACAGGGCAGGAAAAATGAGAGAAAGGGAGATAAAAAGTCAGAACACACCATTAACAGAAAACACAGCAGAGAAGGAAGAAGGAAGTGGTAGTTAAAAAGAGAGAAGGCTGTAATACAGTGACAGAAGCACCAGTACGAAGAGTAGATCAGGAAATTTTTAGCAAAGAAATCATGGATTTCATGAAGGAAAATTTTAAAGAACTGCAGTCATCGGTGGCATGAAGGAATATTTTTAAAAACTAGAGGAGACATTGGAAACACATGACCAGACACTTAACAACTTAGTAACAAAATGGAAAAAGACATAAACGAACAAATATAAAAGGTAAATGAAGAACAATTTGCAGTGAATTTGCAAAAGTGGCAAAATCGACAAAATTCGCAAAAAGCAAACTGTATTGGAGGATGGTGTGGTAACATTTTCAATTCTCATAGATGCCTAAAGAGTTCACGAGGTTGAGAAAGAGGTAGAAACAGTAAGCCAAATTGTACATGGGGTACAACAAATTGTGGAGCAGCGGGTCAATCTGGTAGTGAAAAGTAAACTGAAGCAGGAACTGGGAGCTTTAACTGGACAAACAACTATGATTACAGATTGAGTTAACTAACAGTTGCAAATTTCATCCAAGGGGAAAACTGCACCCCGCTGATTCCATTATAAATTTTTGCGGCCTGTTACCTGCAATTTGGGATGATAAAACTAAAGTATCATATGTGGTGATTCAGATGAAATATGAAGCTTACAATTGAGGTATGAGGCTAGAAAAGGAACAAATGTCATACCAGGAATCTGAGAAAATGTTTCAGGTTAAATATTGGTTGCGAAGCAAACAGGATGATATACTAATTTCTATTTGCAACCAACCATATAACAGGAGATAGGATGGGATATATGTTGAATTTTGAGAAAAGGAACCACTACTTAGTACTCTGTACAATGAAAGAGCAGTTGTCAGATGTGTGAAGCAAAGATTGCTGAGAAATACACACAGCCCCTTAGTAGGAACCACCATTGAGAATGTCGATCAAGCTAGGGTGATATTCACCCAACTGGAGAGCGAAGGATAAGGGGAAGTGTTTAAAAAAAATTTGACAACGCCGGGTGACAGCCAGAAGGATGGCATTAAACAGAGCAAAGAAATGAAGTTTGGCAGAGGACAAGTTGGCTACAGATACAGAGGCTATGGGGAGTGGAGATACAGCAGATGGGAGGAGGGTGAACGTATCCTATGTGGAAATGAATGTGACACTTGGGAGAAAGTGAGTGAAGTGGAACCTTTTGCAGGTAATCAGATGGAAAAAAGTATTTAGTTTCAGGTGTGACATGACCTGAAATGGACTAAGCAGGCCCACAACATTACACTGTGAATAAGGCTGGCAAAGTTTTCACAATAAGAAAAGACCAACTATGAAATGACCAAGAAGATTTGATAGCAGAGGATATAAGTGGTGATGAAAGGCAAAATGACACTGGTTATAAAAACAGAAATCTATGGAAGAAAAACGAGAATGCTGATTGACTCTGGGGTCAGGATTTATGAAAAGAATGGCAAATGTTCACAAATCTACCAAGTACTTGAAACATAAGAGCATGAAAAATATATGTCAGAGGCTTATGAGGGCAAAACAACTAAAAAGTAGAACAGTCATAGGAACAATGTGAACTTAGTCCAGATGAAGTGTGTTCGAAAATTAATGGTGTTGTGACATTGGTACCCAAGAAAGTATAAGAATTCTTGAAGTTGATTGGAAAACATAAAGAGGTAGTCAGTCAAAAACCAGGGATCACAAAAGGCTGCCCTATCGCATCAAAATAAAACCACACAAAACATATTTTGTGCCTTCGTATTAAATATCTCAAGCAAGGAAGGAAGCCTTCGAAAAGGAGCTCCAATGGATGTTGTTATCCAGAGTAATCAAATGAACCAGGAGTCAATTTGACAGCCCTTTGATGGTGCTTGTTACAAAGAAGGAGAAGGTTCACTTGGTTTTAGACGTGAGAGAAGTGAATAAGAAATTTGAATCTGAAAGATACCAACCCGTAAATATGGAATCGATACTTCAAATATTAAAAAAAAAAAAGCCTAGATTTGATGTTAGGCTGTCATCAAGTGTGCTGCATCGTGAAACACCACCATTCATGGTATTTTTATACAAAGAACATTGTTATCAATGTCGAGTGTTACCTTTTGGGTTTAAAATATCTGTTTTGGAATTTATACAAATATTGAACAGGGTGTTGGATGAAGAATTATTGAACTTGTGATTTACTAATAACCAGCAAGGACTGGAAGGAAGATTTACAAACATTAAGAGAAGTGTTGGGAAATGCAGCAGCACGAGAACGATTAAATTCACAGAAGTAAAAAACTGCGATTTTGTGAGGAATGACATAATTTGTACATTTGTTTGAAATTCTTATTATCCGTAGTGAAATACTATTCATCATACAAAATTTAAATAGTTTAGGTTGGACACCCACAGACAGTGCAATTAGAACAGTCAAATGTGCCTAATAGAACAGTAATAAATTAGATACAGCTGTGGCCTAGTGTTTTGAAGAGAGTTAATAAGGTGTGACAAACCATTTAGCTTGTGATATCTAGGAAACAAGTGAATGTTAATGTGGTGCAGAACGGTTCACATTTGTTACTAGACACTTGTCAGAGACAGCCAGCAGTCCAACTATTCGCCATAGGGAGCAGCAGCGTCACAAATACTATAATGGCAGCAACACAACCGATTACAAGGCAGCAAAGCAGATGATTCAGCGTGACTCGGAGAGGTTGAAGGACAATAGTACTGCAAGTCACTCCTTAGGAAACCCATAGTCACAGACAGAAAGATAGTGTCAGTGCAGCAGCAGCAAGTCCAGAGGTCTTTGACAGTGTTCAGAAAGGCATGAGTGTAGTTAGTTCCGGAGAGGATGCCAGGGGCAGCAGCCGTATGACAACGGTGGTGTGCAGAGCTGGATCTCAGCTAACCAGCAGCCACTGTTTGATGAGCTTCAGTGGAGATCGGGGTCGGTGGAAACTGGAGGGGAGACTGCAGCCAACTCACCAGACAGCTGAATGAAGTGAAGCTGTCTGCTACCATTAGAAGCACGCATGACCACGATATTAGTGCAGATGATACCATATTGTGAAATATGTGAGGGACCCCACAAGTCAGTTAAACCCTAGAATAGTGCTAAATAATAATAATTATTTATTTATTTTTAATGCATACATTCCCAATGTGCAAATAATTCTTTTCACTTGTATTTGTAAGTAATATTCACATATTTCAATAATTTTACCTTATTTGCTATTTGAATTTAGGAGGTATGAGTGATGATATGAATGGTGTTTCTTCTTAATGTTTTAAAGGCTATTCATCCTGAGGATACCACTGCGGTAAATTCTTCAAAATTTTGAAAACATTTAAGTTGGGAGATGTAAGATTATATACAGTTTATTATAGCTATTCATTTAGTATCAATATCTGTACCTTACACATAGTGGACTAGTGCAGCAGCAGTCGCCAGGAGAACCCCCAGTCACCTCAATTTGACACCAACCGTTTCTGGCGTGGAAGGCAAGGAGTAGTGGGGAATTGTGGCTGAATGTCAGATGTGGTTGGACAAGACAATACATTACACTTACCATGATAAGTTCATAAATTGATTAAATGTTGGAATATTTGTGGACTAGATTGAGAACTCATCAATATTAAAAGCAAGTCATTAGCAAATACATTATGAAAATGAATGCTCCAAACCAGCTGCAATAAAGTAATATGGTTTTAAATATTTTGCATGACAGGCCTGTTTTGGCATATTGCCATTATCAAGTGACGTCTAGTTGGAAGTGAAGACCATATTGCATCTATAGTAAAGTCTTCCTGTCATGTCTCGGTAAGTATCATAGTTCTTGTTGTTATTGAAACGGAAAAATATGTTTTTGTCAGTTCAGTTTTGACAGTTCTTTACTATGATGAACTGTCAAAATATCTGACAAAAACGTAGTTTTACATTTTTATACACTCCTGGAAATTGAAATAAGAACACCGTGAATTCATTGTCCCAGGAAGGGGAAACTTTATTGACACATTCCTGGGGTCAGATACATCACATGATCACACTGACAGAACCACAGGCACATAGACACAGGCAACAGAGCATGCACAATGTCGGCACTAGTACAGTGTATATCCACCTTTCGCAGCAATGCAGGTTGCTATTCTCCCATGGAGACGATCGTAGAGATGCTGGATGTAGTCCTGTGGAACGGCTTGCCATGCCATTTCCACCTGGCGCCACAGTTGGACCAGCGTTCGTGCTGGACGTGCAGACCGCGTGAGACGACGCTTCATCCAGTCCCAAACATGCTCAATGGGGGACAGATCAGGAGATCTTGCTGGCCAGGGTAGTTGACTTACACCTTCTAGAGCACGTTGGGTGGCACGGGATACATGCGGACGTGCATTGTCCTGTTGGAACAGCAAGTTCCCTTGCCGGTCTAGGAATGGTAGAACGATGGGTTCGATGACGGTTTGGATGTACCGTGCACTATTCAGTGTCCCCTCGACGATCACCAGTGGTGTACGGCCAGTGTAGGAGATCGCTCCCCACACCATGATGCCGGGTGTTGGCCCTGTGTGCCTCGGTCGTATGCAGTCCTGATTGTGGCGCTCACCTGCACGGCGCCAAACACGCATACGACCATCATTGGCACCAAGGCAGAAGCGACTCTCATCGCTGAAGACGACACGTCTCCATTCGTCCCTCCATTCACGCCTGTCGCGACACCACTGGAGGCGGGCTGCACGATGTTGGGGCGTGAGCGGAAGACGGCCTAACGGTGTGCGGGACCGTAGCCCAGCTTCATGGAGACGGTTGCGAATGGTCCTCGCCGATACCCCAGGAGCAACAGTGTCCCTAATTTGCTGGGAAGTGGCGGTGCGGTCCCCTACGGCACTGTGTAGGATCCTACGGTCTTGGCGTGCATCCGTGCGTCGCTGCGGTCCGGTCCCAGGTCGACGGGCACGTGCACCTTCCGCCGACCACTGGCGACAACATCGATGTACTGTGGAGACCTCACGCCCCACGTGTTGAGCAATTCGGCGGTACGTCCACCCGGCCTCCCGCATGCCCACTATACGCCCTCGCTCAAAGTCCGTCAACTGCACATACGGTTCACGTCCACGCTGTCGCGGCATGCTACCAGTGTTAAAAACTGCGATGGAGCTCCGTATGCCACGGCAAACTGGCTGACACTGACGGCGGCGGTGCACAAATGCTGCGCAGCTAGCGCCATTCGACGGCCAACACCGCGGTTCCTGGTGTGCCCGCTGTGCCGTGCGTGTGATCATTGCTTGTACAGCCCTCTCGCAGTGTCCGGAGCAAGTATGGTGGGTCTGACACACCGGTGTCAATGTGTTCTTTTTTCCATTTCCAGGAGTGTAATTACAAGAATTATTATACTCACTGAGGCATCACAGATGCAATACGGTTGTCACCTCCAACTAGAGGTCACTTGATATGGCAATATGCTCAAACAGCCCTGTCATGTAAAATATTAAAAAACAAACAACTTTATTGCAGCTGGTGTGGAGCATTCACTTCAATTATGTCTTATACTGACATATACTAGCTGCGGGCCCAAGAGAATGTAAAATACTGTCATTAGCAAAGATCAGTAGAAACAACTGTTACCTCAGAAAAGTAATAGTAAGCCTAAATAAGAGTGAACATTAGTATGTGGGCAGTGACATTAGGAAGTGTACCATGCCTTGTACTTGAGACAACAAACCTATCAGTTCTACAAAGTTGGTGTCTCCTTTTGAATCCTTTTCACATCTATTAGAACTGAGTGTGAAGATTTTTAATGGCATGTATGGTGATTTCGACAAGGCATGTGCCAGTAGGCACACGGTCCCATTTTTAGTCTTCAGATGCGTTTTCCTTGGGAGTAAAATGCTCACTCTACGCTGTGCAGCACAAACATTAGTCTGATTGCCATAGTTATATCAACACAGCCAGTTTTAGAGAGAAACTTGACCATGATAGTTATAAATAAGGTGGTAGCCATCTTAAAAGGCACACAATCACAAGCCTCAGATAGGGCCAAATCTAGCTCCCACATGAAGAAAGGCAGTTGTAGGCTTTAGAATTGTTGAACCTGAAGTCCAACCCACCCCTCTCCATCGTGGTACATTGGCTGTGGAATGCCAGATCCTACCTTGAAGTGGCAGAAGTCATCACAAGAAGTTCTGCCACTGTATGGGCAATATCTCTTGGCATTATTTGGAGACACTGCTGGTATAGGTAACTGATTACATGTACTGGAAATCCTCCTTATGGCTTCCACAGTGCAAATGAGTGGTTGAGAGAGCCCAGGAGTACTTGCCATGACCTTTTCCTGCTCTCATTGATGACCTGTTGAGCTCTGGCTCTCGCTCCTCATAAGACTGAGAGATTTTCTTTGTTGGGCAGAAATTTTGTCACAGAGCTGCACACTTGACCCGGATTACTGAGCAGCATGTGTCGGCCCACCAAGTACAGACTGCAATCAAAGACTGTACGACTGCAGGGTATGTAAGTCAGCAGCATGGTGAATCACACATCATGTGGTCCACCTACTCCTTTAAACACAACCAGCTGGCAGTACAAGGTAGTTCTACTGATCATCCATCTTGGTGGCTTCCTTTCACAGGTTGCTCCATTCAGTAACAGGCTCCAGAATGGGAAGTGGTTACTGGGATGAATGTTATCAGTAACCTTACACAGAGAACAATCTATGGAGCATGGTGAGCAAAAAAAGATCTATGGCTGATGATGAATCAGTAACAGTGTTGACGTGAGTGGGACTGAACATGCTGAGGATGCACAGCTCGAGATGACACGGGTCTCTTTGTAACTTGACTTCTGGGGCAAATAGAGTTTGAGACCCATAATGTATTATGAGCATTAAAATCACCCAGTGGTGGTGAAGATAATTTTTTGTAATTTATTTGTGGGAACATGTAATTACATGCATAGCTATCAGTGGCACAATAGTATACATCCTAAATTTATTTTATACTAGATACTGAAGTATACAGTCTAATTTATTTTACATAATAATACATTAGATTTTAGTTTCTATGGTAGGCCATAGTAGCACTGCTTATTGTGCCACGATTTTAAATGTTTTTTGAATTTTTTTTATCAGTTACAGCTTCAATTCCTTAGGTAGTGCACTAAAACATTTTGCTCCTTTAATGTAAGGACTGTTTGCAGTTTTTTTCAGTCTCCTGCTTACCATATGATAGTTTTGTACTTGTCTAGTGTTATGTTCATGAATTTCTGCATTACGACGTGTATATTTCTTATCTTTTACAGCTAGCACTATTGGTTCAAACATATACATAAATATTGAACAATTAGTAAAAAACAGAGACAGCCACATGCACACAAAGCAAGCACACCTCAAGCACAGACGAGTATATCAGGCCGGAACGCCATATACATGGAACAGATAGTCAATTTTTAAACAATCCCTTGCACGATGTTCTAGCATCTTTTTGCCTAATATTCCCAAAGTTGTTTTCTGCAGTTTTAATACTCAGTCTACATGAGTTTTGGAAGCCCCACCCCATAACACAAGACTATATGCAAGAAAGGGATGCATTAAACTGAAATAAATCATTCTCATTGTCTGGATGTTGACATATGGAGCTATTCGTAAAACATATAAGCTGGATATTGGTCTTGCACATGCATTGCCAGTTTGTTGTGTCCATAATAGTTTGCTATCTATGCGCACACCTAAGAACTTACACTCATGCCAGATTTTCCCTAATGTATTACTATCTCATGTATCATAAGATTTTGCAAAGCACCAACACTTAATATTTGTTTTTTGTAAGCTGACTTTTGGAGTGTAATTTTCAAGCTTTGACTTTGCCATATCTATCTATCTATCTATCTATCTATATATCTATCTTTTTTTTTTTTTTTAATGCCAAGATTAAACATATCATCTCCCCAACAAAGGACTAACGTGTCATCTGCACCCACTATAGTGAAGGCACCATTTTTCAATGTATTTGGGAAGTCATTGACATAGCGTATAAAAAGAAAGAGACCATTTATCAATCCCTGAGGTACACCAGATTTATTATTCCTGATCCTTGATATATAACATTTTAATGTTTCTCCGTTATTGTGTGCGATTGTCATACACTGTCTTATGTTTTTTAAACAGGATGTAGTTTTCCACTGGTGGAATTTATGGCCAATTTTGACAGGAGTACCTCATGATCAACCCTATCAAAAGTTTTTGATAGGTCTCGGAAAACTCCAGCTCATTGCATGCCTTCGTCGACTTTGCCAAGAACTTTCAGCATAAATTGTAGTGCTGCGACCACACCTAAAATCATGCTGAAAATCTCCCAGGAGTTTGTGCATATTGTAATGCTCTAACATATATTTTAGAATTATTTTTTCAATTAATTGACTAAAAATGTAAGTTAAAGTGGGTGGTATGCAATTTTCTACTAGGTGTTTATCACCTTTTTTTGTAGAGAGGTTTAACAATGGATAATTTTAGTATATCAGGGAACACCATTTCTTTTTAGACACTGTTCATTAGATGCATCAAAGTATATGCTAGATTACATTGGCATTGTTTTAAGTAAAAATGGAGAAATTTCACCTCTATCAGCAGATTTTTTTCTAATTCTCTGATGAGCTGCAAAATATCTACAAGCCCAATTTCAGGGAGTTTACCAGGTTCAGAGTTGACCTCACCACAATTTCCAACATGTACTTTATCTGTAGTACAAAAAGTCAGATTCTACAATATCTATGAAGTAGTAATTAAAATGTTACCTATCTTCTGAGGTTTGGTGACAATATTGTTATTAGATATCTGTACACTGATGTCATTTTTTAGTTTTGTTTTATTGTCTCTAATATCATTTACTATGAACCAGCAGGTCTTTGAGATACAATCTGAGTTTTATATTTATAGTTAATCTATTCACCCTTCAATCTTTTGACTTTCTTGCAAAAATGGTACTTGTATTGTTTGTATTTATCTCTGTGCTCCTTGTTTCTCTCTCTCTCTCTCTCTCTCTCTCTCTCTCTCTCTCTCTCTCTCTCTCTCTCTTTGCATCATATGCATTTCTTCCATTTTTTTCTTTCAGTTCTCTAGTAAAATTGTCAAATTTAATGGGTCTAACATGGTCCCAAGAGCTTATACTAGTTGGAGTGATTCTAGTTGATAAATACAATGAGTACAAAGTAATCCTCTGATCAACATGAACTTCAAATGCAACTGCTTGCAGATCAGTAACCAATGATAGAGCAAAGGAATGATGTATGTTATTGACAAACAAAACTACACCTTGCTTGGCCCTTTACTCAGTCAAGTCATCCTTCCACTGGAGGGTATAAATCCATAGCACAGAAGTGTCAGTAAATTTAAAATGTGTTTCCTGTAAACACAATCACATGAAGCTGTGCTAGAAGTTTTAGTCCTCCACATGTGTCTTCAACCCATTGATGTTCCACTGTAGAATGGAAGCCATTTTATCAGTGAGGTTTTTCTTTCACTCTGGGTGATGTTTTTCTTTCACTCTGTCTCTCTGCTTGGGTGGGGATCCAGTGACATCTGGAGGGTTAGTCACGGGGCTAGATTCTTGCCCCAAACAGACCTCATATTCCATGGTCTCTGAATAACTGGGACTGCCAGACAGAATGAAATCTATATGGTTTGATGTTTTACAATCTGATTTCTTCTGTGGTCAATGTTTCCCATTTGGCTTAGTTGTCAAAGGAGACTTCAGAGGAATGACTGCAACAGTGGTAATGGCAGTTTTGGCCTCTTTACCAGTCTGCCTAGTGAGGTGCCCCAAAAGCTCTACTATTTTGATAACCATGGCCTGCTCTGATGTATTGGGGGGAAGCTATGGGTTCCAGAATGGCACAGTTTTACGACTGCATTTACAAACAAAGGTATTAGTGCTGACACTAGCAACATCCATTTGTGTTGAGGCATCCGCTTTCTGAAAAGGCTTTTTGACAGCTGAAGCAAATGAAGTAGGGAAAATAGGTGTTTATTGGTTCACAGATCTGTTTTGATTCATTATAAAGAATACGTTTCATTGTTTTCAGCTCCTGTATCTTCCTTCCTTCAAGACAGGCTACTCCAGACAGGGTAATGCCCAAGCAATTAATATACACTACGTAAGAGAATAGCAAATGACTCTTTTGTGGACAGATGTACCACATTTGCCAGAAGTGACATCTCCATAACATGGTAAAGTGGTGTTGCCCAAAGCACTGACATTAAAAACAGTGCATTGGACTGGGTATAAAAGACTTTATGTTTAGGCGAATAAAACCTGGAAGCATTATGCTATGGAACACAAGGAATCATTTTAAGTTTGCCATCTACCCTTTTCAAGATATTTTGCACATCAGTCACACCATCTGGTACCCATTCATCCCTCTGTTTTTCTTCAGAGACTATTTGTAATATCCCTGAGCAAGCCTCATACAGCTGAGATGTGACTGGATTCCCAGAAATTGCCAACTAACAGCTGTTCCACATCAACAGCCACATGCCTCATCAACACACAGCAAATAGAGACTTTTTTAAACCTTGTTAAGAAACAAGAATGGCAGAATGTTTATTGTGCCTTAACACATTTCTCATATTCTTCGAAAACTGTTTTCCATTTGAAGTTCTAAACTGGGTACTAGCAGTAAAAGGCAGCCTGGGTGGCTGACTAGTAGGATAAGGATATCAAGTAGAACAAAGTGAGAATTATATCAAAATGTTCGAAAATCAACATTGAGCTAGAGTAGCCCATTACAAACAGTATTGTAAGGTGCTTAAAAATGTTATTAGGAAGGCAAAGAGTATGTGGTACACAAACAGAACAGCTAATTCACAGGATAAAGTTAAAACCATATGGTCAGTCATGAAGGAAGCGTTTAGTCAACATTATAAAGTCAGTTTGTAGTAAAAGTATTCCTGTTACTGATAAGTCAGATATATATACAGTGTTTAACAATCACTTTCTGAGCATTGCTGGTGAATTAAATAAAAGCTTAGTTTCTAAAGGGAATCATATAACTCTCTTGGAAAATGTCTTTCTGAGACTGATATCTGAAATACTCCTGCGTGATACTGACAAGGTGAAGATTGAGTCAATAATTAAATCACTGAAGACTAAGACTCTCATGAGTATGATGGTGTACCTAGGAGAATATTGAAGTACTGTGCTGCACATGTTAGCCCTGTACTTAACGATATTTATAATTTTTCCTCAAAGAATGGTCAGTTTCCTTAACAATTGAAGCACTCAGAAGTAAAGCCGCTTTATAAGAAGCAAAAAGGGATAACACTGACAATTCTACACCTATTTCTATGTCATCAGTGTTTGTTAAAGTTATCGAAAAGACTGTGTATATAAGGATAATTGGTCATTTTATTTCACATAATTTGCCATCAAATGCACAGTTTGGTTTTAGAAGTGGTTTAACAAATCTTGTTCTCTGTGAGATACTGGATCAATTAAACAAAAGGTTTTGAATGCTAAGCATCTTTTTTGATTTAACTAAAGAATTTAATTGTGTTCATCACAAAATATTGCTCCAGAAGTTGGACCATTATAGAATATGGAGATTAGCTCACAACTGGTTCATCTCTTACTTTAACAACAGACAGCAAAAGATCATATAATTAGTGGCATTGTAAATAGTAGATCGGGAACTGAAAAGAACATTTTCAAAATAAACAGTAGTGTGAGAGAGCACTGCAACAGACTTGGAGCAATATTCATCGATTGTAATAAATTTTTAAATGATAAATGTCTAGGGATGGATGGTTTTCATTAGAACAGACTAGGCTCTGCAGCTTTAAGTAAAATGTATATGGATGTCTGCAAAATCATAAACGAGGGAAACTAATATCTAATATATCCTGATAGGGGTAGTAAACTGTTTAAACAGAAAAATGTCCACATTTCTGCACCTAAGATGTCACAAAGTTGTGAAAAGGCAGTTTTTCGGGAGGAACATCCTGAAGACACAAAAAACAAAACAGGTGTCAAAGTGTTACATCAAAACATTCAGTACCTATGCAAAAAGTGCTGTGTAGCTATAATTTGTCAGACAGAGTTAATGGGCCAACCAGACTAACTAAACACTCCTCTAGCTGTATAGATCACTTTTACACCAACTTAGATAACTGCAGAGAAGACATAATAAACCTTCACCTCTCTGATCATATTTGCCAGACAATGGAAATACTGAATATGTACGATTCACAAAGTACGTATGAGACGATGGAAATAAGATGTACAAATGAGAAACGTTTAGAGAAGTTGGAGTCCGCACTGCACTCTGAAACATGGAATGACATATACTGTGCAGAAAATGTTGCAGACAAATGGAATAACTTTTATACCACTTTCTTTGCTCGTTTCAATGTAATTGTCCAGTTACTTTCAAAAAGAAATATACTCAAAACCATATAAGACTCCCTTCAGAAGTAAAACAGCTGAAGAAGAAAATGTTTATTACTTGGAAAATATATAAAGAGTTCCCGGACACATCAACTAGAGACAACTACCAAACGTGTCGAAAAGCCTATAAACAAGCATTGAATGTATACACAAAGGAAATTACACAGCAAAAAATTGCTACCTCAAATAACATAAGCAAATAAGTATGGAGTTGTGTAAATGAGAGAATCAGCAGTCAACAATATCCAACTAATGACTTGATAATGTAAATATTTCAGATCCATATATGATCAGCAATGTTTTTAATACACACTTAAAAATTCAGGTAACATGTGTGTGACCTCTGACACTGATGATTACAGAACTCTTTACCAGGTACAAAAAATCAGTGTTCATGCATGAAACAGATACAACTGAAGTAGAGGGAATCATAAATAAAATGCAAAACAAATTCTCTACAGGATGGGATTAAATCTCCTCCATTATATTAAAATGATGCAAACATTCACTCATACCTGTTCCAGTCCTCCTCTTCAATGAAGGTTTGAATAATGGTGTGTTTCCATGTGAATTAAAATATACATACAATAGTCAAGCCACTGCACAAAAATGGTAGTATCGACTAAGTCGATACCCATTAGTTTAATTCCAATCCTAAGCAAAGTATTAGAAGAGATTATTTCACTACAGTTAGAAAACTTTCTTGTCAAAGAAAAAGTGCTATGAAAAACCCAACATGGTTTTAGGAAAGGCTATTCAACATCATCTGCCATATTAACATCATCTGCCATATGTGATGTAGTACATACAATACTTATGAAATTAGATGAAAAAGAAAGGGAGGCATGTTTGTTCCTAGATTAATCACGAGCATTCAACACAGTATCTCATGAGCTGCTACTTGAGAAACTGGAAACTTATGCTATCAGAGGAATAGCCAAAAGTCTCATACAGTCATACCTACAAGGCATAGGTCACACACAAAGTGGGCAACGTTATTAAAAGTTGCAGCTCCAGTCCAGCTATAGTTAAGTATGGTGTGCCCCAAGGGTCGGTTCTGGGTCATTTATTGTTCATACTATATGTTAATGATCTGCTCACAGAACACAACAGCAAGATACTTAACTATGTGGATGACACAACCGTTGTTAACTGGGGAACCAACGAGAATGATTTGGCCAAAATTGTTCAGGTGTCTTATTTGGATTGAAGAATTACTTCCAAAACAATAACTTAAGCTTAAACATCAATACAACCAATCTAATGGAATTTCAAATACACCACAAACAAGATGAAATGCAATGGAGTGTTGTGTCTGATGATGGTTCAGAAATAAAATTGCAAGATAAAACTTCCTTCCTTCGTGTAATGTTAGATCAGTGTATCTCTTGGGAGCATCATATCAATTTCTTATGCCAATAACTAAGCAAATCAATTTATGCAATGTGGAAAATGTCACAATTTCCTAAATATGAGCAAATGAGTATAATCTACTATGCTTTAGTGTATCCATACCTCACATATGGAATTGAAGTATGGGAATGTGCTGCTGCCAAGCATGTAAATAGTGTATTCATCCTTCAAAAAATGGCAGTTACGATCATGTGTAAGCTTAGATATAATGAGTCCTGCAAAGCAATTTCCAAAATTAAGTAACTACTAACACTCCCATCACTATATATTTATGAAACTGTTCAGCTGATGCTAAAATACAAGCAGTACAATCATCTAAATAAAGAAGTGCACATGGACAATACTAGGAGAGACAATGAGTGTCACCTGGAAAGAAATAATACAAAGTGTGGACAAGAGCCCCTATTTCATGGGGATCAAATTTTATAACATACTTCCAAAAAAATTAAAAAGCTTAAGTGGAAGCTGCTTTGAAATTGCCTTGAAGGAGTTCCTCAGCAATAAGTGTTTTTATAGTATTAAGGAATTCCTCTCAGAGGAGTAGAATACTTTCATTTGTATAAATAGTATTTACATGGTACCAAAAAAAAGCAACATAATTTTTTATCTGTAGGCCTATTGTATATAACTGTTTCCCACAATGTTATGAGGGGAAATGATCAATACGTAAACTATCCACAACAAATCCTTGTATTTGTCCATGGAGAATAAATAAATTAATTATCCACATTGTTGAGAATGGCTATTATGTGGGGTCTGTGGGGGGCACAGGGATCAGTGCCAGGGCCACTCCTTTTCCTTATTTATATAAATGATATGCCCTCTAGTATTACAGGCGATTCTGAAATATTTCTGTTTGCTGACAACACTAGCTTCATAATAAAGGATGTTGTGTGCAACACTGGCACTGTTTCAAAAAGTGCAGTTCATGAAAAGTTCATGGCTTGTAGAAAATAAACTGACGCTAAATCACAGTAATACTCAGTTTTTACAGTTTCTAACACACCATTCCACAAAATCCGATGTTTTAATTTCAAAGAATGGGCATATGATTAGTGAAACTGAACAATTCAGAATTCTAGATGTTCAGCTAGAAAGTAACCTGTCATTGAAAGCCCACATTTAGGATCTTGTTCAAAGACTTAATGATGCCATTTTCACTATTCGAACCGTATCTGAAGTAAGTGATACGGAGAGTAGTCTACTTTGTTTATTTTCATTTGCTTATGACGTATGGTATTATATTTTGGGGAAACTCTTCTCATTCTCAAAGGATATTTTTGGCTTAGAAACGAGCAGTTCGGGCAATGAGTGGTGTAAGTTTGCAAACATCTTGTCGACCCCTATTCATTAGTCTGGGTATTCTGACATTGACCTCTCAATATACATATTCTTTACTGTCATTTCTTGTTAACAATATCAGCTTATTCCCAAGAATTAGCAGCTTTCACTCACTTAATACTAGGCAGAAATCCAATCTGCATTTGGATCACACATCCTTGACTCTTGTGCAGAAAGGTGTGCAGTATACTGCTCCATCCATTTTCAATAAGCTACCTCAAGAATTAAAAAAGCTTAGCAGTAACCCACGTGCTTTCAAATCAAAACTGAACAGTTTCCTCAAGGGTCACTGGGTCACTCCTGTTCTGTCGAGGAGTTCCTTGAAAAATTAAGCTGACTTCTGTGTTATATTCTTGACTGCATTTACATAAACTTATGGCTTGTCTTTTTTTGGCTTCATAAACATTTTATTTTATCTGTTATTACTTTTATGTTGTAATTTCATGTACTGATATGTTCCACGACCTTGGAGATTTGCTCCTCAATTTGGCCCTACAGAGCTAGACATGTAAAATAAAAAAAAAAATAAATAAATAAATAAATAAAAACACCTTGAAATAATACTCCACTACAGAGGAATGGTTGTGCTCACCAGTCCCCAGCTCAGAAGGCCCAGGTTCCCCAAGCCCATACCTTGCACATAAATGCTGAGCTCCATGAGGTGCTTGCCTAGAAAAACATGGGGCATGTATATCATTCACATGGTGGGCATTATCTCCCCCACCCCACAAGAAAATTCCTTTTGGTTGAAGAATCTATGGATATCGTCAGTGAAACTAATACATCAGCTGTTAACTAGCCTTTTTCCACAATGTTAAACTGATATTCAATCAATTATTCCATTTTATCGGAAAAAACTAACTAACAGTAGATGGCTCTCTCAGTTATCTTAGATATGACAAACAGTATGGAAATAAGATGATAGCTAAACATCATCATAGCCTATCTTTTTGAAATTATCTTTGAGGTCTTTTATTCTTCTGGGAAACTGCATTTACTTATTGAACTGTTCATCGCATTACATGAGGAGAGGGTGACAATTTCCGCAGAAATATTATTAAATAAGTAATCTGGGATACCAAACAATGGAAATTCCAGGATGGAATGTAACGATATTGTGAAAAGGATAGTCGCTACTCACCGTATAGCGGAGATGCTGAGTCGCAGATAGGCACAATAAAAAGACTTGGAAAGTGAGCTTTCAGCAACGAGGCCTTTTTTAAATAAAACACACACACACACACTCTCATGCAAACACAACTCACATAGACATGACTACAGTCTCTGGCAGCTGAAGCCAGATTGTGAGTAGCAGCACATGATGGGAGAGGCAACCAGGTGGTGGAGGTAAGGAGTAGTCTGGGCCAAGGAGGGCGAGGGATAGCAAGGTAGAGGTAGGGGGAAAAGTGCTGCCTATGGGAGTGTACAGGGATGAAATGGAGAGAGGGTAGGGCACCTAGGTGCAGTTGGGAGATTTGATGAAGGGCACGAAGGGGATTGCAGAAAAGGAGGGAATTAAAAAGACTGTGGCTGCATTGGTGCTACGGAGGGCTACGTAGTGCTGGAATACAAACAGGGAAGGGCCTAGATTCGTAAGGACAATGACCAACGAAGGTTGCGGCCAGGAGGGTTACAAGAACATACGATATATTGCAGGGACTGTTCCCACCTGCACAATTCAGTAAAGCAGGTGTTAGTGGGAAGGATCCAGATGGCACAGGCAGTGAAGTAGTCATTGAAATGAAGAACATCTGTTTGGCGGATGCTCAGCAAAGGGGTGGTCCAGCTGTTTCTTTGTCACAGTTTGTTGGTGGTCATTCATGCGGGCAGACAGCTTGCTGGTTGTCATGCCCATGTAGAATGCAGCACAGTGGCTGCAGCTTAGCTTGTAGATCACATGACTGGTGTCACAGTTAGCCCTGCCTCTGATGTGATGGGTGATGTTTGTGACTGGATTGGAGTAGGTGGTGGTGGGAGGATGTATGGGACAGGTCTTGCATCTAGGTCTGATACAGGGATATGAGCCATGAGGCAAGGTGTTGGGAGCGTGGTTTGTGTAGGGATGGACGAGGATATTGTCCAGGTTCAGTGGGCGGCGAAATACCACTGTTGGAGGGGATAGTGGGTAGGGTATTTCTCATTTCAAGGCATGATGAGAGGTCGTCGAAACCCTGGCTGAGAACGTAATTCAGTTGTTCGAGTCCTGGGTGGTACTGAGTCACGAGGGGAATGCTCCTTTGTGGCAAGATGGTGGGAATTTTGGGAGGTGGTGTGTGATTGGAAAGATAAGGCACAGAAAATCTGTTTTTGTACAATGTTGGGAGAGTAATCATGAACTGTGAACGCCTCAATGAGACACTCCATATATTTCGAGAGGTACTGCTCATCACTACAGATGCAATGGCCCCAAGTGGCTAGGCTGTAAGGAAGGGACTTCTTGGCATGGAATGGGTGGCCTGTCGAATGAGGTATTGCTGGTGGTTTGTAGGTGTGATATGCACAGAGGTACTGATGTGGTCATCTTTGAGGTATTCTCATTGCATCTTCATGCCAATTTCATTTGGTTTTTGCAATGCACTATGACCTACACCCTCTGATTTAATCCTGGGCATCAGTCAAAAAACTGTTTCCAATTGGCTACGAGAGATGGGAAAGATTCAGAAGATCGGTAGATGGGTACCACTTGAGTTGAATGACAGGAAAATGGAAACATGCAAAAACACGTAAGATTTTGCTCACTCAGTACAAAAGGAAGTCATTTTTGCATCATATAGTTTGGGGGGATGAAAAGTGGATTTATTTTGGGAATTCCACATGCAAAAAAATCATGGCTAGACCCAGGCACACCATCCACATCAACTGCAAGACCGAATCGCTTTGGCAGAAAGAGGATGCTCTGTGTTTGGTGGGACCAGGGGGACGTGGTCTACTATGAACTTTTAGAACCTGGGGAAACGGTTAATATTAAACATTACCAACAACTAATGACTGATTTGAACTCTTCACTGTTTGAATAAAAGCCACAATACCAAAAGAGGCAACAAAAAGTCATTTTTCTTCATGAGAATGCTCCTTCACATATGGCAAAACTGGTTCATGACACATTGGAAGCGATCAGCTGGGAAATTTTACCCCATGCGGCTTACTCATCAGTCTTGGCTCCTTCCAATTACCATTTGTCTGCATTGATGGGTCACGTACTTGCTGAGCAGTGGTTTGGTTTGTATGAAGATGTGAAAAAAATGGCTCAATGAATGGTTCACAGCAAAAGGGGAACATTTTTACTGCCGTGGTATTCACAAATTGCACGAAAGTGGGAAAAATGTATAACAAACAATGGAGCATACTTTGAACAAAGCACTATTTATCATTCTTGTGAATTTAACATGTTTTTCAGACAAAAAATCCACATTTCATACTTGTACACCTGGTAGACAGTCACAGAAAATAGCAACTACTGCTATCTTGTTATTTAATGTTTATAAAATTTGGTGAGTGAACATGTAAATGGCATTCTCAATTGAGCAATTCTTCTGAAGTCCAAACTGTGGTTTACTGAGAATATTATTCTTGTTCAGGTGAGATACTATTATAGAATTCTAGAATATCACCTCAAGAATTTTGAAAACTAGTGTCAGCAATGATACCGTACAAAGAATAAACATATATGAAGTTTGGAGACATACTCATGACAGGAGTTACAAAAGACTTTAGAACCAATTTCAGACATGATACAGGACAGAAGATTCTTTTTGCAGGGCACATCATGAGTACACTCCATCTTCAGGCCACGAGTGGCCTACCGGGACCATCCGACCGCCATGTCATCCTCAGAGGAGGATGCGGATAGGAGGGGCGTGAGGTCAGCACACCGCTCTCGCGGTTGTTATGATGGTATTCTTGACCGAAGCCGCTACTATTCAGTCGAGTAGCTCCTCAATTGGCATCACGAGGCTGAGTGCACCCCGAAAAATGGCAACAGCGCATGGCAGACTGGATGGTCACCCATCCAAGTGCCGACCACGCCCGACAGCACTTAACTTCGGTGATCTCACGGGAACTGGTGTATCCACTGTGGCAAGGCCGTTGCCTCACATCATGAGTACGGATGACAAAATGTTGATCAAGAAGATATAGAACACAACATGCTTAACAAGGAACAATTGGCTGAAAGGAGCCATGGTGCAATGGAAAGGAAATGGAATAAAGGGAAAAGAAGCCATATAAAGCAGGCAGAAGCACATAGGTGGACTGATTTTAGGATCAAAATTAAGGTCACAGAAGCACAAAGAATTAAAGGGTAATGGGAAGACAAAAGATGTGCTGAACAATTAACTTGGCATGCTAAAGGACTGGAACAAATAAATATTAGCAGTTCATATCCCTCTTCTAGTATATCAGTTCACATCCATTTCCCAAACAGCTGTCATGTGACTCAAGTGTTCATTTTATGGATCTGAGAGACTAAGACTTGATGAAATAACCAGTTTGTATTCATCAATATCAGTACAACCTCTACAAATACCTAAATTACAAAAAATTAATTGTTCATTTTCTTCAGTTGTACTTCCCAATAAATTATTAAGTAACTATGCAATTACAATTTACTACAGGAATACATTAATAAGGAAGGTACCAGTTTAAAATCCTGTTAGTGTTACCAACATCAGAGAGAAACATTAGCTCAGAAAAGAATGGGAGTACGAACCTGATATTGCCTTGATGAAATAGTCATCCTGCCATTCACCTAAAGTGACTCAGGAAAACTACGAAAATTCTAAATCAGTATGGCTTGAAAGGGATTCAATTCATTTGAATAAAAGTCCATGTAGATCCAAAAGGTTACTTCAAAAGGGCAAGGAGGAGGAGCAAAAAAGAAAGATAAAAGTAACAGATAGGCACAGATCTAATCTGCACATAAGGTGGTTCAACAGCTGTAATATAACTCTTAAATAAAAAATGTTATTTGCTAATAATTTTTGTGCACTTTAGTTGAAACATTGTCTCTCTTATTTACACAATTTCTACACTTATTATCATCTGGACTTAGAGTGTCTTTTTTTCTTTCTGTGTTTAAATTTTGGTGTCTCCTCAAGACGAGCTTTCTTGTTCCTGTGAAAATCAGTTCCTCTTTTTCTTTTAACTCCTTTGTCATTGCCAGTGAACAAACCTGAAAAAAGAAGTTAACAACCTAAATTAATTTCACATCCCCGTTATTTTATAAAAATAAAGTGAAAAATGAAAAGCACATTGCAACAAATACATAAAATGATCACATTAGACTGAAGATTTGTGATTATTCTTCAATAATGTGCACTACGCTTCAATTCGCTTTGTTTACTCTTTCAATTAAAGTCTTCCTTTTCTGATTCAGCATTACTTCTTAGGTTTGTTCCTGTTATTACATGAATGTAATATATGTGACAGTATGAAGTAATTATACAGAAGAATCTCCCATTCTGCAGTGAGGAGTGTGCTGTCTCGGAACTTCCTGGCAGATTAAAATTGTATTCTGGAACAGTAACTGAACCCAAAAATTTGTCTTTGTGGACAATGTTCTATCGCCTAAACAACCAAAGAGCAACTCATTATCTAACCTCACGACTTCAATTCTGTGAGTCCCTAGGCTGTGGCTAAACCAATTCTCTGCAATATACTTCTCACAAGTCCCACAAAGCGTACAGTAGTGCTTCTGCAAAGTTTGGAAAGCAGGAGATACTCGCAAAATTGAAACTGTGACAATGGGTTGTGGTCATGCATGAATACCACAGTGGGGCACAGAATGTTCGACATTTGAGTCCATCAGAAACAAAGTGTTCATTTGCTCAGGAGTTTCAGAATTGCGTACTTTTATATGTAGATCATAAAACATTTTAGGAATGTTATGATATGGGATGATTTAAAAAACTGCATGTTGAAGAGAGCATATGCTGAGCAAGATTATTTGGATGGTTGTGATATGCATAAATATAAAGGGGTTATGGAAGAGCACTTGATATTGTGGTTGTCTGCCAGCAACAGAGCTTTCACTCACAAGGGTGAAATTGTAGCCTGCACAGCATATCATACTGTTGCAGTGAGATGTGCTACATACCATATTTACCTGGAAGAAGCGGTCCCCAGAGGTAGACTTTTTGAAACCAAACATTCGGTGTTGTAGATTAAGATCCCAGGTATCACAGCCTGCTTTTTGACACTTAATAGCATTAAAAAGCTGTATTATACAGTGAGCTAGCATGGCGTGATGGATAGAATAATGGCTTCATATGCACGAGGTTGTGGGTTCGAATCTCATCAGGTGCAGTAATTTAATTTTATTTTTTAAATGTAATTTTTTATTTCCGTTTCTTTGTCACACCATTTTAATCATAATATCAATTTCTTCATTTGATTGCATTTTTCTTCCTATCATTCTTTTTCCAGTTGAAATCTTGGTTCATTTGTTTTTAATTAATTTTATGTATTAATTTTTATTTAATTTCCTTTGTTTTATCATGCTGATTTTTCTTCCAGGTTATTGCAATCATTATATCTATTTCTTATTTGCTTGAATTTTGTTTTACTTACAAAACCTTCTTTCATTTACACCTTTGGCTTTATTTCGTCCATAGTGCAACAGGAATTTAGGTTCTGTTTTAAATGTTTGTGTGATGATTACCTTGCAAAAAAAACTGTACATCTGGTAATGAAACACATGTTTTTCACACCACTTCTCAGTCAGTACAAAAAGATGATTTTATCTTTTGTTTTTAACTGACAGATTGCAATTTTAAGTACCTGCTTAAAAAGTTAACATTATACCTATTCCAAATTTATGCCATTTATTGTCAACATTTTGATACTACAAGGGGACATAAACTAAACAGAAAGAAATAGATTACATTAATTTGTAGACCTTTCTGTCCCCTACATTTTTTGCTTGCTAACCCTGTCATCTGTAGTGTCACTATTTTTAATCACCACCACCACCACCACCACCACCATCATCCTGATAGAACGGCTGTGAAATTTCTCTCTTAGCTGTCACAAATATTTGGCTATTTCTTCTGAATACGTTGTGATTCCTGAGGTTATGGTTACTGTGGAGTACAAGATTAAAGCTGTTTTAATCTGAATACATATCAGATTTAACTTATATATCGACATGAGAATGTTACAATGTCTCTTGCTTTGAAACTTATTGTCTGCCCACCTCTTTCTGATCTGCGGTGTAGAACCAGCAGTTGACACACACACAAACCCTTTCAATCCCATCATATGTCATGATGAGCAACAACAAACCGCAGCACAAAATACATAAATATGCCAATGGCTCCTATATAGACTTTTACACCTTCTTCAGAAATGAGTATTACTGTTGCACATCTGTCCAATTTTAAAGTCAATTCAGTTCCATCTACAAATGAATTTAGGCAAACTGCACTTTAAATGTGGTAGATGTTTCTAAAATGCCAAATTACCCAGTATAGATTCCCATGGTTGGCAACTTGGCATAATTTGCTGCTCATTCACTACCCCCCTCCCTGTACTAATCCTATTTCTCAGCCAAGCTAACATCTCTGATCCGCCTACAACCCATCCGTAGTGTTGTGTTAGAACAACTGTGAGAAACTGACTGCAACATCTTCTAGAGTGCAAGTCATATGTAACAACTGCAACTAACATTTCATTGCAACTAATATTTCACATGTTTTAGGGAAACCTGCTTTGTACGGTGTCAGGAGGAGGCAAACACAAAAAGGGTAGGAGTCTATTAATTGTCGGTGGTTGAAAGGTATGGTGAATGATGGTACCCCTTAGTGAAATGGCAGCAAAGGACAGGAAATGACACCAGGTGCACTCAGTGTGTATACCTGGGGGCCTCATTCAACATGTTGAAGAGGCTATTCCAGCAGCCGTTGAGGGAGCAGCTTGGAACTAACTGCGGATTGTGGTGCAGACTAGAACAAATGATACCTGTCATCTGGGCTCCAAGGTCATTCCAGTGAATGGCAGAGAAGGTTGAAAAAACCACCCTTGTGCAAGGAGTTTCAACTAAGTTCACAATTTGCAGCATTGTCCCCAGAACTGATCGTGGCCCTCTGGTTCTGAGTCAAGTGGAAGGACTGAACCAGATACTTCAAAAGTTCTGTGACAAGCTAGGCTGCAGCTCTCTGAAATTGTGCCATAGGGTTGAGAACTGTAGGCCTCCCCTAAATTGGTCGCTGTGTACTACACATCGACGTGTACTACTCAGGGAGCTGACTGTGTGTGGGGTGCACACAAGAGTTTTTTCAATTAGGCTACTCCCCATCCAATCCAGACAATGGTAACTGTATGAAACCCAGAAGTATCAGTGTAAGATCGAAAGAAAGGCCTCCCACCAGTGAGAGTATTAAAATCCTAATGGTAAACTGCCAGAGTATTCACAACAACTGCCAGAGTTTGAATCGTTCATGAAAACCAGTGAAGCTCACATAATACTAGGTACAGAAAGCTGGTTGATACCTGAAATTGATAGGAGTGAGATTTTTGGGGAAAATTTAAATGTATATTAAAAGGATAGGCAAATGGGAAACAGAGGTGGTGCGTTTGTCACAGTAGATGAGAAATACAAATCCACCAAGATAGATATTGAACCTGCATGTGAGATTGTTTGGGCAAGTTCAGTATCAGGGGTGGGCATAAAATAATAAATGGATCCTTCTATTGCCCAACAGGCTCATCTCCTAATGAAACTGAAAACTTTGAGAGAAAACCTCAGTTCACTTGTATGTAAGTTCCCAAATCAAACTGTATTCATTGGTGGAGACTTCAATCATCTAACAATTAATTGGGAAAATTACAGTTTTGTTAGTGGTAGGCGTGATA
The DNA here is from genome assembly GCF_023864275.1 of Schistocerca cancellata. Taxonomy (NCBI): domain Eukaryota; kingdom Metazoa; phylum Arthropoda; class Insecta; order Orthoptera; family Acrididae; genus Schistocerca; species Schistocerca cancellata. Next base: position 573,520,804 of record NC_064626.1, read on the forward strand.
AGACATCCTGTGAAACTTTACCAAATGCTTTCTCAGAAAACTACCTAGAACAGATAGTTAGGAACCCCACTCATGATGGAAATATATTGGATCTAATAGCAACAAACAGACCTTACCTCTTTGTGGATGCCACATCAAAACTGGTATCAGTGACCATGACACAGTTGTGGTAACAATTATGTACAAAGGACAACTAAAACATGCACAAAGATGTCCATCTTATCAAGCTCTGATTGAATATTTACAGCTTCTTTCAGGTAGTACTTCATTATAGATGCCTGCATCACCTGCAAAAACTCTGAGATTACTATTAATATTGTCTCCAAGATCATTAATATACAACATGAACAGCAAGGGTTCCAACACTCTTGCGTGGGGCACACCCGAAGTTTCTACTATATATGACGATTACTCTCCATCCAAGATAATGTGCTGCACCCTCCCTACCAAAAAGTTCTCCGTCTAGTCACAAATTTCACATGATACCCCTTATGATTGTACTTTTGACAGTAAGCCTAGGTGTGGTACGTAGTCAAATAACTTGGAAAATCAAGAAATACAGCATCTACGTGATTGACTTGATCCAATGATTTCAGTAGTGTCATATCTCAATGAGGAACTTGAAACTTTCAACACAGGGCAATGGCATGTAGAGGAACTATGGCTCAAGTTTAAAAGAATAGTTGACCATGCACTTCATAGATATGCACCCAGTAGAGCGATACGTGATGCCTTTAATAACTATGAGCAGAATATTGTAAAGTGATCTTTTGCAGAACCCAAAGAAATTCTGGTCATATGTAAAGGCAGTTAGTGGTACCAAAGTTAGTGTCCAATCCCTAGTCAATGACACAGGAACTGAAACTGACAGTAGCAAAGCAAAAGCTGAAATGTTTAACTCCGTTTTCAAATTTTTCTTTACAGAGGAAAACCAAGGAGAACTACCCCAACTGAATCCTTGTACCACTGAAAAGATGAATGAAATAAGCATTAGTGTCAGAGGTGTTGAGAAGCAGCTGAAATCGTTAAAACTTAACAAAGCTCCAGGGCTCGATGGAATCCCCATCTCCAGGGCCCAACGGAATCCCTATCAGATTCTACACTGAGTTTGTGGCTGAGCTAAGCCATCTTCTAACTATAATCTATCACAGATTTAAAAAAAAAATAAAAAGTAACCGTGCCCAGTTCTTGGAAAAAGGCACAGGTCACACCCGTCTACAAGAAGGATAGTAGAAGTGATCTACAAAACTACTGTCCAATATCCTTGACATTGATTTGTTGTAGAATCATAGAACATATTCTGAGCTAAAACATAATAAGGTATCTTCAACAGAATGACCTCCTCAATGCCAATCAGCACAGATTTAAAAACATCGATCATGTGAAATCCAACACACACCTTTCTCAAAACATACTGAAACCATTGGATCAAGGCAATCACGTAGATGCTGTATTTCTTGATTTTCCAAATTATTTGCCTCCATACCACACCTAGGCTTACTGTCAAAAGTACAATCATAAGGGGTATTGTGTGAAATTTGTGACTAGACTGAGGACTTTTTGGTAGGGAGGGTGCCGCACATTATCTTGGATGGAGAATAATCGTCACATGGAAAAGTAACTTCGGGTGTGCCCCGCGCAAAAGTGTTGGAACCCTTGCTGTTCATGTTGTATATTAATGAACTTGGAGACAATATTAATAGTAATCTCAGAGTTTTTGCAGGTGATGCAGGCATCTATAATGAAGTACTACCTGAAAGAAGCTGCATAAATATTCAGTCAGATCTTGATAAGATTTCAAAGTGATGCAGATATTGGCAACTTGCTTTAAATGTTCAGAAATGTAAAATTTTGCACTTCAAAAAATGAAAACTATCCTATGACTACAATATCAGCGAGTCACTGCTGGAATCGGCCAACTCATACAAATACCTGGGAGGAACACTTTGCAGGGATACGAAATGGAATGATCACAAAGGCTCCATCATGAGTAAAGCAGCTGGTAGACTTCCGTTTAGTGGTAGAATACTTGCGAATTGCAATCAATCTACAAAGGAGATTGCTTACAAATCAATTGTGTGACCAGATCTAGAATATTGCTTAATGTGTGGGACCCATACCAGATTGGACGAACAGGGGATACTTAATGTATATAGAGAAGGGAAGCATCCAGAATGAGATTTTCACTCTGCAGCGGAGTGTGCGCTGATATGAAACTTCCTGGCAGATTAAAACTGTGTGCCCGACCGAGACTCGAACTCGGGACCTTTGCCTTTCGCAGGCAAGTGCTCTACCATCTGAGCTACCGAAGCACAACTCACGCCCGGTACTCACAGCTTTACTTCTGCCAGTACCTCGTCTCCTACCTTCCAAACTTTACAGAAGCTCTCCTGCGAACCATGCAGAACTAGCACTCCTGAAAGAAAGGAGAGCTCCTATAAAGATTGGAAGGTAGGGGACGAGGTACTGGCAGAAGTAAAGCTGTGAGTACCGAGCTAGAGGTGTACAAATTCCCCTTGGAGCCTGCTTGCCCCTAGCTCCTCTGCAACCACTCATGCAGGTCAGCCTGCCACGACGTAAACACAAGAGTGGTGTGTACTGAGGCATAGTGGGTAATGTGGCCGACTTGGGCTCCCGCAAGCCTGGGCTACCTGGGTTCACGCAGGCCTGCCAAGCTTCACGGGACCCGCTCAGCTTGCTGCGCCTGACAACAGGTTGCGCTGTCAAGCTACCGTGACTAGAGTAGCCAGGTAGTTAGCCCGCAGTTCATTTATCGCAACGGTGGGGGCAGCACAATGAATAGGTCGGACTTTAGTGAGATTGAAAAAAAATTGACAACTGGCGAATACATGCTGGTAACGAAACAGAGCACAAGTGCCGCATGGAAAACGTTTTCGTGTGTTTATGAGGCCGCTTCAAATAAATCGGTAGGTGTGTCGCAATGCAAACTATGTAAAAAGCTCTTAAGTACTTATTCGGGAACCTCGAGTATGTTACGACATGTGTGCAAATTTGACAAGCAGTTCCCTCACTCCGTAAATATCTTGAAAGAGGACAAATATTTAGTGGCCGAAAAGTGAGTCGAAATGTGTGCTAAGGACCTGAGACCATTTAGCAATATAGAGGGAGAAGGATTTCATGGTAACACGCAAACAATGTCAAAATCTTTTGTAAGGTACTCTATTCCATACACTGTTCGAAATATTATGTAGACAGTAACGTTCCTCTTGATGGTCAAGTATGCAAAATTTCTTCAAGATAGGAATAAAACTGTAGGTTAGTGTAGAAGTGTGTAAGTAAAGTACCCTCCGCCAGGCACCATTCAAAATTTTAAGCAGACAGCGCCCTTCATCCTGCTTTGAATATCGAGTGTGCCAAATTTCATTAAGATCGGAATAAAAACGTACAATTTGTCGAATTCAGTTATGTAAAGTAACCTTTGCCATGCACCCTACGAAATTTTATGTACACTGTGACCTTCCTCTTGGTTTCAAGGTATAGTGGTCAAAATTTCATCAAGATTGTATGAAATACAAACACACGGACACAATGAAAACGCACTTTCAGTTTTCCTCAAATTTTCCAATTTTTCGGTCGATTTTCGAAAAATTTTATTTCATAAAAACTTTGTCCTGAGAATTACTAACACAGGAAAAAAAATTGCCAAATTGGTCCAGCCGTTCTCGAGCTTTACGCTTATCAACACATTTGGCAATTCATTTTTATTTATATAGATAATAAGCCCGAAATATACGCGTAAAGGAAGAATATACAAATAAAACCCAATATTTTTTGATCTGAAGTTAATATATAATGTTAGGGTTTGTCTTTTGGTGCTCAGGTAAAATAAAAACTTTTAATTAACGTTCATAATACGACAATGACGCACGCAGACTAAATGTCTGCGTAGCGCAGCTCAGCAGTAATATGGGCAGGCAAGCAAGTTTCCCACAGCCTGCCCAGGTAGGGTTCTGCTTGGCTTGGCTGGGAGGGAAGAAGCCCGCCCGTTCTGTTGACAATGCGCGGCGGCCTGCCCGCCTGGCCACCGGGCAAGCATGGGCGGGTTAAAAGCGGAACATGTACACCTCTGTACCGAGCATGAGTCGTGCTTCGGTAGCTCAGATGGTAGAGCACTTGCCCGCGAAAGGCAAAGGTCCCGAGTTCGAGTCTCGGTCGGGCACACAGTTTTAATCTGCCAGGAAGTTTCAAGGGAAGCATGTTTGTTTGATCCATGGAACAGTGTCACAGAGATACTGAAGGAACTGAACTGCAAGAGTCTTAAAGATAGATGTAATTTATCCTGAGAAAGTCAGTTAAAGTTTCAAGAACCGGCTTTAAGTGATTACTCTAGGAATATACAACAACTCCCTACACATCACTCACATAGGGATTGTGAGGGTAAGATTAGAATAATTACTGCATGGACAGATGCATGTAATCAATCAGTCTTCCCACAATCCACATGAGAATGGAATAGGAAGAAACCCTAATAACTGTTACAATATGATGTACCCTCTGCACACACATCTCATGGTTGTTTGCAGAGTACAGATATAAATAAAAATGTAGAATACATTCAGTCCACTTCTTAAATTTCTTGTCATCCCATTATCTACTGATGTCTATTGGTATGCGATGAGTCTTGCCACAAAAATTTATTCTCACGATAACAGTTACAGTCAGTTTATTATTACTTATTCTGTTTGTTAGACAGTTAAACTGGATTAATTTCCCTCCCTGTTCCATTTGAGTGTCACCATCAAGTTGTAAAGCTGATTAAAAGCAGGTAAAGTTTTTACCCAGTACTCTAATAAATGAAAATCCAACAATATTTCTCATTTGCAGCCCACTCAGTAAATCATTACAGCCACTCATAATTAAATAAAATACTTATCTGGGTTCAGAATCAAGTAATGTATTTTGAAGGGCAACATTTCCACTTTTCAATGTTATCTTTACCTAAAAAGCAACATTAATGTTTGTATATGGCATCCATGTACGTATGAGAACTTTTACTTTGTTCAAATAAAACAATGGTTTGTAGGATGGTAGAACTTAGTGTTTCCTCCTGTGTTTCACAAAACTGTCAAATTTTTAGTGGTGCAATAAATTGTTACAGTGGCTAGTTCATTGTTTCTCACCTGTCCCTTGGACTAGTGCCATATGAGTTGATGTCACATGATTGTTTGAGCAACGCTGATACTGTATTGAGCATTTCAGGAAATCTTGAGGCTAACTGATTGTGAATACTGTTTGCTCAACCCTGCCCTTCCGAATTCTTCAAAAAAAAAATCAGTAAGTGACATAGTGAAGCTTGATCTGTAAATGTAAGATGACACCTATATACTCTATTAAACAACATAAATATGTTCACCTCAGGAGCAATATTTTAATCTGTATTTTAATCTGTATTTTTAAAATGATGAATTTGGTAAATAAAACCTCGTCCCATAATGGGGGAAATATGGTTCACTGAATAAAGAGAATCAAACAAGCTGACAATGGGCAACAAAATGTTAAATACATAATGATAGATCATGTGATCACTATGTTTTACTTGAGCTACAGGCATATGATTGGTCCCATAGTTTTCAGGCATCAGCTGTAGCTCTGTCTGTCACCATATACAGGGTCTGCCTTAGAAGATGGCAGTGAGACACGGTAAGGATAGTGAACATGAAAATTACTAGCTTCTGCATGGTCTATTGCGAAAGGAGTCTTATGACTAGGGACTGGAAAATGTAGCTCCTTTTTTATTATTAGCCACACAAATTTAGAAGTGAAGACAAACAAAGCCTTGTTGTTGTTGTTGTTGTTGTTGTTGTTGTTGTCGTCTTCAGTCCTGAGACTGGTTTGGTGCAGCTCTCCATGCTACTCTATCCTGTGCAAGCTTCTTCATCTCCCAGTACCTACTGCAACCTACATCCTTCTGAATCTGCTTAGTGTATTCATCTTGTGGTCTCCCTCTACGATTTTTACCCTCCACTCTGCCCTCCAATGCTAAATTTGTCATCCCTTGATGCCTCAGAACATGTCCTACCAACCGATCCCTTCTTCTTGTCAAGTTGTGCCACAAACTCCTCTTCTCCCCAATTCTATTCAATACCTCCTCATTAGTTACGTGATCTACCCATCTAATCTTCAGCATTCTTCTGTAGCACCACATTTCAAAAGCTTCTATTCTCTTCTTGTCCAAACTATTTATCGTCCATGTTTCACTTCCATACAAGGCTACACTCCACACAAATACTTTCAGAAACGACTTCCTGACACTTAAATCTATACTCGATGTTAACAAAATTCTCTTCTTCAGAAATGCTTTCCTTGCCATTGCCAGTCTACTTTTTATATCCTCTCTACTCCGACCATCATCAGTTATTTTGCTCCCCAAATAGCAAAACTCCTTCACTACTTTAAGTGTCTCATTTCCTAACCTAATTCCCTCAGCATCACCCAACTTAATTCGACTACATTCCATTATCCTCGTTTTGCTTTTGTTGAGTTCTTTGAAAATGGCAAAAAAAGTGCAATATGGGAACTTTGTCACTGGAATGTTTATTTTTGCAAAAACTTCAACACTTTTTCTTCCAAAATGGCCTTTGTTTTCTTCTTTTGGCTGTGTTTGAGCTTTCAAAACTGATTGTTCTGTCAAAAGCAGCAGCAATTTTGCACCAGTGAACTGAGTGCATCTCCGAGTTATGATGTTTCTGGATGTTATTTGTCTTTTCCCAACCAATTTAATGATCATAAAATCTGCAGACTATTAATTTTGACCTTTCGTGAGCATTCATAACCTTGCAACCCATGCTTCACAATGCTACAGATAGAACTGATATGGCAGTTAGTGTAGAACTAGAACCGAACACACGGTGACTCTATTTTAACATTATGGGAAGAATTTTGGCGCAGTTGAAACATGTTACAAATTTTGTTTTCCACTTGCTATAGCGCAAAGTGCAGGCTTCTGGGATTGTAAGGGTTGCAATCGAAATCTGTGAACCAGGATTATTCACTTCATTTATTCAAAATAAGAAAACAGCGAGCAATGCACAACACAAAGCACTTGGGAACAGTTACCGCACAATTGCTTGTTGAGTTTAGCAGAGCATTGTAGGAGACTTAATTCAGGCCAGCACTATAATAGTATTTGATGCAACTACTATTCAAAACATGTCACCTAAATTGCCACAAAATAAGAGCCCACATAATTAGGTTTAGCTAAACATACATACACCCATGTTTCTTTGTCATAAAATGCTAGGTCCCATGGCCAAGTACCATAGTGTGTATCTTAAATAGACCATTCAACTGCCCACAGTTGGCATGGCACCAGATCATTGAGTGCATTGATATGTCACTGTGTTCATGCACATTTTATTTTGCAAACAGAGATATAGAATGTAAGTAACTGAAAACTGGTTAAATTTTTGATATTTGTATGCAGAAAATAAAGCTATTTCAAACTACATCTGGTAAAATAGTTCATACGGATACAATTCATTACAAAATAGTGTTAATTAAGTAATTTCACATTTTGAGGCAGAATTTGCATCTGCTTTGCAGTTATCGCAAAATGGGAATTTTTCCAGTCTCTGCACATGATGTACAGTACAGACATAACTATTTTTTAAACTTTTTTTTAATATTTAGTAACATTCTTTTATGACAATCTGAAAAGACATGGCTATTGACCAGACAGAGGAGGAGTCGAGTCGCAGGCAGGCACAATAAAAATGGATGATCTGCGATCAATGCCTCCTCTATGGCTATCCTTTCCAGGTGATGTTATTCCATCCTGGATTTTCTGTTCTTTAATGTTTTTAAGTACAGCATGTGACTCATGCTGGGTTTAGGTGTAACAACTCACTTTGTATTTTAATGGTAACATCTTACTTTTGAATTTGAGGAACCCAAATAACAAAACAGCATTATGTTCATACACCTGTTAAAGTTTTTCACAGATTCACTTGCAACTGTTACAGGCAAATGCGCTTGAAAATGGGCACGATGCCTTATTGAGAAATTTGGCCCATTTCCATACCTTTGGTTTCATCAATAAACAAAACTTCCAGTTCTAGGTGGGAGAAATTTCTTGTTCACTTCATGAGAAGCCTCATCATGCTCAAGAAAGCAACAGTGTGGTGTGCAATTTCAGTGACTGGCATGATTAGTCCTTTTTCTTTTCCTGACTGTGGCTGGTAATGCAGCAACTAAATTCTCAGGAATACATTGAAATGATTCATAACTCCCCACCCCCGTCGGAGGTTCGAGTCCTCCCTCAGGCATGGGTGTGTGTGTGTGTGTGTGTGTGTGTGTGTGTGTGTGTGTGTGTGTGTGTGTCATCCTTAGTGTAAGTTAGTTTTAGCAAACTATGGTGCAAGAGATACTGCTACGTTTCCAGACAAGACTCCTACATTGCCTTACTTACAATGGAGGACATTTGCTGGATGCAGTGTTAAAGAAATGTATTTATTTATTTATTTAAAAATTTTCCCCAAGTGGCTCGTCGTCTTCTTCAAATTTACATGGAATAAAATATTCAAAAACTAATTCTTCAACAATAAATCACTTTTTGAAATCTTCCTGTCTCAATGGTTATCCCCATACATTGCTTTAAGCAATTATCATGCTCCAAACCAAATGGGTCTGGCTATAATTGCTCCATAAATGCAACTGTGTGGTAACTAGAAACATGGCATCTTTTCCCAATGAACTAGTGCTGCTTATTAAGGATACAGGGTACTTTACTGGCTCAATATTATGTAAAAATCAACACCTATTTCTTTCAGGCACTGTTTATAATGTATATGTTTCACAGATTTTTTGTTGATATCAGGTAATGCAGCACACTTTCTAAACAAATTAGAAGTATTTGGAATATTTTTGAACCTGCTTAGGGTTATTTAAAAAATTACACAGTAACTGATGCAACTTTTTCCCAAAATGCTTCCTCAAATTGAGGTACCATTTAATCCAATGTTACACATTTGAAGAAGACCAAAATTTTACCAGATATGCATGACATGATGGCTGAGGTAGTAGACCTATTTAATTCCACATATTATGTATATTAAAAGGATAAAAAAATATCACATCGTACATTTTAATTTTTAGAATTTTTTCCTAATAAAAATGTTATTTTTCTATAATTTAGTTGATTCTGCAATAAAGCTTAGGTGTACTACATGTATGGACTATTGCAAGTTACAGGAAAAAATTCAAGCAATGCTTTATAAACTTTAGGAAATATTTGTACCTGAATTCTGAATAATATAACTTGCGGGAAATTGCAAATGAAGATATGAGTCCAATTAAACTGTGCCTCGGAACATCACTGCAGCACTTCTTCATCTTCAAGCTTCCTCTTGGCACTCCTTTTAGCACTTCTTGCTTCTTTGGTAACTTGAAGAGCAAATCTTTCAGCTTCATGCACCTGTTGTCTGTCACATGGAAGCAATTGATCTTCCACATTAGACACACATTTTATGCCTTAATTTCTCAGGACTTCCACCCTTCCTATCACTCAATCATTGAAACATATCACTGCATCTAGTACACCAACTTTTAATGTATTTAGTCCTACAAAAACATTCATGGGTAATCTTTCCCATATGCAATGGTTAGAACTTTCATTTGTATTCTGAGTGCCTCCATGAAGACATTTACTAAGCAAAACAGGGTCACTCAGGTCTCTAACAATTGGTTTTACTTCATTCATAACAGGTTCAGGAAGAGAATGCTTATGATGGTATATTTGACCACTTTCTTTTGCTTTTTGGTAACCACACCAAGACTCTGCTCCTTTAGGAGAAAGTCCATGCACAGGGTGGTCGTCTGTGGACAACTTATGAAATTAGATTGCCCATACAGCTTTTCTCATTGCCATAACATCATTCAGAGGTGCAGTTAATCTAATGGCCAGTCCATAATAACTCTGAAGGAGGTCTATTTCAGTTTCTGTCAATCTGCCACGGCCAGACAGAGATTTTCCATCAGATAGCAACTTTCCTTTCATTTCTCCTTGTAGCTTCCTCAATCTAGCACCCATCCTCTTTTACACATGTCCACGACACTCTCATTTTGTTACCAAGGTATCACCATAAACATTGAACTCATTAATTTTATTGAAACCTGTAGAGTTTCCATCGCCCAATTTTTAAATTTGGTATATATAGGTCATTATTCATTTGAAACCCTACAATGTACATATCAATGTAATCAGGAAAGACTGTAGAATTTAATAATAAAGTCATAAAAAAATTCGATTTTTCCACCATTTACAGGGCTATTACAAATGATTGAAGTGATTTCATAAATTCACTGTAGCTCCATTCATTGACATATGGTCACGACACACTACAGATAGGTAGAAAAACTCATGAAGTTTTGTTCGGCTGAAGCTGCACTTCAGGTATCTGCCGCCAGAGCGCTCGAGAGCGCAGTGAGACAAAATGGCGACAGGAGCCAAGAAAGCACATGTCGTGCTTGAAATGCACTCACATCAGTCAGTCATAACAGTGCAACGACACTTCAGGACGAAGTTCAACAAAGATCCACCAACTGCTAACTCCATTCGGCGGTGGTATGCGCAGTTTAAAGCTTCTGGATGCCTCTGTAAGGGGAAATCAAGGGATCGGCCTGCAGTGAGCGAAGAAACGGTTGAACGCGTGCGGGCATGTTTTACGCGTAGCCCGCGGAAAATTGGCTCATGCCAGAACTGGAGACCGACAGCGCCGACTTCATCTTTCAACAGGATGGTGCTCCACCGCACTTCCGTCATAATGTTCGGCATTTCTTAAACAGGAGATTGGAAAACCTATGGATCGGTCGTGGTGCAGATCATGATCAGCAATTCATGTCATGTCCTCCACGCTCTCCCGACTTAACCCCATGCTATTTCTTTCTGTGGGGTTATGTGAAAGATTCAGTGTTTAAACCTCCTCTACCAAGAAACGTGCCAGAACTGCGAGCTCGCATCAACGATGCTTTCGAACTCATTGATGGGGTCTTGCTGCGCCGAGTGTGGGAGGAACTTGATTATCGGCTTGATGTCTGCCGAATCACTAAAGGGGCACATATCGAACATTTGTGAATGCCTAAAAAAACTTCTTGAGTTTTTGTATGTGTGTGCAAAGCATTGTGAAAATATCTCAAATAATAAAGTTATTGTAGAGCTGTGAAGTCGCTTCAATCATTTGTAATAACCCTGTATAAGCACCCTGTATCCTTGAGGGTTTAAGGAGACTAAGCAAGTAAGGTTGTCAGTTTCCTTTTCATTCTCCAGGGTGGAATCAGTGTACCCAACTGCATGTGCCTAAAGTAAATTCTATGTGCAAGTGTGATGAAGTTTCATATGGATACCTACATGCAGCTATAGTCAGTGTCAGTGTCGTCGTAACTGCCGCCTGCTTCACGTCTGCTGTGCAGCGAGCTACCTTAATTTAAGTATTAACTGTATTTTTCTTACTTGTCACTTCTTCTTCCGTGTGTATTTGCTTTTAGGAAGCTTTATTTTTCGAGTGCTCTTAATAGTGTTTCATAGATTTCGTGTTTGTTTTGAATACAGTCAGAGAGTCCCTGTAGTCAACCATAGTGCCAGTAGTGCTAGAGTTTCTCAATACAGTCCAGAGACAGGTAGTGCTATTTTCATTGTTTTCTACAAGAAGTGGCTAGCAACCACAGTTTAGTGAATAAGCAGCCGCCTTTAGTGAATTAGCAGTCTAGTTAAAGGTTGATTAACTCTCTTCAGTAAATTGTTTCCTTAGGATGGATAGGATGTGTGACTGCTGTGTACGGACGCAGGAGGAGCTGGTCACTGTTCGCGAACAGCTGAGCGTGTTGATGGCCGCGGTCAGCCGTCTTCAGGCTGCTGCCTCGGAGTGTAGCGGCAGTGGGGAGTCTGGTGCGTCGCAAGGTACACCCCAGGTGTTACATGCTTCACCCATTGTCCCTGCTGCCGAGACATCTTCGCGGGTACCGGGCGCGGTTGGGCCACCCTCTCCCCAAGGGGAGTGGCGGGTTCAGCGGCGTTCGCGGCGCACGAGGCGGATGGTCAATGTGGAGGCTGGCCGTGTGGCATCGCCCGCTCTGCCTGTGAGGGGACATGTGGCTGCTCCTTCAGCAAGGTCCGAGCAGGCACACGGGGGGAGGGGTTTATTAGTTATTGGGAGCTCCAACGTTAGGCGGGTGATGGAGCCCCTTAGGGAAATAGCGAGAAGGTCGGGGAAGAAGGCCAGTGTTCACTCTGTCTGCTTGCCGGGAGGTCTCATCCGAGATGTGGAGGAGGTCCTACCGGCGGCGATAGAGAGCACTGGGTGCACCCGACTGCAAATTGTTGCTCATGTCGGCACCAATGACTCCTGCCGTCTGGGTTCAGAGGTCATCCTCAGTTCGTACAGGCGGTTGGCGGAATTGGTGAAGGCGGAAAGCCTCGCTCGCGGGGTGGAATCAGAGCTAACTATTTGTAGTATCGTTCCCAGAACCGATCGCGGTCCTCTGGTTTGGAGCCGAGCGGAAGGCTTAAACCAGAGGCTCAGACGATTCTGCGGAGATCTGGGGTGCAAATTTCTCGACCTCCGCTATCGGGTGGAGAAATGTAGGGTCCCCCTGAATAGGTCAGGCGTGCACTACACGCCGGAAGCGGCTACAAGGGTAGCGGAGTACGTGTGGAGTGCACATGGGGGTTTTTTAGGTTAGAGAATCCCCTCCCTAGGCCCGACAAGACGCCTCCTGAGACGCAGCAAGATAGGAGTAGGCAAAATGCAACAGGGAATAACAATATTAATGTGCTAATAGTAAACTGCAGGAGCGTCTATAGAAAGGTCCCAGAACTGCTCTCATTAATAAACGATCACAACGCCCATATAGTACTAGGGACAGAAACCAGACGTAAACAGTAACGAAATCCTAAACTCAGATTGGAATGTATACCGCAGAGACAGGCTGAACAGTGAAGGGGGAGGCGTGTTTATAGCGGTAAGAAGTGCAATAGTATCGAAGGAAATTGACAGAGATCCGAAATGTGAAATGATTTGGGTGAAGGTCGCAGTTAAAGCAGGCCCAGACATGGTAATTGGATGTCTCTATAGGCCCCCTGGCTCAGCAGCTGTTGTGGCTGAGCACCTGAAGGATAATTTGGAAAATATTTCGAGTAGATTTCCCCACCATGTTATAGTTATGGGTGGAGATTTTAATTTGCCGGATATAGACTGGGAGACTCAGACGTTCATAACGGGTGGCAGGGACAAAGTATCCAGTGAAATTTTTTTAAGTGCTTTATCTGAAAACTACCTTGAGCAGTTAAACAGAGAACCGACTCGTGGCGATAACATATTAGACCTTCTGGTGACAAACAGTCCCGAACTATTTGAAAAAGTTAACGCAGAACAGGGAATCAGCGATCATAAAGCGGTTACGGCATCGATGATTTCAGCCGTAAATAGGAATATTAAAAAGGGTAGGAAGATTTTTCTGTTTAGAAAAAGTGACAAAAAGCAGATTTCAGAGTACCTGTTGGCTCAACACAAAAGTTTTGTCTCAAGTACTGATAGTGTTGAGGATCAGTGGACAAAGTTCAAAACCATCGTACAATATGCGTTAGATGAGTATGTGCCAAGCAAGATCGTAAGAGATGGAAAAGAGCCACCGTGGTTCAACAACCGAGTTAGGAAACTGCTGCGGAAGCAAAGGGAACTTCACAGCAAACATAAACATAGCCAAAGCCTTGCAGACAAACAAAAATTACGCGAAGCGAAATGTAGTGTGAAGAGAGCTATGCGAGAGGCGTTCAATGAATTTGAAAGTAAAGTTCTATGTACTGACTTGGCAGAAAATCCTAAGAAATTTTGGTCTTATGTCAAAGCGGTAGGTGGATCAAAACAAAATGTCCAAACACTCTGTGACTAAAATGGTACTGAAACAGATGATGACAGACTAAAGGCTGAAATACTAAATGTCTTTTTCCAAAGTTGTTTCACAGAGGAAGATTGCACTGTAGTTCCTTCTCTAGATTGTCGCACAGATGACAAAATGGTAGATATCGAAATAGACGACAGAGGGATAGAGAAACAATTAAAATCGCTCAAAAGAGGAAAGGCCTCTGGACCTGATGGGATACCAGTTCAATTTTACACAGAGTACGCGAAGGAACTTGCCCCCCTTCTTGCAGCGGTGTACCGTAGGTCTCTAGAAGAGCGTAGCGTTCCAAAGGATTGGAAAAGGGCACAGGTCATCCCCGTTTTCAAGAAGGGACGTCGAACAGATGTGCAGAACTATAGACCTATATCTCTAACGTCGATCAGTTGTAGAATTTTGGAACACCTATTGTGTTCGAGTATAATGACTTTTCTGGAGACTAGAAATCTACTCTGTAGGAATCAGCATGGGTTTCGAAAAAGACGGTCATGTGAAACCCAGCTCGCGCTATTCGTCCACGAGACTCAGAGGGCTATAGACACGGGTTCACAGGTAGATGCCATGTTTCTTGACTTCCGCAAGGCGTTCGATACAGTTCCCCACAGTCGTTTATTGAACAAAGTAAGAGCATATGGACTATCAGACCAATTGTGTGATTGGATTGAGGAGTTCCTAGATAACAGGACGCAGCATGTTATTCTCAATGGAGAGAAGTCTTCCGAAGTAAGAGTAATTTCAGGTGTGCCGCAGGGGAGTGTCATAGGACCGTTGCTATTCACAATATACATAAATGACCTGGTGGATGACATCGGAAGTTCACTGAGGCTTTTTGCAGATGATGCTGTGGTGTATCGAGAGGTTGTAACAATGGAAAATTGTACTGAAATGCAGGAGGATCTGCAGCGAATTGACGCATGGTGCAGGGAATGGCAACTGAATCTCAATGTAGACAAGTGTAATGTGCTGCGAATACACAGAAAGATAGATCCTTTATCATTTAGCTACAAAATAGCAGGTCAGCAACTGGAAGCAGTTAATACCATAAATTATCTAGGAGTACGCATTAGGAGTGATTTAAAATGGAATGATCATATAATGTTGATTGTCGGTAAAGCAGATGCCAGACTGAGATTCATTGGAAGAATCCTAAGGAAATGCAATCCGAAAACAAAGGAAGTAGGTTACAGTACGCTTGTTCGCCCACTGTTTGAATACTGCTCAGCAGTGTGGGATCCGTACCAGATAGGGTTGATACAAGACATAGAGAAGATCCAACGGAGAGCAGCGCGCTTCGTTACAGGATCATTTAGTAATCGCGAAAGCGTTACGGAGATGATAGATAAACTCCAGTGGAAGATTCTGCAGGAGAGACGCTCAGTAGCTCGGTACAGGCTTTTGTCAAAGTTTCGAGAACATACCTTCACCGAAGAGTCAAGCAGTATATTGCTCCCTCCTACTTATATCTCGCGAAGAGACCATGAGGATAAAATCAGAGAGATTAGAGCCCACACAGAGGCATACCGACAATCCTTCTTTCCACGAACAATACGAGACTGGAATAGAAGGGAGAACCGATAGAGGTACTGAAGGTACCCTCCGCCACACACCGTCAGGTGGCTTGCGGAGTATGGATGTAGATGTAGATGTAGATGCAGTAGGATATGGGAAGCTGTCTAAAAACCACATCCAGACTGGCCGACACACCAGCCCTCATTAATCCACCAGCTTTATTGCACTTCCCAGGGTTTTCCAAATGAATCTTGCTTGAATATGTCTGTGGAGATAGCTGAGTATCCATGAATTCTTACTGAGGTAAATGGCATCTGTCAGTGCACCACACACCATCATTATGGACAAATATGTGGCACTTTAAAAAAGGGCAGGTATTCTCTACAGTGAGATCATAGAAGTTGTGGAGACAAAACTAATTTCTTTCCTTCAATACCTTCCTGGTTCATTATATCAAAAGGACCACATCTGTGCTCGTGATCTCTTCTCAAATCATATTCTCTGTATGACAGATAACGCTTTTTCCTTGTGGTGTCAGTTCACTTGCCTTGACTTGCATTGAATATGCTTTAGTTTCTGTTGCGCGATGTCTGCCTTATAAACCTGCGAAATCAGATTTAGATTTAAAATAATAAATAATAAAAAAAAAGAACTGCCATTCCTCAGGGGCACGTTCAAAGCTTTCTAGCAATGATATTAAACATGGAGGCTCCAAACACAATATGTAGCCACTTCATTGCATATTCATTTTATTTATGCAATATGTTTTATTGTTCCATATATACTGTTTCTTGATATAACTATAAATTAGACTGCACAAGAACAAAATGTCATTCACTGTCAATGGTTCTGTCATGATATTTCAGAAGCAACAAACAATAGAATTATTATGATGATGAGAACTCGGGAAGAAACCAACAAACAAAATTGAAGGAAGGCTACCACTCACCTGGAGCTGATCGTTGGCTAGTCTTACAAACCAGCTACCCCCCCCCCCCTTTCCTCTCTCACATACACACACACACTGGTCCTGGGAAAGACTACTTGTGTGTTTCATTGTGTATCTTTTGTTGCTATGTAGCAGCACCTGTATGGAATTAATTATCTGATATTTCACAGTTGCCCAGGGCACACCCAATTGTAGTTTCCATAACATTTGGGGAGGGCTTTCCGATTCCAAATCCAAACAGGACAAGCTAGATGTGGCTACTCTGAAAGTGCTGCGTGGGATGGTGGTCCCAAGAAATGGACAATTAGACATATTGTGGAAAACTGCCCACTTCAGGATTTTAAAGATGGAATGAAAGGCTTGCATTACATGACAAATTGCTGCCATTTGTTTCTCAAATGTAAATATTAATGTGTAAATACATCATGTACCTATGTGTGTATGTTTTATAATGCAATATGATGATAATAGCTTTAAAGTAGTAACTTCAGACTAAAGAATGTTTCCCACTAAATTTTGAAACTTACATTTACAACATACTGCAGGATGAAATTAGAGTTAGGGAGTTTTATTCTTTGTGAGTACTACAAATCCCATGCAAAACCAACTTTTATAGATGACAAAACCTCAAGTTATACCCATGGTGCCCAATCTCTGCTGCAAAACAGGAAATGTGTATAGAATGAAATTTTCACTCTACAGCGGAGTGTGTGCTGATATGAAACTTCCTGGCAGATTAAAACTGTGTGCCGGACCGATACTCGATCTGCCAGGAAGTTTCAAATCAGCGCACACTCTGCTGTAGAGTGAAAATTTCATTCTAGAAAAAGCCCCCAGGCTGTGGCTAAACCATGTCTCCACAATATCCTTTCTTCCAGGAGTGCTAGTTCTGCAAGGTTCGCAGGAGACCTTCTGTGAAGTTTGGAATGTAGGAGATGAGGAACTGGCAGAATTAAAGCTGTGAGGACGGGGTGTGAGTCGTGCTTGGGTAGCACAGTCGGTAGAGCGCGTGCCCGCGAAAGGCAAAGGTCCCGAGTTCAAGTCTCGGTCCGGCACACAGTTTTAATCTGCCAGGAAGTTTCAGGAAATGTGTAGTTTAATATTAGGGTATATCAACCGGTCTCAAAATAATTATAGGATAATTATCTGCCGATAGGAAAATGCTATCTATTTTCTTTGCTCTAGGGGAGTGTTGAAATGCACTTGTGTCAGTACCCAAAACACAGTCACTGAGAAGTAACACATTAAACAATATCACATGCCTCAAGTCACTGAGCCAACTCTACAGCACACAAATGCTTCTTTTAAATATGCTAAGGGAAGTTCTGGCAGAATGTATATAATTTAAGACTAAAGAAGGCCACACAATGGATAGCAGAAGCATTTGAGTCCCCCGACAGGTGTACCTAAAAGAATCGAAACTTTGCTAGTTTTCAGATGAATCCTGTAACGAACTACAGTACACACACACACACACACACACACACACACACACACACACACACGAACGTACATACATACATATATATGTTTTCAGCCATTACAATGTAGTAATGCAGGTGCAGGTGTGTGTGTGTGTGTGTGTGTGTGTGTGTGTGTGTGTGTGCGCGCGCACGCACGCGTACTCTAGTTCATGAAAGGAGAAAGGATTTGTCTGAAAACTATCAAAGTTTTCATTGTTTTTTGTGTACCTTTCGACAAATTCTTCTTTTATCATAGCATGTTAGGTAGTGGCCCAAAATGTTGCAGACTGTTTAGCTGCAGTAGGATTTACAGGTTTTGGGCCTACAGCCTCGATCTTGCGTCATTTTGTCTTTACTTCTTAAATGAAGACTTGGCTCAAACAGAAATGAATTAAGAGATACTGCAAGTCTAACAAGGTGTGTGTAAAACTGCCTAACGGTTTTTGGAGCAGCTGTCTGTAACAGTTGCTGAATGAAAGATAACAATTTTACAGCATCAGGAAATGAAAGGACAGGAGATGCACCTTTCAGGCACACGTCACTTTTATTTATCCATTTTACATGTGAAAAACTTTTGTCATTTAAATAAAATTATACAGACAGTAGTTTACAGCATGAAATTTCTTAATTAAGGTTCCTCACTGGAACCACAAACATTTTTTCCCTTGATCCCCTATGTTAATAATAGATAACGAAGTAGTTGAATTTTCCACAATATAATTAAGATAGTATATGCTTATTGCGAATGAAAAGAAATTAGCCACCAGCAGTGATGTCCTGTGAACCATGACTCATGGTGTAATTTAGTCACTAGCTCTCTGTTGCTTTTTAGCACTTGTGATGCACTCAGTTTATCATATATAATTCAGTACTCTTTTCTTGTCTGACAGAATAGGATTACTTGCAGTAAAATTAGTTTCATCAAGGATATCTTTAGAATTCTGTTTATTTGTCAACATTTTAAGTCTCAATAAGACTGTACAGAATGGAGTAAACAAGTCAAATTGCTAGTACACAGTTTCTGGTGTCAAAAATGCTTGTGCAACTGACACAGCTCCAACTTTGGACTGAAGTGTGAAGGATGTTTTAATACTTCTCATATTTAAAGGGACTGATAAGATATATTGGTCTGATTGCAATGGAGGTCACCTTAGATTTCAAATTTAGTGATTCTGTTTAAAAAAACACACACTTACGTGGCTGTCAACTGAACACACAATACCTGGACTGCAGTTCGGCAGGTAGAATGAGGTGAGAGGTTGTGTTAGGTGGGTGG
Organism: Schistocerca cancellata; assembly: GCF_023864275.1. Taxonomy (NCBI): domain Eukaryota; kingdom Metazoa; phylum Arthropoda; class Insecta; order Orthoptera; family Acrididae; genus Schistocerca; species Schistocerca cancellata. Next base: position 573,539,915 of record NC_064626.1, read on the forward strand.
ATATGGGAAGAAAAGATGCAGAAAGTGGAAAGTAGTGTTGGAGAAGGGTGACTGACAGCTCGGAGGGAGGCAACGCACGTTCAAGATAGGAACGGTAAAGGTAGAGGCAGTAGGTGACCAAGACAGGAATGTGACACAGGAACCAGAGCCAGGGAGTTCATGCAGCACAAAATAACTATGCTGCGGAGGAGTGTTTGGAGGGAGTGCTCATCAGAGGAAGGGAAGACTGTTGAGTAGAGGATGTCAGTGCAATGGGTCAGCAGAGAGCGAGGCCCAGATGAATGTGGGAACAACGGGTGTGTTGCAAAAATATCTCCAAGGTGTGTTGCAAGAATATCTTCAATCTGCATTGTTCAGAGAAGTTGGTGATGGAGGGAATGGTCCACATGGACCAGGCTAAGAAGCAGCCAGTGAAATCGAGCTTGTTATTGTTCAGCAGTGTGTTGTGCCACAGTTTGGCAGTGGCCGTTCATTCAGGTGAACAGCTGGTTGCTTGTCATACTGCCTTGTAAAGCTGTGCAATGATTGCTGCTGAGTTTGTATACAACATGACTGCTTTCACAGTTGATCCTTCCTCTGATGAGATAGGGTAAGTCTATGATAGGACTGGAGTTGAAAGAGCTGGGCAGGTTGACTGGATAGGTCTTGCACCTGGGTCTTCCAGAGATATATGATCCCACTGGGAGTGGCAATGGCATAAGGATGGACCAAGATGTTGTGTAGGTTGGGTGGGCGATAGAAAACCACTTTAGGAGGGGTGCAAAGGATCTTAGGTAGGGTGTCCCTCATTTCTGGTCATGATGTTAGACAATCAAAGCCCCAAAGGATGTGGTTCGGCTGTTCCAGTACATCATGGTATTGGGCGACGAGAGGGTGTTCTTTTGTAGCTACGGAGGATTGAAGCATGTAATGATATGGCATATGAAATATGTTTGCGGACTAGGTTTGGAGGGTAGTGCCTGTCTGTGAAGGCCCTCATGAGACATTCAACATACTGGGCAAGGGAGTTCTTGTCATTGCAGATATGCCATCCTTGGGTGGCAGACTGTATGGTGTAATGTTTTTGGTGTGGACGGGATGACAGCTGTCAAAATACAGGTGCTGTTGATGATTAGCGGGCTTGAATAGGGATAAAATTATGGATGGAATCATAAGAGAGATGGGTGTAAATGTCGAAAGAGGTGGCATGTTAGACTGAGAAGGACAAAGTGAAATGAATGGGAGAGAAGGTGTTGAAGCTGTAGAGGAATGAGGGTAGGGTGTCTTGGCCCTGAATCCAGATCATGAAGATATTCAATGAATCTGAACCAGACAAGGGGTTTAGCCTTTTTTTTTTTGGGGGGGGGGGGGGGGGGGCGGCAGGGCAGAGTAGAAAGGTTTCTTTTGGATTGTTTATAAAGAATGTCATAGGAGGATAACTGTCAACTCATTTCTTACATCTGTAACCAAATACATCCTCACATGTAACATTTTTTTTTTTTTAGGAGAAAATATGTAAACAAATCTGTGGCACAACCATGGGCACCTGCATGACATTCAAAAAGAGCATTCTTTTCAAGTTATGAGAGGAAAATGTTTTATCTTTTCGATTGAGATGGCAAATTTGTAATCAGTATTCCAAGAAAAATGAATTGGCAGATTTTCAGAACCTTTCTAAAACTTCTCAGATGATGATAACCATTTTCCAGTAATATGACAGGATACGAATCCTTGAAGGGCCACCTTTGCAGAGTTATTGAATAACTGTGTTACAATGCGCATGTGGTCAGTAGAAACAATAAAAATGGCACCCACCCAATTTTCTTCATTGTTCCCTTTTTGACGGTCTGCAGGTGGTAGGAGTTTCATTTTGTGTTGCATTACCTTAGACAAACAATGGAAAATTCAGGATGGAATAACAATATAAATTAGGGTAGATTGTTACTCACCCCACAGAGAGAGCACTGAGCAGTGAACAGGCGAGTTTAAAATCAGACTGAGCTATTGGACAAAGTCCTTAATTAGATTTGAAAACACACACACACATTCCTAAAGGCACAACTCACGCACACATGGCCGTTGTCACTTCAGTGCCCGGAGACAACAGTAGCCGTGTGTGTGTGTGTGTGTGTGTGTGTGTGTGTGTGTGTGTGTTTTAAATCTGGAGAAGAACTTTGATAGCTTAGTCTATTTTTAAATGTGCCCGTCTGCCACTCAATGCATCCTCTATGTGGTGAGGAGCAACCTATCCTAATTCCTGTTGTGAGAATTACTTTAGAGTAAGAGTGGAAGGAAAGAAAGAAAACAAGTAGGATTTTTATGTGCCGTTAACAAAGAGGTCATCAGAGATAGAGCACAAATTCAAACTGAAGGCGCACAGTGAATTAAATTGACCATATGCTTTCCAAGAACCATCCTAGTAGTTGCCTTGAGTGATTTTGGGAACTCACGGAAAACCTAAATCAGATGACTGTTTGGGGATTTGAACCACTGTCCTCCTGAATAAAAGTCTGGTCTGTCCTCCTGAATAAAAGTCTGGTGTCTTACTCTGTGCCACCTTACTTGGTAGTGAAATTGAAACCCATATAAGATAACCTAAAGCACAATCCATTCATATTTGTGCACAAAGAAATATGTATGCTTCAGTAAACAAAATATGTTCAGGCATTTTGTCTCTCACTGCCCAATGTAAATCTGCATGTATTATTCACATTCACTTTTGCAATGTTGCCCTTATGTGACAAAACCAGAGGTGTACATATTATTTACCCACTATTACAGATGGTGGTGTTTATCACACAGCCGAGCACAGGTGAAACAGACCTCGGAGCAGTCATACAAGTCCGGAACCGCGCTGCTGCTATGGTCGCAGGTTCGAATCCTGCCTCGGGCATGGATGTGTGTGATGTCCTTAGGTTAGTTAGGTTTAAGTAGTTCTAAGTTCTAGGGGACTGATGACCTCATATGTTAAGTCCCATAGTGCTTAGAGCCATTTGAACCATTTGCAGTTACAGATGAGTACCGAGTTCTTATCATTTCCCACAGTAGCCTTAAAAGGGCCTGACGATAATGATCACATGTACCAACAAAATAGGTTCACATTGTTATGGACATTGTTATTAACACCCATATTGTTTAGGAGCTGTTATATTTTTACTAGGGATGAACTGTACCTTTTACTTTTTTGTAATGACTTACATGGTCTCAGATCCTCATTATTTCATTCTCCCTCTTGCAGGAATCCAAGTAATGTTGTAAGCATTAGGTGATGAATTTATTGAGCTGTGATATGAGGATGTAGACAGTGTGACACATGGAAGTTTGGATCGGTCCTTGGAGTATGTACGGATAGCCAAGACAGTTAAGGCAATCACTTGATATAAATGGAAAACCCAGGTTCAAGACCCAGTCTGGCACATATTTCCATATGTCATTATTGGATAGTACATCTGTACCTAATACAGCTGTTGTAAATCAGCGAATTAATTTTGAATTACCTGAAGGATATAAAATATAATCTGATATTATGTAATTCATCAACACGCTGTGGCATTATAATGTTCACCCTTATGTAAGTGAATTTCAGTCAAAATGGATTATCTCCTTACTGTGAAATTTTCACAGAGCTTCCGTGCCACATTCCCTGTTTTGCCACATATCACTTATTATTCCTGTGTACTTAAAATGATTCGCTAAAGTTGTAGGTTACAATCCTAAAAACACTGATGAGTATAAAAATAATACAAACCTTCATCTGGATCCTGTCCCACTTCTTGCCTATACCACTGGGCATCGTCATCTTCATTTTTCATTTCCTGTTCTTCATTTGCTTCTTCAACTGCCTTCCGCATTAAAATATCACTTTCCAGTTGTCCTTTCTGCATGCCCTTCAGTGATTTCTGCTTTAAAATTTCCTTCTTTTTCTCCTTTGCTGCTTTATTTTCCATCTGAATCTTCTTTCTCTTTTCCTTAAGTTTTCTAGAAGAGAAAAATAATTCTATAGGTAATAAATAATAAGGTAATAAGGTATTAAGGTAATAAATAATAATTCTCTAGGTAATAAATGATATATTATTGTTATTATTTGATGTAAATGTTGCAAAATATATATGAAAGACACAACTGTGTTTACTTTTCAAAGGCTTTCTTAAGGGTCACAATTTATTTATCCAGTTAAACAATTTTCATTTATAAATATCCAAATGGGCGCCATATGAAGGATGGATAATCATCAGACACATGGATGAAGTCAAGAGTGGTATATGGAACATGGTGCACCCATGTGATATTTATGTTTATAACAGGAGAGTGTGTGCTATAGTGGCTTTTTTTTTTAACTACAGAGAAAAATTAATGAAGACTGTTTACTCAAAAATTCACTGACAAGTATTCAACGAAGTTTTATTTTACATTGCTTCATGTTTCTTCAGACAAAGAAGATAAGAAATTTTTGTTGATCTGTACATATTTATTGTCCATTAATAAAAATTGTTACAATATTTGCCATGTCTGTGATCCACACTTTACTGATAAATGACTATAAGAAAAAATGTTTTTATATCTGAGACCACTAATCCAGGCAAAACATACAATCAATCAGTTCATACCTTGGTGGTGGACATTTTATCTACATATAAATGGTTTACAATGTATAGTATGTGATAGGAAAGTTCAGAGGCAGAACATACTATCATATGCATAGATTTTTTTAAAGTATCTGCAGTTCAATGAATATTTTAGATGCACTTTGTACTTTGCTTAGAAAAACAGCTGTATTTTATAGAAAGCAACATTTCTAATTGTTATCATGCTATCACAGAGAAACAGTATGCTGATAGCATCCATATATAAGTTGTAGTGGATGAGAACAATGACCTGATTACTAGTATAATTTCATGGAGAAATATTAAATTATCAACCGATAGGACATTAATTGTTACACTGCAGTTTGCAGTAACAGTAGTAAAACATAAAATAGGAATTTTAAACCCTACAAATGGTCCAGTGACATCCCAACAAGATTTATAACATAATTCCATCAATGTTTCTTTTTGTACAGAATAAAAAATAGTTAACTGCTCAAGAAGAGTTTTGCAGCACCTAAATGTCTTGCAGGGAGTTTGTGGTTCATTGAACGGAAATCTCTTCTTTGATACTTGTTTGACTACAGGAAATTGCAATGCACAACCACATGTGTAATGAGGGTAAAAGTAAACCTGCATTCTCAATGCAGTTCAATAGAGAGCACTATCTCTTCGATCATAAATGCAGCAATGTAGCCTACCAACACTGTTCGGTCTTTGAAGACAAAGGGTAATTCCATTTAAAGCTTTGGCCATGGTGAGTTTGTTGTCACATTATGGCAAGCAGGACTGTCAGTACAGGAAGCCATCTGCCAAATTTAGAAACAACATATCACTGTCATCTGAACACTCACCATTATCGTGAGACACAAAAAATTGAAGATATGCCACTTGCAGTCACCCACAGAGAACACCACTAGCAGATGATGGAACACAAACCTGTCATTGGCCGCACTGTTACTGAAATTTAAAAGTTATGTGATTTCATGTAACTTTTACCATTCTGATAAGATAGTTTTAGAACTATTGAAACCTGGTATGTGTTTTTTTTTTTTTTTTTTTTTTTTTTTTTTTTTTAAAGTTGTGTGCAACCTGTTACCTGACTTATTATATTTTATATAATTTCATGAATATAATACAGGGAAACATTCCAAGAGGGAAAAATATATTTAAAAAGAAAGATGATGAGACTTACCAAACAAAAGCGCTGGCAGGTCGATAGACACACAAACAAACACAAACATACACACAAAACTCTAGCTTTCGCAACCAACGGTTGCCTCGTCAGGAAAGAGGGAAGGAGAAGGAAAGACAAAAGGATATGGGTTTTAAGGGAGAGGGTAAGGAGTCATTCCAATCCCGGGAGCGGAAAGACTTACCTTAGGGGGAAAAAAGGACAGGTATACACTCGCACACACACACATATCCATCCGCATATACACAGACACAAGCAGACATTTGTAAAGGCAAAGAGTTTGGGCAGAGATGTCAGTCGGGACGGAAGTACAGAGGCAAAGATGATGTTGAAAGACAGGTGAGGTATGAGCGGCGGCAGATTGAAATTAGAAATTAGCGGAGATTGAGGCCTGGCGGATAGCGAGAAGAGAGGATATGCTGAAGGGCAAGTTCCCATCTCCGGAGTTCAGACAGGTTGGTGTTAGTGGGAAGTATCCAGATAACCCGGACGGTGTAACACTGTGCCAAGATGTGCTGGCCGTGCACCAAGGCATGTTTAGCCACAGGGTGATCCTCATTACCAACAAACACTGTCTGCCTGTGTCCATTCATGCGAATGGACAGTTTGTTGCTGGTCATTCCCACATAGAACGCATCACAGTGTAGGCAGGTCAGTTGGTAAATCACGTGGGTGCTTTCACACATGGCTCTGCCTTTGATCGTGTACACCTTCCGGGTTACAGGACTGGAATAGGTGGTGGTGGGAGGGTGCATGGGACAGGTTTTACACCGGGGGCGGTTACAGGGGTAGGAGCCAGAGGGTAGGGAAGGTGGTTTGGGGATTTCATAGGGATGAACTAAGAGGTTACGAAGGTTAGGTGGACGGCGGAAAGACACTCTTGGTGGAGTGGGGAGGATTTCATGAAGGATGGATCTCATTTCAGGGCAGGATTTGAGGAAGTCGTATCCCTGCTGGAGAGTCACATTCAGAATCTGATCCAGTCCCGGAAAGTATCCTGTCACAAGTGGGGCACTTTTGGGGTTCTTCTGTGGAAGGTTCCGGGTTTGAGGAGATGAGGAAGTGGCTCTGGTTATTTGCTTCTGTACCAGGTCGGGAGGGTAGTTACGGGATGCAAAAGCTGTTTTCAGGTTGTTGGTGTAATGATTCAAGGATTCCGGACTGGAGCAGATTCGTTTGCCACGAAGACCTAGGCTGTAGGGAAGGGACCGTTTGATGTGGAATGGGTGGCAGCTGTCATAATGGAGGTACTGTTGCTTGTTGGTGGGTTTGATGTGGACGGACGTGTAAAGCTGGCCATTGGACAGGTGGAGGTCAACGTCAAGGAAAGTGGCATGGGATTTAGAGTAGGACCAGGTGAATCTGATGGAACCAAAGGAGTTGAGGTTGGAGAGGAAATTCTGGAGTTCTTCTTCACTGTGAGTCCAGATCATGAAAATGTCATCAATAAATCTGTACCAAACTTTGGGTTGGCAGGCCTGGGTAACCAAGAAGGCTTCCTCTAAGCGACCCATGAATAGGTTGGCGTATGAGGGGGCCATCCTGGTACCCATGGCTGTTCCATTTAATTGTTGGTATGTCTGGCTTTCAAAAGTGAAGAAGTTGTGGGTCAGGATGAAGCTGGCTAAGGTAATGAGGAAAGAGGTTTTAGGTAGGGCGGCAGGTGATCGGCGTGAAAGGAAGTGCTCCATCGCAGCGAGGCCCTGGACATGCGGAATATTTGTGTATAAGGAAGTGGCATCAATGGTTACAAGGATGGTTTCCGGGGGTAACAGACTGGGTAGGGATTCTAGGCGTTCGAGAAAGTGGTTGGTGTCTTTGATGAAGGATGGGAGACTGCATGTAATGGGTTGAAGGTGTTGATCTACGTAGGCAGAGATGCGTTCTGTGGGGGCTTGGTAACCAGCTACAATGGGACGGCCGGGATGATTGGGTTTGTGAATTTTGGGAAGAAGGTAGAAGGTAGGGGTGCGGGGTGTTGGTGGGGTCAGGAGGTTGATGGAGTCAGGTGAAAGGTTTTGTAGGGGGCCTAAGGTTCTGAGGATTCCTTGAAGCTCCGCCTGGACATCAGGAATGGGATTACCATGGCAAACTTTGTAAGTAGTGTTGTCTGAAAGCTGACGCAGTCCCTCAGCCACATACTCCCGACGATCAAGTACCACAGTCGTGGAACCCTTGTCCGCCGGAAGAATGACGATGGATTGGTCAGCCTTCAGATCACGGATAGCCTGGGCTTCAGCAGTGGTGATGTTGGGAGTAGGATTAAGGTTTTTTAAGAAGGATTGAGAGGCAAGGCTGGAAGTCAGAAATTCCTGGAAGGTTAGGAGAGGGTGATTTTGAGGAAGAGGAGGTGGGTCCCGCTGTGACGGAGGACGGAACTGTTCCAGGCATGGTTCAATTTGGATAGTATCTTGGGGAGTTGGATCATTAGGAGTAGGATTAGGATCATTTTTCTTCGTGGCAAAGTGATATTTCCAGCAGAGAGTACGGGTGTAGGACAGTAAATCTTTGACAAGGGCTGTTTGGTTAAATCTGGGAGTGGGGCTGAAGGTGAGGCCTTTGGATAGGACAGAGGTTTCGGATTGGGAGAGAGGTTTGGAGGAGAGGTTAACTACTGAATTGGGGTGTTGTGGTTCCAGATTGTGTTGGTTGGAATGTTGAGGTTTTGGAGGGAGTGGAGCTGGAAGTGGGAGATTGAGTAGATGGGAGAGACTGGGTTTGTGTGCAATGAGAGGAGGTTGAGGTTTGCTGGAATGGTTGTGAAGGGTGAGTGAGTTGCCTTTCCGGAGGTGGGAAACCAGGAGATTGGATAGTTTTTTAAGGTGGAGGGTGGCATGCTGTTCTAATTTGCGGTTGGCCTGTAGGAGGATGCTCTGAACAACCGGTGTGGATGTGGGAGAGGAAAGATTGAGGACTTTTATTAGGGACAGGAGTTGATAGGTGTGTTGATTGGCTGAGTGGATGTGTAGGAGAAGGATTAGGTGGGTGAGGGCAATGGATTGTTCGGTTTGGAACTGGTATAGGGACTGATGGAAAGAAGGGTTGCAGCCAGAGATGGGAACTTTAAGTGTGAGGCCTATGGGGGTGATGCCAAATGTCAGACAAGCCTGAGAAAATAAAATATGGGAGTGTAATCTGGCTAGGGCGAAGGCATGTTTGCGGAGGGAATGTAAATAAAACTTAATGGGGTCGTTGTGGAGGTGTTGTGAGGGTGACATGGTACTAGAAGGTGGAAAGTGGAACACGAGGCTGAAATGAAAATGAAAATAAATATAAAAATATATGGGGAGAGATAAAGGTAAAACTAGAAAGCAAATGGAGATCTGGTGTGAAAAAAGGCGAAAAAGGGTTGGTTAGAGCTGGGCTATGTTGATCCTATGGTGAATTTGTGTAGGTAGATAATGATGTGCGTAAAGGTTAGGTGGTTGTGTTGCCGCCAAAACACGTTAAGGGTGGAGAAATACGGGAAAATTTCGAAAAAACTACGCGAGGATGTATTAAAAGGGTGGTTTGGTGGTGGCAGATTATGGAAATGAAGCTAACAATTGTCTGATGAAATAATAATGACGTTAAAACCTGTGGGAAGCGGCTAAAAATGATCGATGATGTGAGAAAAACGGTAATGGAAACATCATCTTTGCCTCCGTACTTCCGTCCCGACTGACATCTCTGCCCAAACTCTTTGCCTTTACAAATGTCTGCTTGTGTCTGTGTATATGCGGATGGATATGTGTGTGTGTGCGAGTGTATACCTGTCCTTTTTTCCCCCTAAGGTAAGTCTTTCCGCTCCCGGGATTGGAATGACTCCTTACCCTCTCCCTTAAAACCCATATCCTTTTGCCTTTCCTTCTCCTTCCCTCTTTCTTGATGAGGCAACCGTTGGTTGCGAAAGCTAGAATTTTGTGTGTATGTTTGTGTGTCTATCGACCTGCCAGTGCTTTTGTTTGGTAAGTCTCATCATCTTTCTTTTTAAATATATTTTTCCCACGTGGAATGTTTCCCTCTATTATATTCATATCATTAATTTGAACCCAACAATCACGTTTGTTATTGTTATTGTCACTGTTACATTTCGTAGTCTTTTCTGTCATCTTATTTCCTCCTTCTGTTTTTGCCAGCAGTTTTACTTTCTATTCACCTTCTCCTTTTTTACCGTAATCCAGTATACAATTTTATCCCGCCAATATATACTCAATAATACGTAATAATACGTAACCCACTTCCAAACCATAACCAAAAAAATTTTTTTTCCACTTTCAACACTACCGCTGCTATAAAATCCGCCGTTTCCAGTTCACAAACAGTTCCTTTCAGCTATTAAACAACCTTTTCGACCAGTTTTAATATCTTTTGCTTTATTTCCATTACCGTTTTTCTCACATCATCGATCATTTTTAGCCGCTTCCCACAGGTTTTAACGTCATTATTATTTCATCAGACAATTGTTAGCTTCATTTCCATAATCTGCCACCACCAAACCACCCTTTTAATACATCCTCGCGTAGTTTTTTCGAAATTTTCCCGTATTTCTCCACCCTTAACGTGTTTTGGCGGCAACACAACCACCTAACCTTTAGGCACATCATTATCTACCTACACAAGTTCACCATAGGATCAACATAGCCCAGCTCTAACCAACCCTTTTTCGCCTTTTTTCACACCAGATCTCCATTTGCTTTCTAGTTTTACCTTTATCTCTCCCCATATATTTTTATATTTATTTTCATTTTCATTTCAGCCTCGTGTTCCACTTTCCACCTTCTAGTACCATGTCACCCTCACAACACCTCCACAACGACCCCATTAAGTTTTATTTACATTCCCTCCGCAAACATGCCTTCGCCCTAGCCAGATTACACTCCCATATTTTATTTTCTCAGGCTTGTCTGACATTTGGCATCACCCCCATAGGCCTCACACTTAAAGTTCCCATCTCTGGCTGCAACCCTTCTTTCCATCAGTCCCTATACCAGTTCCAAACCGAACAATCCATTGCCCTCACCCACCTAATCCTTCACCTACACATCCACTCAGCCAATCAACACACCCATCAACTCCTGTCCCTAATAAAAGTCCTCAATCTTTCCTCTCCCACATCCACACCGGTTGTTCAGAGCATCTTCCTACAGGCCAACCACAAATTAGAACAGCATGCCACCCTCCACCTTAAAAAACTATCCAATCTCCTGGTTTCCCACCTCCGGAAAGGCAACTCACTCACCCTTCACAACCATTCCAGCAAACCTCAACCTCCTCTCATTGCACACAAACCCAGTCTCTCCCATCTACTCAATCTCCCACTTCCAGCTCCACTCCCTCCAAAACCTCAAAATTCCAACCAACACAATCTGGAACCACAACACCCCAATTCAGTAGTTAACCTCTCCTCCAAACCTCTCTCCCAATCCGAAACCTCTGTCCTATCCAAAGGCCTCACCTTCAGCCCCACTCCCAGATTTAACCAAACAGCCCTTGTCAAAGATTTACCGTCCTACACCCGTACTCTCTGCTGGAAATATCACTTTGCCACGAAGAAAAATGATCCTAATCCTACTCCTAATGATCCAACTCCCCAAGATACTATCCAAATTGAACCATGCCTGGAACAGTTCCGTCCTCCGTCACAGCGGGACCCACCTCCTCTTCCTCAAAATCACCCTCTCCTAACCTTCCAGGAATTTCTGACTTCCAGCCTTGCCTCTCAATCCTTCTTAAAAAACCTTAATCCTACTCCCAACATCACCACTGCTGAAGCCCAGGCTATCCGTGATCTGAAGGCTGACCAATCCATCGTCATTCTTCCGGCGGACAAGGGTTCCACGACTGTGGTACTTGATCGTCGGGAGTACGTGGCTGAGGGACTGCGTCAGCTTTCAGACAACACTACTTACAAAGTTTGCCATGGTAATCCCATTCCTGATGTCCAGGCGGAGCTTCAAGGAATCCTCAGAACCTTAGGCCCCCTACAAAACCTTTCACCTGACTCCATCAACCTCCTGACCCCACCAACACCCCGCACCCCTACCTTCTACCTTCTTCCCAAAATTCACAAACCCAATCATCCCGGCCGTCCCATTGTAGCTGGTTACCAAGCCCCCACAGAACGCATCTCTGCCTACGTAGATCAACACCTTCAACCCATTACATGCAGTCTCCCATCCTTCATCAAAGACACCAACCACTTTCTCGAACGCCTAGAATCCCTACCCAGTCTGTTACCCCCGGAAACCATCCTTGTAACCATTGATCTTCCTTATACACAAATATTCCGCATGTCCAGGGCCTCGCTGCGATGGAGCACTTCCTTTCACGCCGATCACCTGCCGCCCTACCTAAAACCTCTTTCCTCATTACCTTAGCCAGCTTCATCCTGACCCACAACTTCTTCACTTTTGAAAGCCAGACATACCAACAATTAAAGGGAACAGCCATGGGTACCAGGATGGCCCCCTCATACGCCAACTTATTCATGGGCCGCTTAGAGGAAGCCTTCTTGGTTACCCAGGCCTGCCAACCCAAAGTTTGGTACAGATTTATTGATGACATTTTCATGATCTGGACTCACAGTGAAGAGAACTCCAGAATTTCCTCTCCAACCTCAACTCCTTTGGTTCCATCAGATTCACCTGGTCCTACTCTAAATCCCATGCCACTTTCCTTGACGTTGACCTCCACCTGTCCAATGGCCAGATTCACACGTCCGTCCACATCAAACCCACCAACAAGCAACAGTACCTCCATTATGACAGCTGCCACCCATTCCACATCAAACGGTCCCTTCCCTACAGCCTAGGTCTTCGTGGCAAACGAATCTGCTCCAGTCCGGAATCCTTGAATCATTACACCAACAACCTGAAAACAGCTTTTGCATCCCGTAACTACCCTCCCGACCTGGTACACAAGCAAATAACCAGAGCCACTTCCTCATCTCCTCAAACCCGGAACCTTCCACAGAAGAACCCCAAAAGTGCCCCACTTGTGACAGGATACTTTCCAGGACTGGATCAGATTCTGAATGTGACTCTCCAGCAGGGATACGACTTCCTCAAATCCTGCCCTGAAATGAGATCCATCCTTCATGAAATCCTCCCCACTCCACCAAGAGTGTCTTTCCGCCGTCCACCTAACCTTCGTAACCTCTTAGTTCATCCCTATGAAATCCCCAAACCACCTTCCCTACCCTCTGGCTCCTACCCCTGTAACCGCCCCCGGTGTAAAACCTGTCCCATGCACCCTCCCACCACCACCTATTCCAGTCCTGTAACCCGGAAGGTGTACACGATCAAAGGCAGAGCCACGTGTGAAAGCACCCACGTGATTTACCAACTGACCTGCCTACACTGTGATGCGTTCTATGTGGGAATGACCAGCAACAAACTGTCCATTCGCATGAATGGACACAGGCAGACAGTGTTTGTTGGTAATGAGGATCACCCTGTGGCTAAACATGCCTTGGTGCACGGCCAGCACATCTTGGCACAGTGTTACACCGTCCGGGTTATCTGGATACTTCCCACTAACACCAACCTGTCTGAACTCCGGAGATGGGAACTTGCCCTTCAGCATATCCTCTCTTCTCGCTATCCGCCAGGCCTCAATCTCCGCTAATTTCTAATTTCAATCTGCCGCCGCTCATACCTCACCTGTCTTTCAACATCATCTTTGCCTCTGTACTTCCGTCCCGACTGACATCTCTGCCCAAACTCTTTGCCTTTACAAATGTCTGCTTGTGTCTGTGTATATGCGGATGGATATGTGTGTGTGTGTGCGAGTGTATACCTGTCCTTTTTTCCCCCTAAGGTAAGTCTTTCCGCTCCCGGGATTGGAATGACTCCTTACCCTCTCCCTTAAAACCCATATCCTTTTGTCTTTCCTTCTCCTTCCCTCTTTCCTGACGAGGCAACCGTTGGTTGCGAAAGCTAGAATTTTGTGTGTATGTTTGTGTTTGTTTGTGTGTCTATCGACCTGCCAGCGCTTTTGTTTGGTAAGTCTCATCATCTTTCTTTTTAAATATATTTATATAATTTCAAACGTATTTGTTCAGATGCAGACTCTTTACAGCAATACACCACCATTCTCACCTCAGTCTTCACTGGACTTAAGGGGGGTAGGACGTAAAACGGGCCGACTTGGGGAGGAGAGGCACCACAGGACATTTTAATTTGCACTGTCTATACTTGTACAAAAAAATTCATAAAACTTTGTCAGCATGATCAGGAAAGATTCAGAATTTCACACTCATAGCAGTGAAAGTTCAAAAACATAACGAAGTGATTTCTTTTACATGTGAAATTTCATGATTTTTTTCAGTTACTAATGGCAGCATTTGTGCTATAGGTACACTTTTCTTCAAAAGTAAGACAGATTCTTCGATGAATTTTGCACAGCATACAAACCATACTTAAAGGTGTATGAAACTAGAATTTTCCAAATCTATTAAAAACTGCGGTATAAATTGAGGTAATTAACTATAAAATTTGTGTTTTTCCTAAACATGAAGTTTAAAATATAACAGCTCATTCGTTTTTTCATAAATTAAATAAATTCTAGAAGTTTCATATACCTGTAAGTATGGTATGTATGCTGTGCAAAACTCATCGAAGAATTTCTCAAACTTATGAAGAAAATTGTACCTATAGCAACAAATGCAGCCATTAGTAAGTGAAAAATAATGAAAATTTTGCACGTAAAAAGAAAATTATTTTGTTATGTTTTCGAATTTCCACTGCAATGAGTGTGGATCCTGAATCCTTCCTGGTGATCCTGACAAAGTTTTATGAATTTATTTGTAAAAGTATAGACACTGGAAATTAAAATGTCGTGTGATGCCTCTCCTGCTCCAAGTCGGCCCGTTTGATGTTCTACCCCCCTTAATTTCCACACCAGCTTGGTTCAGAAGCAGATCACATCCAATCCTGTGCTGCTGATTTCTCCAAAACAACACTTGGCACTTACTAGGAAACTCCCCATTGCACCCCCTTTGATTTGGTGGTATTAGTGGTAAAATGGAGCCGGTGGATAGCCCATCAAAATCTGAACACAGATCAAGCATGAAAATAGGAAGAAGGCGTACTGAATTGTGAAAAAGAAGAACATTCCAAGCACAGGATGTGCAACATCGAGCAAATTGCTAGAGCCACTGCGTCATGGTTGTGTGGTCGCGGTGTCTGATTACAAATTAGGAGATCCGTGTTCAGACCTACCTCGTGCCCATTTTTAATTTATTTTTTCACAAACTTATGAACTGTCCATCTGGTCACTGACATGTCTGGTCTCCTCTAGTAGTCTTCACAATTATCATACTATAAATTGTTTGTAGAATGAGTCATGTGGTAAGAATATATTACTGTCACAAGTAAATGTGATGAAAAGTGAGAGGCGGCAAGATGCCGATAGACCTCTTACAGAATGAAAACAATAAATAAATGGGTGTGAACTATGTTACAACAAAGGGATTCAGAAGTCAAAACTTCCAAAACAAAATGCAAGTGTCATAACATGAAATACCTGTGTAGAACAAATAGGAGATACAGTATCGGAGTCCTTCACTTACACCTCGCAGTTGCAAATTTATGTTACATAATGAGACAGACATACCGGGTGATCAAAAAGTCAGTATAAATCTGAAAACTGAATGTCAATTTTTTACCTCTCTATCTACATTATTCCGTGGGTTATTAAATTTTCAAATTTATACTGATTTTTTGATCACCCTGTATATTTGAATGCAGCGAACAGACACGTCAATGACGGGATGAACAGTTCATAATTTTGTGAAAAAAATATAGGACACAAGGGTGAATTGAACCCAGACCACCTCCTTCACAATTCAATTATTTTTCACATAACCACGAAGGCACTGCCTATTCAAATGCACTCATTACTGTATATCTTGAACTTGGACTGTTCACTGTTTCTATTTTGCTTCTTCTTTTTTCAGTTCAGTACACCTTCTTCCTGGTTTCATGCTTGATCTGTTTCAAGTTTTTGAGATGCTGTCCACTAGGTCATCTTGACACTAAATCTGAGGAGGGTGCCATGGAGAGTGAGTTTTATCCTGGCCTTGAATGTATTAACCACCTACTTTGACAAGGCTACCTAAAACCATGCCCTGAAATGAGTCCTTTCTGTCTGACATTTGGCCACCACAGCTACAAGTGCTTTTTGTCGCCCTCCCAATCTCCACAATAAACTTATCAGACACTATGATGTGAGTACCTAATCACTAAGAAAATAGCGGTAATGAAGAAGCTGAATAGGCTGGTCTGGGGAAGGGTGATGACTCCATGTCTTGGACTAGAACCAGTCCCAACTATCACTAAGGCAATCGTAAAATATGAACTACTTGTTTGAATAAGGAGGCTGCATGTAGAACATTGCACTAAAAACCAAAAGCAAAACAGTGTAAGCTAATGACACCGAAACTATGTTTAAAATGAAGTTCTGTAATCCTAGGCTTTAACAGGAGGCAGATTACACTCGAGTAATGATAAGTATAACGACTGGCCATGGGAAATTAAAGAAACACCAGTACACAATGGGAATAGAGATAGGAGGCTCTAAGTGCAGACTATGTGGTACGGGGGATGAAACTGTACTCCATTTAATCTTCCAATGCAACGCACTGGTGGCTGAAAGAGACAAAATATTTGAAACATTAATTCCTGAAGAAACTGTGCCAATGGAGACCTAGTAAAGGGACTCCTACAACTCTCTAAGGATACTGGTTATGTTTATTAGAATGACAGGGAGATAAGACTATTATTATTTTGTCTCCCTGGTTAAATCAAATCAAAACCACCTTCATGGCAGTTATGATTCTGAACTTACAACTGTTTATAACTTAACAAAAGAAAATCTATGAAAGAATAACAAAGATGGATTGCTACTCACCATATAGAGGAGGTACTGAGTGGCAGACAGATACACGGAAAAAAAAGACAGTTGGATATTATAGTTATCGAGTCAGGCCTTTATCTATCTAACATTTTTTTTTTTTAATGTGGCTGTCTGCCAACCAACACCTCCTATAACAGTTTATAATTACACAGAGATGGCCATTAGCTAATGGATCTTTACAATAGTTTCTTTGACCATAAGCATAAGGATAGAGGAATAATGCTTAGAATATAGAGCAAAGTGTGTCACCTTTTCTCTTCCCTTTTCTTCTTAATCAACTGTTTTTCTTCTTCAGTCTTTTCAACAAGTTCATGGAAGAGTACTTCCCCTGTCAGCAGACCCTCTTCAATCTTGATTAACTGAAATTTAAGGAAACAGGGTGTTTCTCATTAACCAAATTATAATGTGTGCATATATATTCTACTCAAAATAACAGAGAATCTAATGTATTTCTGACTATAAATACTGTAAGTAGACTACCATCAAGCAAAGGGCAACCAATATGGCAAAATTATCCAGTCAACAGTTTATACCGTTACCTTTTAATTTTATCTTTTGTATGGAGTTTTTTAATGGACCACAATTTGATTTCCAACAGGAGCACAAATTTAAATGTTACATGGAAGGCTATAGTAAATCTTCCACACAAAGGCACTGCCAGGTTGTTAAACTGTTTGCTATGTCTATAAGTTGAGCAAAGGATTTGTTTGACCAACTTCCTTTTAAGTCAAATCAGGTAAACACAGAAAACAAAGATAGACATCTTATGATGAAGTACAGATAAAATGAAAATGCAATGACATGATTGACAGCAAAAAATCATACAGAGATGGAAACTCAGACTGACTCTTCAGTAAATGATGAAGACACTCTAAGGAGATACAAGCCCGAAGTGTATAATGAAGGACAACAGCGAAGATTGAAACAGCAAAGAGGAATGGGTTTGTTTTAACAGGAGTAGTATTTGTGTGGTACAGAAAATAAATACAGCACAGTGGGAGGTAGAAGGAAAGAAGACAGCAAAACACACTGGAAGAAAGCTGACTGACAGTACAGAGAACAGTGAAAGATATCAATGGCAAAATGCAGAACAGAGGCAGGTTATGAAGCAACAAGTGTGCTACACGAATCAACCAAGAGTGGGCACGAATGGAAATATCATTGTAAAACAAGTCTCAGTTGATGGCTGAAACTAAGTATCTGCTGTGGAATAAGTGTTCACCTGTGACATTATAAATTAGTAGTTACATAATTAATTACATGTCACACAGAGTTGCTGAAATGTTGTACTACTTAGTACCTAACAACTACTCAATGTACATCAGGCCGATTAACAAGTGCATGCATTCGGATACAGTGAAATGGGCAGACAGTGATATGTGGTGCATGGTGAACTGCGAGCATTGCACTCCAAGGCATAATCATGTCTTGTGCCACTGTAGCCTTAAACATGAGCAAACATACTTGCCACATAGTGCTTACAGTGGAGAGTTGGTCTTTCAATGTTTATGATAAGCAGCTTGACAGCCAGACAACTGAAAGAAAGATTACACAGATCTGTGCAGCATTCATACCTGTTTGAAGAATGCTGTCTTGTGAGGTCTAATTTGCTCCAAATTGTTGACCAACACTAAAAAGGTCACTGTATGCAAATGATTCTGAACACTGTGAAAGTGAAAAATAAGAAGCAGAGGTGCAAAAATTAAGGAAAGCATTGTTGAGGTATGTGTCTAAAATAAGTATTCACCAGATAGGAACAAAGAAATAAATAACATTTTACAATATTTTCACTATGAAAATTACTTTTGTTTTCAGGATGAATATTCAATGAATGCATGAATTTGCCCACTCTCTCTGACATTACACAAAATACGATTATTTTATAGGATAAAAATATGTTTATTTCCAACATGTAAGATTTTATTCACAGTCAAAAAAATGGAAAATCCAGGATGGAATGTAACAATATTATGAAAAGGAACGTTGCTATTCACCATATAGCAG
Organism: Schistocerca cancellata; assembly: GCF_023864275.1. Classification (NCBI taxonomy): domain Eukaryota; kingdom Metazoa; phylum Arthropoda; class Insecta; order Orthoptera; family Acrididae; genus Schistocerca; species Schistocerca cancellata. The sequence goes on from NC_064626.1 coordinate 573,558,575, forward strand.
AGATGCTGAGTCAGAGATAGGCACAACAAAAAAACTGTCACAAATAAAGCTTTTGGCCATTAAGGCCTTCATATACATGACTGCGGTCTCAGGCAACTGAAACCACAGTCATTCGATTAAACTCTCTTTGTGAAATGAACAACTGGAAATGGAAATACTGCTAATTTCTACAAGAAGTCATGCCTAATGATGGAAGAATGCAGTTTCTGCCACATGAGTTTGGGAACATCTCAGGCTACCTATGCATGTCTACATGCTTGATTAAAACTTCGTCACTAATGTGACAATACTATTTTGCGTAGTATTTTCTAGTGCTCATGATTTTTTTTCTTTTTGTACAAAGAGTTGTTTTATATAACTGCCCAAAATATACAAACCAAAAAGTTCAGAGTACAGTATTTTTGCAAGAACTTCGACTTCAGTTTATTTTACACACACACATAATCAATCCTAAATTTAAAAAAATATTTGACAACTATACACTATAAATAGATTCATGAATCATGGCAGCTGAGTTTCATCTTGTTCTGTGCATCTACGCCATGCATACTCCAACAACCAGTAAGCATGTTCTGAGTGCTCTGATGTGAATGTTGTAGCCAAAGCGAGCATTAAACAAGATCATAGTGAGTTACTTAGTGTTTTTATTCGATTTGTTGTGAGTTGTCACAGCTGATGGTGGTGGTAAGCGATAAATTTTACATAAGCAAGTACGATGCATACTTTACAGGATATACACTCCTTTCAAGCACAAAGCACACGTTTGCGCATACCACAACTGTCACTTGCAACTGACAACAGTACAATCCCCAGCTGTGGCTCTACCAGCAAGAACTGCCATCATTCATGAATCGGACTATAGTTAATGCATGAAACTGAAGGCATAAATACAAACCTGCAAAGTTAATCTTGGGCCCATTTCCACAAGCCTTATTGCAGACTGCCCAGAAGTTATGTTTCCTCTAGAGGCTATCTTTTGTGGTAGTGTCACATGACTTGAGGGATCGTCTTCTGCCTCACTCTCTGACAACTGGTCTGGGCTAACAAGCAAAAAGTCATATTTGTACCACACTGTAAATTGAAACCATTTTTATATGAAACATGAACATGAATTTCATGGATCATTCTGAAGGCTTTTATCTGAATTAATTGCAAAGAATTTATTTAGTAATTAAGCACTTCTTTCAGAATATTACCTATGAATCCTTTGTCCTTTATCTTCCAAAAATGTCATTATAAAAATAGAAACATTTTTGGTTGGTTGTTTTGGGGGAGAAGACAAACAGTGACTTCATCAGTCCCGACAGTCTAGGGAAGAATGGGAAAGGAAGTCAGCCATGCCCATTCAAAGGAACCATCCTGACATTTGCCTGAACTGATTTAAGGAAATCATGGAAAACCTTAATCTGGATTGTCGGATGCAGGTTTGATCTGGTTGGTTGGTTTTGAGGAAGGAGACCAGACAGCGAGGTCATCGGTCTCATCAGATTAGGGAAGGACGGGGAAGGAAGTCGGCCGTGCCCTTTCAGAGGAACCATCCCGGCATTTGCCTGGAGTGATTGAGGGAAATCACGGAAAACCTAAATCAGGATGGCCGGACGCGGGATTGAACCGTCGTCCTCCCGAATGCGAGGCAGGTTTGATCTGTCGTCCTCTCAAATGCGAGTCCAGAGAGCTAACCACTGTGCCACCTTGCTCGATGAAACATTTTTCTGGTGGCTGCAAAATATTATTTATTTGATGAAGAATTGGCTTTCAGCTTTTGTAATTTTACATGCATATGAGCGTGCTCAGAGCTGCAGCCATTACTGAAAGCAATCTGTCTGATACTCTATAGTTCTGTCTGAAAAGCAGGTTCTGATAATAGAATCTGTGGGTGCTGGGATTGCAGGATTACAGTACTGATAGCTATTGGTTTTCTCTAAATGTGTTACTTTGTACTAATGTCTACATTAAAGTACAAGAAATTTAGAAATACCTCTCCAGCTCCACTGCAAAATGAATTTTAATGTTTTGGGAGTTCACATGTTTCAGGGAGGTATTTAACAGGCTGGTGGTACCAGTCCACGGACACAGCAAATCTGCGTAGTTGATCCAGTGTTTAATTTTGCAACTGCATGGCTCTTTCAGTATGAATATTTTTCTTTCAGTATGAATATTTTTTTCGAAGTTGTTCATGAAAAATTCAGATAGGATAGAACTAAAGAGGAAAACCCTTGTCTAGGCCATGAGACTGTGTATAATAAATCTTCTAAAACTAGATAATTATGTATTACAAATGCTTGAGTAGCAACGCCTATGTCATGTATTTCTACAGGATTTACAATAATAACAGAAATTTCTGGATGGAGCAATACATAAAATAAAGAACACACAACCACTCACTCACAGCAGATCAATGTGGAGCATAGAAACATATAACAACAGCATTCAAGCACAAGCTCTTTTTATAGCAGAAGTACACACATTGACACACACAACCACACAGATAGCCAAATGTTCACTTCTGTGGCCATGCCTTTCCCTTTTTCTATAGGATTTACTTTATGTTTGAGCAAAAGTTCTGTTAATATGTTAATACATTTATCAGTGGGAACGTTTGTAAACAAGCAATTAAACAGCATATGATACTTTTTTGGAACTGGGTGGGACCAGTATATCTTATCAATAAGTATCGATATTACGAGAAGGAAAGTTGCTACTCACCATATAGCGGAGATGCTGAGTCGCAGCATGGTTTCAGTTGCCTGAGACTGCAGTCTTGTGCGTGAGTTGTGGTTGCATGAGTGCGTGTGCATATGTGTGTCTGTTGTGGACGTAGGCCTTAATGGCTGAAAGCTATAATTGTGAGTCTTTCTGTTGTGCCTATCTGCAACTCAGCATCTCCGCTACATGGTGAGTAGCAGCTTTCCTTCTCATAATATTGTTATATTCCATCCTGGATTTCCCATTATCAATAAGTATTAATTTTCTGATACCAAGCTTAAGTTTTAGATTTTGTTCTCATTTTTATGATGTAATCTAGTTCTCTCACTAGTAAACAACAAAGAGCAGAGAAGGATGACTAACAGACGTATTGGGGTGCCATATTTATAGAAATTAGGTAAGCCATATTATTTGGGAACCACAAGATTCATACTTACAAGCATACAGTTGTTGGTTCCTGGTATAATACTTTTACATGATTTGATAGTGATTTTTGCACAATCTCTGACTGTTACAGCCAGATCTTTATGTAGGGGGAAATCACAGACAATGGATAGGTCACATGTCTCTCAGGTGATTGTGATTGTTGATCGTTATAACTTACCTTTAACTGTATGTCTTAACAGCAGATATGTGTTGACTGTTACTGGTACGGGACTTGTGCAAGCACAAATCACATAAACTACTGATCTTATTGTAAGGTACAGCCTTCCACAGAGAGTGTAATTGCTTTGTTTTGGAATTCCAATATTAGATGGGTGATGAGGTCAGGAAGTATTTAATTACCTCAAATACATTTCCCAAGGGATCTAGTATGGGATGGACGTCGTTGGTACAGCCAGCTTCAGGTCTCGACTCAAGTTGTCATCAACCATTTCTCACCTGGATTTACAGGCTATCCTGGCTTCCTTTTACTGATTTAATAAAGCAATAATGGCTACCATTGCTCATGATATGAAAAGCACAGTTCACAATTTGTTGCTCCACATCCAGGGCCAGGGTACACTATTTGAAGTCATGAGGAAGTTTCTGTGAGAATATGAGATGGAGATTCCTTGACTTGCTTTATCGGATGGAGAATTGAATGGTTCCCTCAAATATCTAATGCATGCACTATGCGCAGGAAGCAGCAAATCGGGTAGCAAAGTAGATGGGGCATTGTACGTACGCATCTGTTGGCCCTAGTAGTACACCACAAGATTTCTCATTTAATATACTCAATTCCCGTACAAGATGAGTTGCCTCTTTGCTAGTATCTCTTCTTGAGCAGCTCTGGAAGGTTTGCAAAAGTTTGTCAGCATTAAAGATTTTGTATGACTTCATCGGGTTACAAGAAATTCAGAACAGAAAGAGCTGTCGAGCAGGGGGATTTTATGTTACCACAGTTATTTTCAGCAGTCCTACAGAAAGTTGTCACATCCTTAAATGGGAAAAACGAAGAACGAATGTTTGTTAATGGATCATATTTAATCCACTTTCATTTTGCTGGTGACGTTATCTGCCTTTAGAGAAGATGAACTTCAATAATGAATTAAATGTCTGAAAGTAGGGTTGAAACTCAATTACAACAAGACTAAAAGACATATCCAAAATAAAATAATAAAAATGAGCAATTAAGTCACAGAACCAGTGAGTGAGCTTTTTTAGGAAGAAATATTAGTGTATAATATCCTGTCAACAAAATGGTCATTAGAGACAGAGCACAAGCTCAGATTGAGGAAGGATGGCGAATGAAACCCACATACCCTTTTAAAGGAATCATGTCGCCATTTGGTTTAAGATAGTCAGGAGAATCACGGAGAACCAGGATGGCTGGGTGGGGATTTGAATTATTGCCCTCCTGTGCTCTAACCACTGCACTATCTAACTTGGTGTAGGATTTTATATTTAGGGCACTTTAAGACAATGACCAGATGAGCAGGAAAAGAAACAAACAGAACTTTTTTAGATCAAGCTTAAAATGTATCCAAAAAGGAAAGTTTACAATCACTAAGAATTTCGAAAGCCATCCAAAAACTGAAGGTTGCTCAGCAAGTAATGGAGAAATGCATGTTGGAAATTACAAGGAGAGACAGAAAACAAACGAATACATTAGAGAACAGACTGTAAAGGATGCTGTAATTAACAACAATGAAAAATAATTGGAGGTGGATGGGACAAGCAACCAGGTCAATGCACGCAAGATAGATGAAGGAAGGCCTTCATTGGATTCTAAGGGATAAGAAAACTGGCTAGGCGACATTATGAAACACTGAGGAGCTACATGGCTGAAAGCTGTAAAGCCTTTATCCAGCAGTGGATGTTAAATGGATGATCAACATCTCATATGCTGGACATAATAAATAACCATTTTGGAGGTGGAACAGTGTTGGAATGTGAATGGAGCCTGTTCCTTCAAACTATCAGGTCCTGGAGATGATTACTGTCATTTGTAGAAAACATTAAACTGTCTGGTGATGAAAGGTATAACATAAAACACACAGAATACACTGTGCCTAAATAGGTGCCACTGTAGTTCAAAGCAACACACTTCTTCTTTTTTATCATTTCTACAATCCTGAAAAGAGGTTCTAAATTCATTGCATAACTTTATTCTAATTTGGTCAAAATCTGTATTTCCTTCTTTCACAAAATCTGGAATCCCTTAGGTAGCTGCATATTTGCATTAGTTATGGCAGAAGCAGGTGCTATGATGATACTACGCACTATATATGACATTTCCCTCCTCATTATGTGTTTTACTTGTAGAACTTTGCCTCAACAAAGTTTTGGTGTATTCAGGTTTTTATGAGTTGAAACGTCACTTTTGTTTCTTTCTTCAAAGTGGATGGTAAGCAATAGGTTGCCTATTACAAGGTGTAAGAGGCATTATGAACAGTGTGTGATTCCAACCCTTTTAAATGTGTAGATTTAATCTAAAAAAGTCAAAAAATACTTACTACATTTTTTGATCCCCAGCCATCAAAATGAGCTTCACGAATCTCAATTCTAAAGACCGCATGGAGTGTGGTGAACATTATTTACCACAATAACAAAGACAATCATGGGCAAAATTATTGTCAGTTTATCACCACTGCTATTGCTTTAGTTAAGAATTCTTGTTTTATTTCTCCCTATCTGTGGTTTATTTAACAGCAAAGGGTAATTTTTAACAGAATGGTTCATATAAAGACATTACTCACTTTGTTAGAAATTCAGATACATCACTATATCTGGCTAGATTTGGAACTTTACTCTGCACTAACTTCTTGACACTTCGAGACAGGCCAACAGGCACAACTTTTATTGCATAATGTCTGAAATCAATCAATTTTGATGTAGAGTTGTAGTTCAACATTACACATCGTCTTATGTTGTTAAGGTTCACCTGCAAGTATACAATAAATTAAGTAAAGATAAATAAACAAACAGCTTCAACATTTATTTACTGTGTGCAACATTTTAAAAAATCTTTTTTCCCTTTCCAAAAAAAAGTTGTTTTTCTGCACACAAAAAGAGAAAATGTGACAAAGAAATGTGGAAGCTGAGAAATATTACACAAAATGGCATGGTCACGAACATGATATATATTTATGCAGTGGACAGGAACACAAGCTCCTAAAAATGATGCAAATGCCCTGGAACATGTTCTGCAGCAGAATTACAGGAACAAGACTGTCAGAGAAATCTGAATATCTACTTCAAGCATTGTCACAAGATTTGCTCTCCAACATGCAAACTGGTTCCCTATGTACATTACAGAACATGGACATTTAACATGAATTTCGCATTCAAAATTTGCCTTGCTAATGCCTAACCCCTTCACCCCCATGAACAATGGACCTTACCATCAGTGGGGAGGCTTACCTGCCTTAGCAATGAAAACAGGCATACTGTAGGTGCAACCACAGTGGAGTGGTATCTGTTGAGAGGCCAAATGTGTTGTTACTGAAGAGGGGCAGCAGCCTCTTCAGTAGTTGCAGGAGCAACAGTCTGGCTGATTGACTGATCATAACATCAACCAAAATGGCCTCCCTGTGCTGGTACTGAGGGCAGTGGAAAGCAAGGGGAAACTACAGTCATAATTTTTCCTGAGAGCATGCAGCACTACTGTATGTTAAATGATAATGGCATCCTTTTGGGTAAAATATTCTGCAGGTAAAATATTCCCCCACTCAGATCTCCGGGTGGGGACTACTCAGGAGGACGTCGTTATAAGGAGAAACAAAACTGGCTTTCTACGGATCAGAAAGTAGAATGTCAGATCCCTTAATTGGGCAGGTACGTTAGAAAATTTGAAGCGGAAAATGAATAGGTTAAAGCTAGATATGGTGGGAATTAGTGAAGCTCCATTGCAGGAAGAACAGGACTTCTGGTCAGGTGAGTACAGGGTTATAAATACAAAATCAAATAGGGATAATGCTGGAGTAGGTTTAATAATGAATAAAAAGATAGGAATGTGGATAACCTACTATGAACAGCATAATAAACACATTATTATAGCCAAGGTAGATATGAAGCTCACATCTACCACAGTAGTATAAGTTTATATGCCAACTAGCTCTGCAGATGAGGAGGAGATTGAGGAACTGTATGATGAGATAAAGGAAATTATCCAGATAGTTAAGGGAGACGAAAATTTAATTGTCATGGGAGAATGGAATTCAATAGTAGGAAAAGGAAGAGAAGAAAAAGTAGCAGGTGAATATGGACTGGGGGAAAGGAGTGAAAGAGGAAGCCACTTGGTAGAATTTTGCAAAGAGCATAATTTAATCATAGTTAACACTTTGTTTAAGAATCATGAAAGAAGGTTATATACATGGAAAAGATCTGGAGACACCAGAAGGTTTCAGATTGATTATATAATGTTAAGACAGAGATTTCAGAACCAGGTTTTAAATTGTAAGACATTTCCAGGGGCAGATGTGGATTCTGACCACAATTTAATGGTTATGAACTGCAGGTTAAAACTGAAGAAACTGCAAAAATATATGAATTTAAGGAGATGGGACCTAGATGAACTGAAAGAACCAGATCTACATCTACATCTACATTTATACTCTGCAAGCCAGCCAACGGTGTGTGGTGGAGGGCACTTTACGTGCCACAGTCATTACCTCCCTTGCCTGTTCCAGTCACGTATGGTTCACGGGAAGAACAAATGCCGGAAAGCCTCCGTGCATGCTCGAATCTCTCTAATTTTACATTCGTGATCTCCTCAGGAGGTTTAAGTAGGGGGAAGCAATATATTCGATACCTCATCCAGAAATGCACCCTCTCGAAACCTGGACAGCAAGCTACACCGCGATGCAGAGCGCCTCTCTTGCAGAGTCTGCCACTTGAGTTTGCTAAACATCTCCGTAACGCTATCACACTTACCAATAACACTGTGACGAAACACATCGCTCTTCTTTGGATCTTCTCTATCTCCACCGTCAACCCGATCTGGTACAGATCCCACACTGATGAGCAATACTCAGTATATGTCGAACGAGTGTTTTGTAAGCCACCTCCTTTGTTGATGGACTACATTTTCTAAGGACTCTCCCAATGAATCTCAACCTGGTACCCGCCTTACCAACAATTAATTTTATATAATCATTCCACTTCAAATCGTTCCGCACGGATACTCCAAGATATTTTACAGAAGTAACTGCTACCAGTGTTTGTTCCACTATCATATAATCATGCAATAAAGAATCCTTCTTTCTATGTATTTGCAATACATCTCTCCATTGAGAACAACATGCTGTGTTCTGTTTGCTAAAAACCCTTCAATCCAGCCACACAGCTGGTCTGATATTTTGTAGGCTCTTACTTTGTTTATCAGGCGACAGTGCAGAACTGTATCGAACGCCTTCCGGAAGTCAAGGAAAATAGCATCTACCTGGGAGCCTGTATCTGATATTTTCTGGGTCTCACGAACAAATAAAGCGAGTTGGGTCTCACACGATCGCTGTTTCCGGTATCCATGTTGATTCCTACAGAGTATATTCTGGTTTTCCAGAAACATGATGATACGCGAGCAAAAAACATGTTCTAAAATTCTACAACAGATTGACGTCACTACAGAGTATATTCTGGTTCTCCAGAAATGACATGATACGCAAGCAAAAACCATGTTCTAAAATTCTACAACAGATCGATGTCAGAGATATACATCTATAGTTTTGCGCATCTGCTTGACGTCCCTTCTTGAAGACTGGGACTACCTGTGCTCTTTTCCAATCATTTGGAACCTTCCGTTCCTCTAGAGACTTGCGGTACATGGCTGTTAGAAGGGGGGCAAGTTCTTTCGCGTACTCTGTGTAGAATCAAATTGGTATCCCGTCAGGTCCAGTGGACTTTCCTCTGTTGAGTGATTCCAGTTGCTTTTCTATTCCTTGGACAATTATTTCGATGTCAGCCATTTTTTCGTTTGTGCAAGGACTCTGTGAAGCAGCTTAGGAAAAAAGTGTTTAGTATTTCAGCTTTATGCGTGATGATGATGATGTTTGGTTTGTGGGGCGCTCAACTGCGTGGTTATCAGCGCCCGTACAATTTCCCAACCTTTGCTCAGTCCAATTTCGCCACTTTCCTGGATGATGATGAAATGATGAGGACAACACAAACACCCAGTCATCTCAAGGCAGGTGAAAATCCCTGACCCCGCCGGGAATCGAACCCGGGACCCCGTGCTCGGGAAGCGAGAACGCTACCGCGAGACCACGAGCGGCGGACCAGCTTTATGCGTGTCATCCTCTGTTTCAATGCCATCATCATCCCGGAGTGTCTGGATATGCTGTTTCAAGCCACTTACTGATTTTATGTAAGACCAGAACTTCCTAGGATTTTCTGTCAAGTCGGTACATAGAGTTTTACTTTCGAATTCACTGAACGCTTTACGCATAGCCCTCCTTATGCTAACTTTGACACTGTTTAGCTTCGGTTTGTCTGAGAGGTTTTGGCTGCATTTAAACTTGCAGTGAAGTTCTCTTTGCTTTCGCAGTAGTTTTCTAATTTTGTTGTTGAACCACGGTGGGTTTTTCCCGTCCTCACAGTTTTACTCGGCACGTACCTGTCTAAAACGCATTTTACAATTGCCTTGAACTTTTTCCATGAACACTCAACATTTTCAGTGTCGGAACAGAAATTTTCGTTTTAATCTGTTAGGTAGTCTGAAATCTGCCTTCTATTACTCTTGCTAAACAGATAAACCTTCCTCCCTTTTTTTATATTCCTATTTACTTCCATATTCAGGGATGCTGCAACAGCCTTATGATCACTGATTCCCTGTTCTGTGCTTACAGAGTCGAAAAGTTCGGGTCTATTTGTTATCAATAGGTCCAAGATGTTATCTCCACGAGTCGGTTCTCTGTTTAATTGCTCGAGGTAATTTTCGGATAGTGCACTCAGTATAATGTCACTCGATGCTCTGTCCCTACCACCAGTCCTAAACATCTGAGTGTCCCAGTCTACATCTGGTAAATTGAAATCTCCACCTAAGACTATAACATGCTGAGAAAATTTATGTGAAATGTATTCTAAATTTTCTCTCAGTTGTTCTGCCACTAATGCTGCTGAGTCGGGAGGTCGATAAAAGGAGCCAATTATTAACCTAGCTCGGTTGTTGAGTGTAACCTCCACCCATAATAATTCACAGGAACTATCCTTTTCTACTTCACTACAGGATAAACTACTACTAACAGCGACAAACACACCACCACCGGTTGCATGCAATCTATCCTTTCTAAACACCGTCTGTGCCTTTGTAAAAATTTCGGCAGAATTTATCTCTGGCTTCAGCCAGCTTTCCGTACCTATAACGATTCAGCTTCGGTGGTTTTTATCAGCGCTTGAAGTTCCAGTACTTTACCAATGCAGCTTCGACAGTTTACAATTACAATACCAATTGCTGCTTTGTCCCCGCATGTCCTGACTTTGCCCTGCACCCTTTGAGGCTGTTGCCCTTTCTGTACTTGCCCGAGGCCATCTAACCTAAAAAACCGCCCAGTCCACGCCACACAACCCCTGCAGATGTTGTAGATAGTTTCAGAGGCAGCATTAAGGAGCAAATGACAAGAACAAGGGAAAGGAATAGAGTAGAAGAAGAATGGGTAACTTTGAGAGATGAAATGGTGAAGGAAGTAGACGAGCAAGTAGGAAAAATGATGGGGGCTAGTAGAAATATTTGGGTAACACTATAGATATTGAGTTTAATTGATGAAAGGAGAAAATATAAAACTGCAATAAATGAAGCAGATGAAAGGGAATAAAAACACCTGAAAAATGAGACTGACAGGAAGTGCAAAATGGCTAAGCAGGGATGGCTAGAGGACAAATCTGAGGTTGTAAAGGGGTAAGACAGATGCTGCCTACAGGGAAATTAAAGAGACCTTTGGAGAAAAGGGAACCTTCTGTATGAATATCAAAAGCTCAGATGGAAAACCAGTCCTGAGCAAAGAAGGGAAAGCAGAAAGGTGGAAGTAGTATATAAAGGGTCTATACAAGGGAGATGTACTTTACGGCAATATTGTGGAATTGGAAGAGAACATAGATGAAGATGGGAAGGGAGATATGATACTGCGTGAAGAATTTGACAAAGCGCTGGAAGACTTAAGTCAAAACAAGGTCCTGGGAGTACACAACATTCCGTTAGGGCTCTTGATAGCCTTGGGAGAGCCAGCCATGACAAAACTCTTCCATCTGGTGATCAAGACATATGAGACATGCAAAATACCCTCAGACTTCAAGAACAACATAATAATTCCAACTCCAAAGAAAGCCAGTGCTGACAGGTGCGAAAATTATGGAACTATCAGTTCAATAAGTCATGGTCACAAAATACTGACACGAATCCTTTATAGAAAAATGGAAAAACTGGTAGAAGCCAATCTCAGGGAAGATCACTTTTGGATTCTGGAGAAATGTAGGAACATGCAAGGCAATACTGACCCCATGACTTCTCACAGTAGATGGCTGAAGGAAAGGCAAACCTATGTTTATAGCATTTGTAAACTTACAGAAAGCTTTTGACAATGTTGACTGAAACTCTCTCTTTCAAATTCTAAATGTGGCAGGGGTAAAATACTGGGAGCGAAATTTGTACAGAAATCAAATGGCAGTTATAAGAGTCAAGGGGCACAAAAGGAAAGCAGTGGTTGAGAAGGGAGTGAGAGAATTGTAGCCTATCCCCAATGTTATGCAATCTGCATACAGAGCAAGCAGTAAGGGAAACAAAAGAAAAATTTGGAGAAGAAATTAAAGTCCAGGAAGAAGAAATAAGAACTCTGTGGTTAGCCAATGACACTGAAACTCTGTCAGAGATAGCAAAGGACTCGGAAGAGCAGTTGACTGGAATGGACAGTGTCTTGAAAGAAAGATATAAGATGAACATCAACAAACACAAAACGAGGATAATGGAATGTAGGTGAATTAAATCAGGTGATGCTGAGGGAATTAGATTAGGATATGAGACACTTAAAGTAGTAGATGAGTTTTGCTGCTTGGAAAGCAAAATAACTGATGGTGGTCGAAGTAAGAGGATATAAATGTAGACTAGCAATGGCAAGAAAACCTTTTCTGAAGAAGAGAAATTTGTTAACACTGAGTATTTGTACAGAATGTAGCAATGTAAGGAAGTGAAACATGGATGATAAACAGTTCAGACAAGAAGAGAATAGAAGCATTTGAAATGTGGTGTTACAGAAAAATGCTGAAGATTAGATGGGTAGATCACATAACTAATGAGGAGATGCTGAACAGAATTTGGGACAAGAGAAATTTGAGGCACAATCTGACTAGAAGAAGAGATTGGTTGGTAGGACACATTCTGAGGCATGACGGAATCATCAATTTAGTACTGGAGGTATGTGTGGAGGGTAAAAATCATAGGGGAAAACCAAAAAATGACTGCATTATGCACATTCAGAAGGATGTAGGTTGCAGTAGTTATTCAGACATGAAGAGGCTTGCAGTGGATAAAGTAATCTGGAGAGCTGCATCAAACCAGTCTTTGGACTGGAGACAGCAACAAAACAACAACAATGCCTAAACTTCTGGTATACTCTAGAATGAGTCTCTCATTCTGCAGCACACTGTGCACTGTTGTTTAGTTTTGTTTGCTTTTAGGGCACCAAAATAACTAGGGTCAAATGTGCCAATAACAAAACTGTAGAACACGAAGACAAAGAGAGGAGTTAAAATGACTACATGTCAGTCCCAATCGACGGAAGAGATGAGAGCTAAAAAACAGGGATGTGGAGGAATTCTATAAAATACACCATAGAAAAATGGAGGTCTAGAACTAAACATTAAATGACATTAGCTACAAAGGATAAAAAGTAAAACGTGGTTGCCAACCTGTGCGTCGTTCGCTAAAACTGTCATTAACTCAGACGGCGATCACAAACAGGGACATAAGTGGTTAAAAAAAGGGCATTCCATCAGGAAATGATGGACAATCAAAAGTTGAGCACAATTTGCACTAAGAGGTGGGGGAGCACCACTTAAAAAATGGTGATGGCTAAAAAGACAGTGCCCAATAAGCAACATAGGTAAAATGTTCTCCTTGTGGCGAGAGGGCCGAGAGGAGGTTGTCCAAGCCATTGGAAGAGGCTTAATTCCCTGGAGCTTCTTCTCATGAAGGGAGGACAAGTGGTGATGCCAAAGTGACACCAACCGCTGACAGACAGCAACACAGAGATCATCAGAGGGAATGTAAGAACTAGCGGGCTGAGATACAAGGACTGCAACCTTGGCAACAGTATCAGTGGCCTCGTTTCCTGTCAGATGGACATGACCATGAATCCACATAAACATCACAGTGGGTCCATCAAGAGTGAGCAAGTGACAGCTTTCCTGGACCCATTGCACTAAGGGATGGACAGTGTACAACACACAGAGGCTTTGAAAGGCACTGAGAGAGTTGGAGCTGATGATGCAATTGAAAAGCCTGTATCACAGGATGTACTGTGGGGCCAGATACAGGGCAAAGAGCTCTGATGTAAATACTGAGCAGTGTACAAGAAGCTGATACCAGAAAACATGGGCGCCAATGATGAAGGCACACCCAACACGATGGACAGTCCGAGAACAATCACTGTACACAAAGTTCCTTGGGAAGGTCATGAAACTAAAGACAACAGAGCGAGGCTGAAGTAGTGTTCTTAGGAAGCGAATGAAGCCCAGGTGCATACGGGCCACCGCATGAAGCCAAGATGGTGAAGAGTTCACACCCAAGGGGAAAGTTGCAGGTAGCATGAAGTTAAGCTGGCAGAGCAAGAGCCAAAAGCGAACTCCAGGAGGTAACAGAGGAGAGGGACGCTCCCCATACTAGCAACCAAAGGAGTCATCGAGGGATGGGTGGCCACGCATGACAGACAAACAGCAAGCATATCTCTTGAGGAGAAAGTCACGGCAATAGGACATCAGTAATTCGGCAGCTTCTGCATACAGACTCTCAAACAAGCTAGTGTAAAAGGTGCCAGTGGCCAAACGGATGCCATAATGGTGGATAGTATTGAGACAGTGTAAGAGGGACAGACGAAACACCCATAGTCTAGTTTCATACAGATAAGGAACTGGTACAAATGGAGGAGGGTGGTTCGATCTGCACCCCACTAAGTACCATTGAGGACACGGAGGACATTAAGGGACCACACACAGCAGGCTGCCAGGTAAGACACAAGGGAGGATCAAGAAAGTTTTCTGCCGAGCATGTGCCCCAGGAATTTTGTAGTTTCAAGGAATGGAAGAGCAACAGGCCCAAGATGTAAAGACAATGGAAGAAACCAATTTCACTGCCAGAAATTCATACAAACGGTTTTGTCAGTGGAAAAACAAAAGCCATTGTCGATGCTCCATGAGTACATTGACGATGCTCCATGAGTAAAGACAATCAGGACATCGCAGACGGTGCCACTCAATGACATAAGGCCGTGGAGAACTGCACTAGATGGCAAAAGCATTAAAGAAAAGGGAGTTGGAGATGCCCAACAGGAGACAAGCCATTATAGCGTTAATCTACAGGGTAAATGTGCAGTGATTAGTAAATTGCAAGACTCGGGCCACCATATCAGCCGGGCATGACTCGTACATTCCATCATCTTGCAAACACAGCTGGTGAGAGAAATGGGGTGATAGCTAGAAGGAGGAGGTATGTCCTTACTGGGCTTAGGTATGGGTATGAAGGTGCTTCAAGCCAGTGTCTGGGAAACAGGCCCTCTGCCCAGATGTGGTTGTATGTATTAAGCAGAAAGTGTTTGCCTGGAAGAGAAAGGTGCTGCAACATCTGTATGTAAACAAACTCTGGCCTTGAGGCAGAGGGCAAATTGAGAGCCTGACCTAGCTTCCTCATAGTAAAGGCGGCATTGTAGCACTCTTGATTCTGAGAAGAGAAGGGAATCGACCGAGCCTCCTCCACTCATTTCTGATGGAGGAAGGCAGGTTGATAGTGGGAGGAGCTCGAAATCTCCGCAAAATGATTGAGAAAGCAATACGGTCCACAATGATATCATCTGCTATTGTCAGACGGGAAATGGATCTTGACCCCGGACAGCAATCGGAAGTTGGCTCACACGACAGAAGAGGGAGTGGAACTGTTAAAAGAACTAGTGAATGAAATACAGCTAGCTTTTTTGCTATCCCAAAGACCGCAATGACACCGTGCATGTATCTGTTTACAATGAATGCAGTTTTCCATCATAAGATGATGGTTAAAAGCATGGAGAGCACGTCTCTGCGTGCAAATTGTGCCGTGGCACGCCTTGGTCCACCAAGGCACAGGGATATGGCATGGTAAGGAGGAAGTGCAAGGAACAAAACGTTCTGCGGCGGTAAGGATAACATTTGTAAGATATTCCACCTGGTCATCACAGCTGGGGAAATGTTGTTTGTCAAAGGTCGCTAGGGAGGAATAAAGCCTCCAATCAGCCTTAGTAAGCTGCCATTTGGGTGTGTATGTAGCGGGGTAGGTGTCAGCAAACGGACAGCACACGGGAAATGGTTGCATGTGTCAAAGAGAACGGATGATTCAAGATGACGGGCAAGTTGGGCAGTGCAGAAGGATACATCCAAATGGGAATAGGAGTGCATGGAGTCTGTAAGGAACACGGGTGCTCCTCTGTTAAGGCAAAAGAGGTTAAGTTGATTAACAAGGTCAGCCAAGAGGGTACCTCTCGGACAGGTTCTGGAAGAACCCAAAGTCACCAAGCAGCAGAAAGGGGTGAGGTTGCTGCCCAATAAGCTGGAGGAAGTCTGCCCTGGTGATATCAAATAACGGAGGGATGTAGATGGTACAAAGGGAAATGGTTAAGTGAGGAAGGAAAAGGCGAACTGCAACAGCTTGAAGGCAGGTAGTCAGAGTGATGGGTTGACTATAAATGTCATCCCATATCAGCATCATGACTCCCCCATGAGATGGAACACCATCAATAGGCGGAAGGTCAAAATGGACCGAGAAGAAATGCGAGATTCAAGGTGTTCATGAGGACGCAATTTTGTTTCCTGAAGGCAGAGAAAGAGTGGACGCTGCGATTCTAAGAGCAGCCGTAAATCCGCTTTGTTGGATCGAAGATTGTGAACGTTCCATTGGCGGAGAATCATGAGGAGAAAAAAAATGAAGAGGTTTTAATGTCGGCAGTTGCCAAATGCCAGCCTTCGAAGGCTGGCTGCTATAAGGAACAGAGGCAGGAGATCCTGCTCTGTGAGGTTCACAGAACTGTCGGCATTCTGCTGTCGGCCTGTGGTGTCCAGGGCAGAAAAATGGTTAGTGGTGCACACTGGCGACACAGAGGTCATTCAGGCAAGGGTATCACATGGCGACACTGTTAAAGAGGATCTTCGAGTCAGTGAATGAGAAGACCATTTGCCTTTGTTTGACTTCTTCGGGCCTTTCAGATTAACAGAGGAAAATTCAGATGTTGGTTGGCTGGACGGACATAGGAAATCTTCACGGGAGCATTCCTTCTGTCCTTTCTGGCCTGCCGGTTGTGTAGTAGGTGATTTTGCCCCGTGAGGTGGAAGTTTGGTGGCATGTTGCACATCTGAAAAAAGTCAGGGACACTATCATGATGCTGGGTGATACCACAAATGCAGTGCTAAATTTGAGGTTGCGTGTCTGCATGGGCGTGACCTTCGTGGAGTCAGATGTAGTAAGAACAGTAATGTAGGTGCCAGGTGGTAGAATGTAGGGTTTCCGACTAGACAACTTGTGAGTGACTGGGTAAGGCACTTTTTCCTTCACCCGGATCTCCTGGACAGCTCGCTCATCGAGATATGTGGGACAATTTTGGGAGGAGGCAGCATGGTTGCCATTGCAGTTGATGCAGCAGTGAGAAGGAGGCGGACAATCACTCTCGTGGGCATCCCTACCATAGATTACACATTTGGCAGAGCACCAGGTTCAGAATTTATGGTCAGAATGTGATTACTTCATAACCTGCACTAAGGAGGCATCTACTTTTTTTGTCGTCTAATGGACAGCAATGACATTCTGATCAGAGAGATACATTTGGATTTCTACCTCACTCTGATCATCAAGCAGCATAGTGTAAATAACACCACATGAAGAATTCAGTGTTCAATTGGCCTCGACACCAATAGGACAGCCACGGATGAGTGAAGCTGCAAGCAATTGTTGTGGATGAGAGTCAGAAGCAGTATCCAAAAGCAAAGTGCCACTGCATAAATGAGAGCACGATTTCACAGAGCCAGCAATTGCATCAACACCTTCCTGAATAATAAATGGATTTATCGTAGTGAAGGACTGACCGTCTTCTGTAGGTGAAACCACGAGGAACCTTGGTTCAACTGGGAGGGCTTTTGAATTGTTAGCCTCAGCGTTGACTGTGAAGATGATTGGCTCATTGCAAGAAACTACCCCATGATTTCCAGCGTCTCTGATGACGCACTCCTTCCAACTGGGGCCCCCCTTCAGAAGGGAGCGCACCCACCTTAGGTGATTGTTCACACCTCCCAATCACCTGACAGAGGGACCAGTCCGCAATTTGAGAAGGTAGCAGCCCAGGCAATCACCCCTCCGTGGGCCTGGCTTGTACCACAGGGTACATGCGAACCACACATACCATCCCAGGGCTGGGAATTGCGCGTTACCCAGTCACCTGTTATGTATCAGACGTATGTGCCGGCCTTCAGGAACTCACAGGGAGGAAGAAGTAAAAGAGGAACCTCAAATGCCGAAGTGGAGGAAGTTTAGGAGAAGGTGAATGAAGAAAGAAAATAGGAACATTGGAGAGTATTCTGATATTGACTACCAAAAATGCAGAGTACATTTCCAAAAACAGCTCAGACATGTTCCCCAAGGGAGCTGAAAAAGAACAGCATTGAGGAAAGACATGCAGCATGAAAGAGAAAAGATGCTGCAAAGGCAGGGTATCTTGCTAACCAAGCACAAACCCGCCAAAGAGTAGTAAGCCCCCTATACGGGAGGGAGGGGGGGGGGGGGGGGGGGGCTGGGGGGGGGGTAGTGTGCACTGTTGTGAAGCTCACTAATAATGTCCATAACTTTAACCTGGAGCTTTACCTTCTGTGGGCTAAGCTCTTACTAACTGAGCTATCAAGGCATGATTCACAAACTAGAGCTTCAATTCTTTCAGTACCTCTCCACTACTTTCCAAATTTCAATGAGCTCTCCTGTGCACCTTGTTGGGTAAGTACTCCTTGAAGAAAGGATATAACAGCCTATGGATTATTTCCAGGATGAATCTTTCATTCTGCACTGGAATATGCACTGTTATGAATCTGTGTACTGGATTGGGACTCCAAACTTCACCAATCACGTACTGTGAGGACGTTCTAGCACCTTTCTCTGTCCCACCCTCCCTGGCTAATATGTCACTCCTGCTCTGAAGAAAAAAAGAAATGAAACATTTAAAAGATAACAATAAAGTCTGGCAGTCATCATTACCTTTCATATACCTATACACAATTAGATGTTTTGTCTAAATGGCCTCAACTGAATTATCCTTCAGAAGCAGACGCTTTGAAATCATGTGGCTAGCAAGGCACAGTGAAGACAATGTGTGTCATTCATTCAAAATAATTCTATACAGTTCAGCCTGATCACAAGTAGTCAACTTTCATGTATACTGGATAAACATAGGTGACTGCCTGAATATTTTCTTAAGTGAAACAAATACAATTTTGTAGCTATGTAATTAAACCCACAGATTTCAACACCTTAATTAAAGAACAATATACACAGAGTGAAGCTCTTGGTATAGGTAATTACAAAAATGTGATTAGTGCCAGAGCAAATTTTTAGGTTATTAGATTCGAAAGAATGTATTTAGGCCAGTCTAAGATCATACCTAAAAATTTCTGAATGTTCAGTGAAAACAAATGAAAATGAAATTTGTGGAGAGGAAAGATTTCCAAATATCAAAGAGGAGATGAAATGAAAAAATAAAGAGGACTAAAACATAAGGTCAACACTTAATTTCTACAATTATTTTCTAGAAAAAAAGGAAAACAAGAAAGTTCACGTTTCTACAGTACTTATTTAAAAAAATTAATTAACAAATCAGCTAATACAAGCACTTCACAAAAATTGTGGTTCTTCAAAAACTGCTTGAGCATACATTTACCACTGAAAAGAAAACACAAATACCTTTGTAAGATTAATTGTGGGAAACATGTTCTGGAACATTGATGCTATAAGTTTCAAGTGCCTCCCTTCCCCAGCAAAATTGTTAAGAACCACCAATGGGGCATGTTCAAACTGACGATGGAAAATAAGTTGTCTGCGCAAACTGGAAACAACATCTCTTGCCAGTGTGTAGTTTTCAATGCGAAAAGTAAGTGTTGGTCCACGAGGCAGACGGGCCAGCTTCATGTATGGGCTTAATTCAGTTCTTGTAAATATTCCCATGTGTGAAACATGTAGAAGCCCAGCCACAGAGACAAAATCTTTAATTACATTCTTCTTGCGAGCCTGTAAACAATGTTTGAAATGTATTGGTCAGTGTCAAAAATTAAAATGAAGTCCAGTAACACTGTTACAACATTCACAAAGGCAAAACTTACATGACAAGCAAAGCACAGGAAAATGTAATGGTGATAATAGAAATGCATATGCATATGAAATATATAATTTTGTTAGCGTAATCTAATTATGTTTACACAAAATAGGTACGCTCTGAACTTGTAAAAAGACTGTTACCCAAATTCTCAAATATATGCACTGATCTGATGCCTTTTACTATCCCACAGCATCAGTGCAAAATGAGCTGAATTCTATATTTCATTTCATAACAGTTTTCAATTATGACTTTGAACAGGGAAATGAGATAAATATATATTGCCACCTTTGTAAATACAGTTGACTCTTGACTATCTGGCCTAATGTGGCAAAAAGTCAAGCTGGATACGCCACAGTTCTATAAATTCTCTTTTCTGACACCAGCTGTACCATTCAGAACACCTTTTTATAACACCACCCAATTTCTTTAACATTTTCTGACTTATTTCATAATACACGCTAGTTATAAGTGGTTGTTATGTACATACTCCACCATTGAAAAGTTACTACAGGAATCACAAAACAATCTGCAATATAAAGTATAATTGTATGATTACACACAAGAAAAGCCACATTTAACAAAAATTGTGAGACATACAAGACTGAGCTTTTAAGAAGTCTTTGACAGATGACTAGAGTGAGTTCCTCCTGCTCACTAAAAACTGCTGTCTCAATTGTCTTGAACCCTTCTGAATGCGAGATGAGATTTCTCCTGTAATCTAATTTTACTGTCTCCTCTTGTGTTACTTCCCTCTGCATCACCATTTCCACAATACTGTTGTCAGTTGGTTCATGAACTTCAACATCTGCCATCCATTCTGCAACATCTGCATCGACATCTTCACAGCCCAGTACATTTATGAGCAACAAAATGTTATCGTTAGTTCCAACTTTGACTTCGGTTCCCATGTAGATTCGAATTTAAAATGATCATGATCTAAAAGAGTTTTTCAACACCTTACAAGTGATATGTTTAGAATCTCTTCCCATTCTTTGGCCAACCACCTTATGATACAAGGCAAGTCTGTCTTCTTCAGATTGGCTACACAGTCTTCATTATTAAATCACTGATATCAACAAACTGGGAAGACAGTGGCGATATTACTACTTAAGCTTTTCAAGGGTGCCTCAGTACATCGGCTGACAAAAAGCAGCCACATTTAATGGTAAAAATAATGCTTTGATACCTCCACCTGTGAATGGCGGGATGTGAAGGTGCGTTATGAAGCAGCAGCAGAGCTTTTCTCGGTAAATTGTTGACTTTCAAATATTTCTCTACAACTGATACGACTTCATTCTGGAATCAAATTTTTAAGATTTCTTAATGCATCGGTGCTTTCTTTTGCTGTGTGCAATGTGGGGGCAGTGATTTCTGATTTTTCAGGTTTTTGAAAGCTCTAGGTTTCCGTGATTTCTCTATTAGTATAAGCCTAAGCTTGTGGTTGCCAATTCCATTATTGCAAGCCAATGCGGTAGGTCTATCATCACTTTTCTTGTATATGGGTGCTGCAACTTCATTTTTTTAAGCAATCATTTTCGTAGGGAACAACTTGTAATTTTAACCACTCTCATTGTAACTGTACAGCTGTTCGCCAGAAATTCCCTCTTGATCAATAACTTTGAAAAGACAATCATTAAATGATGGAACAGCCTCTTTATCAACAGATAAAATCTCTCCACTATTGGTAATCTAGTGAATACCAAATCAGTTTTTCCACCAATCCAACCACCCATCACTGGCAGTAAATTCTGAATCTTCTCCTTCTACCTGCCACTGAAATTGCAACGCTTTTTCCTGAAATATGGGCTCAGTACAGGCAAACATTTTCCTCTTAAATGTTTATGCCACAAAGATAAAGCTGCCTCAATTTCTTTATGCTTACCTTTCAACATTGCCTTTCTTACTTTTATTCAACTTCCACTAGCTTGGGGAGCGTATCACTTTTCAATTTCTACTTGTCAATTTTTTTTCCCCACTCCTAAATCCAAATCAATAGTTTTGGCTGCTATCTCAGAATCCAGTAACATTACAGCACATAGTTTCTGATCCATATCACTAGAAGGTGTTTCTCCCCCCCCCCCCCCCCCCACCACCACCAATTTCAGACTCTTTAATTAAAACACAATGGAATGCTCAAAACAATAATTTAAGAATACATGCACTTGATGTATGATATACAACTGAAGAAACAAAGAACATTGGGTAGCAAACACACCTACTCTTTATGTGTGTTCATTGTTGTTTGGGAGGCCTGGAAGAGGGTTTCTAAGTATCCTTTTTTTGAAGAGTGGCTCTGGTAATTTATTTAATATTAATGACAGAATATGTATCTTATAATTGTGGCTCCAGATGACACAGAAGCACAAAAGATTTCAAAAGACCACACAACATTGTAGCTAGCAGCCACTTGCTAGAGTTCTATAAAAGTACAGTACAAACAACAAATTATCCTCAGTTATCATGGAGAAGTGTTACCATGATATTAATTAAGTAGGCTGGGATTAAGGGGTTAGATAGCACAGAGGCTAGATAGTCACGAGCTAGATAGTTGAGAGTCTACTGTTATGATACTCTGGTCGAAGCCATACAAACCACCTGCTATGACATCGGTCTGATGAAGTAACATTAGTTTGTCAATTTGCTGATTTGAGGTATGCTGCCTTATGATGGTGGGTCCACAAATGTCTAGTACTGAAGAAATTTGGTATTCTTTGTTTATTTTGTCTGTCTCGGTTGCACGAATATATAATTTTTGATGCAATGGTTACCAGTTTCAGGCTGACACTCCCACTGTCAAACCCTAGACCTTGTTATTAATAGTAACTAGTCACATAATATGGAGCCAAAAGGCACAAATAGCTCCTGTACAGAAGGTCAAACTGTGGGCAGCAAGTACTCTCAATGATAAGATATCTATGTTTCTACTGTTGCACCTGAAAGACACAAGAATATAAAAAGAATAAAAAATAAATTATCAAATTTCCTCGCTTTGTGAAATAATTTCACAAGTAAGTACCTGAAGCCACTAAAGATAGTGTGGGAAAATATACACTGCAAATATGTTGGATCTAAAACTTTACCGAGCATATAGATTGTTCCATGAAATTTTGAGTGAACCACTTGATGTCATAACTACCTTGCATATTTTGGCACAGTCGTCTACTCATATCATGGCAGGAAATTACTAATATACAGCATTTCGCTTTAAATTCCATGGAACTTGTGAAAATTGTTTCTGACAATTAGTCTAACAGTTCCCTCTCCTCTGAATGAATTTTCACTCAGTATCACAGTGTGCACCAATTTGAAACTTTCTGGCAGATTAAAACCACTTTCTGGCAGATTAAAACTGTATGCTGAACCACGATTTGAACTTAGGACCTTTGCCTTTTGTGGGCAAGTGGTCTACTGACTGAGTTATCCAAGTACAACTTATGACCTATCCTCACAGCTTTACTTCTGCCATTACCTCATCTCGTACCTTCCATACTTCACAAAAGCTCTCTTACATCCTTGTGGGACTAGCACTGTTGGAAGAAAGAATACTGTGGAGACTGCTAAGCTACAACCTGAGGGATCCCAGAATGAATTTTCACTCGGCATAACAGTGTGTGTTGATTTGAAACTTTGGCAGATTAAGACTTTGTGCCAGACTGGGACTCCAATCTTTACCTTTTGCAAACAAGTGCTCTACTAACTGAGCTATCAAAGCATGACTCACGACCCACCCTCACAGCTTTACTTCTGCTGGTACCTCACTCCATTGCTGACTGATAATTTATTCTTGAAACTATTCCCCATGGCTATGGTTAAGCCACATGTCCTCTTATCCTTTCTTCAGGGAGTATGAGTCCCACACAGTATGCAAGAGAACTTCTGTGACGAAAGGCAGGGAGGAGATGAGAGCTTTGAGGACAGGTCATTAGTCTTGCTCGAACAGCTCAGTTGGTGGAGCACTTGCCTGCAAAACGCAATGGTACCAGTTTTAAGTCCTGATACAGCAGATAGTTTCAATGTGCCAGG
Organism: Schistocerca cancellata; assembly: GCF_023864275.1. Classification (NCBI taxonomy): domain Eukaryota; kingdom Metazoa; phylum Arthropoda; class Insecta; order Orthoptera; family Acrididae; genus Schistocerca; species Schistocerca cancellata. The sequence goes on from NC_064626.1 coordinate 573,582,304, forward strand.
AAGTTTCAGTTCTCTCTTCTCTTTGAAAAGTTTGTTAATATGTCTGACAATTGACATGATGTTAGTGTAATAGGATTATAAAACGTTTGATAATCTGTCAAATTTTACTAGATTTGTCATTTATTTGACCATGTGTATCGCTATTTGGCATGTTTGTCAATAAAGAAGTGTGTTTGAGACAAATTTTGATTGACAGCAGATTTGACAAGATGATAGACATTGTTTGTGTCAATGCTTTGCTGCACATGTTAAGATAAAAAGAGTTTTAGAACAATTTATCTTTAGATTTAATGAATTTTCACAACTATCGAAACTATGATCAAAGATAAAAACAAAATAGCACTGCTATTATCAAAATGGTAGAGGCACTGTGTCTTTTCTTGCCATGTATTATACATGAACTAGTTTAAAATAATAATATTCTATGCACAACATAAACTGGGAGTATAATAAAATTTTAAAAAGTGAAAAAAAAAATCAAAGTTCTCTAATTCTTATACAAATGATGTATTATACATGTTCCCATGTTGTGATATTTTAACGGAATGTCATTAGAGAACCAAAAAGAAGAAAGTGAATATTCACATATGTGTGTCCTCTTTTTCAATGTGAGGGTGAAGTAAACCAGTTACTAAAATTTTGAGTGTCCATCTATAGAAAGCTAATGTAATCATAAGGTGCTCGGTGTAATATTTGCTTTAGTATATTTTCATGGGTATATTTCTCCCTCAATTTCAACCATTCCCTGGACCAGTGTCTTATTTTCTTTTCCTCCTACCTGCTTGCTGACTTCCAACACCGAGATGCAGCCAGCCTGATGCATACCACATCCATAGTCTGCTGTTGCTGTCTACTGGTTCATTGTGGACAAGAAGACTAGTGCACAGCCAGCCCTCCTCTATTGCGGACCATCATAGATGATCTGCAAGCTGCCATCTCCACACCGACCAGGTGTGCCATGTTCGCACAGTCTCTTGACCAACTCATGAACATTTGCTGCAGTCTTGGTCAATTAATGGTGGATGACCAGGGTATACTCTTTACAAGTCTTTGAGTACACTGAGGTGATTGCTGCAGTGTATCACACAACATTCGGTGGGCAACGCCTTCTCACCCCTTGCTGCCACCATCAGAGCAGAAAGTGGATCACCATGTCACTGTCAATCCCATGGGGTGCTACCCTGGAGGAAATGTTCAGGATTTTGTCAGCTGCAGTAGCTCATTTAAAGTAGAGCAGAGCAGAGCAACTCATGAGCACTAGAGATAACGCTGAACGAAGTAAATGCTGCAGATGCAGATTTTGGAATTTGGAGTAGGAAGAAAAAGCATCAAAGAAGAGAGGCAGATGGGAATAGTTTATCATAAACTCTGGAGTATGCACAGGGGGTGCAGAGAAGTCGTGACTGGTTGATAGAAAATGGGCCTCTAGATGTGAGGCATAGGATAATGAGGGAATGGAACGAAGGTTTTGGTTTTGTTTTGCTTTAGGGCACAAAAAACAACTGGGGCATATGCGCCCAAGTCAAAACTATAGAACACAAAGACAAAGAGGAGTTAAAAAATGACTATACATCAGTCCCAATTGAGATAAGAGAAGACTGCTAAAAACAGGGACACGGAGAAAGGGCTAGAAAAGACACCAAACAGAAACCGAGGTCCAAAACTAAAAATTAAATGGCCTTCGCCATATTGCTTTAGCAGATAAAAAGTAAAACGTAAAACGTGGTCAACAGCTCGCATGTTATTTGCTAAAACGGCTTATAACTCAGACGGCAAACCAATGCGTGAACATAAATGGTTAAAAAATGGGCATTTCGTCAGGAATTGGTGGACTGTTAAAACTTGGGTGCAATATGTACAAAGTGGCTGGGTAGCACCACTTATCAAATGACGATGGCTAAAAAGGCAGTGCCCAATATGCAGCCTAGTTAACATAACCTCCTCCCGGCGGGAGTGCCGAGAGGAGGTCAACCAAGATGCTGGGAGAGGCTTAATAAGCCGGAGTTTATCCCGTGAAGGGAGGACGATTGGCAATGTCAAAGGACACCATCTCCTGACAGACAGCAACACAGAGATCATCACAGGGAATATAGGAACCAGTGGGCTGAGGTACAAGGAATGCAGCCTTGACAGCAGCCTCGTCTCCTCGCAGACCGACATGACCAGGAACCCACAGAAACATCACACTGGCTCCACCAAGAGTGACACGTTCCCTGGACCTGCTGCACTAAGGGATGGGTGGTGTACAGCGCACATAAACTTTGAAGGGCGCCGAGTGAGTCTGATCTGAGGACACAATTGAGAAGGCTGTGTTGACAGATGTACTCTGTGGCCAGATAGAGGGTGAAGAGCTTGGCTGTAAATACTGAGCAGTGTGCCGGAAGCTGATATTGAAAGACACGGGTGCCAATGACATAGGCTCACCGAACCCCACAGTCAGTCCGATAGCCATCAGTGTATACAAAGGTACTACCGCCAAGTTCCATGTGAAGGTCATGAAACTAAAGGCGATAGAGTGAGCCTGGAGTAGTATTCCTAGGAAACAAATGAAGGCCAAGGTTAACATGGGCTGCTTCACAGAGCCAAGGTGGTGAAGGGTTCACACCCACTGGGAAAGTTGCAGGTAGTGTGAAGTTAAGCCACCATAACAAGTGCCGAAAACGGAGTCCAGGAGATAACAGAGAATCGCCCATACTGGTGATCAAAGGAGTCATCGAAGAAGGAGGCATAGGATGGGTGGTCATGCATGGCAGACAAACGGCTTGCATACCTGCTGAGGAGAAAGTTATGGTGGTAGGACAGTGGTAGTTCAGCAGCCTCAGTATACAGACACTCAACCGGGCTGGTGTAAAAGGCACCAGTGGCCAAATGGATGCCACAATGGCGGATAGTGTTGAGACTGCATATGAGGTATGGACATGCAGATGCATAAACAACAGTTTTGAACGGACAAGGGACCAGTACAAATGGACGAGGTTGGTTCGATCGGCACCCCAGTAACTACCATTGAGGGCACAGAGGACATTGAGGAACTGTGTACAGCGGGCTGCCAGGTAAGATACATGGGAGGACCAAGAGAGTTTCCTATTGAGTTTGAACCCCAGGAATTTCATAGTTTCAACAAATGGAAAGGCAACAGGCCCAAGATGTAAAGATGGTGGGAGAAACCAATTACATCACCAGGAATTCATACAGATGGTTTTGTCAGTGGAAAAACGAAAGCCATTGTTGAACTCCATGAGTAAAGACGATCAAGACATTACTAAAGACACCACTCAGTGTGACAGGTCCACGGAGAACTGCAATAGATGACAAAATCATCAACAAAATGGGAGCCGGAGATGCCCAGGAGGAGACAAGGCATTATAGGAATAATGGCGATAGCAAAGAGGATGACGCTCAGGATGGAACCCTGAGGCACACTGTTTTCCTGAATAAAGGTGTCTGACAAGGTAGAACCCACATGCACCTTGAAAACTTGGCCTTTTAAAAATTCCTGAAGGAAACAGGGCAGGCGGCCATGGAAGCCCCATGTGTAAAGAGTATAGAGGATACCAATTCTCCAGAAGGTGTCATAGCCCTTCTCTAAATTGAAAAACACGGCCACGGTCTGGGGTTTCTGCAGAAAACTATTCATGACATGGGTGGACAAAGTAACGAGCTGGTCAACTGCAGAACGCTGCACTCGAAATCCACACTGTGCATTCATCATCAAAATCCACACTGTGCATTAATCAGTAAATTGCGAGTCTCAAGCCACCATACCAGCTGAGCATCAATCATACGTTCCATCACCTTGCAAGTGCAGCTGGTGAGAGAGATGGGGCATTAGCTAGAAGATAGGTTTTTGTCCTTACCAGGCTTAGGTATAGGTAGGGGTATGATGGTGGCTTCACACCAACAGCTAAGAAATGTTCCCTCTGCCCAGCTGCGGTTGTACATGGTAAGCAGAAAGTGCTTGCCTGCAAGAGAAAGGTGCTGCAACATATGAATGTGGATGCGGATGGCATCTGGCCCTGGGATCGGGATGAACTGAAAGCATGTTCTAGCTCCCTCACAGTAAAGGCAGCATTGTAACACTCGTGATTCAGAGAAGAGAAGGGTATCACCCAAGCCTCCTCCACTTGTTTCCGATGGAGGAAGGCAGGGTGATAGTGGGAAGAGCTCGAAATGTCCGCAAAATGGTGGCCCAAGGTGTTTGATATAGCAATAGGGGTCACGATGACATCATCTGCTACTGTCAGGCCAGAAATTGGGGAAAGGATCTTGGTCCCAGAGAGCCACCAGAGGTTGGCCCACACGACAGAGGAAGGGCTGAAACTGTTAAAAGAACTAGTGAATGAAATACAGCTAGATCGTTTGCTATACCAAAGAACACAACGACACACTGCACACATCTTTTTATAATGAATGCAGTTTGACATCAAAGGATGATTGTTAAAAACGCAGAGAGCACGTCTCCATGCATGAATTGTGTCGCAGCATGCCTCAGTCCACCAAGGGATTGGGACACGATGTGGTAAAGGGAAAATGCAAGGAATGGAACGTTCTGCAGCAGTAATAACAACATTTGTGAAATATTCCACTTGGTCATCACAACTGGGGAAATCTTGTTTGTCGAAGGTCGCCAGGGAGGAGTAAACCTGACTAAGGAGTCAGCCTTACTATACTGGCATTTGGGTGTGTACAAAGATGGGGTAGGAGTCAGCAAACAGATAGCACATGGGAAATGGTCGCACGAGTAGGTGTCAGAAAGAACGGACCACTCAAGACGATGAGCAAGCTGGGCAGTGCAGAAGGATAGGTCCAAATGGGAATAGGTGTGTGAGGAGTCAGAAAGGAAAGTGGGTGCTCCAGTGTTAAAAGGGGATAAAGTATATTAAAGTCTCCAAGTAGCAAAAATGGGGGAGGTAGCTGCCCAATAAGAAGAGGGAAGGAAAAGGCAAACTGCTATGGCTTGAAGATGGGTAGTCAGGGAGATGGGTTGACAAGGAATGTCACTGCATATGAGCAGCATGGTGCCCCTATGAGATGGAATGCCAACCTCAGGGGGGAGATCAAAATGAACCAGTAAGAAACATGAAAGCTCAAAGAGGTCGTGAGGGTGCAATTTCGTTTCCTGAAGGCAGAGTACAAAAGCAGCCATAAATCCTCTTTGTGGAAGGCCACAAACATTCCATTGGAGGACGGTGAACGATAAGGAAAAGATGTGGGGGAGTCACCTCAATGGCTGCCGAGTGATAGGCTAAGAGTCGCTGGTATAGGGCACAGAAGCAGGAGGATCCTGCTCCATGGGGTCCACAGAAGCATCGGCTTGCTTGTGCGGTCGGTCTGTGGAATCCAATGCTGAAAAACTGTTAGTGGTGCACACTATGACACGGAGGCTGGCCAGTGACACCATCAAAGAGGATCTTCGAGTCAGTGAAGGAAAAGAGCGTTTGCCTTTGGTGGATTTCTTTGGGCCTTTCTGATTAGAGGAAGACTCGGTTGGCTGGAGGGATGTAGGAAGTCTTCACAGGAGTTAGAGGTGGGCCAAACGGTTATTCTGGAGTAACCGTTGGTTGGTTGGTTGGTTTGGGGGATGAAAGGGACCAGACTGCTACGGTCATCGGTCCCTTTTTCCAAATACAAAGACCACCCACAGAGAATAAAAACGAGGAACAGAATAGATCACAGACGATACAGAACAAGAGAAACTGAGACAAAGACAAGACAAAACGAACTAAAACCACACAGAGTGTGACAGTGGTTGGCCGACCACAGAAATAAAAAAGGAAAAGCCAACCACTTAGAAACACATTAAAAGATCAGTTTAAAATCATAGGCCAAAGGTCAGAATCAACACAAAACATAAAATAAAACAGAAACACTCAGATTAAAGAATAAAAACTCCCAGCCCTAATAAAACGTAAAACTAAGGCAGCCATAACAGGGTCATCAGATAAAACGGCAGGGAGCGTATCAGGCAGCGCAAATGTCTGCCTGACCACAGCTAAAAGGGGGCAGGCCAACAGAATGTGGGCCACCGTCAAAGCCGCCCCGCAGCGACATACAGTAGGGTCCTCCCGGCGCAGTAAATAACTGTGTGTTAGCCGGGAGTGGCCAAGGCGGAGCCGACAAAGGATGACTGAGTACCTGCGGTTCGCTCGCATGGAGGACCGCCACACAGTCGTCGTCTCCTTAATGGCACGGAGTTTATTGGGTGTAATCCGATCGCGCCATTCAGCGTCCCAAAGCGCAAAAACTTTTCGGCGGAGGACTGCCCGCAAATCAGCCTCTGGGAGGCCAACATCCAGAGATGGTTTACTCGTGGCCTCTTTCGCCAGGCGGTCAACATGTTCATTGCCCGGGATACCGACATGACCGGGGGTCCACACAAAGGCCACAGAGCGGCCGCAACGCGCAAGAGTATGCAGGGACTCATGGATAGCCATCACCAGACGAGAACGAGGAAAACACTGGTCGAGAGCTCGTAAACCGCTCAGGGAATCGCTACAGATAACGAAGGACTCACCTGAGCAGGAGCGGATATACTCTAGGGCTCGAAAGATGGCGACTAGCTCAGCAGTGTAAACGCTGCAGCCAGCCGCCAAGGACCGTTGTTCGGAATGGTCCCCTAGAGTTAGCGCATACCTGACACGACCAGCAACCATCGAACCGTCGGTGTAAACAATTCCAGAGCCCTGATACGTGGCCAGGATGGAATAAAAGCGGCGGCGGAAGGCCTCTGGAGGGACCGAGTCCTTCGAGCCCTGTGCCAAGTCGAGCCGAAGGCAAGGGCGAGGAACACACCACGGGGGTGTACGCAGAGGCGCCCTGAAAGGAGGTGGAACAGGGAAAAACCCAAGCCCGCAGAGAAGCTCCTTGACGCGTACGGCGATCGGACAATCCGACCGGGGCCGACGGTCTGGCAGATGGACGACTGACTGCGGGAACAGGACACGATAATTTGGATGCCCAGGCAAGCTTAGAACATGGGCAGCATAAGCGGCCAGCAAACGTTGGCGCCGGAACCGCAGTGGAGGTACACCTGCCTCCACTAGTACGCTGTCCACAGGGCTGGTGCGGAAAGCACCAGTGGCAAGGCGTATCCCGCTGTGGAGAATTGGGTCCAACACCCGTAACGCAGATGGGGATGCTGAGCCATAAGCCAGGCTCCCATAATCCAGACGGGACTGGATTAACGCCTGGTAGAGCCGCAACAGGGTAGAGCGGTCGGCGCCCCAGCGGGTGTGGCTCAAGCATCTCAGAGCATTTAGATGCCGGCAACACGTCTGTTTAAGCTGCCGGATATGAGGCAGCCAAGTCAACCGGGCATCGAAAACCACCCCCAAAAACCTGTGGGTCTCCACCACAGCAAGGAGTTCGTTGGCAAGATAAAGCCGCGGCTCAGGATGGACTGTTCGGCGCCGGCAGAAATGCATAACGCGGGTCTTGGCTGCCGAAAACTGAAACCCATGCGCTACAGCCCAAGACTGCGCCTTACGGATAGCGCCCTGTAGCTGACGTTCAACAGCTGCAATGCCAGTAGAGCTGTAATAAAGGCAGAAGTCGTCAACATACAGGGAAGCAGAGACAGAATTTCCCACGGCCACAGCGAGCCCGTTAATGGCTATTAAAAACAGGCAGACACTTAAAACAGAACCCTGTGGCACACCGTTCTCCTGGACGTGGGTGGAACTATAGGAGGCTGCGACTTGCACGCGTAAGGTACAATACGACAGGAAATTGTGGATAAAAAGCGGCAGAGGACCCCGACGACCCCATCCATGAAGCGTAGAAAGGATGTGATGACGCCATGTTGTATCGTACGCCTTCCGCATGTCGAAAAAGACAGCGACCAAGTGCTGACGGCGGGCAAAGGCAGTACGGATGGCCGACTCCAGGCTCACCAGATTGTCGGCGGCGGAGCGGCCTTTCCGGAACCCACCCTGAGACGGAGCCAGAAGGCCCCGAGACTCCAGTACCTAATTCAAGCGCCGGCTCACCATCCGTTCGAGAAGCTTACAAAGAACGTTGGTGAGGCTAATGGGGCGGTAGCTGTCCACCTCCAGAGGGGTCTTTCCAGGTTACAAAACGGGGATGACAACGCCTTCCCGCCATTGCGACGGAAACACCCCCTCGACCCAAAGACGGTTGTAAAGATCGAGAAGGCGCCGCTGGCAGTCCACTGAAAGGTGTTTCAGCATCTGACAGTGGATGCCATCTGGCCCAGGAGTGGTATCAGGGCAAGCAGCTAGGGCACTGCGAAATTCCCACTCACTGAATGGAGCATTGTAAGATTCTGGGTGGTTGGTGCGAAACGAAACGCTCCGACGTTCCATCCGCTCTTTAATGGAGCGGAAGGCCTGGGGGTAATTCGCAGAAGCGGAACTCATAGCAAAATGCTCTGCTAAGCGATTGGCAATGACGTCGGAGTCAGTACAAACTGCTCCATTCAGTGAGAGCGCAGGGACGCTGGCAGGGGTCCGATAGCCGTAGACGCGTCGAATCTTGGCCCAGACCTGCGAAGGAGTGACATGGAGGCCAATGGTGGACACATACCGCTCCCAGCACTCCTTCTTGCCTTGGCGGATAAGGAGGCGGGCCCGCGCATGCAGCCGTTTGAAGGCGATAAGGTGGTCTAAGGAGGGATGTCGCTTGTGACGCTGGAGCGCCCGCCGGTGATCTCAGGCGACCACCAAGGCACAGCCTTCCACCGAGGGGACCCAGAAGATCAGGGAATGGCAGATTCGGCGGCAGTAACGATGCCGGTGGTGACCGATTGAACCACCGCATCAATGTCGTCATTAGAGAGAGACTCAAGAGCGGCAGTGGAGGAGAACAAGTCCCAGTCAGCCTTATTCATAGCCCATCTGCTAGGGCGCCCAGAAGAGTGACGCTGTGGTAGTGACAGAAAGATCGGAAAGTGGTCACTACCACACAGGTCGTCATGCACACTCCATTGGACAGACGGTAAGAGGCTAGGGCTACAGATTGAAAGGTCAATGGCGGAGTATGTGCCATGCGCCACACTGAAGTGTGTGAAGGCACCATCATTTAAAATCGAGAGATCGAGCTGCGACAATAAATGCTCAACGATGGCGCCTCGACCTGTTGCCACTGACCCACCCCACAGAGGGTTATGGGCGTTGAAGTCGCCCAATAGCAAGAAAGGTGGCGGCAATTGGGCTATCAGCGCAGCCAGGACATGCTGCAAGACATCACCATCCGGTGGAAGATAAAGACTGCAGACGGTAACAGCCTTTGGCGTCCACACCCGAACAGCGACAGCCTCTAAAGGTTCTTTTCAGCATTAAATTGAGCCCGAGAACGCTTAGAGACTGCTGGCGGCTGGCCGCCAGCGAGAGATGATGTACCACGCTTCATTGCGGGTCATCCGCCCTGATGCCACCTACTCCGACCAAGGGCCCTCCCCACGGGCGCCACACAGCCGCAGCAATAGCCACCTGGCAGGATGTCCATTGCCGGGAGTCCTGATGCCCCAGGGAGACGGGCATCTACCCCTTGGCATACGTGGGGAGTTAACGGCGCAGGCATCAGTAGAGCGATCCCTGTGTTGTCAGGGGGCTACAACCAAGAGGGTACATGGCGGCCCCACAACGACAGACTGGCTACCGTGCTGGATCTTAGGTGCAAGACTGTCCAAGGTCGTCGTCGCAGTTAAAAGAAACACTGCAGAGTGCAGCGTGGGAATCGCACCCAGGGACGTATCCTCGCCCAAGAGATGGAAAACGAGCGGGACACCATTGCAACGATGAAAAAGCCGGCTAAAGGTCTCAATGCACGACGGATACAGTGCACCACGTAAGGATCCCTTCCCCAAATGGCTCGCTCTTCGGAATAATTTAGAAAGATGGAGGTCAAACCCGAGAGGGGACCATCACATAAGGCCGAAACATTTGAGACTCCTTTTAGTCGCCTCTTACGACAGGCAGGAATACCGCGGGCCTATTCTAACCCCCGAACCCGCAGGGGGGGGGGGGGGGGGGGGGGGGGGGGGGGGGAGTAACCGTTATTACAGTTCCAGTTACTCTTTGATAACCATTATTTTTAACAGTTAATAATAACTGTCACGTTATTTTTCGCTAGCAAATACCGAATACTCCGAAGGGGCTACAGTTAAATAACGACATAGTTGGAATCCATCAGTTTAGTTATCAGTATAACCGCGAATAGTGTGAAATGCAGGAATGTCATATGAATCGTGTCATAACCTTAGCTAATTAACTCTGGGTACATTTTAGCTGATGTTAGAACGTTTATTAGTGTTTCATATTATATGTTTGTAGGTTATCGGTAGCTATTAGAAATATTATCCTCACAGCTGCAACAGAAAGTACGCGGAACTTCGCCACAGCACTGTTTAAGTAAAATGTTAACAACATGCGTTTTTAAGTATGAAGTAATATGTAAACTGAATACTGTAGGTTAAATTCGAAGCTTAATTTCTTGTGCTGCTCACTTAATAGAATAAGTGTACAGCCTTGTAATACAACAAAAAATATACATAATGTGACAGATTCGTTTACTCGTGTCCTGTAAAAGATAGTCCTATTGGGGAAAGTGTGTGTACGCTAATCCAAGTTTTATGTGAGATTTGGAAACTGCTTGATTTCTTCAGCTACAGCATGTTTATAACATATGAAGACAAGCAGATCGAAAAAGTTGACAGTGTTACATTTCTGGAACTACAACTCAATAATAAATTCAGTTGGGAAGGGCATACCACAGAACTGATAAGCGCCTAAACAAGTCTGTATTTACAGTGAGAACGATGTTAGATCTACGAGACATAAATATACAAAAGCTTACATATTTTCCTCTATTTCATAAGGGAGCATATTCTGTGGTAACTCGTCAAACATAGCAAAAGTTTTTTGCATGCAAAAGCGTGTAATAAAAATCGTTTGTGGTATAAATTCAAGAACATCATGTAGGAACCTATTCAAGGAACTTTTTATTCTAACCACTGCTTCCTAGTATATTTATTCCTTAATGAAATTTGTTACAAGTATTTCCAACCAATAGCTCAATACATAATGTCAGTACTAGAAATAGGAACAGCAATCTACATAAAGACCTAAAATCACTTACCTTGGTCCAAAAGGGGTCCAATATTCAGGAACATGCATTTTCAATAAACTGCCGGCAAGTCAGCAATCATTAAAAACTTGGTTTCAGATAAAGGACGGTTTACAGTGTGTTTGAAAGACTTTTTGATACAGAAGTGTCTGATTCCACCCGCCTGCTTTGACCCAGGACGTCAACAATATGCCGGAAATGGCTATTTTAAGTGTGTCTATGGCATATAAATAATACAATAACATCTCCCACCAAAAATACAATCAAACCAACACAACTACGGGAAGTTGGGGGGCTTTAGGGTGAGGACAAGCTAGTAAAAAAAAAAAAAAAAAAAAAAAAAAACCACACCATGATCCCAAAACACAAAGTGAAGAACAAAAAGAAAAAAAAAATTACAGCATTCCGCTACACCAACAAAAATCTGCAGGAATTGGACACTTCCCTTGAACAATATAGGTCAACCATAGGTGACCACACCAAAACACCAATACCCACAACTAAAAGTACAAAAATTGGAATCGGACATTTCCCTTGACCTGCATAGGTCAACCTCAGATGACGATACCAAAACATCAACACCTATAACTATGAAAATGGGAATCGGTCATTTCCAGTGACCTATATAGGTCCACCACAACTACTGATGCCAAAAAACCAACACCTACAACTGCGAAAAATAAAACAACAATCCCAAAAATCCACAAATCAAACATCCCTACATAAATTAAATCACATTCAATACTCCATAAATACACAGAACATCACAACTAGAAAAATAATAATAGTAATAATAATAATAATAATTACCACCAGCAAATTCCGGCACCAAATTAGATCGGCCAGCCCCCCCCCCCCCCCCCCCCACACACACACACACAAAATAACAAACTCAAGCACCATGCCGTAATGACATTCACACACCACAACACCTTTACATCAAAGCAGACGGGTGGAATCGGACGCTTCCATTGACCCCTCCTTCTACTCTGCAGATGAATATTGTAACAGAAACTGATAGACCAGCTTAGGTAAAAATTCTGCTGTATTTCAGTTTTGACAGCACTTGGTCGCAACAGTCAAGATCGGGTATTCTATGTATGATAAATTTATTAAAAGTGCGTAACTGTCTTTTATTCTGACAGCGTACCAATTCTGTAAATATTAGAAGTTACTGTAATATATTCACATATTTTGACAATCTCCTGACAAATGATGAGGATAATAATTATTATATTCAACTGTATTATGTTATACATCCTGACATGTTATTTGTCAGCGGCTATTTCCGAAGAAGTACATAAATATTTGTTCGCTCCAGTAACTATCGTCTCTGGAAATATCACCAGGGTCTAAGACTGGAGTCACTGTGTCAGGAACACAGACACACAGTTATTCCGTTACCCTTACCAACTTACAGGTTACCTGTAATGGTAGCCCGATAACTGCCAGAGAACGAGAACTGTGAGTCAACAACGATGACTGCCAGAGGAAAATACCAATCTCTGACAGTTATTTCCATAGTCACTCGAATTCCTTATGGTAACTCTCTTTATACTATCCGTCCAAGCTAAACTGACAAATAAGGCAGTGGCTCAAGGGAACAACCGTACTTGTTAATGCCTGTACTGCAGCCACTGCTCGGACATTAACTTTATTTAATTGTTTGTGCTAAAAGTAACGAAGGCGCACGATACAGTACACAGTTCTTATCAACAGATGGCGCACAGTCTCACAGTTATTCCCATGGCCTATAGAACGCCTTCCAAATGGTCTATCCCTCTCCTTCACTCGTAGCCAGATCTCCGATGAGTTGATGGGAAAGCGTAGTACGATCTTCGGTCAACAGATGGCGCGAGGCACTGTTGACTCTAGACAGTTATTGAAATAACTGCCTGTATCAGAGGAACGGTTATCGCAGTAACCGTCACATCTCAGTAACGATATTTTTTGCCACCTCTAACAGGAGTACTCCCTCTGTCCTTTCCGGCCTACCGGTTGTGTAGCTGGGGGCTTCACCCCTTGAGGCGAGAGTCTGATGACTTGTTGCACAGCTGGATGGGGAGATGGTGATGCTACCTTGACACTGGGCAACGATTTCACAACCTCAGAGCTGAATTGTAGGTCACATGTCTGTGTGGCCATGTCCTTCATGGAGCAAGGGGTAACAAGAACAGAACTATAGATGCCAAATGGGAGAACACAGGGTTTGCAACTAGTCAATAGCCTGTGAGCAACTGGGTAAGGCACTTTTTCCTTTACCCAGATCTCTTGGACAGCTCGCTCATCAAGATACACAGGACAATCCTGAGAGGCGGACAACTGCCCTCGAGCTCATTCCTACCATAGTTTACACATTTGGCTGAGTGGCGACAAGATGTTCTAGTGTGATTGAAACGATGACACTGGTAGCAGCGCATCACATTTTAATGTACGGCCGGGCTGTGATAATTTCATAGCCTGCTTTGATCTTGGATGGAAGCACCACTCTACCAAAGGTGAGAAAAAGAGTGTGGATGGGCACTAAGGAGGAATCTACCTCCTTCATTACACAATGGATGGCAATGACACCTTGATGAGAGAGGTAAGATTGGCTTTCGGCCTCGGTTAGACCATCAAGCAGCCTAGTGTAAATAACACCACAGGAAGAATTAAAAGTTCTATGGGCCTTGACATGAACAGGGTAGGTGTGGAGAAGTGAGGCAGCAAGCAGTTGTCATGCTTGAGAATCAAAAGTAGTGTCAAAAAGCAAAGTGCCATTCTGTAAATGAGAGCAGGATTCCACAGGGCCAGCAATTGTATCAACACCTTTCTAAATAATAAACGGATTTACCATGGCGAAGGACTGATTGTCTTCAGTATGCGAGACCACAAGGAACAGAGGTGCAGCAGGAAGGGTCTTTGAATCATTAGCCTCATTACATTTACGTTTTGTAGACGTTGATTGTGAAGGTTATCGACTCATTGCAGGAAAATCCCCCATCATTGCTAGCGTCTCCGATGGCACGCTCCTTCTAACTGGGGGCCCCTTTCACAAGGGGGCACACCTACCTTAGGTGATTGTTCACACCTGAGGCCACACCTCTCGAACACCTAACAGAGGGACCAATCAGAAATTTGGGAAGGTTGCAGCTCAGGCACTCACCCCTCCCTGGACCTGGCCTACACCAGGGGGTATGTGCGAACCCAACCTGTCGAGCGGGGGCTGGGAATTACACGTTACCCAGTAACCTGTTACGTGTCTGACACATGGGTCAGCCTTCAGGAGTGCACAGGGATGGAGAAAAAAAGAGGAACCTCAAACGCCGAAGCGGAGGAAGAAGAGGAGAAGGGAGACAAGGAAAGGAAAAGGGAACGGAAAACAGTGGTGAGACTGTACTTATGTCAGCAACACACCATGTGGAACATTCCCAATAACACCCCAGACATGTTCCGCAAGGGAGGGGAAAAAGAATAGCAAGAGGTGAGACATGCAGCACAGAAGGGAAAAGATGCTGCAAAGGCTGGGACCCTGTTGTAGCCAAGCACAAACCTGCCAAAGAGTGACAAGCCCCTTGGGGGGGGGGGGGGGGGGGGGGGATGGAAAGAAGGGATGGAGAGAAAGCAGAAAGGTGGAAGCAAGAGGAATCAACGTTGAAAGGTGCTTGCATGATTGTAGACAATGTGAACAGGTATGGTGAATCAAAGGTTGTGGAAGCTCCTGTAAGTTTACTTGATACAGAAACTATTAGCATTGTGGAAGTAACAGAAAGTAATGTAATAGTGTCAGCTCCAATGTCTTGAGAAAATACAGAACTATCTGAAATGCCAAAAGAAATAAGTTTGTGCTGTATGGGAACAAATGTGTGTGTGTGTGTGTGTGTGTGTGTGTGTGTGTGTGTGTGTGTGTGTGTGTGTGTGAGTAGCAACACAGGTGAAACTGATACAGGTGCAGTGGTACCACTGGGTGATAATGATGGTTGTTTCGAGGCTGTGGAGTCTGCGCCAGATTTACAGGGAATTACACATGCCACTAATTTTTTCATCGTGCAGAGTGGAACAGCAGATGGTGATTTACAGATAGATACTATGGCGAATGCACAGCAAACTATCGGTGATGTTAGTTGCGGATAATGAAGCAGTACAGACACATTTGTTTTCGAAGGATGCAGATTTATTATCAGAAGGGGTGCACCACCTTCACCATAGGGATGAGGGAGGAAGTGAAGGAGTAGAAAAAAAATGACTGTAGGTAAAGATCATGTGACAACACTGAATCCTTTCAGGAACATGTGCTGACAATCTGGGTCAATTTCCCAAAACTTGTAATGATATAGGGAATGTGGTAGAGAGGAAATGTCGTGTAATTGTTCTCAAAAGAACTGTCAAAATTGAGGAGACATTGTTTCAGCCAAAGGAGAAGCTGCAAGCAAGGCATAGACGCAAGGAACTAAACTGTGTGTAATCAGCTGTTTATTTTGGGAAAATGTATGGGAATCTTTTGTTTCAAAGACAAAGTTGCAGATGATAAGTCAAAACAGCAGGTTAAAAAAAACACATGATAGAAAAAAAGAAAACCATAAACTTGCTGTAACTTGTTAAAACGTAAATAAAGATAATGTAGAATAACAGTAAAAAGGGTTCAGTAAACTGAAACTTAAGAATAATGACACAGAATTAGTTATAACAAGACAGTCCACTTAAGGCAGCTCTCACGAGCAAAAAAGTTGGTACTACATGCTCAATGTTCAACTGTGAGCAGAGGATAGGCAATGGGAGGGATGTTATCAACAGAAAAATTTTATTGTACATTTTTAATTTTTTGAAAGCTCTGGGCTGGCTTGCCAGTCGAATGTCAACAAGGCACACTGTTCATGTAACAGATGTCAGGGCAAGATGTGATGAGCATTCCACACAATCTCAGTGTGAGCAAGCACTAACGTAAGCACTGCAGTGCTACAAACAAGGTACTGTGAAATAACACAATGCAACTTCAAGACCAGAGGGCCACTGCAAAAGTCAAATGTAGGCATGAAGACTCGAGCTCAGCGACCATAGTAATTACTGAATTACCATAGCAAAGGAAGGAGCACTGATGGGACCAAAAAATGAGGGCAAAATTGCACATATACCCAGAGCCACTGCATCACAAGTGCAGGCTCAGCACTTTAAATAATGAGGCTTTGGAACACATACACACATTCAGTCATGCTACCATTCCGTCCGTGTTGCTAGAACCAGAGAAAACGACAGTCTACTGAGCTTCAGTGAAACTGCAAGCTGATAGATTATGACCTACTTGCTTCCTGCTTGCTGACTTAAATACCAAGGTGCAGTCAGCCTGATGGATACTACAACTCCTGCTCTGCTATTGCTGTCTACTGGGTCATCTTGAACGAGAAGACTGTTGTATAGCCAGCCCTCCTCTGCTATGGGTCATCGTGGATGGTCTGCAAGCTATCATCTCCACACTGACAAGACATAGCCTGTTCGCACAGCTTCCGGGTCAAACCGAGAACAACTGCTGCAATCTTAGTCAATCTATAGTGTATGGCCACAGCCTCATCTTCACAACAGCAAACATTGTTTTCGAAAGTGCTCAGGTTGGAGTCCCACTGTGTCACAGGTCTGCTGCCACCAACACAGCAAATGACCATGCTCACTGACCCGCAGAGCAATGTCACATCTCGTTCGGATGACATCAGCACTTCTTTGCAGTATGTGCACTTGCATCTGGCCACAGCCCACCACCCTGAAGATGCTTAACTCTGTAAACTCAATAAATTAACAAATGTTATTTCACATATTACTGTATCACTGATGCCTCACCCACACCCCGCGCTTGGCCTCCTGCTCACAATGCGACTACAGTTTCCAGGGTGTTAGAAAGTGGTCACAACATTACAGTGATTCGTAGAAATATGTACAATGTCTTACAAAGACGAAATGAGACTCCTCACATTCTAAGTAACTATTTCTAGTGCTTTATTAGTGCCCGACTATTTACTGACCTTCAACTGTGTCCTCATACTTTGTTAAGATCACCTCGGTAGCAGCGGAAAAGCAGTTTACTATACACACTTGCATTCTGCCATCAGAAAATGTCATTTACGACCACCAGTGACACAAATGAAATGAGACTACTGCAAATTTCTGTACTTAGCAAATATGTTCAATTAGAAGTGGTCACCTTCAACACAGGACCTGTTTGAGTCCATACACAACAGCATAACTTCCTTCCAGAGTTCCAACTATTTCTGTATATCATTTTCTTTATGCCTGCAAAGGAGCTGCACTGTTTGCACTTACAGTGGAATACTATAACATTTACTTAGCACACTACTTTATCAGCCAACAAGATCAATTTGGATGAAACTTGTGACGGCATCAAGGCCAAGAAAAAGTCATGCACTAACACAGGACAACAAATACACGTTCGGTGGAGTTAAGAAGTCTCATCTTTCATGTTTAGATGTTCACAACCATTTCTATATTTCTACGGCATGCCAGCATTTCAACACACATTACCATTTACATATCTGTCCATTCATCAAACTGTTTAAATGCAGTTTTTTTAGATAAAGAAGGATCAGGAATGATATTGCAAATATTTCTTTGACAGACTTCGAAGAGACATGAGCATTTATACACCACAGGTCATCTTATGGTGTATAGTTGAGGGCATTTTGTGTATAACTATCACTTCCACTTTTCCTGTTCCATTTGGTAATGGTGTTTAACATCACAATTATTTCACAAGTTTTATGTTGGAATTAAGTAAAATGTTACCTGCCTCTTCTAGGAACAATCTTTGTTAAAGAGCATCCCGCAACTAATGTCAAGAAACCTAGATTAACACGTAGTCTACTTTTTATCATCATCGTCGTCATTTAAGACTGATTATGCCTTTCAGCGTTCAGTCTGGAGCATAGCCCCCTTATAAAATTCCTCCACAATCCCCTATTCAGTGCTAACATTGTTGCCTCTTCTGATGTTAAACCTATTACTTCAAAATCATTCTTAACCGAATCCAGGTACCTTCTCCTTGGTCTTCCCCGACTCCTCCTACCCTCTACTGCTGCACCCATGAGTCTCTTGGGTAACCTTGCTTCTCCCATGTGTGTAACATGACCCCACCATCTAAGCCTGTTCGCCCTGACTGCTACATCTATAGAGTTCATTCTCAGTTTATCTTTGATTTCCTCATTGTGGACACCCTCCTGCCATTTTTCCCATCTACTAGTACCTGTAATCATCCTAGCTACTTTCATATCTGTAACCTCAACCTTGTTGATAAGGTAACCTGAATCCACCCAGCTTTCGCTCCCATACAACGAAGTTGGTCGAAAGATTGAACGGTGCACAGATAACTTAGTCTTGGTACTGACTTTCTTCTTGCAGAAGAGAGTAGATCGTAGCCGAGTGCTCACTGCATTACCTTTGCTACACCTCGCTTCCAGTTCTTTCACTATGTTGCCATCCTGTGAGAATATGTATCCTAAGTACTTGAAACCGTCCACCTGTTCTAACTTTGTTCCTCCTATTTGGCACTCAATCCGTGTATATTTCTTTCCCACTGACATTACTTTCGTTTTGGAGATGCTAATCTTCTTATCATAGTCCTTACATTTCTGATCTAGCTCTGAAATATTACTTTGCAAACTTTCAATCGAATCTGCCATCACAACTAAGTCATCCCCATACACAAGACTGCTTATTTTGTGTTCACATATCTTAATCTCACCCAGCCAGTCTATTGTTTTCAACATATGATCCATAAATAATATGAACAACAGTGGAGACACGTTGCAGCCTTGTCTTACCCCTGAGACTACTCTGAACCATGAACTCAATTTACCGTCAACTCTAACTGCTGCCTGACTATCCATGTAAAGACCTTTAATTGCTTGCAAAAGTTTGCCTGCTATTCCAGAATCTCGTAGAACAGACAACAACTTCCTCCTAGGAACCCGGTCATATGCCTTTTCTAGATCTATAAAGCATAGATACAATTCCCTGTTCCACTCATAACACTTCTCCATTATTTGCCGTAAGCTAAAGATCTGATCCTGACAACCTCTAAGAGGCCTAAACCCACACTGATTTTCATCCAATTGGTCCTCAACTAATACTCGCACTTTCCTTTCAACAATACCTGAGAAGATTTTACCCACAACGCTGATTAAAGAGATACCTCTGTAGTTGTTACAATCTTTTCTGTTTCCATGTTTAAAGATTGGTGTGATTACTACTTTTGTCCAGTCTGATGGAACCTATCTCGACTCCCAGGCCATTCCAATTATCCTGTGTAGCCATTTAAGACCTGGCATTCCACTGTATTTGATGAGTTCCGACTTACTTTCATCCACCCCAGCTGCTTTATTGCACTGCAATCTATTGACCATTTTCTCCACTTCCTCAATTGTGATCCTATTTCCATCGTCATTCCTATCCCATTCTACCTCGAAATCTGAAACATTACTGATCGTATTTTCACCTACATTGAGCAACTCTTCAAAATATTCCCTCCATCTGCCCAACGCATCCACAGGATTCACCAGCAGTTTTCCTGACCTGTTCAAAATACTTGTCATTTCCTTCTTACCTCCCTTTCGAAGACTGCTAATTACACTCCAGAATGGTTTTCCAGCAGCTTGACCCATAGTCTCCAACCTGTTTCCAAAGTCTTCCCAAGATTTCTTCTTGGATGCTGCAATTATTGTTTGGCTTTGTTTCTTTCTTCAACATAACTTTCCCCGTCTACCTGAGTTCTAGTATGTAGACATTTTTGATACGCCTTCTTTTTCCTTTTACAGGCTGCCTTGACTGTGTCATTCCACCAAGCTGTTTGCTTCATCCTACTTTTACACACTACTGTTCCAAGACATTCTTTAGCCACTTCTAGTACTGCGTCCCTGTACCTTGTCCATTCCTTTTCCAATGACTGTAATTGACTACATTCAACTAACTGGTACCTTTCTGAGATCGCTGTTATGTGCTTGTGCCTGATTTCCTTATCCTGAAGTTTCTCCACTCTTATCCTCCTACATATGGACCTGACCTCCTGCACTTTCAGCCTCACAATCCCAATTTCACTGCAGATTAAATAATGATCAGTGTCATCAAAGAATCCCCTGAATACACGTGTGTCCCTCACAGCCTTCCTGAATTCCTGATCTGTTGTTATATAGTCAATGACAGATCTGGTTCCCCTGCCTTCCCAAGTATACCGGTGAATGTTCTTATGTTTAAAAAAGGAGTTTGTGATTACTAAGCCCATACTGGCACAGAAATCCAAGAGTTGTTTCCCGTTCCTGTTGGCCTCCATATCCTCTCCAAATTTACCCATAACCTTTTCATACCCTTCCGTTCGATTTCCAATCCTGGCGTTAAAATCACCCATGAGCAGAACACTGTCCTTGTCCTTTACTCTAACAACTACATCACTGAGTGCCTCATAAAAACTATCTATCTTATCTTGATCTGTCCCTTCACAATGCGAATATACTGACACAATCCTAATTTTCTTGCTAGACACTGTCAAATCTATCCACATCAGTCATTCGTTTACATACCTTATTGCAACTACGCTGGGTCCCATTTCTTTCCTGATGTAAAGCCCTACACCCCATTGTGCTATTCCTGCTCTGACTCCTGACAGGTAGACCTTGTATTCTCCCACTTCCTCTTCTTTCTCACCCCTTACCCGAATGTCACTAACAGCTAAAACGTCCAGCCCCATCTTACTTGCAGCCTCTGCCAGCTCTACCTTATTCCCAGAGTAGCCCCCATTGATATTAATAGCTCCCAATCTAATTACCATTTGTTTGCCAAGTCGTATCTTAGGAGTCCCTGGTTTGTCAGTTAGAGGTGGGACTCTGTCACCTCCAAAGGTCCGAGGCATTTTGCTCTGATTGTTGCCAACATCATATTTACGGTACCAGGGAAGCAGGTTGCTAGCCTTACTTGCCCCGAGTCCCATTGGGTATTATCCCTAACGGTTGAGGGACTAACCGGTGGATTTGGTAGTCTTTGCCGTATGAGCACAAAGGTGACCATGACTCAGAATATGTACGAGATGCCCTGCCTTATTCCAAAGTAACTGGTATCTCGTCTGTCGGGACCACTTACTTGGCCACTCATACGTTGCCCGTGGTTCACGAACTAGGACATGACTACAGGAACCCACACCATAACAAAAAAGTGTAGAGGTGGATTGACCCAAATAAAGACTGTTCATTATCAGGTGTTTTATTGGCTTCCCAGTGGCCTCTTACACATGGAATAATGTTGAAAGTATAATTTTATGAGCCCAAAAGACACAGCAGCCTCAAATAAATGTGGTACAATGTTCCGTTTGGGGATTTTATAAGATGACACCCAAACCCAAAAAATAACCAGCATTTCAGCAGTGACTGACGAATACTGTTGCTTGCACTGAAAAGTGTGTCCGCTCACTCACTGGACAGCATTCAAAATAAAGCTGAGAGGTAAGCCGAAGAAGAATTCCTAATAATGGTTATGCAGTCAGTTTATATGCCACAAACGTAAGCAGTAATGTGAAAAGAGGACTGTAGTGTGCTGGGCACACTTAGGGGTGAGTGAGTGTTGGTGACAGGCTATGGGGACCAGGGCAAACACTTTAACAAGTAGATGATGATGTAGACTGCTCTAAAACAATCACGGATATTATAGCAAATATCGAGGCAGGGATCAGTCAGCTTCCACAGCAGTCAGCTGACATAACTATAATGGAAACAGCTAGAATTTTATGTACCTGTAAGCCACCTAACTGTAATTTGTCACAGGCAAAAAGGAAGGTGCTGAGGGGTATCAATGCAGATAAAAGCATGATCCTTCTTACAGTAAACAATGATAACGCCATGGTCCTGATGAGGAGTGAATACTATCATGAAAAGATCAATAATATTTTGGATCCCACCAATCATTAAAAAAATTTCAGAAGGACCCAACAATGAAGATTTTAAACATCTCTGATGGTCTGGTGAAAGCGTCTCTAAGCTCCTCTGACGACAAGAAGTTACTCTGCAAAACAGAAGTGTACCCGCCTAGGCTCTATGGATTACCCAAGGTGCACAGACCATAGAGTCCTTTGATGTCTACTGTGTACGTGCTATAGGTTCTCCCACACACAAAAATTAGCTACACACCTTGCCTCATTGCTGCAACCTTATGTGAGTGGAACTGACAGACATATTAAAAATACATGTCATTTCATTGGAAAATTAAGAGAAATGCACTGGGCCAAGGTATACCCTTGTTAATTTTGATATTGTGTCATTATTTATCATGATTACAGTGAACAAATCTATTTCATGCACAGCTGATATTTTTCCAGTAGATATTGTGGTGTAGATATTTAGACACTGCTTCACCACGGCCTATTTTCAATTAATGATTTTTATCAACAGATTGATGGGATGGTTATGGCAGTCCTCTTAGTCCAGCTGTTGCCAATTTGTTAATGGAAAACCAAAAAATAGGTGTTGCAGACTACCAGAAAAAGTCCAGTCAGATGGTAATGCAATGTTGATGATACTTTCATAATATGGACATATGGTGCAGAGGAATTGGATGCCTTTCTCATACATCTCAACAGTATCAATCCAAAAATATGATTTAGTATGGGTACAGAGAATAACGGCCAGCTGAATTTCTTGGATGTGTCTGTTATCAAGCGAGGGGATGGGACACTGGGCCATGGAGTAGACAGAACACCATGCATACTCACCGTTACCTACATAAAGATTCTAACCACCACCCCAAACAATAAAGGTTGATTAAAACCTTGGTAGATAGCACACAAAATTTGTGAATCGACTTACTTAAAAGATGAGATTGAACATATATGGTCGATATTAAAGAAGAATTGTTAAACTAACAATAAGATAGATAGAGTGCTTCACCCTATGGAGAGAACCCAGGACCAAGTTTTCTTCAGTACAATTACAGATTACATTGGGACAGTGTTGAGCACACATTGGGAAAGTGTTGAGAAAGTGTAGTGTGGAAACTACTTTCAGACCCACCAGAAAGATGAAACAATGTTTAAGATCGGCACAAGACATATGACACCTTTGGCGACACTGGGTGTATATAAAATTCCTTGAAGTTGCAGACTGGTTTACATTGGTACCACAAAAATAAGTGTTAACACCCATCTAGTTGAACACAAGTGGAATTGCTGCCTGCAATATATGGATAAATCGGCCATAGCGGAACATCTTAACCGAGAGAGTGACCATGAAATAAAATTCACTGAGACAACTTTCATATCGAAAACATCGCATTACCATGCGCTTATGTATATAAATACCATATCCATTTTAACAGAAAAGAGGAGCATGTTCAATTTAACAAAATTTGGATGTCAACAATGCAATGTAAGAATGACGATGTATTACTTTCAATTGAAAATGTTGGCAATACCAGCAATAAACTCGCAGCTGACATCACTTGATAGACTGTGGTGCCCTCTACAAACCTATACACTTAGTGCTCTTTAGGGTTCTGGTTGCAGTTCGCCATTTTACCTCTGAAGATGTCTCCCACAGTCAGAGAAGGAATGTTAAGAGAAAGTTTTAAACATCAACATTCGAGGTGAGCTAGTCAACATTGATAAAGAAACAACAAACATCTGAAAAACATCAATACATGCAACATAGGCTGAATAAAGCACACTTTCACTTGTGTTTGTTTCAACTAAATTTACAGTAAGTATTTGGTGAAACATGAAATTATTACACTGAAACATAATTTCATTCTGCCCAGATTCCATAAAAAGGAAACTTTTTTTATCCACTTTCTAGTTTTTACTGTACACAAAGTAAATGCAATGTTAGTATTAATTTCTTACTATAGATTATCACAATGGCAAAGACCCTACCTACTTACCTTTAACGAAGTAGCTGTAAATGGCTCCATCACTCTTCGAAAGTCTTTCACTAGCTCCAGAATGGAGTTGCCAACAATTCCACGGTGAATTATAAATGAATGAGGTGCTCTTGTGAATTCCTCTGGTTCATCTTTGTTGACCTTATTGTTTTTCACTGATTTCCCCTGAAACGGTTTGTTGAGTTTACTACTATTTATTTGTTACATGGCAATATACACATAAAAAAAAGTTTTGCTTCATCCCAGTTCCCAGAACTCCTGAAGACAGACACTGACTGTGGATATTGCATCACAGACACAGTCCCTTTGACTGTTCAGAGATGTCACTAAACCCACCCAAAGATGTAAACAACCACATATGAACAGCGCCTATTAGACGGAGGGGGTCCGACAGCCGATCAGTTGGCTCGTGTTGTCTGTAGTTCAACCATGCCTAGATGGTCTATACCGCAGTTCGATTGTATCCACATAGTTACTTTGTGCCAGGAAGGGTTCTCAACAAGGGAAATGTCCAGGCGTCTCGGAGTGAACCAAAGTGATACTGTTCAGACATGGAGGAGATACAGAGAGGCAGGAAATGTCGGCAACATGCCTCTCTCAGGACGCTCAAGAGCTACTACTGCAGTGGATGACCGCTACCTACAGATTATGGCTCGGAGGAACCCTGACAGTAACGTCACCATGTTGAATAATGCTTTTCGTGCAGCCACAGGACATCGTGTTGCGACTCAAGCTGTGCACAACAGGCTGCATGATGCACAACTTCACCCCCCATGTCCATGGCGAGGTCCATCTTTTCAACCATGACACCATGCAGCGCGATACAGATGGCCCCAAAAACATGCTGTATGGACCGCTCAGGATTGGCATCACGTTCTCTTCACTGATGAGTGTTGCATATGCCTTCAACCACACAATTGTCGGAGATGTGTTTGGAGGAAACGTAGTCAGGCTGAAGCCTTAGACACATGTCCAGCGAGTGCAGGAAGGTGGAGGTTCCCTGCTGTTTTGAAGGGAGGGAGGAGCATTATGTGGGGATGACGTACGCCGCTGGCTGTCATGGAAGGCACCGTAATGGCTGTACGATACGTGGATGCCATCCTCCGACCGATAGTGCAACCATACCGGCAGCATATTGGCGAAGTATTAGTCTTCATGGACAACAATTTGCGCCCCCATTGTGAACATCTTGTAAATGACTTCCTTCAGGATAATGATATCGCTCAACTAGAATGGCCAGCATGTTCTCCAGACATGAAGCCTATAGAACATGCATGGGATGAATTGAAAAGGGCTGTTTATGGATGATGTGACCCACCAACCACTCTGAGGAATCTACACTGAATCGCTGTTGAGGAGTGGGACAATCTGGACCAACAGTGCCTTGATAAACTTGTGGATAGTAACGACAAATACAGGCATGCATCAATGCATGAGAACGTGCTAGAGATACCGGTGTGTACAGCAATCTGGACCACCACCTCTCAAGATCTCACTGTATGGTGGTACAACATGCAATGTGTGGTTTTCATGAGCAATAAAAAGGGCGGAAATGATGTTTATCTTGATCTCTCTTCCAACTTTTTGTACAGGTTCCGGAACTGAGGGGATGCAAAACTTTTTTTGATGTGTGTATACATACACTCCTGGAAATTGAAATAAGAACACCGTGAATTCATTGTCCCAGGAAGGGGAAACTTTATTGACAATTCCTGGGGTCAGATACATCACATGATCACACTGACAGAACCACAGGCACATAGACACAGGCAACAGAGCATGCACAATGTCGGCACTAGTACAGTGTATATCCACCTTTCGCAGCAATGCAGGCTGCTATTCTCCCATGGAGACGATCGTAGAGATGCTGGATGTAGTCCTGTGGAACGGCTTGCCATGCCATTTCCACCTGGCGCCTCAGTTGGACCAGCGTTTGTGCTGGACGTGCAGACCGCGTGAGACGACGCTTCATCCAGTCCCAAACATGCTCAATGGGGGACAGATCCGGAGATCTTGCTGGCCAGGGTAGTTAACTTACACCTTCTAGAGCACGTTGGGTGGCACGGGATACATGCGGACGTGCATTGTCCTGTTGGAACAGCAAGTTCCCTTGCTGGTCTAGGATTGGTAGAACGATGGGTTCGATGACGGTTTGGATGTACCGTACACTATTCAGTGTCCCCTCGACGATCACCAGTGGTGTACGGCCAGTGTAGGAGATCGCTCCCCACACCATGATGCCGGGTGTTGGCCCTGTGTGCCTCGGTCGTATGCAGTCCTGATTGTGGCGCTCACCTGCACGGCGCCAAACACGCATACGACCATCATTGGCACCAAGGCAGAAGCGACTCTCATCGCTGAAGACGACACGTCTCCATTCGTCCCTCCATTCACGCCTGTCGCGACACCACTGGAGGTGGGCTGCACGATGTTGGGGCGTGAGCGGAAGACGGCCTAACGGTGTGCGGGACCGTAGCCCAGCTTCATGGAGACGGTTGCGAATGGTCCTCGCCGATACCCCAGGAGCAACAGTGTCCCTAATTTGCTGGGAAGTGGCGGTGCGGTCCCCTACGGCACTGCATAGGATCCTACGGTCTTGGCGTGCATCCGTGCGTCGCTGCGGTCTGGTCCCAGGTCGACGGGCACGTACACCTTCCGCCGACCACTGGCGACAACATCGATGTACTGTGGAGACCTCACGCTCCACGTGTTGAGCAATTCGGCGGTACGTCCACCCGGCCTCCCGCATGCCCACTATACGCCCTCGCTCAAAGTCCGTCAACTGCACATACGGTTCACGTCCACGCTGTCGCGGCATGCTACCAGTGTTAAAGACTGCGATGGAGCTCCGTATGCCACGGCAAACTGGCTGACACTGACGGCGGCGGTGCACAAATGCTGCGCAGCTAGCGCCATTCGACGGCCAACACCGCGGTTCCTGGTGTGTCCGCTGTGCCGTGCGTGTGATCATTGCTTGTACAGCCCTCCCGCAGTGTCCGGAGCAAGTATGGTGGGTCTGACACACTGGTGTCAATGTGTTCTTTTTTCCATTTCCAGGAGTGTATTATCACATGCAAGCAATAAACAAATCTGAAAGAAATGCATTCTGAGGATAGAGTAAGCAACGATTCATTACTTTTCTCCACGGACACCACAATTCACACCATTACTACGATAATTAATGTACTACACTTGCACCTATAAAGGGGTGATTCCATGAAAAGTAGCAACCAGATGCGTATTTTAAAAGAAACATTTTTGTGTGCTGTAACTGCATTAAATGGTAATTAAATATAGCAACATAGAACTTAAGGAAATTCACATATTACCAGTTTGTAGCATTAGGTTACCCAACAGCTGATTTGTATATGCTGAATAAGTATATCTTCAAGTGGTACAACTGCATACTCGAGGTGTGATACACTGAAAGTGGTTCTAGTTTCCAAAAATACTAAGTATTAATATACCCAACATGGATATTTTATTAATATATGTATAGATATATCTTAATTTCACTTTTGTCCCACCTGTGACACTATATGCACATGAAAACATACAAAGGATGCTAATTTTACTTGAACAATGCTGTAAGAGTATGAATTTACTTCTTTCTATCCATATTTAATTTCAGCTACAGTCAAATAATTTAATTTTAAGATGTTCAGAAGTTTAATTTGGTTGACGTTTTGACAGAGATAGCAGATCAACCAAAACAGACATCCACAAGCGCAGCAAGGTGAGGATAATGAGAAGTCACCGCAAAGAAGAAAATCTATGGTTTCAGAAAAAAAAAATAAAACGATAAATGAAATAATAAAAATAAAAAAGAATGTATGACCGAACTGGAGCTCCAGAATTTTGAAAGAAGGAGCATGATGGCTAGCTCCTTCAGAGGACAAAAAAGAAGAACGCTATTCTTCTGTCCATCCCAATGCCAACTATACTACCATACCGGTGTCCTGAGACATTCGGCAAGGCTCTATCAAAATCTTTTAGGGCACTACCCACATCCCCTTGAAGAAAGGTAGCTGTAGTTTAAGGACTGACAAAGAAAATGTCCTCTAATCACAATAATGATTATTTCCAAGTTGCTGAGTTCTCCTTTTGGCCTGATATTTTACACACATGTCCAGGGAAGAAAGATAGTAATATGTGAATTTCCTTAAGTTCTATGTTGCTATATTTGGTTAAACGGAAATTTGATGTACACTAATGCTTAGATACGAATGTGTTAAAAATACGTATTTTTAAATTGACACTTTGTAAAACTTATGTTGTAACGTTTACTAACTTTTCTACACATGTAAATCTGACAATGTTTTGACTGATACAGAAAATAAATAACGATGTACATTAATTGTGTTCTGCACCAGAAACCATTCAAAATAGAGCATATGCCCATATGAAATTTTTTGCTTAAAATCAGTTCCTGCCATATCACTGGATATTGACCACTCCTTCTGTGACACCTAGTATATGTAGCTATCAACAACTTGTACTACAGGGTCTGAATATACATTGTTCAGGGTGCATGAATAATTATATTTGTCCTTCCTTACTATAACTGGAATTCAAGACAATCAGAGTAGCTGCAATAATGCACAAACAACTACACTGCTGAACACCCGAAAGCTCAATATTAATCAAACACGCTAAGAAAACCTGAGAGGTCAAATGCTTTACTGACTGAACAGCAAAATAAGTTAACAGTTCTCAGAAAATTACAGGACAACAGCCTATTTTTAAATTTATTGTTTATATGTACACCAGAATAACAAATTGACTGATGGCCAGTTGTTCATGTGGCAGTCGTGACACTTGAGCATGTGGAATACATGAGCCAGTCATGTTTTCTCATCAGTAGAGCAATTTATTTTTCCATAGGTAGTATCACTGTTTAATTTTCATTAGTATTTCACAAGGGACAAATTATCAGCTGTCTTGAAGCAAGATAGAAGTAGTGCTGTCTGATTACTGTTTTTGTTATCTAAACAGTAAATAATTAGGTAAATGGTTTGAAACAATGGAAACTCCAGGTAGGAACATCAACAATGTAAGGAAAGATCAACAATGTAGGAAAAGATCAACAATGTAGGAAAAGATCAACAATGTAGGAAAAGATCAACAATGTAGGAAAAGATCAACAATGTAGGAAAAGACAGATTGGTACTCACCATAAAGAAGATACGCTAAGCTGCAGACAGGAACAGCCTTCATCAGCAAAAAGAGGAACACCCCACCATTCATACACACAGCAAGCACACCCCACGCGCACATAACCACCAACTCTGCCCCGAGGTGCTGGAGTTGGTGATATAGTGTGCATCAGGTGTCCTTGCTTGTGTGTTTCTCTTTTGCTGATGAAGGCTATGACCAAAAGCTTTATGTAAGTGCCTTAATTGTGCTTGCCTGCAGTTTAGCATGTCTTCTTCATTGTAAGTAGCAATCTGTCTCTTCACGCATTGTTGTTGTAGGTAAATGGTTTCCAGTTTTTGTGTTTAACTAGAAGAAACTTAGCAACTGATAGTTTTAAACTTATTTTCATTCTCTAACAGTCTAAATATTTACATACATATGTTACATACATGAGTTGAGCCATGGCTCAACTACCCCTAAGCTAAAATTAAATTCGTTGTTACATACTATAGACAAGAACTTTTCTCACATAAACAGTCTTATAAAATTGTTATTACAAAAACATGTTTGTAAAAGTCTTTAGATATTTACAAAATCTTTAAGCTTAACAGAATAATTTGTTAGTAGGTAAAGCTTATCCACTAGCTTTTACGACTATGAATATCTGCGAACACTTTCAAGTTATTGGTGTTTTCACCCTGAATAATACTACTTTCACTGATGATGAATTTCTGAGTTCACATGTAACTGATAGGGCACTGTCATTCATATGTCCCTGTGGAAACTACTTTGGCTTCTTCAAAGAACCGAAAAGATACTGAGAAAACTGAAACCAGTGTGGATGGGCTTAGGTCTACTGTCACCTTGTCCAACACTGATGATTTGTTCAGAGCCCTCACCAAGTGCAGCCATTGTTTCACCATGAATTGTGAGACCTTACCTAAAACCTTGCCTTCCTTAATGAAGGCAGTAGGAAAAGAGTAAAATCGTAAAAAATTGGGAGTCAATGGAAACAATGCCCTACATGAAAACAGAAACAGTTCAAAGCACAGCGTCTCCCACAAAAATCCAAAATGAAAACTTACGCAGAATCATCTGACAAACAATCTGAAAATTATTAAAAAAAAAGCACGAGCTCATCCGTGGCACAGTGTATTCTGAATGGCAGTGATGATTTAGTTGTGGACAGAAATAGTTGTTGGTAAAATTTGAGGGAGGGGGGGGGAGTGTTAAGCAATTGGTTGGAAAAGCTATAAATAAAGAAGACGTAGGAGCGAAAGTTAAGTTTGCAAGGCGAACTGCAGACTAACTTTAAATGGTCTCAATATGAAGGATAACACTGTTGTTGTTAAGATGAAATAGAACTGATTCTTCAACATTCCATCATCAATACCAAAAACAATCATGTGACTATTTTCATTTTCTTAACTAATTTTGAAGGACTTCCTGTTTTTAACATTATAATGTTATTAACGTGAGATATTAAATTCCAAACATAAATGCTTTGAGAATAAAATGATGGTTTAAGCGTGTTATTTTCGAGCTCAAGTTACCCCACATGGGGATCCTTGAGCCATGGTGTAAAGCACTTTTTTAAACATTTTTTTCATAGTTACGTATTTTCCAATTCATTTTTTTAAATACATAGGATTTAACGGGAAAATTGTTATCACAGTTTCAGTTTTGTTTTAAACACACACAAAAAAAAATTAAAAATGAAAATGTGAGTCAACTATCCCCATTCTCCCCTACAGATTAGGTATCATAGCAATGGGAAATTACAGGACCAATTATGCCACAATATTTGATCTATTCCCCACATGTTGTTGTGACACCAAAAGCCCAGGTGACCACGATCAGTTGCAGATGACAACTGCAACCAATAATGTAATTCTTGTTAATTATTTACCATGCTTTGTTTCATTATGCTGTATTGTCAGCTTATGTAATAGTGTGTCTGAAAGCAGCAGCAAAGTGCACAGAAAAACAAAAATATTATGATCCTGAAAAAGAGAACCTGATACTGCACATTACAGGATCCTGTTAATGTCAACAATCAATTGGTAATCATACAATAGTTATTACCACAGCTATAATGCACACACACAAAAGACAACATTGTTGCTTTTATGGTCAACTATGATAGTATTGTGCAGGTAGGAACGTGATACCCGATGTATCTTGCGCAAAGAAGGGATACAGAAGCGTCCGATCCCACCTGTCTGCTTTGACCCATGACGTCATAAATATGGCGGAAACAAAAACAAACACACACACTTTCCACAATAAGCCTAATGACACTAACGGGACAAGCGCGGGAAATGGGGTGTTTTGGGTGGGGGGCAAACTAAATATAAACTAATTTAGACGCCTTGCGTAGCTACAACGTGTAAGTGAAGACAGCCATGCATGAATACCCACCCACCTCCCCAGGGGTCGTAACCCCTGCAACCCATAGAAGATAAAGATGCTTCAGTAGCTGATTAGTGTTTTTTGTCTTCAAAAAAAAAAAAAAAAAATCTCACGGGATAGAACGAAGAGATCAGAAAGATAAATATAATAAACTAAAACAGAAATTCGAGGAAACAGATAATTAAAATAAGTAATAAGTGTTTTTAAATTTTTAAAAAAATCTCACGAGATAGAACGAAAAGATCAGAAAAGTAAATAAAATAATATAAAACAGAACTGGAGACAGCCACACTCAAACCAAACTCCGCGCCGTCATGACGTCACACACGACAACACCCTTACGTCATGGGTTGGATCGGACGCTTCTGTCAACCCCAAAGAAGGATGGAAAATACTTTGCAGCAGTGCCAGTGTGCTGCCAGCCTCTGTCCCACACCACACTCTTCAGCTCTCGTATAACCTGGTAACATTGGGGTAACTGCAAAATTGATCTCATTTCTGCTTCTGATTCTGCTTTGAAAACTACACTTGGAAAACTCTTCGTGTCACTCCTCAACATCATACTTGTCGCATCTGCATTATACCACATATAGTGAACACTGCAATGGCTCAAGTACCCTTTACATACCTAAACTACCACCAAAATCAGTGTTAAATGTTCTATGTGCACCCCAAGTGCACACTACAGGCAGGTACGACAGAAACACACCATTACCTGCAGTGTCATGTGATACACTGTGCCTTGCCACTGGACTTATTACTTCACCATTTTCCTTCTTGGTGCATACCACAATAAACACTTTGTAAAATTGTCAAGATACATCTTCCCACTTTATTGTGGAATATCCGTACAACCATAAGGGTGTATGGAGAGAGCGAAGTGTGCCAATTTCCTAATGTTGGTTCTTTTATAACTCATCATCTTTTTCTGCGTTTATTGTATTCAGTTTTATAAATTTTTTATATCATTCAAAGCTATGTGTGTAAAAATTGATGGGCAATTCACATGAGCATAGCTAGATCTAAGGGCAAACATCCATACAAACTACGAAATATATGCCCACATTTCTATCATATGCCAATAAACAGCTCCATAGCAAGTAAGCCAAAGAAAACAGGTGATAATAGGCAAATTCAATATTTGTCTATATGTGTAAACGCGCGCGCGCGCGGGGGTGTGTGTGTGTGTGGGGAGGGGGGGGGGGGGGTGTTCGGTGTGTAACGTGTCATAACATTTTAAAAGATAAAAGTCACCCACTGTTTGTGCAGAACTTATTCGATGTACGACACTACTACAGTAATCTGGTATATACATATCATTCTCTTACCCATCGTTTTAAAAAGATTTCAGTTTCTTCGAATAAAACATGTAAGCCTTACAAATACAATTCTATGTGATATCAGAATAGGCAAATGCCTAATTCTGTTTCCCGAGTCACTCTCGGTGTTCACAGAAATTACTTAATATGGTTTGAAACACCGCGGGACGTGGCTGTGTACTTTCCGAATCTACTTAGGAGTACATACATGACACATATTTACAAAATACTTTAAAAGGGCAAATGCATTTCCTTAGCCCAATAGCTTTTACTCACCTTCTTATGTTTCTTTCCCATGGCGACGCTTTAAATTAGGCGAAAATACTAACGTAAAAAGGTTAAAAGTTGTTTCCAACAAGGGCTTCCTTCCACTCTACACCCAAATTCGCACTTGACAGCCAGATGAAAACAGCTAAAGTTGCTACTCCACGAACTATCTTGTATTCCCGCTGCATGTAAACCACATTATCAACACAACACCGTAGCACGTGCCTATGAAAGTAAACACTAAACAATCCAATGCTAAAGTCATATATTCTTTGAACAAGAGATCACCTGCTACATTGCCATCCTCGTGTCTTTATTTGTATATACTTCGTGGAAGATCTTTGGTTGCAAACAAGTAAAGAGCAATAGTTACTCTCCCATTTCTTTGTGAAAAAAGCAGGAAAAAGTTATTAAAAGACATACAAGTCGAGTGCGTTAAATAAAAACAGCAGGACAAAAACAATAAATACGGACAGTGCCCCCGACGTGGAGCTACACAATCGAGACTTACAGGGAGCGGCAGCTCTCCTGAACATCAGTATGGACATCGAGCAAACGACGAGCGCTGCAACAAATCGCACACTGGAGCGGAAGGAAGAATTATTTAAACGAGAGGAAACGAGCAGTCATCATTCAACAACTCCAACAACAAATAACGAAGGAGATAAAACATCCGACATCGCTCAACACAGGTATGTGACAATTTTAATTAAAATAATAGATCAAGTTCCCTTCCCCGAAGGGGGACTTTGAGGTCGGCAGTGGGTGGTAATTCAAACAACGCTCAACTCACGCAATGAAAAAGTAATAAACCAATGTAAAATCTTTCACAAACAACTGTATAGCTAATATATGATGAAAACAAATGTAATAGATATCACAGTCATGAAATGGATCTATTTTATGTATTTGTTGATGGACTTAATCGTAATGTAGGTGAATATGATCCCATGGCCTCGGGGAAGATACTAGATACCTCAGATTCTGAGTACAAGCAGAAAATCATAAATCTCAAGTTTATGGCGAATTCGGATTGATCTATCAGCAAGAGAGGCTGCAAACAAGCTTGTGGAGGACAACACGCTTCATCAGAAACAGATGGTAGCAAACATATCAAAACTCATAAGCAAGGAGTTATTAGAAATGTAGATCCCGAATTAACAGAGTTAAAGTTGAAACACGCTATTCAGTCTACATTCAGTCACCCATGTACGCAGAATGATCAACAGCAACATGACATGTTCCACATCCTGGAGGACCTCCTCGCTACGGATCAATTGGAATGAAAGTAAATCTAATCTAATCTAATCAAAGTAATTTAGAAACAACGAACTACATTCCCTGGCAAACGCAGTTCCTACCAGAATATGTGACTATATATGGTATGAAGTGTAATATTAGACGCTACGTACCCCTAGTGACGCAGTGTTTTAAATGCCTTTGATATGGCCATCTTAGTAATCAATGTCAGTCACAGTCTCGATGCAGTCAATGTGGAATGAACCGTGCACAAGTGAAATAATGTGCAATGTCCACTGTAAAGGGCACCACACATTGAGAGATAAGTCTTGCCCAGTACATCTCAAACAACAAAATATTAAGAAAGCGTCAGCTACATACAATATACCCTTTAAGAAAGCTGAAGAATATGGAAACCAAAGACCTTATGCTGCTGTGGCAGGGAACCTTGGTAGGAGTAAATCGGATTGGGAGAAAGAGTCTCCTTCCCTCCTCTCTCACCTGTAAAAGCTATTCAGCACGGATTCATGACAACTGTTCATCACAGTAGGCCAAAACAAGACTAAGCCAACTCCAAGTTCTGTTTCTGCAAATAAAAATTTACCAATATCTCCTGTTAAAGAAAATACATATGCACCATGACCACATACTCCTGAACCACAACAGACAGTTATATCAGGAGTGGAGGATAAGAACATGGCGATAATCGAATAGTTGGTAGCTGGAATAACAAATCTAATAACACAGTTTACTTCATTAAACAAAGATAGTTTGGATCAAGCGAATATGTACAAATGGTTGCTCTGATAGTATAAAACAAATATGCATCAGGACAGAAAGAGGTTATAATTACATCCTACTCAAATAAACAGAATAACAGATATTAATGTTCTCCACTGGGATGCCAGATCCTTATATGCTAATAGAGAGTCATTCATGTATGAACTTTTTACTGAAGACTACTCTATCGCTGTTACAAATGAATCCTCTATTAAACCAAACATTTCTACTAGATGTCGAGGATATCAGGTGATAAGATCGGATCGAGAGGATGGAAAATGTGGGGTAGCCATATCGATTGGAACGAAACTCAACAATAAACCCATTTCCGTGCCACTACCTAACCTTCACTTTCAACCAATGGCAGTAGAAGTAAGTACTAACAAATTTAATTTCTCCAGTGCATCTGAATATCGTCCCCCAAAACATGT